>NC_140493.1:24514633-25232133 GCF_964271855.1 Acomys minous
CAGGCAGCTGAGCACACAGCTGGAGCCAGTATTGGAGCATCAAGGTGGGAGGGGTAGGGTGGATATGGAATGACGGAAAGGCAAAGGCAAAGCCTGGAGCTTGGGACTCAGGGGTAAGTCCCTGGGGAAGAGAGTTACTGGAAAATTCAACTAATCTGATCAGTCCTGTGGTTCCACTGGGCTCTAAGGACCCTCCCGAGGACAAGAAGACCTCAGCCCTCATGGAACACACCACCCCCTCCCCACACCGGGGAGCAGGGTCAGTGACAATGAGCGATGGGGCCTCAGCTGCCAACAGAGGCCATGAAAGGTGGCGGGTGACCAGTGAGGCCTGAGGCAAGAGAAGCTGGGAGAGAGAGAGAGAGAGAGGGGATCCTGGGAAAACCAGAGTCCTGGCCTTGTGCAAGCACCAACTCAGCCCGTAGGCAGGGCAACTGGACAGAGATCCTGCCCTCACTCTTAGGTATCCATCGGCCTACACCCCTCCCCAAGCCACCCTACCTCCAGCCCCCCACCCCCCATTAACTTTCTTGAATCCTTAGTCACCAATAGTCAGACCCAGGAAACCTGCCCAGTTCCACAGCCCCCCTGGTGCCCTGGGGACCCTCTCCAAGGCTGGGGTTTTAGTAAACAATTTGGCTCCTTCTGGAGGCTTCTGCGCCTTCCTTCTTAGTGGTGCTAAGAAATTCCTAGCATTCCCGGCTGACAGAGGGCTGGGTTTGGCTTTTTGGTCAGCACCAGCAAGACCCAGAGGAGCCATGTGAAGTGGGAACTTGACACCTCTCCCAGGCTCTCAACTCCACCCCTGCTGTTGGTCAGAGGGCCCCTCAGAACCTCACAGGGCAACCCTGGGCCTGCAGGAAGAGCTCTGACCCCATGCAGCACTGGGAGTCGGGAGCTGGGGGATGGCGAGGGGGAGGGGGGCCATCCACAGAACAGTCCCGGCCTGGTGCCGGCTTTTCTCCTCCAAATGCCCAACCTAGCCCTAGCATTAAGGAGGCATTCCATCCTTAGAGAATGGATGAGTGAGGGCAGGGTCAGGGAGTGTAGGCCGCATTTATGCTGTGACCTCAGTAAAGAGAGGTTGGAGCTCAAACCCAGGGTGGGGCACCGCATAAGCCAGCCACATCCCCATTTATCCTACACACGGCCTTGTGACCGCACACATCACAGCTAGAGAGGGCAAGTCACTTATCCAGGGACACACAGCAGATAAGTAGTGCAAAGCTGTATTTGGACTCCAGCACGCCTGGCTTTAAGCAGGAGATTCGCTGCCTCTAGGGATGGAGGAGAAAAAGTACAGGCCTGCGTTAGAGCAGTGAGCAAGATGTGTAAGAGAGACAAGGAGTCCCAGGGCTGTGGCAGGTGAAGGGACATAGGAAAGCAGGAGGCCAGGCAGGTCTGCAGGGCCAGGCCAGGTGGACTATAGGGGACACAGTGACAAGTGTCCCTTTTCATGGGTCTTGTTTTCTGAGCTTCTAGGCTTTAGAGAGATGGTTTACTAATGGCAGGCTGACTGAAAAAGGTCAGCCAACATCTAAAACCCTTCTATAAGGTTTCAACGTGGCCCTCTAATCAGGCTGGGGTCAGGTCTGCAGTAAGACGCATGGCAGCTTGCTCTGGGTAGGGACAGCAAGCACACTGGGCTGGGGGTCTGAGAGTCTTGTTCTATTTAAACACCACTCTGCAAGCAGTGAGACCCTAGGCAGGTCACAGGACTACTCTGAGCCTCAGATAACCACTTGCTGGGAGTGCTGGGGAGTCATCCTGACTCCACAATTTAGCCATCACTTGCTGACTCATCCCAATGACCCAGAGCCACGCCCTCTCAGCCGGTTTCAGTAGCTTTTTACAATCTGCAGAAAACAGTTATGTAGCGAATGCTATTTGATCCTTACACAAACCCAGAAGCCAATAGGGAATGATTCATCTTCTAGTTGAAAGGATGAAGAAACAGAAGCTCTGAGTGGAGAAGCCCCTTGCTTAGGCTTCACCTGTCACCAGGGAGCAACAAGGCTCCCACTCCTGTCTTTTGGCTCCCTGCTTGGGCTCTTCTACTTCTCACACAAACGCTTTGTTTTCTAGTGTCAGTGAGCTCACAGTGTGACTCAGAATTCCAGTTGGAATCCAAATAACAATAAAAGATAACAAGAATTATAAACAGGGCAGGAGAGATGGCTCAGAGGTTAAGAGCGCTGTCTGCTCTCCCGAAGGTCATGAGTTCAATTCCCAGCAACCACATGGTGGCTCACAGCCATCTCACTTTTATCTTCTGGTGTGCAGGTATATATGCCAGCAGAACATTGTATACATAATAAACAAATCTTTTTAAAAAAGGAATTATAAACAGTGATACAACCTGTAACCTCAGCACTTGAGAAGCTGAGGCAGAAGGATCTCAAGTGTATTATCATCATCATCATCATCATCATCATTATTATTATTATTATTATTACTTTATGACCATGTGTTGTTCACTTGCATAGATGTTTGTGCACCAAATGCGTGCCTGGTGTCCACAGAAGTCTGAAAAAAGCATCCCCTAGAATGTTCTAGAGCAGTGGTTCTCCTCTCTCTCTCTCTCTCTCTCTCTCTCTCTCTCTCTCTCTGGTTTTTCGAGACAGGGTTTCCCAGTGTAACCTTGGCTGTCCTAGACTCTTTGAGAACCAGGCTGGCCTCGAATTCACAGCGATCCACCTGCCTCTGCCTCTCGAGTGCTGGGGTTACAGGAAAGCACCACTATGCCCGGCCAGATCAGTGGCTTTCAACCTTCCTAATGCTGCAATCTTTTAATCCAGTTCCTCATGTTGTGGTGACCCCCAATCATAAAATTATTTTGTTGCTACTTCATAAGTGTAATTTTGCTACTGTTGTGAATTGTAATGCAAATATCTGATATGCAGGACATCTAAGACCCCTCTGAAAGAGAGAACCACTGCTCTGGATGGATTCAGATCCTCCAGGATTGGAGTTATAGACAGTGGTGAGCCATTGTGTGGGTGCTGGGAATCAAAGGCAGTGAGGAACAGCCTGAACTGCTGCCTGAGGCCATGGTGAAGTCTTGTTCTGTGCTGCTGCTGAGGGCCATGTGTGGGTCTATGTTGATATCCGTGGCCCATGTCACCACCAAAAGCCATGCTGATGTCCCTGGTCTGGGCTGCTGCCAGGAACCATGTTGATGTCCAAAAGCTGTGCAGAGCTGGCCCTGCCCCTTACTGGCTGTGGGATTCTGGCGAGTGAGCCCAGCTCCTCACTGGCTGTAGGATTTGGGAGAGAGGGCCCTGCACTTCAGCTGGGCAGCACAGTAGAGCTGTCCCTGGTGCCTGGGTGCGGGTGAGCCTCCATGAGGGCACGAGAACAGGGAGAACTGGCTTTGTCCCTCACCAGCTAAGGCTTGGGGCAAGCTTATGAGGCAGTGCTGGAGAGCATGTCCCGCTGGTAAGGGAGCAGGAGAGCTGCCAGGCTGACCAATTAAGCTACCACCCAGGCCCAGATGCAGGGCTTTGAGTTGGCCCATCCCAACATCTACCCCATCGATGACCTCCTAGGGTGTGTGAAAGGGCGGGTCCTGCAGATCCAAAACTACAGGATCTCCATGACACAGAGCAACAACAGGATGTCAGAGAGGAGTCCGGGTGAGATCCAGTATTGACAGAGGCCTCAAACCAGACTAATGACTCATTGCCATGAACATTTGAAAAGAGAGATGTGAAGACAAAAGGGTATATACTATATGACACACTGTGACACACTACAGCTTCCAGGACAAGATGGTTTCTTTGGGTTCTTTTGGTTTTTTGTTTTGTTTTGTTTTGTTTTTTAATTTTCTTTTGTGGGGAAGGTTGCAAGGGTGGAAGGTGGATACGAAAGGATGGGAGATGAGTGGGATTGAGGAGCATGATGTGAAATTCACAAAGAATCAATAAAAAGTTAAAAAAAAAAAAAAGCCAGGCAGTGGTGGCGCAGGCCTTTAATCCCAGCACCCAGGAGGCAGAGGCAGGGGGATCGCTGTGAGTTTGAGGCTAGCCTGGTCTACACAGCGAGTCCAGGACAGCCAAGGTTACACAAGAGAGATCCTCTCTCAAAAAAAAAAAAAAAAAAAAGCACTGCCTTGATCTTGATGCAGTTCTTACTCCAGGCACCTGTTTCAAGCTCCGCCTCCCCTCCCCCACGGCTGATTGACCCACGTGGCAAGTCTCTCTGAGGCAGGTGATGTCACTCCCATTCTGCACATGAGAAAGAATTTCATTTCAAGACACATGCCCTGGAGAGGCTGAGCTGAGCTTCAGTTCGAAACCAGGGCTCTCACACCAGGACCCCAAAGCACCCTGGAGACCTTTCTCACTCTCTTCTTCTCCTCCGTCCTCCCACAAACTCTTCTAGCACCACAGCCCTCATTTCCGTGACCTGTGAATGCTCCCAGAGCCCTCCACATTTTGTGTTGTGAATAGTGAAGGCTCCACCAATTAATAAAAGGAATGAAAGGCCATCTTGTTTTTCTGCAATATCCTGGGAGTATTGGGAGGATTGTGATAAAAGTGAAGTCACGCTTAGACTTGAACATCAGCTTCTTTTTTTTTTTTAAAGATTTATTTATTATGTATACAGTATGCATCAGATCACATTATAGGTGGTTGTGAGCCACCATGTGGTTGCTGGGAATTGAACTCAGGACCTCCGGAAGAGAGGTCAGTGCTCTTAACCACTGAGCCATCTCTCCAGACTCAAGACTTATTTAGTTTTAATTATAATACATTTAAAAATATTTATTTTGGGGCTGTAGAGATGGCTCAGTGGTTAAAAGCACTGACTGCTCTTCCAGAGGTCATTAGTTCAATTCCCAGAAACCATATGGTGGCTCATAACCATCTATAATGTGATCTGATGCCCTCCTTTGGCTGCAGGTGTACATGCAGGCAGAGCACTGTATACATAATAATAAATAAATCTTTTTTTTAAAAAAGGTTTATTTAGCCGGGCGTGGTGGCGCACGCCTTTAATCCCAGCACTCGGGAGGCAGAGGCAGGCAGATCGCTGAGTTCGAGGCCAGCCTGGTCTACAAAGTGAGTCCAGGATGGCCAAGGCTACACAGAGAAACCCTGTCTCAAAAAACCAAAAAAAAAAAAAAAAAAAAAGTTTATTTTATGTATCTGAGTACCCTGTCTTCATGCACACCAGAAGAGGGCATCAGATTTCATTATAGATGATTGTGAGCCACCATGTGGTTGCTGGGAATTGAACTCAGGACCTCTGGAAGAACACTCAGTGCTCTTAACCTCTGAGCCATCTCTCCAGGCCAGCCTCAAGATGTATTTGTTTTATTTTATGTGTATGAGTATTTTGCTTTCATGTACTTAAGTATGCACGCATGAGTACTTGGTGCCTGGAAATTTCAGAGGAAAGCGCTGGATCCCCTGGAACTGGATTTACAATTGTGAATCCAGGTCTTCTGAAGAGCAGCTAGTGCTCTTAACCACTGAGTCCTCTCTCCAAACTTTACCCCCCCTGAGACAGGGTTTCTCTGTGTAGTCTTGCCTGTTCTAGACCTGCTTTGTAGAATAGGCTGGCCTCGAACTCACAACTATTCGCCTGCCTCTGCCTCCTGAGTGCTGGGGTTAAAAGCATATGCTACTACACCCAGCTAAGACTTCTTATTTTAAGACAAGGTCTTATGTAACCCAGGCTGGTCTTGAACTCCCAATCATCCTGCTTCCACATCCCAAGTACTGAGATTATAGGCATGTTCTATCATGCCTAGCTAAAGATTTTGTTTGTTTGTTTGTTTATTTGTTTCTCCAGACAGGGTTTCTCTGTGTAGCCTTGGCTGTCCTGGACTCACTTTCTAGACCAGGCTGGCCTCGAACTCACAGTGATCCACCTGCCTCTGCCTCCTGAGTGCTGGGATTACAGGCATGGACCACTGTACACAGCTGCTAAAGATTCTTTTAAAAGTGTTTCAAGCCGGGCATGGTGGCGCACGCCTTTAATCCCAGCACTCGGGAGGCAGAGGCGGGTGGATCTCCGTGAGTTCGAGGCCAGCCTGGTCTACAAAGCAAGTCTAGAACAGCCAAGGCTACAAAGAGAAACCTTGTCTGGAAAAACCAAAAACCAAAACAAAACAAAAAAAACAAAAAAAAAGGATTTCAAACCTTGCCGGAGTAGAACAATTCAGGTTAGAATTCAGGTTAGAGATACTACAGACCAGGATGGGGCAGGGAGGAGAAAATCCTGAATGGGAGGAACCTCTGTGGTCCAAGGAAGGTGGTCCTAAGGAGGGGGTGCTGCTTAGACACTACCTACAGTCATCCAGGAAGAGGAATCTTTACCCAAAGGGCCGCCTCCATCAGATTTCCTATAGACAGAGCCTGTGGGAGGGGCATTTTCTATATCAGTGATTGAGACGGGAGGGCCCAGCCAGCCTATTATGGGTTGTGCCACCCCTGGACAAACAGTCCTGGCTTGTATACGAAGACAGGCTGAACAAGCCATGGAACTCAAGACAGTAAGCGGGCTCCTCCACAGCCTCTGCTTTGGTTCCTGCCTTGAGATTCCTGCCTGGAGTTACTGCCTCAACATCTCTGAGCGATGCAAGGTGACCTGAGGGTCATAAGCTGAAACAAACCTTTCCTCTCTCCTTTTGGCCATGGTCTTTACCACAGCAACAGAAATCTAACTAACACCAGGGGTATACTTGATTTTATCTGTAAAGGTATAGTCACCAAAGTGGACTTTCTTTTTTTCCCTGATGGCAGCAACTAGACTCAACAAGCTCAGAGAAACACTGGGATGTATTGGCTCACATTTAAAAAAAAAAAAAAATCCTGGGGTAGATATTTACTTTTGGGGGTGTGACCAGGTAATCAGGAGAGCAATATTATGAGGCCTTTGTCACTGCTCTTGTCTCTATTCACTTTCCCTTTTATGAGGCCCAGGCTAAGGTGTGTCCTTCCTCCACAGTGGCACAAATGGCCTGGAGATATGGCACTATAGTCTATCCATTTAGCAAGTGTGGGAGAAGGTCCAGAGTTCTGATTAACTGACATGTGTCATGTCATGTGTCAAGCCCAGGATTTCCAAGATCTAAGGCAGCTTCACGGGAATAAAGTGGACCAGATTGGGGAAGGGGGACTGGTTTCCCACTTGGAAATGGGAAAATGTAAGAAGCCCAAGAAGAATGCTGAGAAAGCCGGGCATGGTGGCATACGCCTTTAGTCCCAGCACTCGGGAGGCAGAGGCAGGCGATCGCTGTGAGTTCAAGGCCAGCCTGGTCTACGAAGGGAGTCCAGGACAGCCAAGGCTACACAGAGAAACCCTGTCTGGGGGGGGGGGAGAAGAATGCTGAGAAAGCCTGAGGCAGCATGCCTACTCCACCAAAGAAGATCCATCCAGGAAGCTAAATCGGGAAGAGTGTGTTTAAGGAGGATGGGCCTGTGGCTTTATGGAGGATGGGATGGTGGATCCATGGCCAGCTGCTGCAGAATAGATTGCTGCAGGCTCAGTGGCCTCCATGGCCAGCTGCTGCAGAATTGGTCGCCGTAAGCTCCTACAGCAACAAACATTTGCTATTTCACTGTTTCTGAGGGTTGGGGACTTTTTTTTGCTAGCACAGACAGCTCAGGCAGAAACTCTGGTGCACTGTGGGATCTCATAAGGCATTCAGCATGATGCTGACCATGCTTCCTTGCCCTATGGTCTCTCACTCCTTGAGTACCTGCTTTCCCCAATGAGCAAGGGCTCCTCTCAGGATGACTGTCCCACTTTACGTAACATCAGCCCATTCACACCGTCACCTTGGACATCCTCTGTCGCTTAGAAACATAAGGCAGCACAACCTTTACTTATACTTTGGGGAGGACGTCACCCAAGGGTGTGGTCCACAGGAAATGAGATTTGTGTGCCTGCCCTAGTACTCAGCTTCCACTCACCCATGTGCAGTGGCGTGGAGCTGAGCTACACCTTAAAGGGGCAGAGGACTCACAGGAGTAGATGTGTGGCTTGAAAGGTGGTCTTTGAGCCAGGCATGGTGGCTCACACCTTTAATCCCAACACTGGGGAGGCAGAAGCAGGTGGATCACTATGAGCTCAAGGACAGCCTGGTCTACAAAGTGAGTCCAGGACAGCCAAGGCTACACAGAGAAACCCTGTTTTGAAAAACAAAAAACAAAAAAGAAAGCCAGGTGGTGGTGGTGCCTTACACCTTTAATCCCAGCACTCGAGAAGCAAAGGCAGGAGGATCACTGTGAGTTCAAGGACAGCCTGGTGTATAAAGTTAGTCCAGGACCACCAAGGCTACACAGAGAAACCCTGTCTCAAACAAAACAAAAAAGAGAAAAGAAAGGTGGTCTTTGTGGGACTGATGTTGCTTCTCTCTCCATCAGCTCTTAAGGGCACAAGTCTTGTCGCTTATCTTTTCCAAGGCCTGCCACTGGCACTGGCACGTTATGGGCCTTTAGTGATACTTCCTTGTATTGAGCATCTGGAATAGATGACAAATCCTAACTCTCATTTGTTTGCTCATTCACTTACTCACCATTCGTTCAACAAGCAAGAGCTGAATTCTTACATTGCATCAGGCCCTTGCTAGCCTCTGGGACACAGCTGAAGTAAGGACAGGGCTCTAGCTTGGAGAGTCTCAGGGATTATACCTGAGACCTGCTGTTTACATAGTCTGTGGTCTTGAGTCCCTATGGCATATCCTGTGTCCTAACTCTCATAAAAGACATTCTGAAGGGACTCAGGAAATATCCACAGGGACCGGGCCCCTCGGTGAGGCCCACCATGTACCAGCAGCTGGATTCTCTTCATAGTGCTTTCCAGAACCTGCCAGCTGACGCTTATCAGAGCTTGGTAGAGACAGGAGAGCAAGGCAAGGAGTCCCTGATCCCAGAGTCTGGTTGAAATCTGTCGCCTCTGGGAGTCGGGAATTCCAGCACAATTAACAAACTTGATGTGGAGGTTGTCTATGGAGAGAAGGTGTTCCTTTTATATCAAGACATTTCTCCGGGCAGTGGTGGCACACGCTTTTAATCCCAGTTTTTGGGAGGTAGAGGCAGGGGGATTGCTGTGAGTTAGAGGCCAACCTGGTCTACAAAGCAAGTCCAGGACAGCCAAGGCTACACAGAGAAACCTTGTCTAAAAAAAAAAAAAAAAGTTAAAGCCGGGTGGTGGTGGCACATGCTTTTAATCCCAGCACTTGGGAGGCAGAGGCAGTCAGATCTTTGTGAGTTTGAGGCCAGCCTGGTCTACAAAGAGTATAGGATAACCAAGGCTGTTACACAGAGAAACCTTGTCTCAAAAAACCAGAAAAAAAAAAGTTAAAATGTAAATGAATTGTTCCCAAGAGTCTACAGGTATATGACCAATAACTAATAGCGTTTTATGAGCAAATATGACCAAGTATGGCCTTGCTCCATTCCCAGCTGTAAATGTGTTATTTCCCAGGAATTTCACAAGACTGACTGTGAACTCCATTTATGGTAAAAGACATCTTAACCCCTTGGTATAACCTTTATGGCCAAGGGTTTCGCCTCATCAGATTGCAATCCTGTCTGAAGTTCCTGAGGAACCACCCTGTCATTTCCTTCATGAAAAAGAGAAAGTGGGGGAAAAAAGCCCCCTAGGAAGCTCTGGGATGTGACTTAAGGAGCCACAGATCCTGTATATGACTGTCCGGAAGCCCCTTAAGCAAGACCCAGAAAGCGGGTGTGGTGGCACATGCCTTTAATCCCAGCACTTGGGAGGCAGAAGCAGGCGATCGATGTCAGTTCAAGGCCAGCCTGGTCTACAAAGTGAGTCCAGGACAGGCAAAGCTACACAGAGAAACCCTGTCTCAGAAAACCAAAAACAACAACAAAACCCAGCCAAACAAACAACAACAAAAGATCTCCTCTTAGGGGCTGGTGAGTTGGTTCAGCAGTTATGAGAGGATCTGAGTTCAGTTCCCAGCACCCATCTAGTGCCCCCTAGCCACACACAACTCCATTCCAGGGCATCTGACACCATCTTCTGTCCATATGTGCAGACAAACAAATAAAAGCAAGCAAATCTGTTTTAAAAGACCTCTTCCCTCCCAGCACTTGGGAGGCAGAGGCAGGTGGATCTCCATGAGTTCAAGGCCAGCCTGGTCTATAGAGAGTTCCAGGACAGCTAGAGCTGTTACACAGAGAAAGCTTGTCTTGAAAAACCAAAACCAACCAACCAAAGAAACAAACAAAAACAACAACAACAGCAGGATGTGGTGGCGCATGCCTATAATCCCAGCACTCGGGAGGCAGAGGCAGGTGGATCGCTGTGAGTTTGAGGCCAGCCTGGTCTACAAAGTGGGTCCTGGACAGCCAAGGCTACACAGAGAAACCCTGTCTTGAAAAAAACCAAAACAAAAACAACCCAACAACAACAACAAAAGACCTCAAACACCTTTCATCCTAGCACTCTGGAGGCAGAGACAGACAGATCGCTGTGAGTTCAAGGCCAGCCTGGTCTACAAAGTGAGTCCAGGACAGCCAGTGCTACACAGAGAAACCCTGTCTCGAAAAAACAAACAAAACAAAACAAAAAACAAAAAACTCTTCCTATAAACTGCAGCTCTGCTTCACACACCAACTTGCCCTGAAAAAAAGTTTTTCTTTGGCTGTTTTGTTTTTATTTTTGTTTTGAGACAGGGTTTCTCTTGTGTAGCTCTGACTGTCCTGGAATCAGATCAGGCTAGTTTTGAACTCACAGAGATCCACCTGCTTTGCCTCCTGGGGGCTGGGATTAAAGGCGTGCGCTACCATGTCCAGCCTGGAATTTATTTATTTATTTATTAGGTTTCTTGAGACAGGTTTTCTCTGTGTAGCCTTGGCTGTCCTGGACTTGCCGTGTAGCCCAGGTTGGCCTTGAATTCACGCAATCCGCTTGCCTCTGCCTCCCCTAGTGCTGAGATTGCACGCGTGGCCACCACGCCTGGCTGAAACTTATTCTTACAGCAGTCAGGAATCGCAAGCAGGAGCATGAGGCTGTTTCCAACCTGTGTCCTATTGCCAATGTCAAGGCCTCGGGACACTGTGTAGGATCCTTCTCCTTGGTGACACACTGGCTCAGGTTTGGGAGTTATCCCGGATGGGCCCCAGTGAAACTCAGATGTCCAGCCCTGGGAGCTGGAAGGGCCTGATGTGTGTCCACTGCCTCCTCCACAGTGTGATAAGAAAGTGACCGCAACCCTCATTGGGTCACTTTATTACTTAAAGGGGGAACATGCTCTGGGGCGAAAGGGGAAGACATGGGTTGGGTCACTGTGGAGGACAGAAACAGAAAACTGTCGCCTGAGGGTTCTGGCCTTGTGCCTGGGTGCAGGAGGCTTCCCTCCAGTTACGCTTTCTTCTGGCTTTTAATACAGGCAGGAGCGGACCCTGGAAGCTCTCCTGAATGGCATAGCAGCCACCACCCTGTTCCTGGGGCCACAGCTGGGATTTCCTTTCTTAAACCCTAAGGTTCTGACTTGGTTCCAAGGGAAGTGGACCTGGAGATGGGGATTTGAATATGTGGGGTGTAACTGGACTGCCGGCCCAGGCAACACAGGGGAGGGAGGAGCAGCACCACTATCCAGCAGTTTTTCAAGGCAGGTACCTTCAGCTCCACTCACTGGCGAGCAGAGGGCGCGGGACACACAGCTCCTGATTGTTCATCTGGTGCCTGAGTGCCCAAACTCCCTCAGAAAGTCAAAAGTGGCCGAGCATGGTGGAGCACCGTGAGGCAGAGGAAGGCAGATCGCTGTGAGTTCGAAGCCAGCCTGGTGTACAAAGCGAGTCCAGGACAGACAAGGTTACACAGAGAGACCCTGTCTCAAAAAAAAAAAAAAGGGCAGGGTGGAGTGGGGAGAGGGTCAAAGCTGCTTCCGGAGGACACATCACCTTTGCACAGCCTCTCTGAGCTGGGGCAGTTAAACCTAGATGGCTGGTTACTGGCAGTGGGGAGTCCACCCAATTTAGTGTGACGTTAACACACTTTCACTTTTTTTTTCTTTTTTCTTTTTCAACACGGGGTTTCTCTGTGTAGCCTTGGCTGTCCTGAACTCTCTTTGTAGACTAAGCTGGCCTTGAACTCACACAGCTCTTCCAGCTTCTGCCTTTCAAGTGCTGGGATTAAAGGCATGTGCCACCACTGGCCAGGCCACACTTTCACTTTTAAATAGAAACACCAGAAAACCTGTGACGGGACCAGGGAGATGGCTCTGTGGATAAAGCACCTGACATGCAAGGTCACGGACTCAAGTTCAGATGCCCAGGTCCAACTTAAAGCTGGCCGAGCCTCGAGGCTGCCTATAATGCCAGCATTCCGGGGTCAGAAGTAGGTGATCTCTTGGGCAAGTGAGGTCCTGGGTCAGTGAGAGACCTTGCCTCTGTCAATAAAGAGAAGAGTGGTGGAGGAAGACGCTCAGCACCAACCTGGGGCCTCTCCACACACACATGCTCACATGGGCACAGGGGCTAACATGTGTCCCAACAGGCATATGCACATGTGTGACCTCTCTTTGCATGTACATAGTGACACATGCACACATACACAAAATAAATAAATGTAATTTTAAAAAAAGAAAAAACAACCAAGCAGCCAGGCTTAGTGGCACATACCTTTAATCCTAGCACTCCGGAGGCTACACAGAGAAACACTGTCTCCAAAAACCAAAAAACCAAAAAAAAAAAACAAAAAACAAAAAACAAAAAAAAAGAAAAGAAAAGAAAAAAAAGCCAACGAAACATGCAATTCTTTGTTTTGACTAAATATAGACACAGGCAATGGCAATGTAAGAAGCACAGTTTGGTGAGCAGTGCACTGTCAGCTCAGCCTCCCCTGGAGTTAACAGCTTGCACAGCACAGAAAGATGTCAGACCCAGAAAACCGCCTCAGGACAAGCCACAGCATCCTTGCTGGCCAGTCAAGCAGGCATTGTCTGTGTGTGCATGTGTATAGCTTTGCAGCCCCCGAGACAGGGTTTCTCTGTGTAGCCATGACTGTCCTAGACTAGCTTTGTAGACCGGTCTGGCCTCAAACTCATAGAGATCCACCTGCCTCTGCCTCCCGAGTGCCAGGGCTGTTGTTGTTTGTTTGTTTGTTTGTTTGTTTGTTTTAGCACATGTGTGTGACCAGGGGATTCCCTCCTGTGCCTACGCCATTCACATCCCCTAACCCTGCACTGACTCAAAATAATGATGTATACTTTGAAATGCGAGCAGAAATAAAACCCTTTCTCCTACACATTGGTTTATTTTATTTATTTATTTATTTATTTATTTATTTATTTAGGTTTTTAGAGGCAGGATTTCATTGTGTAGCCCTGGCTGTCCTGCCACTCCTTCCGTAGACCAGACTGGCCTCAAACTCAGACAGTGATCCATAAGCCTCTGCCTCTCCAGTGCTGGGATTAAAGGAATCCGCCACCACTCCCAGCCATAAATTGCTTTTGTCGGACTGTTTTTTATCACAGCAATTAAAAAGAAGCTAAGAGAGTTACCTATATTATCCCTTTCAACACAAGAGGGGACTGCACAGGCCATGAGTACCAAGAATCAAAGATCACTTTGGACGGTCTCTGGGGCTGGCCACGTTGCTCCTTTGATAGGAAGGCAGTGTGGCACCTGCTTTCTTCTCTCTGGATGACAAACGGATTGGTGTCTGGGTCTTGAGAGTACAAGCACAAAAAGTGGGCCTCCAGGTGTGACCGAACAACAAAATGCCTGGAGCCCAGCATCCCAGACCCTTGGTGCTGGCCCTGGGGTATTGTCCCAGGCTGTGCCATTGGGAAGGCAGATATCGCAGTCCAACCATAGCCAAGACACTTCCCACTCTTGTCACGGGGGCTTTGTCTGTCCTGTGGAAGAGCCTCACTGCTGTCCTCTCACGCCAGGCTCCTTGGCCTCTGGGTCTATGCGAGGCTTGTTGGGGAGGGTCCTAGAGACTAGAGACTGGCCATGTCCCCCCCCCCCCAGCTTCTGTTCCTGATCCTCCTGTCACCCAGGTAGGCCCAACAGTGTGGAAAACAGGATGAACAGCCACCTTTAAGCCCTATTTGCACCTCCTAGAGGATGCCATCCCTTTCCACACCCACACTCCACTGCAAAGAGCTCTATGCCTTCAAAGTTCCCGAAAAATCTTAGGGTTTTAAACTGTCCTGGAACAAGCCATTAACACTGTCCTTCCAGACAGTCCTGGCCGTCTGCCTAGATGTACTTAGCAGTCTAGAAAGTTCTTTCTTATCGATCCATTTGCTTATTTGAACCTGAAAATAATCTTGTAAGTTCTGTTTTCTGGACGAGGAAGGCAAGGTGAAGTAGAGATGGCTGGTGAGGGGCAGAAGGGAGCGTATAGGGGTCCCAGGCTCTGGTGCTTGGGTGGCAGGTATACTCCTGATCACAGTCCTGTCTCTCTGTCCAGCATCCCTGGTCCCCATGGGCCTCACAGCAGAATCTTGGCCTTAGTGCTGAGGGTTGAGTTTGTTAACTGAATGAACAAAAGTACAGGAGATAACTGAGTCATAAGACTGTCCTATGGAGAGCCAGGCATGGTTTGTGCACGCCTGTAATCCCAGCACTTGGGAGGCAGAGGCAGGCAGATCTCTGTGAGTTCGAGGCCAGCCTGGTCTACAAAGTGAGTTCAGGACAGCTAAAGCTACACAAAGAAACTCTGTCTCAAAAACAAACAAACAAACAAACAAACAAACAAAAAGCCCAAACCAAACCAAAACAACAACAAAAAGAAGGTCCTATGGGAGTCCCAGAAGTGGAGCCACAGAAAGAGTGACAGCCTTTCCCACCTGAAGAAGGCCAGGTACTCTCCCAGCCCTGTGTTCTCCCAGACTGAGGTCTAGAGCCATCTTTCAAAGCCAGTGTGCACGGAGCCTTTGTTAAGTGCTGACGCCCATGCATTTTCCTTTTTTTTTTTTTTTTTTTAAGATTTATTTATTGAAGCCGAGCATGGTGGTGCACACCTTTAATCCCAGTGCTCGGGAGGCAGAGGCAGGCAGATCACTGTGAGTTCAAGGCCAGCCTGGTCTACAAAGCAAGGCCAGGACAGTCAAGGCTACACAGAGAAACCTTGTGTCAGAGAGAGAGAGAGAGAAGAGAGAGAGAGAGAGAGAGAGAGAGAGAGAGAGAGAGAGAGAGAGAGAGAGAGAATTTATTTATTTATTTATTTTTGGTTTTTTGAGACAGGGTCTCTCTGTGTTAGCCTTGGCTGTCCTGGACTAGCTTTGTAGACCAGGCTGGCCTCACACTTACAGCGATACGCCTGCCTCTACCTTAAGAGTGCTGGGATTAAAAGCATGTGCCACCATGCCCGGTTTATTTATTTATTATTTATTATTATTACAGTGCTCTACCTGCATGTACACCTGCAGAAGAGGACAGACCGCATCATAGATGGTTGTGAGCCACCCTGTGGGTGCTGGGAATTGAACTCAGGTCCTCTGGAAGAGCAGCCAGTGCTCTTAACCTCTGAGCCATCTCTCCAACTCCACCTTATGCATTTTCCATGGTTCAACTCAGGTAAGCACTTTCTCTTCCTTCTCTACACATGAGGAAACTGAGGCTTCCAATAGAAAAATGCATCCATGCCCCTGACACTCAGTGGCTCTGTCTGGGCCCCATTGGGAGACCCCGTTATAAGAGCTCAGAGGTGGGTGTGTGCCTTCTGCCATACCCCAAATAAAGAAACTGTAATGATAATAATGATTTGTGTGGAAAAGGTCCATGCAGCAGGGCCTATCCCCTTCTGCACAGGGGTGTGTCCAGGAGACTATCTGGCCCCAACCAGACTCTATCTTGTCTCACGAGAGCCTGGGCTTTCTCAAATGGCTTTTCTTTGGCCCCAGTGAGAACGTGAAGAGGTAACAGAAGGCTGCATGGGGGCATCTTCTATGTGGGAGACACTGAGCAGTCTCCTGGGACATGGCCAGTCACCTCTTCACATTTCCTCTTGAGAGTTGCTGGGGTAATTTCCTCTGGCTTTGCCTTTGAGACTCCAGTGGTACTTCTGTTCTTGGGTTTGCTCGCTCTTTTTTTATTTATTTTTATTTTTATTTTTTATTTTTGGTTTGTGCATTCTTGACAGTAGCTTTCCCAGAGCTCAGGAGGACTGCCCACGTGAGCCTTTCATTCTCCATGTGAAGGGTAAACAGAAGGCTGGGTGGGGCCATCTACCACATAGGAGGCACTGAACAGGTTACCGGGACGTGGATGTGCCTTCTGGGGGCATGGACCACTGAGTCACAGACTTAGGGGTGGTTCGCCTGTGCATCACGTGCATACCCAGTGCCCGTCTAGGCCAGAAGAGGCCATTAAGATCCCTTGGGACTGGAGTTACAGATAGTTGTGGGTCACCATGTAGGTGCTGGGGCCCCAACTCAGGTCCCCGTCAAGAGCAACAAGTGTTCTTAACCAATAAGCCATCTCTGTAGCTCCAAATCTTCTTTAAAAAGTGAGAATTAGCCGGCCATGGTGGCACACGCCTGTGATCCCAGCACTCGGGAGGCAGAGGCAGGAGGATCTCTGTAAGTTTGAGGCCAGCCTGGTCTACAAATCCAGTCCAGGACAGCCAAGGCCACACAGAGAAAACCTGTCTGGGGGGTGGGGGAGTGAGATTTAAAAGGGCTGGGATGTGGCTCATTCGGTAGACAATGTGGCTAGTATATATGACACACTGGGTTTGGTCCCAAGCAGTTTATAAGCAGGGTGTAGTGAGGCATGTCTGCAATCCCAGCACCCTGGAGATAGAGGAAGAATAATAAAAAACTCAAGGTCATTGGCTCCTTAAGATCCTGAGAGAGAGAGAGAGACAGAGACAGAGAGAGACAGAGACAGAGAGACAGAGAGACAGAGAGACAGAGACAGAGAGGAGGGAGGGAGGGAGAGAGAACAGAACTGTAAAAAATAAGTGAAGCTACTTAACATCACTCAGCTAGGATATTGAGAGCTCCCAACTGGCTCTTCAGAGGCCGAGGCAGGTGGATCTCTGAGTTCAAAGCCAGCCTGCTCTACAAAGCAAGTTCTAGAACAGCCAGGGCTACACAGAAAAATTCTGTCTCAAAAGAAAGGATGAGTTGGACTTAAAATATTAAACTGAGGATGATCAAAAGTGACACAGTAGCCAGGCGTGGTGGCGCACGCCTTTAATCCCAGCACTTGGGAGGCAGAGACAGGTGGATCGCTGTGAGTTCGAGGCCAGCCTGGTCTACAAAGTGAGTCCAGGACAGCCAAGGCTACACAGAGAAACCCTGTCTCGAAAAACCAAAAAAAAAAAAAAAAAAAAAAAAAAAAGTGACACAGTAGAGTCCTACAGACAGAGGGGGAGGCAGGGAGAGCCAGTGGACAGGGACCTCAGGACATGGGGCATCCTAAGGGTTGGCTTGGGTTAGCTGACGTTGGGTGTGTGTGATTCAAGGACGTGTGGCTGTGAACCCACCTGGAAATCAGAGAAAGCACCAGGAAGGGTCCTTCATGGTGAAGTCCTGGTCCTGCCTGCCCCAGGCCCCAGAAGCCTTTGCTTGTCCCTGCAATTTGTAACACTCCAGAATGTCCCCAGACCTGTGGTTTTGTCCACACAAATCCTTTCGGTCAGCCTGAGGCAATGCTCTCTCATCTCAGAGTAAACACATTTGGGGTTTTATTTCTGCTCCCCCTTTGTTTATCCTTCCGGACATCTCCCTGACCGCCCCCAGCTGAGGCTCTGAAAGGAGGGCAAAGGCTCTTCCACTGACAAGAGAGGCCAGGCTGGCCTTTTGTTAAGGACTTTCATCCTGGTCACGTGGACCAAAGCACTAGTCCTTGGAGACAAACGTTTTCTGGTCCTTCACAGCCCGGGAAAGGAGCCAGCACAGCTCTGGCTCCAAGTCCTAGTTTAATGGAAGACGATAGGAACAGATACGCATATTTGTGGTCAGTTCCACTCATTTTTTTTTGGATGATTTATCTTTATTTTATGCGAATTGCTGTTTTGCCTGCATGTATGTCTGTATGAGGGTGTCAAGTCTTTTAGAACTGGATTACAGACAGTTGTGAGCTGCCATGTGGATGCTGGGAATTGAACCTGGGTCCTCTGGAAGAGCAGCCAGTGCTCTTTAACCACTGAGCCATCTCTCCAGCCTCCCCTTTCCCCACCCCCACCCCCTAACTTTTTTTTTAAATCCTGACTTCTGCCTATAAAATTGGAGGAATTTAGCTGGGTGTGGTGGCACCTGCCTGTAATCCCAGCACTTGGGGAGGTAGAGGCAGAGGCAGAGGCAGGTGGATTGTTGTGAGTTCCAGGCCAGCCTGCTCTACAAATTGAGTCCAGGACAGCCAGGGCTACACAGAGAAACAGTGTCTCAAAAAACCAAAACCAAGCCAGGCATGGTGGCGCACGCCTTAATCCCAGCACTTGGGAGGCAGAGGCAGGCTGATCACTGTGAGTTCGAGGCCAGCCTGGTCTACAAAGTGAGTCCAGGACAGCCAAGGCTACACAGAGAAACCCTGTCTCGAAAAACGAAAACGAAAACAAAACAAACAAACAAAAAACCCAAAACCAAAACCAACAACAACAAAAAAGTAAGATAGGAGGAGTTTACATGTTTTGTGAGCAGTGGATACTAGCACAGAGAAATCTGAAGTCACAGAGCAGCACACAGGGGCTGGCTGACTGGCTCTCTGATCTTTTCTCCTACTCTGCCCTGGGATTTGGAACACAGACTATCCATGGCTTTTGAGTTGGTAACAGCTGGAGAAAACACTGGGACCTTGGAGAGGAAGAGCAGGCTATTGTGTTCCCTGTCTACAGTCAGCCTCACTACAAAGTAACCAACGTGGCACTAATAGTAGGTAATGGTACTGAAGTCATCCTTTGTCCTAGGCGGAGAGAGATGTCATCAGTACCTTCATCACATAGGAGAAGAAACGAGACACAGAAAAGGAAAACGACTCAACTAAGGACACACAGCCTGTGAGCATCAGAGTTAGGATTTGAAAGTAAGTAGTTTGCCAGGCGGTAGTGGTGCACGCCTTTAATCCCAGCCCTCGGGAGGCAGAGGCAGGCGGATCGCCGTGAGTTCGAGGCCAGCCTGGTCTACAAAGCAAGTCCAGAACAGCCAAGGCTACAGAGTCCGCTCTGTTGTTTGAGACAGAGTCTCGAACGAGCCTGAAGCTCTTACTTCTACTGCCTTGGTTATGTATTCTCTACCAGAATTATTAAGCTTTGAAGAGGAGTGGTTATGGAGAGAGACTACGGCTCAGTTTGTAGAGTGCTCACCAAGAGTGTGCACCAAGCCCTGAGTTTCATCTTCAGCACTGCATTCGATGTGGGTGGGGGTGAAAGGGTAGAGCTGGTGGTC
Organism: Acomys minous; assembly: GCF_964271855.1. NCBI lineage: Eukaryota > Metazoa > Chordata > Mammalia > Rodentia > Muridae > Acomys > Acomys minous. The sequence continues at coordinate 24,533,970 of NC_140493.1, forward strand.
ATGCCCATAATCCCAGCACTGAGAAGGCAAAGGCAAGAGGATGAGGAGGTCAAGATGATCTTTAATTACATAGTGAACTAAAGGCCAACCTGGAATACATACATACATACATACATACATACATACATACATACAAGAGATCCTCTTGCTTCTGCCATCCCAAGTGTTAGGATTCAAGGAGTTGTGTCACCATGCCCAGCCCTGGGATGTGTGTGTGTTTGTGTGTGTGTGTGTGTGCGCACGCGAGTGTTTTTTTGTTTTGTTTTGTTTTGTTTTGTTTAAATGCTCTTCTTGGCATTCAGGAGGCAGAAGCCAAAAGATCACAAGCTCTGGGCCGCCTTGAGGTACACAGAGAGACTCTGTCTCAAAACAAATTATTTTCAATTTATCATCTTTGAACGTTTAGTGATCCCTGGAATTGCTCACACTGTTGTCAACTGCCACATCATCTATCTCCTGTGACATATCTCGAGAATCTTTTCAGTTTACAAACTTGGAACTCACTATGAGCTGAACAAGAGGTCCCAGCCCTGTTCCTTCCACCCTGGAGGCACCATGCTCCCTGCTGTCTCCATGTCAACTACGATGCTGTTGTTTGTTTTCTATTTTCGCACAGATCTCCCTTATGCAGCCCTGGCCAGCCTTGAAGTGGCAGAAACCCTCCTGCCTTTCCCGTGCGGGGGAAGATTTTGACTATTCTAGGGCCATGGTATAGGGAGAATCATGGTGTGTGTGTTTTGTGACTGGCTTGTTTTCCTTAGCGCGATGTCCTCAAAATGCCCCACACTGTCCCATGCACATGATCTTTCTGTTTCAGGCTGACAAAGCTGGGCATGGTGATGCAGACTCTGATGTGATGTTGAGCTGAGTGGTGTTCAGGCACAGAGAAAGCTATACTTCCCAGTTTAGATCCTGGGAAGGAGATTCAGAGAACCTAGAATGTTCTTTGGAACGTTGTTGTTATAGGTACTCCTTGTTGCTGGCAGTCCTAGCTTGAGACAGACAGACTCAGCATCTTGCACTTGGCCTTCCCAGAAGCCCTGTAATAAACATGCATCATCTCACTAGTGGTACTTCCGGACCTCAGTGCTCTGTCCCCAGCTGTTTCCCACTGCAAGGACGGGACCCAGTGCCAGGAAGCCAAAGAGGAGTTCATTGGATCACGCAGAGAAAAATCCAGGATGAACCAGACACAAGTACCTGGATGGGGATCCCAGTCAATGTGATGTGTGGGTCAGTGGACAGTCAAGTTCCACACTGCAGCCTCTGTCCCCTGCTTGATGAACGATGTGGAAGTCTGTGCTGGCTAATTTTATGTCAACTTGACACAAGCTGAAGTCATCTGGGAAGAGGGAACCTCAGCTGAGAAAATGCCTCCACCAGATTGGCTTGTGGGCAAGCCTGCAGAACTTAAAAAAAAAAATTTTTTTTTAAATTCATGATTGTTGTGGGAGGGTTTGGCTCACTGTGGGTCGTCTTACGTGTGGGCTGGTGTCCCTGGGTTCTGTAAGAAAGCAGGCTGAGCTGGGCATGGTGGCACACGCCTTTAATCCCAGAGGCAGGTGGATCATTGTGAGTTCGAGGCCAGCCTGGTTTAGAAAGAGAGTCTAGTACAGTCAAGGCTCCAGGGAAACCCTGTCTTGAAAAACCAAAAGAAAGAAAGAAAGAAAAAGAAAGCAGACTGAACAAGCTCTAATGAACAAGGCAGGAAGCAGTACCCCTCTGTTTTAGTTCCTGCCTTGGGATCCTGCACTGACTTCCTTCCTGAAGCACTGTAATCTGTTAGCTGAATCAAATCCTTTGCAACCCAAGCTGCTTTTGGTCGTTGTGTTCATCACAGCTAAGACTCAGCCCACCCTACAGGGTACCATGACAGGCACAAGGGGGAAAGGCTGGGCTTGGTTAGCTCACGTCCTCCCCTCCCTTGTTCAGTGGAATAAGCTCTCCAGGGTGGAGTGTGGCAGTTGGGCTTACTCCAGGACCAGCAACAGAGAAACTAGAAACTCGTCTGAGGCCTGTGGTGTCCTGGAACAGCTGGAGACGTTTGGAAGTGAATAGCTCCTGGCTCTTGGCAGTAGTTGCCCATGTAAGGCATTAGAGTGAAGGGGGAGCCGCTGCCCCGCAGGGAACATTCTCCATCCCTTACCGGAGTGTCAGGGAAAGCCCGGAGGGGAGGAGTGACTCAGTCCTGAATACCTTGGGTGCTGGGGAAATCCAGTGAGAGACTTCCACACAGCTCATTTCCTTCTACAGCCTGTGACTTCAGAGGCATGGAGAATGTTTACACCGAGGCATGATCTCTCCTTCAGAGGTGACCTTTGATGGTGCTTGGGGTAGTCCTCGGAAACCTGAGGACAGATCACGACTCTGGTTTTCTGTAGTGAATTCCAGGCCCGAAGACAGCAAGTCACATTTGATGTCCTCATCCAGCTTGAGATGGAACCTTAGCTTTGGTTTGGTACACCTTTATTATTCATTATTATCACTCATATTTTGTATTTCCCTTCAAATCTGTTGCATTGATTGGTTTTGTGTGTGCATATATGATGTGTGTGAGAGCGGGCATGTGTGTATGTGCATATGATGTGTGTGAGGGGAGGCATGTGTGTGCATATATAATATATGTGAGGGTAGGTACTTGTGTGCATATATGATGTGTGTGAGGGAAGGCATGTGTGTGTGCACATATGATGTGTGTGAGGAGAGGCATGTGTGTGTGCACATATGATGTGTGTGAGGGCAGGCATGTATGTTGCATATATGATGTGTGTGAGGGGAGGCATGTGTGTGCACATATGATGTGTGTAAGGGCAGGCATGTGTGTGTGCACATATGATGTGTGTGAGGGCAGGCATATGTGTTGCATATATGATGTATATGAGGGCAGGCATATGTATGTATATATGATGTGTGTGAGGGGAGGCATGTGTGTGTGCACATATGATGTGTGTGAGGGGAGGCATGTGTGTGTGCACATATGATGTGTGTGAGGGGAGGCATGTGTGTATGCACATATCATGTGTGTGAGGGCAGGCATGTGTGTTGCATATATGATGTATATGAGGGCAGGCACATGTATGATGTGTGTGAGGGCAGGCATGTGTGTGTGCACATATGATGTGTGTAAGGGAAGGCATGTGTGTATGCACATATGATGTGTGTGAGGGGAGGCATATGTGTTATATATATGATGTGTGGGAGGGGAGGCATGTGTGCCTGGCATGCTTATAAATGTCAGAGAACTTCCAGAGATCAGTTCTCTCCTTCCACCCTGTCTGACTCAGGTTTAAACTCAGTTTGTCAGTCTGGACAGCAAGAGCCTTTACCCACCGAACCATCTCACAGGCACTGTATTTACATTAAAAACAATAGCTTAAAACATATTTCTGTGTGCATTTGTTTTTTATCTACCTTATTGGGGTTCATATACCTCTATCTCCCCTCTAACCCTTATCCATCCTAACCCCTTCCAACTCTCCAACACTAGATAGGAGAGAAAGTAGATTAGAGGGGGAACGGGCGGTGCGTGTCTCTCTGGACTACTTCTTGCTGGTTAGGGTCGTTGGGTCCCTTGGAGTGAGTAGAATCTTCATAGTCACAATGTCTCCAACTCTCATCAAATTGCAAGGACAGCAACCAGGAGCAACAGGAGAAGTAGCTGCCACCTTCCTCCTTTGAGAGCCCCCTTCCCTCTCTGAGCTCTGGCATTTAGACCCTCTCAGAGTCCCCAGAACCAAACTATTTGCAGCTGCCAAAGAGCACATCCCTCTCAGAGCCCTCAGGAGGCAGACAATCTGAAGCAGCCCAATGTCACACACCTGGGATTAAAACAAAAACATGTTTACATAACACAACTGAGTTTTTAAAGAAACCAAATCTCCCACTAACACATTTGCACAGTGGGCAGTGGTGGTGCAGGCCTTTAATGCCAGCACCCAGGAGGCAGAGGCAAGCAGATCTCTGAGTTTGAGGCCAGCCTGGTCTATCGAGTGAGTTTCTGTGTAGCTTTGGACTACGCAGGAAAAAACCCTACCTCAGAAGATAAAAAGAAAACAAATACTACTACTACTACTAATACTAATAATAATAAACATAAACATTTCCACTATAATACTTTTTAAAATCATTCTTTGCTTGTTTGTTGTGTTGGGGTATTTTGTCTACACGGCCTGAGTACCTGGTGGCCATTGAGGTCAGAAGACAGCATCAGATCCCCCCGCCCCCAGACTGCAGTTATGGACAGTTGTGAACCACCAGATGGGTGCTGGGAATTGAATCCTAGTCCTCTGGAAAAGCAGCCAGTGCTCTTAACTTCTGAGCCATCTCTCCAGCCCCACCTTAAGATGCTAAGGTGCAGAGGATGTGAGGAGAGAGGTGACCCCTTCTCACCACGATCCCAGCACCCCAGCTCCTTCCCAGAGCTTCCTCCCAAGCCCCTTCTGTGCCTACCTCAGGCTGCAAAGACAGAGATGCAAGTAGCAGCCCTGGCTGTCCTGGAACTCACTCTGTAGACCGGGCTGGCCTCCGACCGAGAGATCTGCCTTCCTCTGTCTCCTTAGTGCTAGGATTAAAGGTGTGTGCCAGCATGCTCTGGTGGACACCTTTTCTTTTCTTTCTTATTTGTTTTTGTTTTTGTTTTTTGAGACAAGGTTTCTCTGTGTAAGCCTTGGCTGACCTGGACTCACCTTGTAGACCAGGCTGGCCTCGAACTCACAGGGATCCGCTTGCCTCTGCCTCCCGAGTGCTAGGACTAAAGGCGTGCGCCACCAAGTCAGGCTTTTGGTTTTGTATGTGTTGTTTTTCCTTTTATAATTTTACGTGTGCGCGCGTGCGTGCGTTCGTGCACACACACACACACACACACACACTTACACTTTGATCATTGTCGTCTTCTCTTTTCTCCCCTCCCCTCTCATCTTCTCTTCCCCCTCCCTCTGAAGCCCTCCTTTCCAACAAGCCTCTCTCCTTTTTCTTCTCTGGTAAACTAACCATTGCGTTTAATTAGTGTCGCCTTAATGAAATGGATGATTTACTTGAGCAATGGCAATTTACGGATGACTATACCACTGACGAATACGATCGCCTCTCCCAGTAAACATTAACTGTCTGTAACTCTTAAGGGTGAGGCGGGGTCCTGGCCCAATCCAGGATGGATGTTGAATGGCACTGTCTTGTGCTGGGAGCCAAGCTATGGTGTGAGTTTATGGATGTACCAGCCACTCATCCAGAGATAACTTTTTCTTTTTGTCTTATATTCATTCTTTTTTAAGCCGGGCACTATAGCACAAACTATTTGATTGATTGTTTGTTTATTTTGAGGCAGGGTTTCTCTGTATAACAGAGCCCTATCCTGGACTCACTTTGTAGAGGTTAAAGGCGTTCGCCATCATCGCCCAGCTAAATTCATTCTTTTTTTTTTTTAATTTAAATGGCTTATTTATTATGTATACAACATTCTGCCTGCGTGTGTGCCAGAAGAGGGCACCAGATCCTACTATAGAGGGTTGTGAGGCACCATGTGGTTGCTGGGAATTGAACTCAGGACCTCTGGAAGAGCAAACAATGCTGCTCTTAACCTCTGAGCCATCTCTCCAGCCCTCATTCTTTTTATAATTTGTGTGTATGTGTGTGATCTCCACAGCAGGTGTGTGGAGATCAGGTAACACTTTAAGAAATCAATTCGCCCCTTCCACCTTCACGAGGGTTCCCAAGCTCGAACTGGGGCATCGGGCTTGTCCCCAAGCGCCTTTCCCACGTCCACTCACAAATAGATGACTTTATTAACTGACAAGTATATTGGCTTGCAATAGTGGAGCAACCCAGCATCTTCCATTTGGCCTGCCCACGGCTCCTCAAGCACGGACTAGGAGGGCGTTGTTGCTTTCTTTTCCAGCTTTCAAACTGAAGCTTCGGAGAAAGGTCACAGAGCTAACCTGTAGACAGGACAGCAGCTGAGCCAGGTCCACCCAGGAAAGCACGTGGCAGGAAAGGGGCGAGGTGGGGCGGGGCAGACAGGCATTCAGGCCCAAGGTCAGACCGCAGCCTCCAACCTCCTCCCCGCCTCCCTCTTGGCTCCAAGGGCCTCTCTCCAACCGACCGGGTGCCTCCTGCTCCAGGGTCTCTCAGATTCCGGAGCCGAACCCAACCGACTCGCTCAGGGCGGAAACCTGGCCGACCTGTTGCGCCTTCGCAGCCATTGGGGGCCATAGGAACGGGATAATTTACATACACGTTGTCTATTGGCTAGTGATGCGGAAGTGGGCGGGTCTACCCGACTACACCTGCCTACCGGTAGAGCACTAGGAGCTTGTCCACAGAAAAGGTGCCGGGGCTCAGGCGTGCTGTGGCTCAAAAGTCAGGCGGGAACCACGGGCATTGCACCCTGGCCGCTCCTTGTGGGTGTAAACCGACTGAAGCAAGACACAGCAATTACTTGGTTCCTTCTGGAAGCCGGAGGGCAGGCACAGGAGGCAGGTTTCATTTGGAAACATTTTATGCCCAAACTAAACCATGGGACCCTACCAGATCTTGTGTGTGTTTGTGTGTGTGTGTGTGTATGTGTTCCTATGTGTGTGTATATACTTGCTATTAACCAAAAGGGCTAGAAAATCTTAAAGGTATAAAGATTTCCTTCGGATCATCTCAACGTTATTTCTTACTGTCTTGTTTCCGAACAAGGTCTCACTATATATTCCTGGACGGCCAACTCTAACCTCCCTCCCACCTGCCCATGAACCTTAAGCCCAAGGCAGCAACCATATATGCTGGTGGTCACTACCCACGCCAACTTCCCTGCCTCTGTAGCCTTTTCCTTTCCTTTGTTCTTGTGAGGCCTTTCATCTGGAGTTCTTGTCTTCAGTGATGTCTTAGATGTTTCTTTTCCCCATTCCTCAATGGAATCCTCTCCCCCACACTCCTTTTTGTTTTTGTAGTTTTGTTTTTGTTTTCCAGACAGGGCTTCTCTATGTTAGCCTTGGCTGTCCTAGACTCGCTTTGTGGACCAGGGTAGCCTCGAACTCACAGCGATCTGCCTAGCTCTGTTTCCCAAGTGCTGGGATTAAAGGCGTGCGCCACCACGCCTGGCTCCCCCACACTCCTAAAACACCATTTTGTATGCAGGTGAGGACAGTTGTGAAAACCCCAGCAATACAGAGAGGTTTTCCCTGTTAGTTCTGCAGCCCAGCTCCACAGCTTGGTGTCCCTGTTATTTCTACGTATGTATGTGGAAGGACTGCAGGCTTTGTCCCAGGTGAAAACAGTCCAAGGGGCAAAGCCTGGGGCAAAGCCCGCCAAGATTGCTTCCACCTGGGACAAAGCCTGCAGTCTTCCACATATATATGTGTATGTATGTATTTATGTATGCATGTATGTATGTATGTACACACATATGCACAGTGTGGGTATTGATGCACATATGTAGAGGACAGAGGAAGACTTCAAATGTCGTGCTCTATCAGTCTCTACCTTATTACCTTGATACCTGGTCTCTCACTGAGTGTGGAATTATGCTGATAGCCACCAAGCCACGTCAGTCTTCCTGTCTCAGCTTCTATGAGCGCAGCGCCTGTGACTGTGCTTGGCTTTTTCACGTGGGTCCTGGAGAGTCAAACTTAAGTCCACAGATCTGTCTTCCCAGGGCCTCCTCCTACTCCATGTCATTTTTTTTATTTGGTTGGATGTTTTTTGTTTTGTTTTAATATTTATTTTTTGTATGGTATATACTCACTTATAACTAGACACTAGCCCAAAGGACATGTCTCATGAAAGTCTTCACCTACAAGGAAAGTGGGATAGATGTGAGGACATCCTACTGGGACTCTAGGTGAGAGAAACATGGGAGAATGAGGAAATAGAAGGATCCAGAGGGTCCTAGAAACCTACAAGTAGAACATTATGATGGGTAGATCTGGGCCCAGGGGTTCTGCTCAAACTATGGCACCAACCAAGGACAATACGTGTAGTAAACATCGAACCCCTACCCAGATCTAGCCAATGGACAGGACATTCTCCACAGATGAGTGAAGAGCAGGGACTGACTTTCACATGAACTCTGGTGCCCCATATTTGACCACATTCCCTGGATGGGGAGGCCCAGTGGCACTCAGGGGAAAGATAGCAGGCTACAAAGAAGAGACTTTCTACCCTATGATCATATACAGGAGGAGGAGATCCCCCTCAGTTACAGTCATAGAGTAGGGAAATAGGGTGAAAGTGGGAGGGAGGGAGGAATGGGAGGATAGAAGGGATGGGATAACAATTGAGATGTAATATGAATGAATTAATATATAAATAAATTTTTTAAAAAAGATTTATTTTTTGTTATTATGTATACAGTGCTCTGCCTGCACGTACACCTGCAGGCCAGAAGAGGGCACCAGATCACATTATAGATGGTTGTGAGCCACCATGTGGTTGCTGGGAATTGAACTCAGGAGACCTCTGGAAGAGCAGTCAGTGCTCTTAACCTCTGAGCCACCTCTCTAGACCTTGGTTGGGTGTTTTGGTTTGGTTTTTGGTTTTCTACACAGGGTTTCTCTGTGTAGTCTTGGCTGTTCTGGGATTCTGTAGACCAGGCTGGCCTCCAACTCAGTGATCTGCCAGCCTCTGCCTCCCCGGCTGTTGGGGTTAGAGCCTTGCGCCTCCGCCACCACCACCACCACCCACCTCTGTGTCATTTCTTGAGTCACATGTATGGGACACCTGCTGCCCGTCAGCCTCTGTTCTCTGCACTAGCGCTAGGGCAGGGAGCCAAGGCTGGAAGTCCCCAGCCTCTTGAAGTTTACAGTTTAATGAAGACAAAGTGAATATGCTGGTAGCGAGCACGATTTGTCAGGCAGTGATGGAACAGGAAGGAAAGGAAGGAAGGGCCACAGCTGCAGGGAAGCCACCCCTGGGAAGGGTGATGATGAGGACCTGGGTTAGGGGCTTAGAGGTGACTTTTGAGTGGAGGTAGTGGTTTAGGAGTGACCTGAATGATGGGTTGAGACAGCGGTTGAGACGCGAGAGCTCCTGGCTGGGGACAGTGAGAAGGAGCAGCCCCAGATAATGGATCTTGACTCACAAAGGGCAGAGGAGGGGGAGACAGGCAGTGTGGGACCTTGTATTTCCCAGGAGTGGCCAGCCTGGCCTCCACTCCGGCCACTGAACTGAGCTGCAACCAGTAGTACAATATTTGGAAGCCATGTGCAGTGAGTTTTGCTTCTTCAGGAGGCAGCTCTGGACTACAGGAAAGAGAATTCTTTTTTGTTTTTGTTTTTGTTTTTGTTTTTGTTTTTGTTTTTCAAGACAGGGTTTTTCTGTGTAACAGCCCTGGCTGGCCTAGACTCACTTTGTAGACCAGGCTGGCCTTGAACTCACAGAGATCCACCTGTCTCTACCTCCCGAGTGTTGGAATTAAAGGCCTGGGCCACCACACCATCTAGGAAAGTGAGTTCTTTGTTTTGTTTTGTTTTTATGTTTTTTTTGACACAGGGTCTCTCTGTGTAGCCTTGGCTGTCCCGGACTCACTTTGTAGACCAGGCTGGCCTCGAACTCACAGCGATCCACCTGCCTCTGCCTCCCGAGTGCTGGGATTAAAGGCGTGCGCCACCACACCCAGCTTGGAAAGTGAATTCTTGATCTGGCCCTATGTCCTTAGGAGCTGCTAAGTCTACTTATTCTAAGTCCCTAACCCAATAGGTAGGGTAATAACAGCCACTAGGCTGGTGCAGTGTGAGGACTGTATCTATTAGGATCCTTTAATAAAAAAAAAATTGGTCAGCTCAGCTTGCTGGCACACGCCTTTCATCCCTGCACTTGGGGAGACAAAGGCAGGCGGATCGTTGTGAGTTCAAGGCCAGCCTGGTCTACAAAGTGAGTCTAGGACAGCCAGTGCTACACAAAGAAACCCTTCTCTAAAAACTAAAAAAAAAAAAAAAAAAAATTGGATGTAAAGTAGGCGTGGTGGTGCATGCACGTAATCCCAGCACTTGGGGAGGCTGAGGCAGGCAGATTTCTGAGTTCAAGGCTAGCCTGGTCTACTAAGAGAGACCAGGACAGCGGGGCTACAGGGTGCACATGTCTGTGCGTGCTCCATGTGTGTAAGTGCTCACAGAGGCCATAAGAAATCATCAGGTCCCCTAGAAGTGGAGTTACATACAGATTGTTGTGAGCCGCCTGACATGGGTGCTGAGAATTGAACTCAGATCCTCTGGAGGAGTAGCAAGAGCTCTTAACCACTGAGCCATCTCTTTAGCTTGTATTCTTACACTCTTTTTGTGGGGGCAGAGGGGACGGCTTTCTGAAACAGGGTTTCTCTATGTAGCCTTGGATGTCCTGGATTCTCTTTGTAGACCAGGCTGACTTCAAACTAACAGCGATCCTCCTGCCTCCGCCTCCCTGAGTGCTGGCATTAAAGGCGTGTGCCACCACGTCCAGGATATTATTACACTCTTAACCATAATGTGATGTCTGGCTAAGCTATTCATATTCCTATCTCATTCCCAAAATAGGCTGTCATGCTTAGGGCACAATAAGGAAACTGCCTACCTGTTCTGGAGGGATTCCTTATTTTGCAGTTATTTTTAGCCCACACTTGAATACTTGGTGTAGAACCTGCAGATATGAGAGGCCGATGCGACATGGACATGGTCTCAGAAAATGCCTGGCATGTTGTTCTGTCCCTGTTAATGTCGGCTGCTCTTGTCCCTCTGAAGCCACGGGAGCCACTGGTGGAGGGACTGGGACTCTCCAGCCCTGGGAAACACCTAACGCAGCGTTGAGGATATTTACAGGAGGGCTGTCTCCGTCCCTTGGGCTTGCTCCAGGCGGTTTTGATACTTTGGCCCTTGTTCACTGGGAGCCGCTCAGTCTGAGCCTCCGCCTTCACTGCCTGGCCCCTCCCTCTCTTGCCCAATCACCCTGGATGGTTTTGTCTCATTTCCGTGGTTCAATGACTTCGCGAGGTTGAGGGGCTTCTCTTGGGCAATGGTGCTGCTGTCTCTGTCTCTCTTCCTCTCGTCCACTCCCTCCCAGGCCTCTGGCCTTTTAGAATCCTGCAAGTCACTCTCTGACTTAGTCAAGAGAACTCAGGCCTCTCCAGTTTGTAAGCTGCGTTCGCACAAATCTCCCTGGATGAACAAACCCGGTGTGTAGCTTGGTGAGGCATTGCATACTGTTGCCGGTTTTTTTTTTTCTCTTTCTTTCCTGCCATCTTCCTTCCATCCTTTCTTTTGGGAAAGAGTCTCACATAATTCAGGCTAGGCTCAAACTTGCCAGAACTTGCCATGTAGCCGAGGCTGGCCTTTACCTCCTGCTTCATACGCCTCCACCTCTCAAATACTAGGATTAGAGGAATTTGCACTACACCTGGCTCACACTATTAGCTTCTAATAGGTGAAGAATGCTAAGGCCTGGGGTAGTCACATGGTTAGCCTAAGATCACACGGTAAAGAAGTGGTTTTTTTTTTTTTAACCTACCACATTGTAACAACCTCAGCCTAGTAGTATGGGTTTCTTTCTTTAAAAAAAAAAAAAGTTTGTTTGTTTTGAGACAGGGTCTCAATATGTAGCCCTGGCTGGTCTGGAGCTCACTATACAGACTAAGCTGGCCTCAAATCCACCAAGCTCTGCCTGCTTCCCTACTGCACCATCATGCCAGGCATGTGTACTGGCTTTCTTTCTAATGTCACCCTAGTAGGTTCCGACTCAGGTGTTGGGGTGCCAGGTTCAGGCTGCTCTGGACTGGGGTTAAGTTATATTTCCTCCACATGGCTCAGACCCTGTGGGTACACCCAGCCAGCTGGGCTTGGCTGCTGAGGCAGCATGGGATGCGGGCCTCTTTGCATCGGAAGGGGCTTTACACTATCTGGCCCATCTTCCTGGGCTGGATGGAGTGGTGTGAGGTTGTATGTGGAAAAGCAGCCTCCGAGAGAAGAGCCTGAGAGCCACTGGTCCGGCCAGTCAGCCCTGCCTAGTGTGGTGACCACGTGCTGTGCTTAGCCACAGCTTGTGGGGTGGGAGAAGCAGGCTGTTTTACCATCCAATATCCTTTCTCAGAACCAAGGAGGGCATCTTTACTTTGTCTTTTCATTCTCTTAAATCACGGCTTTATTGAGATATAATTCCTATGCCGTAAAGTTCACTGGTTAGACTGTATAATTTCACGGCTTTCAGGAGATTCTCAGAGCCCCACGACTTCCGTGATGTAATTCCTAAATGTTTTCATTACCCTCAAGAAACTTCAGGGCTGGGCGGGCATGGTGGTGCATGCCCGTAATGCCAGCAGAGGCAGGTGGATCTCTGTGAGTTCGAGGCCAGCCTGGTATACAAAGCAAGTCCAGGACAGCCATGGCTGAACAGAGAAACCTTGTCTCAGAAAACAAACAAGCAAATAAATAAAAATAAAGTAAAAAGAAACTTTCACCCATTAGCAGTCAGCGTCCACTGCCCTGTCTCAGCCTGGCCAACCAGCACGGCTGCTATGTGTTGAGGGTGGCCTTGAACTCTGATCTTCCAGCTTCCACATCCCAAGTGTTCAGATGATAGACATTCACCACCACACCAGCTCTCTTACTTCTTCTCACCAAATTAGTGTTCCTTTGGGTTCATCAGTTCAGGAGCATTTGGATCTATATAAATAATGTTGCTATGAGCATTCATGTTATGATTTAAAAAAAAAAAAAAAAGCAGTAGCCCTAGGTCGTGAGGTCCTATGCATTGTTTTCTTCTACTCAAACAAAATGCCACAGACTGGGAAATGTGTGAAGAAAATAAGTTTAGGCCTTGCAGAAATGGCTCAGTGCTTAACAACACTGACTGCTCTTCCAGAGGACCCAGGTTCATCTCCTAGCACGCACATGGTAGCTCACAACCATCTGGAATTCCACTTCTAGAGGATTTAATACCCTCTTTTGACCTCCTGGGCCATGCATGCGGTACACAGATGTGCATGTGGGCAAAATACTCATACACATAAATTAAATAAATAAATATGTATTTTTTTGTAAATATGTATTTTTAAAAGTCAGATGTGCTGGGTGTGGTGGTGCACGCCTTTAGTCCCAGCACTTGGGAGGCAGAGGCAGGCAGATTGCTGTGAGTTCGAGGCCAGCCTGGTCTACAAAGCGACTCCAAGACAGCCAAGGCTAACACAGAGAGACCCTGTCTGGAAAAAAAAAAAAAAAAAAAAGAAAGAAAGAAAGTCAGATGTAGTGACACAATGCCTTTAATCCCAGCACTGGGGATATAAATGCTGGTGAATCTCTATGACTTTGAGTTCAGTTTGGTCCACAGAGTGAATTCCAGGACAGGCAGGGCTACAGAGAGACTTGTCTCAAACAGAAAAAGGGAGGAAAGGTTACTCCCTACAAGTCCTTAAAGTTGGGTAGTTTAAAACCAGAGGGCCAGCATCTCAGGAGAGCTTTTGCTAGGTCACAGCTAGACCTATCACACACTGAGAGAGCTGAGGAACCAGAGTCCCAACAACACACTGGGGAGAGAACTCACCCATCATTGGAGCTAGTCACACTCTTGTGTTCTCTCTCTGTCTCTCTGTCTCTCTCCCCTTCTCCTCCTCTTCCCTCTCCTTCCTTCCCTCTCCATCCCTCTCTCTCTCTCCCTTTCTGTCTCCAGTCTTCATCTTTGTTTCTTCATCCCTGTCTCCATCTCCATCTCACCCTCATCCTCATTTTTTCTTGGTTTTTCAAGACAGGGTTTCTCTGTGTATCCCTGGCTGGCCTGGAACTCACTGTGTAGACCAGGTTGCCCTCGAATTCTCAGGCCAGGCGTGCCTCCGCCTCAGGAGTTCTGGGATTAAAGGAATCTAACAGGACACCTGGCATCACCTTTTTATTTTGTCAGGGTTTCACACTGTAGCCCAGGCTGGCCTCAAACTTGTGTCAATCCTTCTGCCTTAGTCTCTCAAATGTTACGATCACAGGAGTGCACCTCTAAAAGGCTCCCACCTTCTAATCTCCTCCTGAAAGTAATATTTCCACATGAGTTGGGGAAGACATTCAAATGGTAACTCTGGGGGTTTTGTTTGTTTTTGGTTTTTCAAGACAGGGTTTCTCTGTGAAGTCTTGATTGCCCTGGACTCACTTTGTAGACCAGGCTAGCCTTGAACTCACAGAGATCCATCTGTCTCTGCCTCTCCGAGTGCTGGGATTACAGGCATGCACCACTGTGCCCAGCTGTAACCTACTTACCACCTGGAGAACCGCCATGCTTGTCTCCAAGGTGGCTGCACGTCTTCCTGTCCTGTACAGATGGACGACATCTCCAATGGAATCTCCCTATGTATTTGTTTGTTTATTCACTCATTTTGCCTTGTTGGAGATCCAGCCGCTATTTAAAAAAAAAAATTCTTTATGTGTGTGGTTGTTTTGCCTGCATGTTTGTGTCTGGTTGTCTACAAACTGCAGAAGAGGTCATTGGATCCTGGGACACTGGAATCAGAGACAGCTGTGAGCTGCCTTGTGGGTGCTAGGAACCAAACTTGGATCCTTTGCAAAAACAACAGTGCTCTTAACTGCTGAGCCATCTCTCCAGCCTCCCACCCACCACTTTTTTTTTTTTTTACTTTTTATGTTTTCTTCTTTTTATTTACTTAAAGTGATTTTATCGCACAAATACACAAGACAAACTTATACTGCTAGAGCGGTCTGTGGATGACTCATCTTTCCAGTTGGGAGGACCCACTTAGTCTTATAATAACAACCAATTGGTGAGTTTGGCTTACTATCAGAATCAAGAGGAATTTAGCATCCTTATCCTTTCTGCTCCTCTCAAGATGCTGTGGACGCGACTGCTTTCTTCATTTCTTTTTTAAGCTTCTCTGTGGAAACAGACGTCCGCCCAAGCTGTGCATGGTGGGGTGGTTTGCAGTGGCTGTGGGCTAAAGCACTTCTGCCCTGGAGAAGGCAAGCGAGGATCCTCCTTCACTGTGTTCTTGTGAACCATGTGACCTCTGAGCTCATTCTCTCTTTCTCTCTCTCTCTCTCTCTCTCTCTCTCTCTCTCTCTCTCTCTCTCTCTTTGTGTGTGTGTCTCATTTTCTCTCTACATCCTCTGTCTTTCTCTCTGTTTCAGTAAGTTCCACTGCAGCCCTAGTTTTCTCTTAGACGTGATATGGGTCCATTTTACAAAGCTATCCATCCTCAAGGGCTTGATTCTCAACTCCTTCCTTCCTTCCTTCCTTCTGTCCATCCGTCCTTCCTTCCTTCCATCCTTCCTTCCTTCCTTCCTTCCTTCCTTCCTTCCTTCCTTCCGCCCTTCCTTCCCGAACTACAGTGGATTGAACCGGCATCTCTCACACATGTTGAGTAAGCCTTCTACCACTGAACTGAAACCTCTTTTGATTTTGTGTTTTGAGACAGGACTCACTGGGTTGCCCAAACTAGTTTTGCTGTGAATTTGCTCTGTAGCCCAGCCTGGCCTTGAACTTCCCATTCTCCTGCCTCAGCCTCCTGAGAACCTAGAATGATAGACCCTGGTTGCCAGGCTTAGCCTCTGAGACAGGGTTTCTCTGTGTAGCCTTGGCTGTCCTAGACTCACTTTGTAGACCAGGCTGGCCTCGAACTCACAGCGCTCCACCTGCCTCAGCCTCCCAAGTGCTGGGATTAAAGGCATGAGCCACCACGTCCAGCTGGCTCTTTCTTTTTGAAACAGGGTTTCTCTGTGTAGCCTTGGTTGGCCTGGACTTGCTTTGTAGACCAGGCTGGTCTTGAACTTAAAAGAGATTCACCTTACCAAGAAGAGACTTGATACCCTATGAGCATATACAGGGGGAGGAGGTCCCCTTCAGTCACAGTCATAGGGGACAGGAGTAAGGGGAAAATGGGAGGGAGGGAGGAATAGGAGGATAGAAGGGATGGGATAACAATTTAGATGTAATATGAATAAATTAATAAAATATATTTAAAAAAACAAAAGGATTTACCTGCTTCTGCCTCCCAAGCGCTGGTATTACAGGCATGCCCCACTGTGCCCAGCTTTTCTTTTCTTTCTTTCTTTCCTTCCTTTCTTTCTTTCCTTCCTTCCTTCCTTCCTTCCTTCCTTTCTTCTTTCCTTCCTCCCTCCCTCCCTTTCTTCCTTTCTTCCAAGCTTTTAATCAAGACAGTGTCTCACTATGTAGCCCTGACTGTCTTGGAACTCACTATGTAGACCAGACTGACTTGAACTCACAGCGATCTGCCTGTTCCTGCCTCCCGAGTGCTAAGATTAAAATCATGGGCGGTTATGTTCTTCCCTCAGCCTCTGATTCTAAATTTGACACTTGCTTCTTAGTGGTGGGCCACTCCCTGCCCTTGGAGGGGAGGCTCTGGGAGGGGAGGCTCTGGGAGGGGAGGCCCTGGGAGGGGAGGCCCTGGGAGGGGAGGCTCTGGGAGGGGAGGCTCTGGGAGGGGAGGCTCTGGGAGGGGAGGCTCTGGGAGGGGAGGCCCTGGGAGGGGAGGTTGAAGATACCAGACCTTCTGTGTCTCCTTCCTTCCCTCATCACCCCTCCTCCTGGGCCTGGGTTGTAAACTTCACCTGAGTGTCCAGTTCTTCTGCTATAAAAAAGAGATTAGACGCACCTCCCAGGGCTATTAGGATCAAATGGCTTTTGGAAAGCATTCAGCGCCCGTGGCTCGCACTGTCATAACGTAGTACAAAGCATCCATCCTACCACTCCAGACTGAGTTTGTGTGAGTGTGATGGCAGCTCCTGGGAGGCATACAGCTGCCAGCTTTGGAGGAGCAGATACCGAAGAGGTCAGTCATGCCCCCCGTGTCACAACCTCACAACCGTTGTCTCAGAGGCCTGCTTAAAGTTCCCTGCAGGCAGAGAGGAAGGGTGTGGCGAGATGGCTCAAGCAGAAGGAAGTGGTGAGGGAAGGGCGGGGTGGTGCCGGGGCAGGTAACAGGGGCCTCTTTTCTGCTAGGTGGATGGGAGGGCTAGGGACTCCTGGAGTGGGTGGAGACTCCTCAGGCTTCTACTATTACTTTCACCCAGGCCAGTGTTTCAGAAGTGGCCTGTCTGCACTGAGGATGGAAATGGAGTAGTCTTTGACTTATAAATCCAGATCAGGAGCCTGCAAGATGGCACAGAGGATAAGGGTACTTGCCACCAAGCCTAAGGACCCACATGATGGAAGAAGAAGAGACCCCCATTCCTGTAAGTTGTCCTCTGACCTAGACACACACACACACACACAATCATCAGTCAGTCAGTCAGTCAGTCAGTCAGTCAGTCAGTCAAGCAAACCAGTTGGAACATAGGCTTGACTCCCTTCCTCCCAAACTGTCAGGAATCCCAAGGCCAGGTGGACACAGGCAAAGTGAACATAGGCAAGTGGGTTCAAGAGAGAAAAAGAGGTGAAACCTGCACCTGGAAGGGAGGCAGAGTGACACACAGGGAAGGGCTTAGCCTTTTGTTCCTGCCATTTAATCTCTTGGGATCTTCGGCATGTCTCAACGTGTCACTGCAGGCCTCAGTTTACTCATCTATGAAAAGAAGGAAAGTACAACCCTCCTTGAACAAACGGTAAAACACCAAGATGAAGTGAGGCCTCGAGAAAACACTGTGGCCAATTCCTCCTCCCCACCTCCCAAGGCAGTTCTTTGTGCAGTCTGCTTATGACCGGATTTTAGAAGTGGGTCAATCCATCATGGTCTCTCTGCAGAGGGAGACACCGCTCAGCAATAGGAAGGAGTGCACTCCAGACAGAAGCTCTGACGCAATCATGTTTCTGAAACACTAAGCTAAATAAGAGCAGCCAGACGCAAAAGCCCACACGCTGTGATGCCATTTCTGTGGAATGTTCTGAAGAGGCCAATCCATCCAGAAAGTTGATTAATGGTTGTCTACTTCCAGACAAGGGTTGGGGGTGGGGTGGGGGTGGAGAAGGTTGGGGAAATGGGGGAGTGACTCCTGATGAATATGGGGTTTCTTGCGGGGCAGAGTGGGGGAGGGGAAGGAAAGTATTCGAGAAGTAGACGATGATAATGATTGCACAATTTTAAACAAGATAAAATCTACAGAATGGAACTCTTTAAGTACTGAAATCTGTGGAATGGGAGTTATAGCCCAATAAACCCACTTAGAAGAGCCAGCAGCATGTTTGTGAATTTGGTTCCCAGCACCCGTGTGTGGGCCCACACAAATGAAGAATTGTACTCTCCAGTGTGGCTTTAGTGTAGCGGGTTCATATGCACTCTTGCAATTTTTATTGGCTTATTTGTTCGCTCACTCTGTAGACACTTATTGCAAGACTTTCAAGATTCTGAATTCCGTGTTTGGCACACACACGCATACCCTGATGTGTTCTCACCAGGAGGCAGGCAAGCTGGAGGGGTGAAGAGAGTGCTAGGCTAACAGGGAGCCCAGGGAACTGTGGAAGAGAAGAGGAGGGCACCATGCCAGGCGGGAGGATGCGGAGAGGTCCCTGGAGGAAGGTCCACACACAGAGGCTCCAGGGGAAGGGCAGAAACATGGAGGCCAAGCTGGGCTTTAGACAGTGTAGCCAAACAGTCATGTTTGTTGACTGAATGCTAGCGAGAGGACTCTGAGTGAGCACCCTTCTGGGGGCAGAAGAGGCAGGTGTGGTCCTTGTGGCTGTTTCCTAAGAGTTGGAATTAAAAGTCTCAACCATCATGCCCAGAAAAAAACAAACAAACAAATGAAGAGTTAAGGAAGGCTCTGGGTTTTTTTTTATATTTTTTAATTTTAATTTTTGTCCTTTTGTTACTTTGGTTTTTGAGATATGGCCTCTGCATAGCCATGGCTGTCCTGGAACTCACTATGAAGACCAGGCTGGCCTCAAATGTACAAGATCCACCCTCCTCTGCTGCCTCAGTGCAGGGATTAAAAGCCTAGGGCCCTGGCTTTTGGTTTTGGTTTTGGGATTGCATGTTTTAAAAGGACATTCAGAGCCATGGGTGGCTGCACACGCCTTTAATCCCAGCACTCTTGGGAAGTAGAGGCGGGCAGATCAAGGTGAGTTAGAGGTGGGCAGCCTGGTCTTCAGAGCAAGTTCCAGGACAGCCAGAGCTACAAAGATAAACCTGTCTCAGAAAACAAAATAAAAAGACTAAAATGGTAAAGTTTATTGCATATATTTTAACACAATTTATCTATCTATCTATCTATCTATCTATCATTTTCTGTTTTTGAGACAGTCTCTCTATGAACTGCTGACTGTCCTGGAGACTGCTATGTAGACCAGACTGGCCTCGAACTCAAAGAAATCTTCCTTTATCTGTCTCCTGAGTGCTCAGATTAATGGTGTGCACCACCACACCTGCATAATTTTGTATAATTTATATTTTTTTAGTATATTTTCTTGTCAGCACACAAAATAATGGATTTAGTGATCACACACACACATAATTGTACTTTGCTCACTCACTCCTCTATTATTGTCTTTTGTTAACTCTCCTATATATAATTATTAAATCTAGAAAAAAAGATATGGATCAGTGAGTAAAGGTACCTATTGTCAAGCCTGAAGACCTAAATTTGATCCCAGGACCCACATGGTAGGCAGTTCTACAAGATGTTGGATATTCTCTCTCTCTCTCTCTCTCTCTCTCTCTCTCTCTCTCTCTCTCACACACACACACACACACAGATAAAAAGAGAAAACATACAGTATGTCTCTTCTCTCCCCATTACTCTTCCTTGTTCCTTGTCCCCCTCCTTCAGACCCCGTTGATGCCCTACATAGCCCCCTTCCTGTTTTCATGCTTAAAATTAGAAACTTAGGCTTCAAATTCCTAATCCTCCTGTCTCCACCTCCCAAGTGCTGGGATTATGGGCACACACCACCATATCTGATTATAAGTATATATATTTTAAACTTAGGTTCAGTGTATGAGAGACAACCTATAGTAATGCCATTTTCAGCCTGGCTTATTTCTCTTAACATGATGGTCTCCAGTCCCACTCACCTCCATGTGAACAGCATCATTTTGCTTTCTCCTCCTCCTCTTCTTCCTCCTCCTCCTCCTCCTTCTTCGGTGTGTGTGTGTGTGTGTGTGGCATTTGAGACAGGGTTTCTCTGTGTAGCCTTGGGTGTCTTGGACTCATTTTGTAGACTAGGCTGGCCTCGAACTCACAGCAATCCACCTGCCTCTGCCTCCCGAGTGCTGGGATTAAAGGTGTGTGCCACCATGCCCGGTGCTTCATCCTTCTTTAAGGCTAAACATCCATTGTGTATTTACAGTACATTGGCTTCAGCTGTTTACCTGGTGATGAGCATCTAGGCTTGCTCCATAGTAAATATGGATGTGCAAGGATCTCTCTGTGGGGCAGGCTGACCTAGATTCCTTCAGAGTGTTTATTACAAGCTTTTGTTTGCTTTTCCAGACAAGGTTTGTCTGTGTAGCCTTGGTTGTCTTGGGACTCTCTTTATAGACCAGGCTGGCCTCCTACTCAGTGAGTCATCAGCCTCTGCCTCCCGAGTGCTGGGATTACAGGAAGTGGGCTACCACCGCCTGGCTAGTTTATTTTTTTAAATTATGTAGCCCAGGCCAGGAGGTGGTGGCGCACGCCTTTAATCCCAGCACTCGGGAGGCAGAGGCAGGCGGGTCACTGTGAGTTCGAGGCCAGCTTGGTCTACAAAGTTAGTCCCAGACAGCCAAGGTTACACAGAGAAAGCCTGTCTCAAAAAAAAAAAAAAGTTATATAGCCCAAGATGGCCTCCCAACTCACTGTTTGCTAAAGCCTTTTGAATGTTATGGATGTTGGAATTACAGACATGAGCTACCACATCTGATTGCATTTTTCTGTTGATTGAATTTTCTCCTACTATTTTTGTTTGTTTGTTTGTTTGGTAGGAGAGTGGAAGGGGCAGGATCTAACTATATAACCCTGACTGTCCTGGAACTCAAGAGATCTACCTCATCTCTGTCTTGAAAGTGCTGAGCACTAGGATTAAAGGCATATGTTACCAAACCTGGCTTTTTTATTTTTTATTTTTGTTTTTTTGAGACAGGGTTTCCCTGTGTAGTCTTGACTGTCCTGGACTCACTTTGTAGACCAGGCTGGCCTCCAACTCACAGCAATCTGCCTGCCTCTGCCTCCTGAGTGCTGGGATTAAAGACATGCACCACCATGCCCAGCTTTTTTTTTTTTAAGTTTTGTTTTTGTTTTTTTTCGAGACAGGGTTTCTCTATGTATCCTTGGCTGTCCTGGACTCGCTCCTCGAACTCACAGCGATCTGCCAGCCTCTGCCTCCTAAGCATAGGGATTAAAGACATGTGCCACCACACCAAGCAGGAGAGTGTGTTTCTACAATGACTTTGGGAAAGTGTGCAAGCCAGGCATGGTGGCACGCACCTGTGGCCTCAGCACGGGGGCAGTAGAAGCAGTAGGATCTGGAGATCTAAGCTACCCTTGGCAGCATAGTGGGGTTGTGGCCAGTCTGGGCTTTGTGAAGGCCTGTCTCAAAAAACAAAGAGCCAAAGAAAGCCAGCCCTTGGTTTTATGTAGTAAAGCTTAACCTCAAGAGGCAGCAGTTCCGCTATTAAACATATGTCCAACAAAAAGGACGGTTTAGATCCATCAAAGGATGTTCAGAAATGTTCACAGAAGCTTAAAACCCCCCAAAGGGAACAGCAAGATGGCTCAACAGCTAAAGATGCCTGTTGCCAAGCCTGTGTTCTATCCCTGGGACCCACCTGGCAAAGGTGAGAACCCACTCCCACATGTGCTCTGATGTACACACACATACACACACACATACACACACATGCACATACATAGGCACACACACACATTTTCAGAGTTAAAAAAAAAAGCGGGGCAACCGGGTATGGTGGCGTACGCCTTTAATCCCAGCACTTGGGAGGCAGAGGCAGGTGGATCACTTTGAGTTGGAGGCCAGCCTGGTTCTACAAAGCGAGTCCAGACCAGCCAAGGCTACACAGAGAAACCCTGTCTCGAAAAACCAAAAAAACCAACCAACCAAACAAACAAACAAACAAAAAAAAACCAAAAGAAGAAGAAGAAGAAGAAGAAGAAGAAGAAGAAGAAGAAGAAACACATTCTCCTACAAGCAATTAACGAGTCTCATTTCCCCCCATCTCTAGTAATGCTAGGCATCTCAGCTCAGCTAGTCACCCAGGTGTGTGTTGCTATGGTGTCATATTTTCCTTTTCATGGGCAGTGGGTTTTTGAGCCTAGGTCTTGCTATGTAGCCAAGCTGGCCTGGGATTACAGCTGTGTGCCACCATGCTGCTCTCCCTCGACGTTTTCATGTGCATTGTCCGTGATAATTAAGGACGCGCTTCTCTTTTAGCCTCCTAATGCTCTGTGGCTGAGTTACAGCGCCAGTCTCTTGATAGTCAGTTTTTAAAAAAGCAATTATTGGCCTTTTGTATTTCACACCTTTGACCTGCTTGTCTGTGTAGTTCAGGCTGGTCTTGAATTCCCCCTTCTCCTGCCTCAACCTCATGAGCTCCAGTGCACCACCTGCAACTCCGCAACTCCTGGATGTTTCAGCCAGTTTTTTTTTTTTTTTTTTCCTTTTGGAGCATTTGGGGTTTGCTTATCAACTGGGAAGCAGTCTTTAGTGTATTGTTGGTAGTAATCATCACCTGGGCTGCAAAATTCTCTCTCTCGCCGGGTGCGGTGGGGCATGCCTTTAATCCCGGCACTCGGGAGGCAGAGGCAGGCGGATTGCTGTGAGTTCAAGGCCAGCCTGGTCTACAAACTGAGTCCAGGACAGCCATGGCTACACAGAGAAACCCTGCCTGGAAAAACCAAAAAAAAAAAAAAATCTCTCTCTCTCTCTTTCTCAAGCAATCAGGTTTTCCTTTGTACCCGAACTCCCTACCCTAATTGAAAAATGCTGCCTCAATCACCCCCCCTCCATGTTGTGGGGGCAGGGTGAGGAGCTACAGGGTAGGTAATAGGGCAGTGTTTGAGGAAGTTCCCCACATACCCTGGTGTTCCCCAGTGAATGAGCGCCGACCCCTTGTCTCTGTCTCTCCTCTCTCCTTTTAAGTTGTCTTTTGGTTTTAAAATGTCAGGTTTTTTTTTTTTTTCCAGGACAGCCAACCTGCACACCTACACAGAGAAACCCTGCCTTGAAACACCAAAACCAGCCAGGCGTGGTGACGCACGTCTTTAATCCGAGCACTTGAGAGGCAGAAGCAGGGGGATTCCTGTGAGTTGGAGGCCAGCCTGGTCTACAAAGCGAGTCCAGAACAGCCAAGGCTACACAGAGAAACCCTGTCTTGAAAAACCAAACCAAACCAAAAACCAAACCCCCAAAAAGTCAGTTTCCCCTGAAGTTCATTTGTTTTAGCTGTGTTAGCAAAAACATTCCAACAGTTAAGACCAACGAGAAGAAATTTGCCCTCATAAAGCGATTTGAAAACTATCCCCAAAGAGGTACTGCGGGTTCTACCACACAGATCAACGGACACAACTCGGAAACAGAAAATAATGTGTAGACAGATTCATGATGGATTCAAACAGGAGTCTTTT
The DNA here is from genome assembly GCF_964271855.1 of Acomys minous. Classification (NCBI taxonomy): domain Eukaryota; kingdom Metazoa; phylum Chordata; class Mammalia; order Rodentia; family Muridae; genus Acomys; species Acomys minous. The sequence goes on from NC_140493.1 coordinate 24,557,420, forward strand.
TTTTTTTGATGGAAAAAGATTCTCTCGTGGTTTAGTAACTAAAATAAAACAAATGCAGTCCACCCTTAAAGATAATTTAGCGACAAATATCTGAGAAGATCTGCACGAATTAATTACTCAGAGGTAAAGGGTGCTTAGATCACATTCCAAGCAGAGGGACCCGCCAGAGCAAAGGTTCCAAGGCTGAAAGACAGCCGCGAGCCGGCTCCAAAATCGAACTCAGGACGCCCACATGGAATGCAGGGTTGAAGCCATGCCCGCCCCCACAGCCATCATAATTATGTAAAATACCACTTTTCCCATATATGGTACTTAATATCTGTTCTCCTGGTAGGACAAGAGGAAGGGAAAACACGGCTCGCGGGGCGGAGTGTCAGAGCCTCAGACCTTCCCAGCACGCTCCCTCCGGCCTCGGCGCGGCCCAGGCTGCGCACCAGTGCGGGGACTGGGAGTCAAACCCGCCGGAGCCGCCCTTCCTGGTTGGGTGCAGCCCACGTCAATCCTGGTCCTGTAAACCTGGCTGTCCGTTGGACCCGCCCCCCACAAGGCGTGGCTTTAGGAAAGGAGGGGGAAGATGGGGTGAAGGGAAGGAGACCCGGTCCGTCGCTTGTCTGCTTATAGGCAGATAATCTGTCAGTTTAGGCCAGACGTCTGCAGGATTGGGCAGAGTGGGGAGGGGCGGGCGCTCCAGGAAGCTCCGCCCCGTGCAACGGCGGGCTGGATCTTGGCAGGGCAGGGCGGGGCGGGGCGGGGCGGGGCGGGCGGCGAGCTCCAGAGCTGGGTGCGGTGAGGCGCGCAGATCACCGCGGTTCCTGGGCAGGGCACGGAAGGCTCAAGAACCTGACCTGCTGTAGCTCTAGTTTCGCGTTCGCCCCACCCCGTCGCGCCGCCGGAGCGCTCGAGAAAGTCCTCTCGGAAGAACCAGCGCCTGTTTCCCGGGCAGACCCAGGTTCAGGTGAGCGAGCCTTGCCGGTGTGTCCCGCCCCGGGGCTGCGGAGCGCGCGCGCGGGCGCGCGGCGACAAGACGCTGGGCATTTGGGGCCGGCGGCCCTGTGATTCTCGGCCTCCTCGTGGCCGTCTTCAGCGCGGTGGGGCGCGAACGCCTCGGACCCGGCTCCGCATCCTCGCCCGAGAGGCAGCGAGGCCTCGGGGGTTTGGGCACTGGGGGGACGCAGTCCCCGCCCCGCCCGGACGCCTTCCCGGTCGGGGCACTGGGAGCTCGGCCTGCTCCTATCGCTGTGCACTCCGGCCTCCCCGACGGCCAGCTCGGGCAAACTTTTTAACCCCTTCTGGGACGCCGCAGTCCCGGAGCCCCCGGCCGAGCCCGCTGGGATGAGGTCGCGGGCACGGGGCAGCGGCTCCTCTCTAAGTTTGGCAAAGGGAGGTAACGGGCAGGCCGGAACCGCTGGTCAGCTGTCAGGGCGTCCTTGATCGGTCGGTCCCGCCGCAGACATTGCACTCGGCTCGGTTTCCGCCCTCCGCCGCGGACTTCCTCGTTTGTCGGGTAGCTTTCGGGCCGGGAGGGGGCGGGGAGAGGTGCACTGGGTGCGTGGGAAAAGGGGACCCAGCTGCCGCGGGGCTCAGGGCTCGGGAAAGATCCCGGTCTGTCTTCATTCAATCCTGGATTTCTATTGCCCGAGGGCAGAAGGCCTGGGTCTCCCGGCAGCTGTCCGGCTGCCCTGGAGTGCACCTGATTCCACCGCATCCTGGGACGCCACGCCCGGGCCAGTCTCTGGGAACTGGTCTTGATTTTAGGACCTGGCCCAGCTGCTGCAGCTTTTATGTTTGGGTTAGATGCGGAGTCTTGAAGACACCCCCCACTTCCCCTGTGCTAGGGTCCTCACGCCATCCTGTTTTGGAGCCACGCCCCGGACAGGAACTGCACCCTACTCCTAGGTCCCCATCTCTCCTAGGCAATGCAGTCTGTACCCTCCAGGCCTTCCTTGAGGGCAGTAGTGAAATTGAGGGTAGGTGGGTCTGGGCGTGTGCCTGAGGCCCCACCCAGCGGTGTTAGGGAAAAGGTTCCTGGGAAGTCCCAGGTCTTGGAGACGCAGAGGCTCCTGCGCAGTGACTCCTTGGTTCTCTGAGCTGTTTTCTGGATTTAGCAAGATTTCAGAGTAACTATTGCGTGCTCCCTTCGGCAATACTAATACTAAAATTGGAGTGATACAGATTAGCATGACCCCTGCGCAAGGATGACAAGCAAATTCGTTAATCGTCCCGTATTTTTAGCCAGCGCAGACTGGCGAGTCCCAGTCATCTCTGGGCAAGCATCTCTAAGAGCGGCTCACTCTGAAGTGCGACTAGGAGGTCATGCTTGCCTTCCAAGGAACTCCCTCCTCTGCTGTGTGCCAGCCAGCCTTAGGACCTCCACCTGAACCTCTCAAGCCATTAGGCAGCTTTGTAACTGCCCCAGAGCCCCTCCCAGTCAAAAATAAAGCTTTCTGAAGCAGAAAAAAATTAATAAATAAAAGATAACTTGTGCACAGCAACATTGTAGCCATTTTTGACTCTACTGTCTGGAGTCCAGGCTGATAACCTCACCTGAATGTCTATGTCCCTGTCTGCTTAGGAGACAGGCTGCTTGAAGGCCTGCTTAGACAATCACTCAATATCAGTAAATTTATATACAAGGTTGCTATGGGTGGTGGTGGGGGGAGGGCTTATAGATGTGTAATTGAGCAAATATTTAGCTGGCTTCTCCTGCCAGGGACTTTGCCAGGTGGTGTGTGGGGGTGGGGGTGGGGTGGGGGTGGGGGTGGGGGTGGGTGTGAGTTGAGCAAGACCTGGTCCTTCTGGGAGAGCCAAGACAAATCAGTAGGTGATTCTAGTATGAAGTGAAGATGACAGGAACTCCAGGAATTGTACTGTGAGGCATAGAACTACCCAGTGAGAGCTGACAGGCCTCCTAAAGAGGCTTTGTGTCCTGGGGAAATTTTGAAGGCTTTAAAGACCAACAGTGGAGCCGGGCATGGTGGTGCATGTCTTTAATTCCAGCACTTGGGAGACAGAGGCAGGTGGATCACTGTGAGTTCGAGGCCAGCCTGGTCTACAAAGCCAGTCCAGAACAGCCAAGTCTACACAGAGAGACCCTGACTTGGGGGGGGGGGCGGGGGGGGGAGACCAACAGTGGTAGACTGTGTCCTTCCTCACCAAGCCACGGATAAAGGACTCAAGGAATTCCTAAGCTAAGAGCCACTCCTGTCCAGGGCAAGCAAGGAAGCCACCACGAGGAAGGAAGACCTTTCAGGGCAAACTGAGGCAAGCACGTGGTGAAGGAAAGTGGGGAGTCATTTACTGGATAATTGGGGAGTCATTAAAAGCATTGAGGTATTGCTCAGAGTAGTTTGAGAGCTGGTGTGCTGTGTGGGTGACACTAGCTCTGCTCCTACACTCCACAGGTCCTGGCAAGGGCAGGTGGGCAGACCAAGGTTCCCCTCAAACCAGCGTTAGCCAGTTGTGTTGGGAGGCATTGTTCAGCCCTGGGGGCGGGGATCGACTTTCAGGGGTCTGCTGGTCTGAAGGGCTTGACCGAGGACCAGAGGGAAAGGACAGAGTCCTGGTTTTCTTAGTTTTTATTTTCTTTCTTAATTTTTGAACTCTTTAACCGAAGGAAGGGTTTGGTGATGAGGCAACTTCTCTCCTGTGGAATGAAGGGTGCATGTTAATCACAGCCTGTCTTTTGCCTGGTCTTGCTCTAGAAAAAGCAAAACAAAACAAGCATCTCTTAGCTCTTTAAAAGACGGAGAAGCACGGGAAGGGGGGGGGGGGAGGCAGCATTGTCCCTAGCCTGGTAGGGTATTAGTAGAAACGGCCGGCTGGAGTTTCCCTCACTTCCTCTTCCCACTAATCCTTCAATAAAGCACTGAAGACAGCCCCTACCAGTTTGACATCCTTATTTTCAAAAGGAGAGGAGGGCTTAGCTGCTGTTTTCCTTCTCTTGTAGGGGGAGCAGGCCAAAGCAAGGGGGAAAAGTCCTTGCCTTGACAGCTTCCTCTAAGCATCTTGTTCCAAAAATATTTAGAATAACAAAATCTTCGTGTTCTTTTAATTAAACAAAGGTCCTAATTTACTGAGCATAAAGCAACATCTCCCGCTGCTGAAAAGGGCAGGAAGTACATTTTCCTTTTGTCTGCTGCTCCAGAGAATCACTGCCTCTCAGCTTTAACCCTCGGTGCTCTGAGCCCCTGGGCTCATGTCCTCTGGTGACGGCAGAACTAGGCATCTGGCTCGAAGCCTCTGTCTGTTTGTTTTTAAAAATACATTTAAAATAAGAGTATGTGTGTATAAGAGAGACTAACTTAGGGGAGTTGGCCTTTCTCCTCTACTCTGTGGGTCCCTGGGATACAACTCAGACTTGGTGGCAAGGGTCTTCAATCCACTGAGTTGGGCCCGGAATCCCATTTCTAAAGTTGGGAAGAGTGGCAATAGGCAGAGTTCAGATCTTAACCCTCCCCACTAGCTTTGCGACTCCATCGCACACTTTCTATAACGCCAGGAGCCTCACTTTTCTCTGCAGAGCCGGATGCAAGAGCTAGGAGGAGGAACCAGTGTGAAAGCCTGGCATATCATGGCTCTGTACATCTTTTCTTTTGTCTATTATTTTAATCATAGATTTTACCGGTCTTGCCTCCTCCCTAGGTGGTTATGTGAGGGTGGAGGGTAGACTGTTTTCCTTGATTCCCAACTCAGCTTTTTTTCCACCTCTAAGACGGGGTGCATGTTAGCTGCATGTTGTGGCACACGCCTTTAATCCTAGCACTGGGGAGACAGAGGCAGGCGGATTGCTGTGAGTTGGAGGCCAGCCTAGTCTACAAAGTTAGTTCAGGACAGCCAAGATAACACTGAGAAACCCTGTCTCAAAAAACCAGCCCCGCCCCCGCCCCCAAAAAGGGGAGGTGCATGTATCATGTGGTACTTGTGGTTGGCTAGGCAGCCAAAAATGGTGAAGATACAGTGCAGTGGCTTTAGGCTTCTCTACTGATGCTTTTGAGTGTGCTTCTTGCCTATGAATGTGGGCCGGATGACTTGCTGTGAGGTATTGGTGTAGGCAGAAGTTGCCCTTACTAGCTGTGTGTGTGTGTGTGTGTGTGTGTGTGTGTGTGTGTGTTTAATTTTTATTTTTCCCTTTTCTGAAACATGGCTTCCCATGTTCTAGGTGATAGGCAAGGGTGGTGTGGACTGACCAACAGTGGACTTGTGTGTCTGGAGGCCTGTCTTCTAGCTGTGGTGCTGGTAGAAGATAGGTTTGATTGTGAGGACCATGTCCCCTAGAAGACCGGAGCAGCATCTGTGCTGCTGGCACACAGGAGTGCCTGGGAAACTACAGTTGAGGGGCTGCCTTCCTTCCAAATACCTCTGCTTCCCCCCTTGAGTACTTTATGGGACAGGTGCATGCTGCACATCTTTTTCTTTTTTGTAGAGATTAAAAAAAAAATTGTGGGGAGCTGGAGAGATGGCTCAGAGGTTAAGAGCACTGTCTGCTCTTCCAGAGGTCCTGAGTTCAATTCCCAAAAACCACATGGTGGCTCACAACCATCTATGATGTGATCTAATGCCCTCTTCCGGTGTGCATGTGTAATGCAGGCAGAGCACTGTATACATAATAAATAAATATTGTTTTAAAAAATTGTGTATGTGTATGTGTGCACGAGTATGTGTGTGAGTTCCCCCGTTAGCTGGAATTATAGGCAGTTGTGAGCTACAAGGTGTGGAAACTGAGAAGTAAACTCATCCAGTCCTCTGCCGAATCAGTGCACACTCTTAACCACTGAGCCATTTCTCCAGCTCCAGGCACACGCACCTCTTTTTCTAAGTTAGGCTGACAGTGCCCCTTCCACAGTCTAGTCTAACTGCATTCTAGGAATTTACCCCACAGATAAACTTGACTGTGCAGAAGGAAATGTCCAAAGATGGCCACTGTGGCATTGTCAGGGAAGAAGACAGGAAGTAGGCTCACTGTCCATTAGAAAGGTCGCCGTAATCATGGCACAGCTGTGCAGCGGAAGTCCTTGCAGCCTTTAGAAGACAAGCTGGTCTCTATGGTTCTCTGAGGACGACGAAAGCACAGCTAGACACTGTGTACTGTGTTCCCATTTGAGGGAAACCTTTTGCTTCTCTGCTCCTTTGTTGAGACAGGATCTCACTGGATGGGTTTAGCTTCACCTCTGACTTTTCACCCCGACCCCTTGAACTCTGGGATTGCAGGCCCCTGCCATCACTCCTGGCTTAGAAATGGATGGACTTGCTCTTGGGTTTAGAACACTTTGGGTCCTGTTTTCCTCAGCTTGTGTCAATCTCACTGGAGTGACAGATGTACTGTTCTGATCAGGATGCCATCACCCAGCCCAGGCTGGGAAATATGGAGGTGGTTACTTTCTTTTTGGCTGTGAGAAAGAGAAGCTTGCGTGGGGTTTTTTGTTGTTGAGACAAGGTATCACTCTGTAGCCTTGGCTGGACAGGATCTCACTATGTAGATGGGGCTGGCCTGGAGTTCCTAAGAGGTCTGCTTGCCTCTGCCTCTTGTGCTGGCATTAAAGGTGTGTGTCCCCTTCTTTTTTAACCTGGGGTCATAGCATTCGAAAGTACACTCTTTCTGCTCTGCCCAGTTAGTGCTCAGACATCTGGTGTGCGGTTTTTAATGCCTTAGCGGTGGGAAAGCTCAGGTTGAGACAATATGATCAAAGCCAAGTGGTGACTTGGCGGGACCCTGACCTTGGCCTCCAGGAAGGGGCGATGTCAGCCTTGGATGGTGTGGGTACTGGAGAGGCTGTCAGTTCTGTTCCTTGCATACTGGGCTCCTTTCTCCCATGACGCCTGAGGAAGAGCCATCCAGGGCTCTGAGCAGGACCTGTCCCCCTGCCAGACAGTGTGGAAAGTGAGAGTGGCATGAGTCACCCAAGATCACGGATGATGAGCCAGGCTCTAAAGTAGGCCTGCCACCACATGGGCAGCCCGTTGAAGGCTGGTGCCCGTGTGCTGTCTTCTCTGAGGCAGAGGGGATCTGATGTGAGTCTCTTTAAAAAGGAGCCGAGGCGGGCTTGTGCTGCAGTTAGTCTGCTTCCTCTCTGACCAGTTTCCCAAGCCTGAGGTAATTGAGCAACAGGCAGGAGGCTGGAGAAAGAGAAGGAGCTGCAGGCAGTGGCTGAGGTCTCTAGCTGTCTTGCTAGCTGTGAATTCCTGGGTAGGAACCCTTCCTTGTGGCTGAGGAGCTCGCAGTGCTCTCTGGAAGGAAGTCTCTAGAGGGTGAGGCTTCCTGCTGGACAGGTTGGGCTGCAGCCGATCTGCTGCAGGTGGCCTATCTTTTCCATCCCCCAGGTTACTTCCTTGTGGCCTCTCCAATCCCAAGGTCCTTTTGATCTTTTACAGAGGAAAAAGTGGGCCTCCCCGAGAGGCCTCTTATGGTCCCAGTGGGTCAGACTCCTGTCTCCATAATGTTTATGTGTTGAAATAGCCATAGGCAAATTCCTTTCCTTTATAAGGGTATCACTGACCAAGAGGACATTTACAATTTGGAAGTTTGACCATTAGATTTTCTTCTTTTTATTTTTAGTTTTCTCCTCCCTGCAGTGCTGGGAATCAGTCGACCCCAAGGCTTATATGCCAGGAAACTCCTTTGCCATTGAGTTTCTCCCGGAGCTATCCTCCACTCTCTGAATATTGATTCTAATTGTAAATGATGTCCTGACTAAAGAAAAGCCATCAGCATCAATGCCGTGCCGGCCATGGTGCCTCATACTTTTAATCCCAGCAGTGGGGAGGGGAGGCCAGCCTGGTCTACATAGACAGACCCTGTCTTTGAAGAAAGAAACCCAAACAAAAAGTCCCTTCTGTCCAGTTTGTTTAGAATTGTGGAGTGTCTGAGCTGAAGGGGTCTTTCTTTTTTTCTTCTTCTCTTTTTTGACACAGGGTTTCCCTGTGTAGTCTTGACTGTCCTGGACTCGCTTTGTAGACCAGGCTGACCTCAAACTCCCAGTGATCCACCTGTCTCTGCCTCCCGAGTGCTGGAATTAAAGGCGTGCGCCGCCATGCCTGGCCGCACAGCCATATTCTTTAGCCTTCCTTTGACACCCTTCTTCCCTCTTCTAAAACATCTTCTGCTTTGAAAGTCAGAAAGTTTATTTATTTATAAAATTTATGTCTGTTGGTGTAGGGGCATCAGATCTTGGTGTTACAGACAGTTGTGAGCTGCCATGTGGTTGCTGGGAATTGAACCAGGGTCCTTTGGAAGGCAGTGCTCTTAACCACTGAGCCCTCCCTCCAGCCCCTAGAGTCAGAAAGTTAAAGAATGGGGGAGGTGTTGAGGTTGTCTGAATTTCTTCCAGTTGGGTGGGGCTCTCAGCCTGAAAAAGTTCCCAAAGCTTTAAAAAAAAAAAAAGAAAGAAAGAAAGAAAGAAAGAAAGGAAAGAGTATCTCTTATGGGGTAGTGCCGTCCCCCATAGGGTGGGCCATCCAGAAAGCCACTTTGGTACTTGTCCTCCAGCCAGTCTGAATTTCTAGTAATTCCAAGTCTCAGGATCAGTTTTTTGTTTTTTTGTTTTGTTCTTTCAGTTTTCAATACAGATGTGGTAGAAGGAACAACCCAAGGCTTTTCGGCTTGGGGCAGACCTTGTCACTGCCTGCTTGGCTCAGTTCTCCATCTGCGGCATGGAGAGAGAGGCCAGCTTTGAAATGGTGCTCTCTTCATCTTTTCCCCAGCTTCCTCCCTGCACGCCATGTTGTTGTTGACATCCGCTCTCCTCAGGTGGTAGGAAATACATGTTCAAGTTTTAAAGAGTTTTACCTTATCCCACGAAGCTGCTCCTTGGTAACAAGGTGTAGTAGCTAAGTGATGCAGGTAGGAACCAGCGGGCGGCAGGTTCTAGGCTTGACGCTGAGGTCTGAGGCCAGCCCCTGGGGTACCCTTCCTCATACAACACAGCCCAGCTCTGAGCTGAGCTGGTTAAACATTAAGAAGAAAGGGTTTACAAAGCAGCAGAGCCACCATTATGTAGAATGCGTTTCCTGTGTTTCACGTTAAGTCACTGGGCTGGAGAAGGCAGCTTCCTGTGTGATAAACACCAAGAGCGGGGCGCGGAACACTGGGTGACTTAACCTAATGGTTGACTTAGCCAGAATGGGGGTGAGGGCTAGCAATATTAGAGCTCGCTGGACTGTGAGGCCTGGGAAGTTAAAGGCTGGTCCCTTTCCTTTGTGATCCCTGCCTTAGCGTAAGGCCAGGCACTGAGTCAACTTCAGTCCTGCTGCTTGAACAGAACTGAGGTCTCGTGGTGCCTGTCTTAGGGGTTTCTATTGCTATGCTAAAACACCAGGACCAATTTGGGTTTTGTTTGTTTGGTTTGGTTTGTTAAATTAGGCTTCTATATGTAGTCCATGGTGATGGGAAGCCAGGGCAGGGCTGAAGCAGAGGCTGCGGGAAGATGCTGCTCACTACTGACTTGCTCCTCACAGTTCTCTCAGCTTGTTCGCTTATACAGTCCAGGCCCACCTGCCCAGGGTGGCACTACTTCCAGTGAGTTGGGTCCTCGCACATCTGTCACTAATCAAGGCAATGCCCCCACAGGCTTGCCTGCAGGCCAATCTGGCTTGGTGGGCCTTTTCTCAGGTGAGCTTCCTTCCTAAACGACTCCAGCTTGTGTCAAGTTGATTAAAAAATTAGCCAGCACAGGAGCTGCTCCTCTGTCGTCCCCCCCCCCCCCAACAGGGTTTCTCTGTGTAGCCTTGGCTATCCTAGACTCGCTTTGTAGACCAGGCTAGCCTCGAACTCAGAGAGATCCACCTGCCTCTGGAGTGCTGGGATTAGAGGCATGCGCCACCACACCCGGCCCAGCTGCTCCTCTGTTGCAGCCTAGGCCTCAGGATGTCTGAGTTGAGATCCAGCTCCACTAATGAGGACGGTTAGATTTTATTGAGCACCTGTATATAACATGCTATGTGCCTCTGAGCTCTTCTCTCACCCGCCAGGAGGTGGAATCACATTCATTTTGTTCATGAAGTTGCCTTACAGAGATTCAGACGGGGTGGGGGTGGGGGTTGGCTGCTTCGGCTCCTGTGGCCTGGCGGACACCCTTCACTGTGGGTCTACACAGCTTTGCCTGCAGAGAAGGTGGACTGGCCCCTATGGCTTTCTCCTTCTCTGGCTGTGAGCTTGTTAAAGAGCATCATCATCCCATTGCTGTTGGCCACTCAATGAGGCCTCCTTGGCCGTGGTGTTTATTGCAGCTCCCTTTCTCATGAGTGTGGAGTTCAGGGATGTGGGGGAGGGCAGGTGAGAGGACCATGGCTGCTAGCATGAAGCTGAGCCCAGGATGACTTTGTTGCTGTTGGACCCAGTGGTGCCCACTGCTGTCTTAGCAGGTGGGCTCCTGCTGATGCCTATGCGTGGTGCACTACTGCACTGCTTCCTTTGTCGGTCCTTAGTTATTCAGTAACCGCACTGGATAACATGGGTTTCCCTTTTACAAAGATGGACCCCAGGGCCAGGTGTGTTGGGAGAACAGAGGTACAGGAAGTATGGTTTCTGTTTGTAGGAGCTGATGGTCTCCAGCTCATACAGAGGAGCAGGCCTTGAGTCTGAGAAGGCTGCTTGGCGGAGGTGGCACTTGAGCTGGTGGCAGAATCAGAGGACAGTGCATGGCGTGTACAGTGAGCACGGGTGGGACCTTGCTCAGGCATTTTGCTTTGTTTAGAAGTGATTCAGCTTGGTGAAGGCCCTGTGACTCACAGGACTGGTGAAAGGTCCCCTCTCTAGTAAGCCCTCGACTTTTCGGAGCCCAAGGTAGCTGTGGAGGCGGAGGCCTGTGTCCTTTTCCTGGGAAGTGGAGTGCTGTGTTGCACTCCCAGGTCATTAACTTCTGACTGGGTGCTGGGCAGGCTGCCCATGCCCTCTGGTTGGGTGGTCAGACATCATGTCATTCCCAATCAAAGGACTGGAGGTGAGGTTTTTCACAGTGTTGAGAAACACCATTGCTACTAGGGACAGTGTCCTACTAAAGTTAAAAAGAAAAAGTAGGATCCTGTTGTTCACAACACAAGTATGACAGCAAAGCTGGCAAGGAGCACCCCACCATTGGAGTTTCTGGGCTACTTACACACACACACACACACACACACACACACACACACACACACACACAACCTCTACACCTGCATGCACTTCACCAAATCCCAAGCAGAGTGATTTTTGTTTTTTAAAAGACTTAATTATTTATTATGTATACAGTGCTCTGCCTGCATGTACTGCCTATATGCCAGAAGAGGGCACCAGATCTCATTATAGATGGGTGCAAGCCACCATGTGGTTGCTGGGAATTGAGCTCAGGACCTTTGGAAGAGCATCCAATGCTCTTAACCTCTGAGCTCTCTCCAGCCCCCAAACAGAGTGATATTGTGTACTCTGAGATCTTACTTAGTGCTGTAATCTGAGGTTTCCTATGTTGCAACATTCTCCACACTGGGTATTTACTGGCCGTGTTATGGTCCACTTGAATTTACATTGTCAGAAAGTGCCGTAAGTTTTATTGACTCTTAAAATGTATTCACTCAGTGAGTGTCTATTGAGCATCTATTGTAGGTCTTGTCCAGAGATGGTTTGCACATCAAGATGCAGGTGTCAGATCACTGGGCTGCTATCTGGTGCTAGGAACATGGTCACTGCTTTCTGTTGCTGTGGCTTGAGACATGGGGGTTTGCAGAGGTTGTGGGGTCACTGGGTGCCCAGTCAGGTTCATAGAAAGCTGGTAAAACCACTTTGTCATTCATGAGCTCAGAAAGCTCAGGAACCAGAGCCAAGAGCTGGAAGATCTTTCTAGGCTCTATAGAGGAAGGCCTGCCTGCTGCCTCCCAGTTCTACCACCTCCTGTCTCCTGTGTTTACTAAAGACCTGGGTCACAAAATCTATCTGGAAGAGGCGAGGGACCAGAAGACTCCAAGGGCCCTTCTTCATAGGGTAGTTACTGCTGAGGATCCTACTCAGTAGGACGGTGACTGCTGAGGGTAGGGAGAGAGGGAGGGGGAAGGAAGGAAGAGGGGATAGGGCCTCTCCTAATGAGGGTGGGGACTGGTAGCGTCTAGGTTACCTTGCCAGGGGCTCAGTACTGTGCTCAGGCGCCCATCTTGCTGAGATGTTGTAAAAATTGTAGCAATACTTTGCAACAGTTTGGCTTTGTTGTAAAAAGGAAGTTTCAGAATCTTGTTGCAGCTTTAGAACAGATCTTCATCTGCAGTAGGGAAGTACTTGCAGGGCAGCTGGGTGTTAGGAAGGTGGGTGCCTGCCTTCACCAGGGAGGGCCCGCGTTGTGCTTTGTCCTTTCTGCCCCCTCCCCTCAGTTCCCGCTCCAGTTCAAGGCTTTCTGAAATGTGTGGTCTCCTTAGAGAGCAGGAGAGGAAACTTTTGTTGCTTGGCAAGGAGCCAGAAGCTTGTCGCTACCTGCCCCACTGGGGGCATGAAGGGTGCTGGGGTGGCCCTGGAAGTGCTGACGGGACTCAGGGTACTGCAAGCTTTGCTTACCTTCTTGGTTTGGGTCCTCTCTCCATCCTGCAGTTTGTATTTGCATCAGCCCCTGGCCTCTTGGCATTGACGTTTGTCACAGTTCACAGTGTTCCCTTCCCCCGCTTTACTCAAAGCAACACAATTGAAGGCTTAATCTGGCTTTCTCTTCGCACATGGGTTGAAGTTGGTACTAATAAAATGTAATTGGAGGAATCCAGCAGCTGGTGGATTATAACACTCCTAGTTAAGGCACTTAAAAAAGATTAGTTGATTTACATTGCTTGCATGTGAGTCTGGGTACTCCATGCATGCCTGGTGCCTGGTGAGTCCAGAGAGGACATTAGATTCTTGGGTGTGGAGTGATGGATGGTTATGGGTCACCCTGTGGGTGCTGGAAACTGAACCTGGCTCCTTTGCAAGAACAGGAGGTGCTCTGGATGGTTGTCCCATCTCTCCAGTCTCCCCTCCCCCTTTATCTTTATTCACTTCCTGTTTACTCTGCTGTTTGGTAATAGCAGGCCAAAGATTATCTTTGAGTTTATACTATTTTACATTATTTACCAGCTGTCCTGTTGGAGGTGGGAGAGGGGACTGTAAGGATTAGACAGTGGGAGGAGGAGTACATGGCGCAGGATGACTAGGGGCAGCCGCTGAGTTTGGACCCCAGTTTTTATACTGCTCATTTGTTCATTAGCCATGTATTGAAGGCTGGGCGAGCATTAGAGGCTGCTCTAGGTTCTGGGACTGCACCCTTGAATAAGTCCTGGGAAGCTTCTACAGTGTTCATGCTAGGGGGTGGAGGCAGGAAGTGGCGCTCTGTCCTCAGTCTACACAGTGGAGAAGACGCCGGAGAGGGAACTAAAGGACAGCTGCAGTGAAGTGCTAGCGACTGGCTCTAGGCACCAGTGTTTATTCTCACAGTTCTTGTGTCCTCACATGGTCGTCCTGCGCCCCCGCCTCTTAGGGGGACGTCAGTCATATTGGCTTTTACCTACTCCCACAACTGAGTCTTCACTAGTCACCCTAGTTAAGGTTCTGTGTCTACTGTGGATTACAACCCGAGGTGTGTCTGAAGCATGAATTTGGAGGAGCCCAGCACAGCCCAGACATTCTGGTAACCTCTTTAGGTCAGGGAGGATGAGCATCTCCAGGAGCCGCTGCCTTCTGTAGATCAGGGTGGCCTTAAAGGAGAGAGATCCACCTGCTTCTGCTTCAGCCTCCCTAGTGCCAGGATTAAAGCCTTTTCCACCCCACCTCCTTCTACTTCTCAGCCTGCTTTGGCTTCCTGTTTCTCATGTGTAAACAGGTTACTACAGGGGTTCTCAACCTCTGGGTCGCGACCCTCCCTTTCACGGGGATCATATATCAGATATTTACATTCTGATTCATAATACAGTTATGAGGTAGCAAAAAATACTTTTATGGTGGGGGAGGTCACCACAACACAAGGAACTGTATTAAAGGGTCGCCATTAAGAAGGTTGAGAACCACTGGGTTAGCGTGTCTTAGCTGTGCATAAGAGGAGCTCAGTGAAGGCTAGCCTAGGCTACGTATTGAAATGTTGTCTCAAACAAAACAACTCCGCCCTTGCATCTCTCAATCCTGACTCTTGTCTTGGTGTTCTGTGAGCAGCTGAAAGATGGAGCACCCTCAGGACAGTCTGGACTTGACCCCACGGAGCAGGTGCTCTAGTCCTCCTCCTGATCCTGCCCTCAGTGTCCCCTCCACCTCCGATCAAATCCCTTAGCGGTCAGGCTGGCCCTTTCAACGCCCAGGCTGTTCAGCCTTTCACTCAATATGGCCTCTTCTCCAGATGAGCAAAGTGCTTCAGGACCATAAACTTTAAATTCCTGGGGTTGGCTGGTGCTGAGTGGCTGCTATAGAAGTTTGTTTGCTAGGTACTTAGTCAGACTGAGGCTCCACTCCTGTCTCTCATGGAAATCTGGCTTTATTCTGGTCTCGCCTCACCACCAGGACCCTTGTGAAGCCCTTTGCCCATGGTGGACTGGGAAAACAGGAGAACATGTTTATACCAGACTGGTCAAACGCACGAGTTTAATTTCAGCACCTCTCTTGACTCCGGTGGCCTTGGGTGGGTGGCTGTGTTTCTTTGGCCTCTGAGGTCTGTTACTGTCTAGTACTTACATAAATAGACAGGGGCCCTGGCTTCTGACCCAGTCAATCCTTTTTCTCTCACTTGCAAGCTCTTTGACCTTGGGTAAGTTACTGGCCCACTGTGTCTCAGTTTTCCTCCTGTAATCTATGGATTGCGGAAAAGAAGCAATGTCTCAGGGGGTTTCACTGCTCAGTGAAGCCTTATTGTTTCTTTTGCATTTTATTGACATATAGTTTGCCCAGCACAGTGGCAAGTTATCTCTTTCTTTCTCTCTCTCCTTTTTTTTTTTTTTTTAGTTTTTTGAGACAGAGTTTCTCTGTGTATCCTTGGCTGTCCTAGATTCTCTTTGTAGTCCAGGCTGGCCTCGAACTCACAGCGATCTGCCTGCCTCTGCCTCCTGAGTGCTGGGATTAAAGCCGTGTGCCACCACACCAGGTGGCAAGTTATCTCTTACATTATTTTCCTTTATGAAAAAAAAAATCTTATTTGAGGTGCTGGAAGGATAGCTCAGTCAGTAAGGTACTTGCATGAGGAACTGAGTTTGGGTCTTGAACAATTACATTAAAAAAAAAAAAAAAGCAAGTCAGATATGTTGGTGTTTGCCTGTAATTCCAGCCAGAGAGGGCAGAGCCAGCAAGGTTGGGGGCCTGCTTGGTGAACTGTAGGTTCTGTGACAAATCTCTGTTATCAAAAAAATAGTATGGAGAGCCAGAGAGATGGTTCAATGTTAAGAGCACTGCTCTTCCTGAGGACTAGGGTTCAATTCCCAGCATCCACATGGCAGCTAACAATTGTCTGTAACTCCAGTTCCAGGGGGTCCAGTCTCCTCTTTTGGATTCTCTAGGAACTAAACACAGGTGGTGCACAGTCAAGCAATGCAGGCAAACAACACATACAAGTAAAAGGAAGGTGGAGAGCAGTGGAGGAAAACACCTACTGCAGACCTCTGGCCTCTGCACACACAGGAACACACACACACACGCCACACATATAGAAACTTATTTTCATTATGACCATGTGAAACTTGAAGTCACATCCAGCTTATTGTGGCTGAAGTCTCCTACAAGGAAGGCTGTCAGGATTAGTGTTCTCACTTTATAGCAGGGCACGTTGGCACTCCAGGAACCTAAGAGACAAGCTGTAGGTAGACAACGAGAGAGCTAAGAGCTAAGTTCCCGTTCTCCCCATGGCTCTTGCTTGCTGACTTCTTGCTACTGAGAATAAGATCTGGCCCCAGGTGAGCATGGGAGGCCAGGGCAGAGGTGGTCGGCAGCTGTGTGTGTGTGGGTTTGCTTAGGAAGGAGGAGATGGTTTTAGCCTGCTTTCTTCAGAGAACCTAGCCTTTTTGCTTCTCTTCCCCAGCATGCCTCCTCCTGCTGGCCCCCACCAGCGTGCTGTTCTCAGCCTGCCTCCTGCCCACAGCCTGCTGCCTGCCCTGTTTCCTGTCCCTGTCAGGCTGAGGAGGAGGAAGTGGATGTATAGTCGAGTGCTCAGGAGGAATGCCTTATTATCCCACACTGTGTGGAGCACGTGGCATGCCCCTGCCCTAGCAGTGCTGTGCTGCTCAAGCTAGCTGCCTCTTCTCCTCCCAAACCCTGGCCGCAGGTGGTGAGTTTCAGGTTTATCTGGCTAGAATCTCCAACCTTATGTCACATGGGACAAGCTGAAGGTCTGACAGAGGGCCCCACCACCCCCTTGCTTCTTAGCACTATGTCCTGCATGTGAGGAGATAGTGGGGATGCTCACAGGTAGCAAAGCTCTGTTCTGTCACACACTCTGCAGTATCATGCACTTGGGGAGCACTGTGTGAAAGTGCCTGAGGCTGCTGTGGGGTGGGCCTCCTTCTTCCCTTGGAAAACCAGTCCTGAGCTTTAATTATCTTTAGGTTGAAATAGCTGAGGTGTGGGGGGGGGGCACGCCTGCCCCCAGTTCCGCCCACCCCTTTTCTTCTGGCTTTCAGACAAGAATGTGAAGAATGTGGCTCTCTGTTGTGGACCTGAGTAGAGGTCTGGGTGCTGGGGCCATCTGGGTGCCTAGGCCATCTGGCCGCCCGGGTGGGACTCAAAGGCTCTTCTGGGTTTTACAGGCTGCTTTGTTAAGCCTAGACTGACGGGGACATTCCGGATTGGTTGTGGTTTGTTTAGAGTCATGACAATTCCAGGCTTATTAAATTCCCGTCTATTTGGTGTGGCCCCTTTGAGACAGCTGGGAGGAACTACAGTAGGGAGATGGCCCTCTTCTCCCAGCTGTTTTACCTCAGAGGAATCAAGTTCAAAGGGATTGCCAGGGGGGAGTCTGTGGTACAGGAAATGTCAGCATTAGGCCCGAGTACCAATTCTGCTGCTTTAGCTATGAGACAAGGAGACCACAGTCACCCCTGCGCTTTCTTCCTCCTGATCTTGTGTCTGCTGCCTATTGCATCCTAGGGGGCAGGGAGCAAAAGGGTTGGATGCAGGACTCTGAAGCCCAGAACGAGACTGCAAGATACAGACACCAACAGCAACATGTACCAGTTGTTTCTTCGGCAAAACAGGGTTCCAGTAGAAGTTACCTTACGAGGCTGCTGCGTATAAAGGCGGTTGCTCTGGAAGCAGGCAGTTAGAAGTTCATTGGCCATGTGTGCTTTGAGGTGGGTCCTGTAAGGGAGATAGATTAACCCATCCACACTCCCCCAGACAGCAGAGACTATCCAGTGCTTGTATCCAGGAGAGCCAACTCAGGAACATCACCTGCATTGATCCCAGCATCTTCTGGGGGCACTTCTGTGCTGCCATGTGTGTGGGCGTGTTGTATGTGTACATGTCTATGCCCACAGATCTCTACACATGTCTTTGTGTGCAAATATCTGTGTGTGTATCCGGATCTGTGTATGTCTCCGTGTGTATACATGTCTGTGTGTGTCCAGGTCTTTCTGAGCACATGCCTCTATAAACATGCCTTTGAGTGTGTACATGAGCACGAGTGTGTGTAAAGGTCTGTGTATGCACTTGTTTGTGTGCAACTAGGTCTTTGTGTGTACCTGTCTCTCTGTGAGTTTTATATCCAGGTCTTTGGGTATGTGTCTTTGTGTGTATGTATCTATTTATGTGTACAGGTCTCTGTGTGTACATATGTGTCTGTATCTAGGTCTTTATTTTCTGTGTGTATGCGTGTGGGTGGGCTAGTATGTTTGGAGGTGAGAGAAAGCTATGGGAGTTGGCGCTCTCCTTATAATGTGTGGTTTCTGATGCTCATAGTCAAGAAGGTGCCGCTAGGCTTGGTGGCAGGCACTTTTTCCCTGAGCCACTTCACTGGCTTGCATCTCAGCCTTTATGTATGTATGGGTCCACATGTATAGGGGCTGTGGGTACAGGACTCAGAACATTCCCAGAACAGGTGGGCCAGTCCTGAATGTCCCTAGTACAGGGTCTACAAGGTCTCTGATTTTTCCCCCCCTCTGTCCTGGACTTGCTTGGTAGACTAGGCGGGCCTTGAACTCAGCAATCCATCTGCCTCTGCTTCCCAAGTGCTGGGATTAAAGGTGTGCACTACCATGCCCAGCAGGGTCCCTGCTTTTTATGTACAACCGTGGCCAGCATTGGTTACTTTGGAGCCTAATTGTGTTTCAGGTAAAGGGGCAATTCTGGTGAAGGACAGGGTGAGGTCATTCTTGCCAGCCAGACTCCTTATTCAAGGGCAGCAGCTAGGATTGGCCTGTCTTTAGATAAGAGTGCTATGTAACCCACCCACCCTAGAGCTGCTATTTCTCCCCCCGCCCCCCCCCCCCCCCCTTTTGTGTGTAGCAAATCAGGTTTGGTCTTATGCTATGGTTCCTACTTTGATCATCTTCCTGAGAGGCAGGAAGCTCTGGAATGCAGCCTGACCACCTCAGAAGAGGGTGTCAGGTTCCCTGGAGCTGGGCTTACAGGCTATTGCCCTATATGGGTGCTTGGAACTGAACTCTGGGCCTCTGGAAGAATAAGCAAGCATTCTTAACCCCTGAGCCCTTTCTCCAGCCCCTGGTTTTGTTTTTGTTTTATTTATTTTTATTTATTTATTTAATTTTGGTTTTTCGAGACAGGGTTTCTTTGTGTAGCCTTGGCTGTCCTAGACTCACTTTGTAGACCAGGCTGGCCTCTAACTCACACAATCTGCCTGCCTCTGCCTCCCGAGTGCTGAGATTAAAGGCGTGTGCTATCACGCCCATCTTGTTTTTTTTTTTTTTTTTAAAGAAAAGGTCTTGTTATGGCCTCTTATTGCTTCCCAAGATCGTGGGCTGCAGTTATCTACACCATGCCCCATCAGCTGCCTTCCTGATTCTTAAAGAATGCACTAGAATGCAAGTCAGATGCTTCCTGAGTCTCTTGTTTAAAGGTGAGAGGCTCTGATTTCACCTTGGCTTGGTCCAAGTTGGCAAGATCAAGCCAGAGGAATATGGTGAGATACATGTGTCTAGCAAGCAGCAGGCCTTGGGTTTGCTGTTGCTCTCTTCTGGCCTGCCAGAGGTTGGAGCCCTCTTTGGCTCTGGACTTGGAGTCCTTCTGCTTTGCCTAATTGAAGGTGGGACTTGGCCCAGCAGGTGGCTTGACTAGGTCTCTCCTCTGTTTTGAGTCAGGTGTTGTTGTTTTGTTTGAGACAGAGTTTCTCTGTTTACCCTTGGCTGTCCTGTACAGCCTGTAGACCCAGCTGGTTTTGAGCTCACAGAGATCCGCCTGCCTCAGGTGGGTTGTTTTCAGACCTTCAGTTTAGGCTTAGGGTAGATCATCAGCCACCCCCTCCCCCTAATGGTTTTTGTGTAGTCTTGGCTGTCCTGGACTCACTTTGTAGACCAGGCTGGCCTGGAACTCACAGCAACTGCCTGACTCTGCCTCCCTGATTGCTGGGAATACAGGCATGCGCCACTGTGTCCAGCTTTTAGGGTAGATCTTGAAATGATTTTTATGGGTGGCACTGGTGTTTCTAGAAATGAAGTAAAGTTCATTCCAGTGAAAAATAACAGTATGTGGTCATCATCTCATGAAGCTGGTTGATGTTTGAAAAAAAGTTTGAAGGCACATTTTGAAAATAAATAAATCTTTGGGATTTTTTTTTAATGTGTGTTTGGGGCTGGAGAACTGGCTTAGCAGTTAAGAGCACTGACTGCTCTTTCAAAGGACCTGGGTTCAATTCTCATCTCTGACATGGCAGCTCACAACTGTCTGTAACTCCAAGAGCTGACACCCTCACACAGACATATATGTAGGCAGACCACCAATCTGCATTAAAAAAAAGTTGAAAAATGTGTGTTCAAGTGCACTTGTGTGTCCATGTCCGTGGGTCTGTCCACCTGTGGCTTGAGATGGAAAACAAAAAACTGGAGCTCCTTGGATGAGATACTCTGGGGGCTTCTCCAAGCTCTGACCTTGTGGGGTTTCTTCCCTCAGGTCTGAGCTAATCTGCTCCGGGGGAGACCAGTCAGTAAGCCAGCCCCTTCCTTGCAAGGCCAAATTTCTGACTAGAGCTTTTGACAAAATTCTGGGAAAAAATTGCATTCCTGGAGGAGATAAATCATGTTATGTTGGGCTAGGCAGGGTGTGACTTCAAGCCCCTGTAGTGTGCAGAGTCTATGTCTGACTCATTGTGAGTTCAGCCATGACAGAAAGGAGCCATGCTGTCAGGGGAGAAGTCTGCTTGTCTGGGGCACCAAACACTGCCCATGACCTTGTATCCAGAGTTAGTGCTGTCAGCCAGCCCTGCCACGTCTCCCTCACCTCTCTGCTCCTCCAGTCACCACAGCAAGGCAGGGATTGCCCGGAGGCCCTGAGTCTCCTGAGTTATCAGCATGATGAGTCTGACATACTATGTCCCCTGCCTTTCAGGGACGGTGGCCAGGGTCCAGTAGTTGCTGGATCAGTTCAGGGAGACTGTTGTGACTGTCACTTGTGTCTTAGAAATAAATATTAGTGTATTTCACACAGCTGGCAATAAGGTAGAGGGCCTATAGCGACATTGATCCTCTGGTCCTAGAGCTCTCTGTGCAGTCTGGCCTTTGCTTGCATGTGTAGTCACTCTGGTCTCTGGACAGTGAGCTGTGGCAGATGGTGTGGCTGTGTGAATCTGCAAGGCAGATCTGGGGTCAGTGAGAGTCTATCAAAAAATAAGGTGGAGAGTGGTAGATGGAGGAAGATATTAGACACTGACTTCTGTCAGAAATACCTTCCCCGATTCCCATATGCACACAGAGCAAAAGGGAGACAGAATGGGAGATATGTTTTTATTGGACTAGATTCCTAGAGTTTTGATTATTTTAGGAAAGAAAGATTAGACCCTCCTCACTTGTGGTCAGTTCAAATCAAGCTTTATTCAACACCCACCTGTGTTGGGCAGCAAGGGCCTGCTGGTGACCAGAGTCCCTAGCCCTGCAGGAATAGAAGAATGAGGTTGTTTGGGGATGTGGCTCTATAATTCAGCTTAAAAAAAAAAATCCTTTAGGGGCTGGAGGTTTGGCTCAGTGCTAATCTGCCTAATGTGTATAAGGCTCTGGGTTAGAATTTTCAGCACCACCCCCAAATAAAGTTAAAAGACACAAAGAAAAAGATTTTATTTAACTGTCAGTAAGAGAAAACATGTTGCTGCAGACCTGGTGGGTTTGAGGCAGAGTGGCCTTCAAAAACCAGCTGGCTTATTATTTACCTGTTTATAGACAGGACCTTGGCATGGAACTTGCCATGGAGCCTGGGTTAGCTTCAGATTCACAGATCCTTCTGCCTGCGCCTGCTGAAGGGCAGGTGTTTGGAGGCCTGAGCCACCACGAGGCCCAGGGCGCCTTGTTTCTGGCCCTGGGTTGTGCTGCTCAGCAGTCGCAATGTGGGTTCGGGAGACTGGCATTCCACAGTTCCCCGGAGACAGTGGCATATAATTAAATTTTTCGAGTATGGTCATTTTTCTGCATTGGTTTTCAGCAAACCATGCTCACATGCTTGAGGGGAGAAAAACCCTCTCTCAGCAGAACCAAGGGGAAGAAGGAAGGAACCTCACTGCCTGAAGGGCTCCAAGTTGCCCCCACGCATGTGTGGGCAGCTGCCAGCAAACTGCAAGAAGCTGTCTGTGAGCGGGCACCACAGGTGTTCACGTGGGAGAAAGCAACCCAGAAGTTCTCTGTCAACCTATCAGACCTGAGGCTGAGGGGAGGGGACCCGCAGGAGGGGGGAGGGGCAGAGACCCATTGCCCAGTGCTGCCAGGAGGGAATCTCTTCCTGGAATAGCTCCTGGCTGGCTGAGTGAAAGCTCATTACTCACAGGTGAGACTCCTGTGTGATCTCACTGTGCAAATATTGAACCAATTAAAACTCAAGCCAGAGGCCAGTGTAAATGACTTATCTGCAGCCACAGCTCTGCCTGTTGCCTGACTGGCCTCAGCTCTGGGCCAAGGCTGCCTAACCTGTTGTTGATTCCTTCTCTCCCTCCCTTTCCCTGCCCCTCTCCCCGTTTCCCCTCTTCCGTCCTTCCTAATCTCCCTCCCTCTCTCCTTTTGTCCTGGAGATGCTAGACCCAAGGCACGAGCTGGTGGGGGTGGCGGGGGTGGCGGTGGGGTGGCTTAGTTACCTTTGGAGTGGTCACTGAGGTCTGCTAGGATCCCACAGCAGTGGCCTGGGGACCCTGTCTGTAAAGAGGGGCAGAGGAAACAGTTCTGTATCCCTGAAAATAAGCAGAGGAGCAGGGGTTCTGGGGCAGGACTGAGCTGGGCTTGGGAGAAGAGGACAGGATGATTCACACTACAGTGTTAGGAAGGGGCTGCTGGGCGAGGAATGGGATGTGAGGAAAGCCCATCAGGAGCCCACACTGGTGTCCAGCATGGAGTGACAGGGAAGGCACTGAAGGCATTGGGCCATCGATGGGTTGGGCTCCAGACGCCTGTGTGGGCAATTTGTCCTCAGGGGAGTGGCTCCTATTGCTTTCTGCCCCGGCTGACTTATTAGTCATTCATTCATTTAGAAGTCAGTTGCACGCCGAGGCCTGGAGCCTGAGCCATCTTGATGGAGGACACCTGGTAAAATTATCCTGTAGTTCCTGTGACATGTGCCACATAGCTGCTTCTGACACTCCGCAAACATCTACATAGAGCCCAGGGTTGGCCACTTGTCCTCTGGGAGCTTATAACTTCAAGGCGATGGGGTGGGGGTCAGAGGTGAAATCTTGCAGCTTTTATCTTTGTTTCTCCTAGTTTTAATCCCCTACCCTGCCTAAACTGGGAGCTGGATCCCTTTTAACTCCCCTGTGCTGCCTAAAGTAGGAACTGGATCCTCTTAAGTCCACTACCAGTGGCAACTGGATCCCCTGAGCCTACTGCCCTGTCTACACTGGGAGTGGATCCCCTGAGTCTCCTACTTTGCATGCGTTGGGAGCTGAATCCCCCCTGATTACCTTACTCTGACTGCACCGAGGGTGGGCTTCCCCTGCTTAGCTGAAGTACCCACCATGCCAGGCCCAGGACTTTCCAGCTGCTGACTTCCTGTGTGTGGCCACCCACCCCCTCAGGGAAGTGTGTAGGGTGAACTGTAAAATACAGAGCTGCTGATGTCATCACCCCTCCCTCATTGTCCCTAGAATAAAGTCTACATTCCTGAATAGCTGATAAGATCCTGCTTAAGCTGGTGATGCCTGCAGCCCTTTGAGAATTAACCCCTGCCTTTAGTGCATAGGATGGAATCTGCGCATGAAATTCTCATGCTGGTGTCCTTTGCAGGGCGTAGGGCGCTGAAAAGACAATGGGCCACATGTTTAGCCGAGGAAGAAGGCAGACTTTGGGCTGAATTCCTCTGGGCCTTTCCCTGCCTGTTCTCCTTATCTGGTGAGCATCAGCTTGGGCCTAGGTTGGAAAACTGCTAATACAAGCAGATCCCAGCGTCTTCTGTAAGCAAACAACATTCCTGAGGGGAGGGGGTGGCCTGGTGCTCAGCAGCCTCTGCCTCCACCCCTCTCAACCTGCGCTCAGTACTGTCTCCCGAGGCTGGCTCTGAGGTGGAGTGCCCCTTTGTGGACTCTCCCTCTGTTGTTCTAGGTGTTTATGCCAGGCCCCTTGTCAGCTTCCAGCTTAACAGCCTCCCCAGTAGAGGCGTTGCAATTGTGAAAGCTGAGACCTGGGCTTAGGTAACAGACAGGTGGTCAGTGCCAGGCTAGGCTCAAGGCCAGCTCTTCTGCACAGCCCTTGCGCACAACCTGTGCGCACATCCTGTCAATATTTCCCAGATCAGCTTGGAGCAGGTCCCCCCCCCCCCCCCAGGATTTTCCTGATAACTCAGGCAGGCTTCCTTCAGCCTGCATCAGGAGGCTGTGGTGGTGTACACTTCCTCTGAGGGGAGCAGAGCCTGTAGGCAGAGTCACAGTGACCCTTCCTAGAGAGGCTAGGAAGTCAGGACAAAGTAGAGGAATGTGAAATATTGAGAGTCTGTGTGGGAGCATGAATTGCAGCTCTTTTAATAGCGACTCCCCCGACCCCCCAATTCTATAAGTGAAGTCTGAGGTAGTAATAGCTTTCATGAGGTGTGAGCAGAGGACAGAGAGTTGTGGAAGTCAAGCCGTGGTCCCTTTGGCTTCAATCCGTACCCATTCTATGTGTTTGTACTCCAAGTATTTATCTGGGCTTTGAACAGATTCCCCCCATTGATTGTTCCAAGTTCTAAGACTTGGCTCCAAGCTGACTGCCAAGGTTGATGGTTGAAGCCATCGCTTGACAGGTGAAGGCTCAGCTCCTCATGGCACCCACGACACAGGCTCTCCTTGTCAACATCCTTTCTGATATATTGTTCTGATAGGTTCAGCTTTGTCTTGGTGTTGGGGTACCAGAAGGTTCTAGAAAACATAGTTTAGTCCTATGTAAAGCTTTTTGGGGGCCACTAAATGATCTCCCCTCCATTTTTTCTTGGTAGATTGAAGCCTCAGTCGTGCTTTCTCTTTCTGTTTTGAGCATATGCAGTCAGCCCACAGATGGTTTAGTTTTCCTGAAGATGCATTAACAAGCACCCACTCCTTGTTTCAGTGTGTCTCCATACTCTTCCTGGCCCCTTTGCAAAGCTTGGTGAGTTCCTAGCCAATTCTATTCATTCATTCATTCATTCATTCATTCATCCATTCACAAAGCTTTAGCCGAGTGCCTGCCCTGGGCCGTGCATTGTACTAAACATTGGAATTGAGACGACTTGAGACCAAATTCCTGTCTGTAAATGAGACTGTAAGTAATTATAGTTTGTCCTGTTGGTCAGTGTGGTGGAAACGAACCCAGGGCACAGTGGGGAGGTACCTCAAACAGGACATCTTGCTATATTAGGGAGCTGAGACCTGAGGGCTTACTGATGCAGAGGACACAGCCTCTTGGGTCCTGATGGGCTATGTGCATGGAGTGGCATGCACAACGGGGAAGGTCAGTGAGGACGGGGAGGGCAGGGGAGCCTCCTCACCGACTGAGGTTATTAGACCTCCTCTGAGGAGGTGTGGAGTTATCCAGTCTGTTTGAACCTACGAGGTAAACCTACTCCAGCTTGTAGAGCAGAAGAAGGTGTCAGTAGCCACATGAGTTGGGGAGTCGGAAGCTGGAAAGGAGGCTAGGGATCCGTGTGGTGCACAGGGCACTGGGGAGGAGTTCACAGTGACTGAACTGGGGAGCTCAGCAGGCGGAGGGAGCTCATGGGAAGGTGCTTAGGTGAATTGGAGTCCCGGGACTAATCCCGATGACCCACAGCATTGCTCACCAAACAGCATTTGCTGTGGAAATCTCCAGATGGGTGAGCTGGCGCCGATAGGAGCAACTGCCCTGGCTTCTCCTTCCTGAGTGCCACCCGTTTTCTGCTGTTCACCTGGACTGTTTGATGCTGGTGAACTCTGCTTCTGAATCATCGCCTAATCGCCTGTGCTGGGAGTTCTGAGGGAGCTTCGGGCCCTCTCGGGAGGCTCACCCACCACCTCTTGGGTGTTGCTGTAAATGAGGCTATTTAGAATATGTACTTGTAGGGGTTGGACCTGAGGCTTTGTGCACTAGATCAGCCCTCAGCGTGCTCATCCCCAAGCCCCAGGACCTTTAACATGCAGATCAAGCAACTTCCTTACAGTGCAGCCTCTTATAAAGGACAGTCCTTTGTTGGTGACAGTGCTGTTCATACTCACCGTTGTTTGTCTCAGAACTTTACTTTCTTGCTGTGTAACCTTGAACCAGATAGGCTTCAACTCTTTTTGTGCTGGGGATTGAATATAGGTCCTCCCACATGCCAAGCACCTTCCACCATTGGGTTCTGTGTCAGCCAGACTCCTGTGTTAGGCACTTCAGAGCCAGTGAGAATTTTCCAGCTGTGGACCTCATGTTGAGGTGCAGCTTGCCTTTCAATTCCTCCATCTTTGCTGATATCTGGGGTCATTGTTTTGGTTGTTAAACTGGGGAAGGATGCTATTGGCATCTAGTTGGCAGAGGCCAGGGGTGCTCATAAGCATTTTAACAATGCACAGGTCAGTCCTGCCAAGCATGACTTGGGTCTAGCACTGAAGTTGAAAAATATTGCCGTGGGGACTGAAGAGATGGATCAGTGGTTAAGAACACTGACTGCTCTTCCAAAGGACCTGGGTTCAAATCGCAGCACCCACGTGGTAGCTCATACTTGTCTGTAACTACAAGACCTGACACCCTCAAACAGATATACATGGAATCGAAAGACACGAAAGAAAAAGAAAGAAAGAAAGAAAGAAAGAAAGAAAGAAAGAAAGAAAGAAAGAGAAAGAAAACACACTGCCATAACTAGCATACCACTGTGTTCAGAATTGCGGCTGTGTGCTAGCTTTGGCCTCTCCATCTCAGCCTGAGCCCCTCTTCTCCTTTCACACCAGCAGTCAGTATTCTACGCAGCCTCAAGGGCTGTGCACTTGCCCCGAGCTCCCACTGAGTCCTTGTTGCTGCTGCTGCTGCTGCTTTCACTGAGATTGTCAGCTAGTTGCTGACTCGTACTTTCTTTCCATAGCCAGTGCTCCACGGTGTGCAGACTTTAAGGAGCATATGTGGGATTAAACAACCCGTGCCTAGAGAAAGCGGTATGGTGCCGTGTCGGGGCCCAAGCGTATTTGGCAAGCAGTTCTGTCCTCAGCCATCAAATGTGTCCAGTGGGCACCTGCTGCATTTGGGTTTTGGGAAAGCTGTGACCGAAACTGCTTTCTGTCTGCTCTGTCTGCCCTCCTCTGACCACATGGACACCTCAGGGAGCTGTGTGTGCAATCTGTCCTATGTTTCTGCATTGTAAAACCCCAGGGGCTGTTGCACTTTGGTGGTGACTTTTTATGTGACTTTTATGTTTGAGGAAATATGTTTTGTTGATTGAGTAAATGGAGCTCATGGCTTTGAAGGCTGTTACAGCAGTTACTTTTATAGAACCGTTGTCATTAATGATGGGATTCATGCCTTGATAATGTCACCAGCCTCAAAACCAATAGATGTGAGGAGAGGGAGGAGGGACGTTCCCAGCTATGTTTTCGGGAGATGGGGAGATGAAGATGCAGGAGAACCTCCCACACACCTGGGATTACGCTGGACCGAGGCTTCCAGTGTGTGCCACTCAGCTGTGTGTCGATGTGGCGATTACCTGATAGAAATGCACTGCTTTGGCACGCAGCGCAGGGCTTCCCATCTGTCTTCTGCTGGCTCTGTCTTTCTAGGCCTGCGGTGTGGCAGAGCATCACTGTGGGCGGTGGAGGAAAGCTGCTTGTCTCATGGCAGTGAGGAGGCTCAGATATAGCAAGCAGTGGCCTGGGACAAGCCATGGCCTTTGAGGATACTCCCTCAGTGATCTGCAGTCACTGGGCTCCACCTCTGAAAATGACTGTCATCTCCCAATAAAGACATCAAATTATGAGTCCACTGAAGAGGGATGATCCAGTCACTTCTCCAAAGCCCACTTCTGAGTGTTTCTGCACTGGGGACCTGAGCCTTCTTGGGGGACATTGATGCCAAACCGTAACACAGAATCTGAGTGGAACCTGTCAGGGTCAGGACTAGAATCTTGGCCTTCTAAGCCATTGGTGACTACACTGTCACCTTACTTTTAGCTCTGGCATTTTCATTTTCAATCAGAATCCCTGTGCAAGCTAGGGAGGGGAGCCGGGCCCACAGCTTTAAAGAGACACCATTATGTCTGCCTCACCAGAGGCTTCTCCATTTGTTTCTCCCCGTTTTCCTGTGACTTAGGGGACAGTGGCTCAAATGGAAATGGCACTCACAGTGAGTGCTTCAAGGCCACACAGATCTAAGTTAACCTGGATTTTGAGGCCCATTGGAGCCTTGCCTCCCTCACCCATAAAATGGCTGTGATGAAATATTCCTTGTGAAAAGACGCCAGGATGGAGTGGAAATTGAGCACTCATTAGCAGTTCTGGAGCGCCAAGGCTTGATGAGTGTGACAACTTGAGGCTTGCCAGCCTGGAATTTGGCCTTGGAGGACATTAGAGTAGTCCCAGTTGTTTGTCTAGGAAATGGGAAAGCTCGCAGCGTCTCTACCAGCGTAATTCCCATCTTTACCAGCAATTTGCTCTCTGAATAAATACACAAATAAGTAAAAAGAGAAGCAGGAAGCGGGCTGGGGGTGACAACCTAGTGCATGCTTAGGGGGGAGGATGGGAGGACAGACAGTGAGGGAGTTGCATTGTGGGTTGAAAGAAGAGGTTTTTGGTCAACCCCTTTGCTTTCAGTTTCAGCATTTCCTGAGAGTCCTGATTTAGCTTCTGGTGTGTCCTGCTCTGTTATGGCCTAAAAAGGCAACAGTTTGGGTTTCTGGAGTTGGATGGGCACCCGCAGGAAGCTGCTAGGGAAGGCGGCCCAGCCCGGCCAGTCTGCAGTGGGCCAGAGCTGCTGTGTCCCT
The DNA here is from genome assembly GCF_964271855.1 of Acomys minous. Taxonomy (NCBI): domain Eukaryota; kingdom Metazoa; phylum Chordata; class Mammalia; order Rodentia; family Muridae; genus Acomys; species Acomys minous. Next base: position 24,585,873 of record NC_140493.1, read on the forward strand.
TAACTCCTTGAGTGCTGCCTGCCAGCCCAGCCACAGGCGTGTCCATGTGAGTGCCAGGGCAGGCAGTGTTGGCACAGTCATGCTCTAGCACACACGTACTCCTTCCCTAATGGCAGCTGCCCTCTTAGGAGACGGTTAGACCGCACATCCCAGGGCCATGGTCCTGTTCCACTGCAGAAATGGCGTGGCCTCACTCACTGCAAGGAGGCTTATAGGCCTATAGGTAATAAGGGAAACCAAACTCCTGAAAGTGGTATTGAAAAACTATTCTGGGGCTGGCCCAGTGGTAGGGTGCTTGCCTGTCATGCACAACACCCTGTTTCAATCCAATTCCTAGTACTGAAAAGAACAAAAATGAAAAACAAAACAAAACAACAAACCAAATCAAACCTACACCCCCTCAGGTGTGTGACTTCACACCAAACAAAAGCAGCTTTAGACTTCTATGTAGTCATTGAATGGCCCACAGGTTTGAGTCCTAGTCCTCTTAGCTCCTGTGACCTAGAGAGTTATTTCCATCACTTGTAAATGGAGCTTTGGGATAAACACAAAACCCTGAGGGAAAAGGGAAGTACCCCCCGCCCCCAAAGTGGATCTCTTTTCTCTGCCTATGACAGATAATTGTTACCATGAGTCAAAATTAGAGAGGATCAGTAAAAAGAGAGTAAATGGCTTTAAAATATTTTATGTGCATCAGTGTTTTGCTGTCATTTATGTGTGTGCCTTGTACTCCCAGAAGTCAGAAGAGGGGATTGGATCCTGGATCTGGAGTTCCATAGATGCTTGTGAACCTCCCTGTGCATTCTGGGAACCAAACCTGGGTCCTCCACAAGAGCGACAAGCATGCTTAACTGCTAGGCCATCTCTCTAGTTCCCAGAAAGCAGATTGTTTTGATTAAAAATATCTTAAGATTGCATATACACGTTGCCTCCCTGCCTCCCTGGTCACACCCAGCTATGACAGTTACAGCCCAGTTCTAGGACTGTAGCCACAGAGGCAAGGCAGATCTGGTTTAGAGCCTTGGCGCGGGTCTCAGCTGGGGATCCTGAGCAGTGACTCACCCTCTCTGAGCCTGTTCTCTCCTCTATAAATTGGAGGTAAGAAAAGCTGCCTTCCAGGGAGACCGATGGGCAGTGAGTTGGGAAGCTTGATATCTGTCGTAGACACTTAGCAACAGCTGTCCCACTCCTAGTGTCAGGACCTCGTGCAGGGAAGTGGCACACACCCTCAGGCGTCTTTACTGGGTGAGATGGGTTTCCCTCTGTAACCCGGCCTGGCCTCTAACTCACGCTCCTCCTGCCTTAGCCTTCCAAGGGTCAACATTCCAAGCACCATGGTGAAACTGTCATCCAGCCACATACTTAGGATTTTGGAGAAATACAATGGACAGAGATGCCTTATCCTTTATAAGTTTGAGTTTTGGAGGACCTGATGAAAGCCGGGGTTTTGTGAGCATAGCAGGGATGTGTCGAGGAGGCTGTTGGTCTATGGTCAGGTATCTTTGGAGGCAGAGGACCTCTGGGTGTTACTGTGGCAGACCAGATTTGTCCAATGGCCTGTTCCAATCAGGCAGCACCTGGACCAGGTGCTGGGACGCTGGCTTACTCCACAGAAAAGATGAGGGCTGACAGCACTTCACAGCTGCCTGGTTCTGTCTTACTTGCTGATGCTGGACCTTGGCCTCTCTGTAGCAGTCCTTGCTAGGTAGATGACGCCTTGTGCAGGGGCTAGGGGGCTGTAAGGACTGCAGAGTTCTCTGCTGCTGGATTAGATAAGGAAAGCCACCAGCTGAGGGAGCTGCCAAGGCTGTCAGGGCTCCCTGAAGTTGCTTCCCTCTTGGCAGGGAATTTGGGAGCACCAGGTTTCCAGGAAAACAGTCCCTGGTGGAGTGAGCAGGGATCCCCTGAGCCTAGGTCTGGAAACCATTTAACAAGCCAGAGAAGGAGGCCTGGGCAACCAAGGCCTACAGCCTCTTTGGCATCTAAGTCCCTGTTGGAATCTGGAAACTTGAAAGCTGAGCAACTCTGGGTTCAAAACTGGGAACTTTGTGGTTTTCCAGAATAGGTGGCCAGATTTGATCTCACAGAGAAGGGCTTACTTGTGTCAGTTGGGGGCCCTGGAGCAGCTTCTGCTTGCTTCCTCTGGTGGCTTTGAGCTCAGTGTTTCACACCACGTTTCAAGTCCTAGTTTTGGTTCACCCAGAGCAGCAAACAGCCCCCCAGGGAGCCAGCGTGTACCCTGGGCTGCAGCCACTGCCCTGCTCTACACAGGGAGGCCGTATGCCAGGGCCTAGAGCCCTGCACCCCTCTGTACAAGGCCTTGGTTCCCAGAGAACTGTGCTTACAGATGGGTGTTGTCAGGTGTGCCTATGCCATTTGTGATTCTGTGATGAGTACTTAGCATCTCACCTTTATTCTGCGAAAGAACTTTGAAAGGAACCAGTCACACCAAGTGCTTGTGTCCCCCTGAGCCATCAGTCATGTCCGTTCCCTTTCTCTTCATGGAGTATCTCAGAGCCTGGCTTCTGTTTTTATTTCTGCCATTGTGCATTTGTAAGGCATTGCCATTTTGGCTAATTAGAAACCTGTGTTTTTGGACGTGTTCAGTGCTGTGGTTGCTCCGCTGCCTCAGCAGTGGACTGTGGCTGAGTCTGTCCTCGTTGAGAGGACTCTTACATGCATCCCTTCCTGTGCAGTTTGGTTTATAGAACTGCTTGTGTGCTCACCATAGAGTGATCCACTTACTTACTCATTTTTGTTTTCTGCCAGATGTGTAGTTGCTCAGTCTGATTTTGTAGAATTTCAACATGTATGAGCGGTTGCAGGAAGAAGTCTTCCGGTGGCTCATGTTGTTGTTGTTGCTGCTCTCTTAGGTCCCGGCCGTAAGTCACCATGGCGCAGCAGGCTGCAGACAAGTACCTCTACGTGGATAAAAACTTCATCAATAACCCGCTGGCCCAGGCCGACTGGGCTGCCAAGAAGTTGGTGTGGGTGCCTTCTGACAAGAATGGCTTTGAACCAGCCAGCCTCAAGGAGGAGGTGGGCGAGGAGGCCATCGTGGAGCTGGTGGAGAATGGGAAGAAGGTGAAGGTGAACAAGGACGACATCCAGAAGATGAACCCCCCCAAGTTCTCCAAGGTGGAGGACATGGCCGAGCTCACTTGCCTCAACGAGGCTTCGGTGCTGCACAACCTCAAGGAGCGCTACTACTCAGGGCTCATCTACGTAAGTGGCCCCGCGGTGCGGGGGGCTCTCTTTACTCCCAGGGGCCAGGCTCCAGCTCTCCGGGTAAGAAGGGGGCTTCAAGGAGTGCCAGGCGACATGCTCACGGCCGTGGCATCTGTGTGTCCTGGTGTGTATTCTGTGACCTTACCCCATCTGTTCCCTGCCCACTCTGTTTTTGGCCTCATGAAGGAAGAACATGCTCTTACCTGCTAGCTTCTGACCTCAGATTTGTGTGGAGACACGTGGGTTCCTTCTAACGGAGTGGTGCTGTCTCCTGGCTCCCTTATTCTTCCCGTACCACCTGGTCAACCACTGGCCACCAGATTGATCCAGTCCCATTTTGGTACCTCTGCCATTTTTCCCTTGTAGAATCCTGCCAGCAAAGCCTCCTTCCTAGGGGCTGCTTGTAGAACAGAGCTGAGCTGTCAAGGGTAGAATGGTGACATGTCAACACATTAGTGTTGGTCCCATGCCAGGTCCTACAGAAAAGTGGCATTAGAGTCCGGAGAGCAGTGTGTGCAAAGACCCCAAGTATATCAGACCAGGAGGATCTTTCTTTTGTTGGGGCTTGTTTTGTTTTCAGGTGGGCAGCCTTGTCACCATGTTGAGAGGAGATCATTTCCTCAGCCCCTCTTGTAGGCTATGAACTGTACTGGCCTGGAGCTCTCAAGGTTCTTCTAGTGCCAACCCCAGATTTGTCTTTTTCCCCCCCTTAAACAGTCTTTGAAAACGGAACATTATTTTATGACTAATCATTGAAACCCTCAAGATGGACCAGATGCTGCACCCACCACCCTCTTGAGCTTAGATGTTTCTTTGCCACAAAATCCATGTCTGAATCCGCCATAAACAATTTTCATGTGCCCCATTTGCTGGTCCTGGGAGCGTTTTGCCTCTCAGCCTTGGCACCAGTTATGCTTTCCCTTGCATTCGACAGGGCTGCATTTGCCACAGGTGGGCTTCTGAAGGTGGTGGGCCCTAGAACCATAGCAGAGTTCAATTGTATATAGTCTGTGACGCTCTGCAAACGGCATTCCCACTGTGGCCTTGCTTCTGCCAAGGCCAAAGAGGCCAGATTTCCTCTTTTTAGTTTAGATGTTTAGGAAGGAGTAATGTGGCTGTTGTTCTTCCTAAAATTGCTTTTTGTTTGAATACACTGCTGTAGCCACTGCGGTCTTGCTATCAAGGCCTAGCAACACAGGTCCGAACCCGAGGGATGGGGTTTCTCAACGTTTTTATAGTCCTCTCACCCGCTAGACGGGACGCCCATGCCTCCATGCACCAGGCTTGCTGTTCATCTTGGGGAGGAACAGGCTCCTGTGCTGTGGGGGCTGAGAGCCATTGAGTTTTCTATGAGATGCCAGGGTGACTTCACACTTCCACAGGGTGCTTCCTACCCCGCTAACTGCTGCTACCCCATGTGCCAAAGCCATTAACTGAGGTACGTGTCTACCGAGTGGGCCAGATCATAACAAAATCAGTGTTCTTATTCACTGAATCATAGTGTTTTTGGTGAGAATGTATTAAACAAATTCCAAACTCCTGCCCCTCAGAAGCATCAAACATAAAGTTCAAATTGGGGACTTGCAGAAAGACGAAGGAAGAAAGCCTTGTATCTGCCTAGGTAACAGGGGAGCCACGTTCCCCCTTGGATGTGCTGGATGGGCAGATGACACGGCAGAGGGCTCTAAAGGACTGGGCTAATTCTACCACCCCTCCCCAAGCCTGGAACACTGAGAAGAGGGCAAACAGCTCAGGTGGGAGGAAGGAACACCTTGTCTGGGTGTGGGGCACTCTCAGCAGGCTTTGTTGCTGATGTCACATCCGCTCTGTCCCTTACTATGCTACATGCGCTGCAGAGCCTCACATTTTCTGTAAAGCTTCTGTTAGCTCCTGACTTGCAGCAGCTTTGAACTCTGGCTGCCACTGTTTAAGTGACGGTATTCTACTTGGCCTCTTACTGGTGTCTCTTTAACTGAGCCCCTGCTGGGAAATAGGCTGGCCACCTGCACTTGCCTCTGGCGAGGTGCAAGTGGTCTTTCCTGCACACATGAGGCTGTCAAAGTGCATTCAGTGGTAATCACTTGCGAGTGACATGGTGGGCTTCAATCTGTAGGTGGATGTGGTGTACAGCAGCCAAGCCTTTTTTCCAGAGCTTTGGTGGTAGGCATTAGCTCTGGGTTTGGTTCCTTCTCCAGGCAGGTCTCTCTGCCACAGATGAGCCCCACGTAGCATCACTAGGGGCTGCTCATGGAAGTCCCAGCAGATGCAGAACTGTGGTGGCTGGCTGGGCGGGACTGCAGCCTCCCTCTCAGCCTATATATGTGCATCAAGGTTCCACACTGTGACTCCAGGAACCTTCGTGCTGCATTTGCCCAGCTTTGTGGGCGGCATCGCCAATTCCGCCCCACAGCTGCTTGGTCTTTTCCTTTGTGGGGAGGCAATGCTTGGGATGGGGTGATTGGGGACAAAGAGCCTCTGTGGCCTGTGAATGGAGCAGCTCCCTGGTGTGGCCCTGTGGGGGCAAAGCCACTTGCTCAGTGTCTGTGCTTCCAAGAGTGTTTACTATGTTCCTTCCTCCCACCTGAGCTATGTGTCCTCTTCTCAGTGTTCCAGGCTTGGGGAGGGGTGGTAGAATTAGCCCAGAGTCCTTTAGAGCCCTCTGCCGTGTCACCTGCCCATCCAGCTGTCCAAAAGAATTGTCCTAATGACCCTCCGTCCCCTTCTGTTTCTGCCAGCTGTTTGAAACATCTGACTCTGTGGCACAGCCTACATGTGAGACCATGTGTCCTTGGCTTTTATCAGGCTAGAGTTCCTAGAGCATGGGCTTTCTTCAAGAACAAAGGAGATCCTGGGGTGACCTCACTCTTCTCTGCCCTTCTATCTCGTCCCCATCTGATACTATCTGACATCCACATAGGGGATACCTTGCTCCCTCCTTTTTGCAGCACCCAAGCCCTTGTCACATTGGGCTTCTCTGCTTTGACCTTCCTGGACCCTTGAGAGTAGTGTAGTTGGAGGCAGAGCACATGGCAGAAGCCCTCTACCCCACTCCCTAGCTTCCTGGGAAGAAGGAAGTCTCTGTAGTTTCACCTGCAGCTAGGCCCTCATGTTAGGGTCCAAGTTATCTGCTCTCCCTAGTGTGGGCCAGCGCACCTGGTTAGGAATGGAGTGCGGGAGTGGGGACCAGTGCTCCTGGGTAGGAGTGGGGACCAGTGCACTTCGGGTGCTGAGCCTTACTCTCTAGACTTCCCTCCAGCTTGGGAACTATTTTCCTAAGAAGATAGGGCTGGGTTTGCTATGGCTGCTTGAGGGACAGCCATGTCTCCTAAACTGAGCATCCGTGGGTACCCTTGGCAGGGCCAGTTCTCATGTGCTGGCTAGGAGTCTGCCACCTTTGTGTTTGGAAGGAGCAGGGAATTTACTAGAATTGGTCACAAGGCATTATGGGCTTCCTCAGGAACATGGAGGAATCAGCTATGTAGCTCTCCTGAGCCTTGAACAGTAGCTCTCCACACAGTGTTCCTACTCTTCCCCATGTAGTCAGGTGTGGCTTCAGTCTGCAGTCTTACAGATTGGGAAGTGCAGGGAAAAGGGTGAGAACCCCTGCCCCATGGAATCTTGGGTATCTGACTCCAGGGGCTTGTTTTAAAGGTCAAAGCAGACCTGGACCCTTGGGTATGTTGTACGTGTCTGGCATTAAGGTTGTTGACACTTTATAGTTTCTGGCCCTGGAGAAGGCCTTAGAGGACCCCAAAGTGGCTTTTATGTTTTTGAAAGATTTGCACAGGAATGCACGGCATGAGCTGGCTTTTAGCCACTGGATTTAGGAGGATGGTGAGCTTTTCCAGTGTTAGAGGATGTGTGTGTGTGTATGTGTGTGTGTAGAGTAACTTGTTTTTCTTTGCAGTTTTCTGGGATACAGTTGAATCCTTTATCTTTGTGTATCTCTCACAATGACAGATACACATTTTATTTTAGAATCTGAGTTTTTTTTTGTTTTTTTTTTGTTTTTGTTTTTGTTTTTTTTGTTTTTGTTTTTTTTTAAATTCAAGACAGGGTTTCTCCTTGTAGCCCTGGCTGTCCTGGAACTTGTTCTGTAGAACCAAGCTAGCCTTGACTCAGGGATTCACCTGCCTCTGCCTCCCAATTAAAGAGGGATTAAAGGTGCTTGCCCCACGACTGGCTGGAATCTGAGTTTTGTAACTGGACTTCTATATGCTTTGATGCGGATCTTGTCAGGTGCACACTTGTAAGCATACAAAGCTGGCAGCCACCTGTGCTGAGAGAGTGCTAGTACACCCCGCAGCTTCAGCAGGCTCAGGGTCACCCTCAGGTGACTTGTGGCTTTGGAGATGGGATGCTGCCGAGAATCAGACTTGCTGAAACCGTCCTCTCCTGCTCTCTTTAGACCTATTCAGGCCTGTTCTGTGTGGTCATCAACCCTTATAAGAACCTGCCTATCTACTCAGAGGAGATCGTGGACATGTACAAGGGCAAGAAGAGGCACGAAATGCCGCCCCACATCTACGCCATCACAGACACTGCCTACAGGAGCATGATGCAGGGTGAGTGCTTGGGGCAGTGAGGTCCTTGCCTGGCCTCTCCAGGGCTTCCATCCGTACCCATGCTGTCAGACACTACAAGAGCTGATCCTTACTTAGCGTCCCCTTGCTCTAGTGTCTGGTGTCATACAAGAGCAAGGGCTAATGGTCACGTATATGTAAAGGATATGTCTATGTGTTGATAGAACGGTCTAGAAACTTTAAAGACGACATTTGTGATTGTTGTGATTTCCTACTTTTTCATCCTTCTAAGAGTTGCTTACATTGGTTTTCAGGTCTGTTCTAGGTCTGTCTTTCAGTTCCTCCTCATTTTCTCCCTTCTGTGTTCCTTGCACAGGGTTGGTGATACGCTAGACTGTTTCCCTTTTTAGAGAACAGATGTGAAGTCTGCCCTGGTGGCTACACCCCTCCACTCGCCTGCCTTCTCTGTCCCTTCACAGTGAAGTGCTTTGGGAGGATGTTTGTTCACTAATTCCTTCTCCTCCTGGCCACACCCCGTGGTCACTTCCTGGTTAGACAGACTGACAGGTCACCCATTAGCTTTGTTCTTCTGTGTTCCTGCCTTCTTCCCCTCTCTAGTGTGGGCCAGTCTCCCACTCCCTGCCTTTCCATCAGTAGTCGCTCTGCTACCCTAGGCTCCCTCCTCCCCTGTCTGCTTGCTTGTCTCCATGGGTCTCTTGTTTCTGCCTGTGGGTGCTCCTCTTATGCTGGTCCTTAGTCCCCGGCCTTCCATTCAGCCACTGGAGTGGTTTCTGCCATCGTGCCTGGCTAAGCGTCACTGCCCACAGTCGGTCCTCACAGGTTGCTAACCTTGAACCCCTGGAACCTGGGCTTGTCACACACACTTGCCTGCCCTCACCCCTTTTCCCAAATCAGCCAACACTTACTTTCCTTTTTGTTTTTGGATTTTGAGGTCAAAGACAGCAGCTCCTTGTGTAGCCTAGGATGGTCTTAAACGCAGAATCCCCCTGCTTGTATTTCCCCATGTTTGTTCTTATTGTTTCTGATCCCACTTTTTTCCCACTCTCACAGCTCTGGCTTAGGTCTGGCTTTGCAGCTCCTTACACTGTTGGCCTCTTAACCTCCATTCTAACAGAGCCTCTGCCTCTTTGGCTGACCACTTTTCTAGGGTCCAGATCTCAGACTTAGACAATGCAGATCTGTCACCACAGTGCCCCCCTCCCCCTGGGGGGGGGCGCTCCATGCATTTCTCTAGCTGGTCTTTCAGCTTTGGAGCACCACAGTTGCACCCATCTGCACACAGTGCTTGGTGGCGCACTGCTACTCTCTGCAGCCTTGTGAAAGCCCACAGGGGGAGATTCACGAGATTTCCACCAAAGCCTGGCAATGTTGCATTGGACTCAGGCATTTTATTCTCTCTTCTCAGTATGGATGAGGCCCAGGCTGCTCATGTCTTCTTAGAATGTAGGCAAGCCCTGGTGTATGTAATCCTAACTCAGACCCAGCTCCCAGCATGGCTGTCTTGTTTTCTGTTTATTTATTTGCTTTGTTTTTCAAGACAGGGTTTCTCTGTGTAGCCTTGGCTGTTTGGACTCACTTTGTAGACCAGGCTGTTTGGACTCACTTTGTAGACCAGGCTGGCCTCAAACTCACAGAGATCCGTCTGCCTCTGCCTCCTAAGTACTGGGATTAAAGGCGTCCGCCACCACGCCTGTCTCTGTCTTGTTTTGATAGTGGTTTCTTCTGTGTTTGTCCTGAAGTGCTATAGCACATCAGGCAGTGATGGTGATGCCCTTTGTATTAACTTTGCCTTTGTTTAGTGGTGTACGATGGCAGCATGCGTCCTTCATTCTGCCCACAGTGCTCTGTAGAAGGTATTTCTTGGTCAGGTTATTAATTAGGCAAGATGTGCAAGTTTGGTCTAGCCTTTGGCATATGTTTCGGCGTATGTTCGCTTCTATCAGAATTCCTTGTGGAAGCCAGCCCTTTGGTTTGAAAGTAGGATGTCTGTTGGGAAGTGCTAATGGGAACAGTCTGGTGGGAGAACATTTTGTGATGTTCCAGAGGCATCTGAGTCTCTGTGTCTAGAGGTTATGAGTCACTTTCACTTGGCTCTCCCCGCGCGAGCTGCGAGAAGTGCACTTGGGGTCTTCCGGAGTAGGCCATGTTCATTCTTCACGGGCTTTAAGCCGCCCTCTCCTAGCCTGTCATGGGAGAGCGAGCGACGGAGAGGGGCTCCAGCAGCCACTCTCACTTGATAACCTGGAGGGCTCTTTCCCAAGAGTCACTAGTTCTCATCTGTTCGTAAGAAGATAGTTTGGGGGAGGGTTCCTGAAAGTCATATAGATTAGAAATGGTTAAGAGAAAGTGATTTTTTTTTTCTTAAAAAGTCCTGTCCGTAGCAGGGTAGCCTCAGCAGGGAAGGAGCTGCCTGGACCGCGAAGGCAAGAGCAGGCGGAGGAAGTGGTTGGCAGTGTGGAGATCTTAGGAATGGGGCCACGCGTTCTTTCACCCTCAGCCCGGGAGGCTCCCACATTTCCTTCTGTTTTGCTTTGGGTTTGCTGCAACTCTTTAGCCCTCACGTGGACCTACTAATAAGCCCATTCTAGGCTGTTGAAAAGTCCTTGTACACAGTGGGCCCACAAAGCCCTTAGCAGTAGGTGTCTTGGGATGTGAAGGAAGTTAGTCACACAGCCTGCCTGTGTCACTATGGATCCTAAAGGGACCCTGGATTCTTGCCCTAAGCCAGAGATTGTAGGTGTGACCTTGGTCTTTGGGCTGGTGGAGCCTGTTACTCTGTTTTGGGGTGAAGCCTTAGTGCTTGCTGCCCACTCAGTGGGGGAGGGGGGGCAGATTTGCTTTGTTTTTTGTGTCTCAAAAGGTATTGCCAGATGGTTCCTCTTCTGGTCCCCTCTCCACCCTCCCCAAGAACTAGACAGAAATTTCCTTCCTGAGTTGATTGTGGCTTATGGCATTCTAAGCATTTGTTCTGCCAAATCGGAGAGTTGGTGGCTTTGTCTGGGGACTTTCATGAGACAAGCTTTTTGTCCACTCCCAGGGCCCTTCCTTGTCTTTGAACCCTTTGGTGCTGGGGTTTGCCTGTGCAGTCTTGGTTACTGCCTGTGGCGCTTTCAGTTTCGTCCAGCTGTGTCACGCTAAGCTGGGCTTTCTCAAACATGACATTAGGGATGCTGTGGGATGCAGCATAGTACCCTGGCCTCCTTTCATTTTTCCTAGTTGTGACCACAAAAAGTATCCTCAGCCAGTTCCATTGATGCTCCCTGATAGACACGATTGTCTCCAGTTGAAAATCCCCAGACCAAGCTTACAGATGGTCAGTCAGCAGCTGTCTGGACCCTGGATTGTCAATCTTAAAGAATGCTGGGATAGGTTACTGTTGTCTGCCATGGGCATAGGATAGGGCATTGAAGGGCACAGTGCCCAGCTTTGGCCCCACAAACAGGTGGTAGGAGATGCCGGAATACCACAGGGCTTCCCCACTCTCTGATACTGGAGGCTCTGGCAGTCCAGGTACAGAAAGAAGACATGTTAGCCAACAGATCTGGGGCCATGGTTGCATAACAAGGCAAACTGCTGCAGCTGCTGCTGCAATGCCAGTGCAGTGGCAACAGGTGTCAGGTGCCTTGGAATTCAAGGAAGTTGTGGCTGCTGAGGCTGGAACGGCAGCCAAGGCACCGTGGAGGTAGAGCCCACGGGAAACCTGGCCGCTCTGTGTTAATAAGTGGTTGTGCTGCAGCCCAGACGTGCCTGCACAGTTTTGTTTGTTGTTTTAATCTCCAGCCTTAGCTTTAATTAAAGTTGTGTTTGCATGGTCGGCTTACCACTCTAACTCTGCCTCTCTATTTGCCCAATTTTTTGTCGTCTTGGTTATTAAGAGACATTTCAGCCTTAGGAACCAGATGAGAGCATGAACTTGTGTTGTTGCCCTGAGCATGTAGGGTGCAGGTGCATCCCAGGGCAGGTACGGGGGCTGCATGTGGTAACCAGGCAGCAGCACCCCTGTGGGCCTTGGCGCCTTTGTTGGTTCAAGTGAGTGTTCATCTGGTCAGTGAGAGAGTTTGGCTTGAACTCATTTATCTCCCAGTACAGGTAGAAAAGAAGCTGTGCTTATTATTAACTCAGCCAGGCCTGATTCACTCTCAGGGATGCTGGCATTTTAATGAGCTCACAAGGTTTGTGGAGGAGGCAGCAGAGTTCCCTTTGCTTGCTGGCCTGCCCTTTGCACTCTGCCACCTTCTCCCCATCCCTTTGCTTCTCTGTGGAAGCTGCCCTGGAAGCCGGTGGTCACCGAATAGAAATGACAGCATTTCTCTTGGTAGTTGACTGACCTTGCTGGGTGAACACTGGCAGTGAGGTTTGTGTGCTCCCTTCCCATCCAGGCATGGTCCCCCGGCTCAGGAGGAAGTGATGGGCTCAGGTGTGTTAGTTGATGTGCCATCCAGTGGGACTGGGAATCTCTCTTTTTATGTGTTTTGAAGACAAAGTCTCTCTGTGTAGCTGTTCTGGACTCTTGAACTCACAGCAATCGACCTGCCTCTGCCGCCCTGAGCACTAGGATTAAAGGTAGTCTCTCTCTCTCTCTTTCTAATTTTCTACCATTATTTTACTTGTAAGCTTTGAAGTAAAGAACTTAGACTTCTAACCTTTTCAGTGTAAACACACTTATGTGCGTCTATGCACATGTGTGCGCACATACACACACACTGATGAAAGTAAAATAACTTAATAAGGAACGTGCTACTAATTTCTAGAAGCAATATCAATTTTTCTTTTCTAAACTATATTTGTATCTATTTCATCAAAGATTTCAAAATAATACAATGTACCTGCAGTAGCAAACAATGCTAATATATACTAAAATTGTCATATTTCTTTATCTTATTTAAAAATCTTAAAATACCATGGCAGAAACATTAACAACTGTCATGTTTAAAAATAAATGCTTCTGGTTCTGCTGTCTGGTCCCCAGAAGCCTTATAAGCTTTAGATTTGGTATAAAGGGAGTCTCTTGATTCCCTGAGCAAGGAGGTTGCCGTGTTTTCTGGCTAGTCCTTGCAGGAATTCTTTCTAGCATAGCGTGTACATGTAGACACACACACACACACTGCTGCATTGGTCAAATGGTTCCAGGTCTTCTTGAGGAAAAGCCCCTGGCTCATCAGAGGCCAGGAGAGTATTTTAGGTCTTGATGGCAGCATTGGAGCTGGGACAGCGGGAAGCCACAGATGATGACTCCCCTTAAGTAGGAATGTGCCTGCCAGGAGGCCTGAGCCCTGCCAGCCTCCTCACAAAGGCCCCCCTGTCTGCTGGGGAGGTGTGGAGCCAGCCCTGCGCCTGACCGTGGGCCTCAGAAGGCAGTGTGGCTTCCCTGAGGAGGGCTATACCCTGTGGCTGTGTGTCATGATCCTTGCCCAGGGCTAGCCTTGTGCCTCCTGTGTGCTGTGCACTGTAGGGCATCTACACATGCAGACCACAGGTCCTGTCCAGAGGACTTCTGATTCCATGACAGTTAGGGTCCCCATACAGAGGTGGTGCTCCCTGGAACATTGGAGGCTGCTGGGGTAGGCATGGGGGTTCGAATACCACTTAGTACTTTGTAGGCCACAGCCAAGGGTCTGCTGGCCTCTCAGCCTCAGTGGTAGGGAGAAGCTGTTCCTGGGAAGAATGGGGTTTGGACTGGATAGAGTAGGACTCTTGCTAATTGGCCGGGCTGAGGGAGCCTTTGTTTTTTTCCCTGCCTTAAACTTGATGCAACATGGCCAGGCTAAAGAGTTTAAGGAGTGGCTGTAGGCAGTGCAGGCCTGCGTGGCAGGTACCTGGGGAGGAGGCAGCAGGAGACTGAATACACAGCCTCCATGGGACCCTCCCACTGCCCAGGCCTGATGCTACCCTCCAGCCTGTCTACCGCTGGCAAATGAGTGGATGCTCCCTCCAGGGGCTTCTTGGTCTCAGAGCCACAGGCACAGAACTGACTGCAGGTATCTCCAGAGGGGCTTCAGCCCTGTAGCAGGAAGGCCTTGGGGTCTTCTAGGAGAGTGCCATTTGCTCCAGGCCTCTCTTTCTTCCCTGTTGCCGATGCGTCAGTAGAGGCACTGAGATGCACAGCCTCGCACCCACTTCTCCCGCTTAGCCCTGGAGCTAGCATGCTCTTCCAAGCTGCTCCAAGCTGCTTCCTGGATGGCAGATCTGCTCCTGGAGTGAGCTCCCTTCTTAGAATCCCACTGGTTTTATTGTTCTCAATCTAGGCTCTGCTCTCTAAAGAAGATCCTGTGATATCTAGGCCCTGCACACATAAAGTTCCTGCCATCTTGACCCGGGGCACTGGCTCAGGGTTGACGCCCAAGGACCCAAGATGTTTTTTGCATTCAGACAGTACAGCTTGGGGGTCATAGTCCGTCCACCTTCAGCTGGCCCGGAAATACAGTCCTGCCAAGGTCTAAGCTGGAAGGAGAGGTTGTGCAGCTGTGCCTCTGTGGCATGCCCTTCTTGGCAGCCTCTAGCATACCTCTTACTAGACTGGCAAGGTTGCTAGAGGCCCTGGCATCTTCAAGATCACCCCCACCCCCATGCCATGTGTCACTCTTCTCACTGATGCTCCTGGGCTTATCCGGGGCACAATGGAGTTGTTGTCTTTTGGGCATCAGCTCTCCCTGAGTCTTGCCTGGCTGTGCCCATCTGGCTCCTGTGTGTCCTACTTCTGTCTTGTTCTCCTTTGCTCCTTCTCCAAGAGCACAGCTCTGCAGAGCCATGCACTGTGGCTCCCTACCCTCTGTCTGGGACTCAGCAACCCCCACCCCCCAGCCCCTCCACTTCACATTTACTTTTCCCCAAAGGGACTGTTGGAAACGAGCAATGCCCGGCTGATAGCGGTGTTTCCCAGAGGTGTTTGCCATGGGTAATGAGCACTCACATGGTTTTGGATTTCCAGGCCACAAACCTGTTGGAGCTGCCTGTGCTAGGTGAGCTGCCAGCCTAGACCATTTTGTCTCGGCCTTGCTGGCAGAGGTGGAAAGCCCACTTGTTGTGCACCTGGGTTTCCCTGGTGCATCTGGTCAAAGGGAAGGCTTGTTTGGGGCCTCGATTACTTACTTTCAGCATAGTGCCAGTCAAGAGGCATCCCTGCAGCATTGTTCTAATCATCCAGGCCTGGCGGGGAGGGAGGGCGGGCTGCCTGACTCCTTCCTTTTGCTCCTGGGGTCCTGGCCTCTTGGACCAGGTCTTCCTGAGGATCACTGGCCATGAGACCAAGTCCGTGTGTCTCTAAGTGGGCCCTGCTGCTGAGTGAGTAGGTCCTGTGTGTCCAACGCCATGTTGTATGTTTGGGGCCCTGACAAGAGGCTTCCTTCTTAAAGAGCTGCCCGCTGCAGACTGCTAAAGACCTCTGTTCAGCTGTCTGCCAGCCTCTGCTAATAAGTAGGAAGTGGTACTTTGCACCCTCTTTTCTCAGCTTTCTGTCTGCTTCCCAAGTACTTGTCACCCAGGCCAGGGCTGGGCCTGCTGTGGAGATGGCATCACAGCCACCTCATCATGATCTCTCTGCACAGGGGCTGGACCCAGCCTGTTGGCGATTTCACTGGGACAAAGATCTGAGTTCTCCCCCTCAGCTCTGGACTGGAATCAAAGCCTCAGGTTCTTCAGGCCCTGTGGCCTTGGCTCCAGACTCTTGAAGGCCTTCCCAATTCTAGCTTTGAACTCGAACCCCTGCATCTTATATGCTTTGCAAAATCCTTTGTGCTGTGGCTTCCTGATGGTGTCTAGAGCAGTTTCAGTCTTTGCCCAGCGTGACCCAGTGCAGAAGTCACCTTGCCCACACGGTCTGCACACAGTAAGCCACCCTCAGGTCTGCTGTGTAATTTTCTTCAGAGCACATTTCAGGAGGGGTGTTTGTCACTGTCCTGTGTCAGGTAGACACGTTGCCTGCCTGCTCTAATGCCATCTACTTTGGCCTACCTTGACCATATCCGATTCTCAGCTCCAGAGAACCCAGTGGGCCTGGATTTGGGGGTCCCTCATGCAGGCACTCCCCCAGCTAGGGCCATATGACAGTTCCTCCTGGGAGGTACTCTCTGAGCCAGGCCATGAGTCAGTTCTAGCAGAGGCCTGGGCCCTTCCTCCAGTACTTCCTGTCTGGCTGATGTCACCACTGTGCTAGCATTCTCAGGCCTCATGCCTTTTATGGACAAGAATCAGCCATAGCTCCTTTCACAGAGGAAGTGAGCCATAGTGTGTGCATCTCTCTCTTCCCCCCACCCCCACCCCATCTGTGTAGGAATCTAAATGCCTGGGACGAAACACCTGCAGCCAGGCCTCACGCAGTCTTCTGAGCTGGCTAGAAACCTGTCTGCGCAGGGTGGCCACATCAGCTCTGTGACCTCACTCCGCGGACTCAGCCTTGGGGCTTCTGGGATTAAAGTCAAGTCAGGGGCAGGAAGAGCTTGACTGCTGAGTGTTTAACTCAGGAGAGCCTTTCTTGTGGTTCTGGAAGGCTCCACTGGGAGCCTGGAGTTGTAGTACGGGGGTAGTTAAGGACAGCATCCTGAGTGGGCCTCAAGCATTTATTTCTGCAGGTCTTCAGAGCAGGCCTTGGTCATTCCCAGAGGTCAAGGGCAGGACTGAAAGCTCTAGGGGCACAGCTAATGGCTTCCTCTCTAACTGCTCTCTACTAGCCACTGCCTCCTGCCTAGGGCTTTGTCAAGATTCTGACTAAGGACAGGCTGCGGCTGTTGAGAGTTCTAGAAGCCATGGCTGAAACCCAGAGCTCTGCCTCAACCCACATCCGCTGAGATGAGAGCCTGTGTGCTTCAGAGCCTGTATTTCTGAATAAGGCTATGCTGCTGGCTGTTAACTCCCCAGGTCCCAGGGCAGAACAAAGGAAAAAGGGCATTTCAGATAAACTGTTAGACCCCATAGGATCAAGAAAGGACTTGAGCCGAAACAAATAGCTTCATCTGCCTGCGAGTGTCCTCAGCCACTGGGATGACAGTGTGAGGCAAGGCTGCTGCATGAGTGCCAAGGAGGGCCCCTGCTCCCTGCCCGAACCATACACACCAGCAGGCGGCAGGATGAACTGGCTCAGGGCCACCACCTGCTGAGACTTTGTACCATTATCTGTAAGGGATGTCCTGAGTTCAGGAGCAAATCTTAAACACACTGCTATGAAAAGAGACAAAGTGGCAGTCACACCTGCCTTAGCTGCCTGGTGAGGCCTGCCTTTGGCTTCCAGGACGTCAGGTGGCAGGCCGAACCATCCAGCAAGTGTAAGGGTCTTGAGGAGTTAAGAGGCTGTGTGTGAGTCCCTCTAAGTAGGTGGCTCTGCCATGCTAAGTGATGGGGCCCTTACCTGAGGGTGGGAGGAGGCCTCTTGGTGGGCATTGGGTCTTCTTTGTGAAAGCAGTGGCTCATCAGTCTGACGAATCAGGTTGGGGGTTCCTCTGAACTAGTGTTTGCTGGTGGAAGTGCTCTCTCTCTGCATGTGGAGAGGACAGGTCAAGGGGGGAAGAGCTGGGGGGAGTGGGTAGGCAGATATTTCATGGTGCGTCTGGCGCTGAAGTGTAAGCTTTTGGAGTGTGTGTAGGCCTCTGTGTATGTGTGTGTACAGATGTACATATGTATGCTGTGGATCTATTTATATACAAGCGTCTGTATGTTCTGCTCTGTGCACTCATGTTTCTGCTCACATGTCTGTGCACACATTCTTGTGTACCAGGGCACACACGTGTATGCAAGTGTGCTTCTATGTGCATTTAGGGCTGAGCACAGCTGCCTGCACATCTCTACTTCTGTGCATGTGTGTCTATGTGTGCATGTGTGTTGGCCACCCTGATCCTTGGTCAGTAGTGAAGTCTCTGACTCCTCCTCACACAGTTAATGGAATTTCAGTCATCCACGAACTGGGCCTGGAGAGCCCTGGGAAACAGTTCCTTCTGGAAGGAATGGAGAATGTTTCCTTTTATGGTAGCACCAGGCCCTTTCCTTGCCTTGCCAGCACACACAGGTACATTCTTGCCTGCTCTGGAGCAGTGACTAAACATGCCCGCCCGCAGCCACAGCTGGGGCCGACCACAGGGAGCTGCTGGGGAAGGGCAGGGCCTGGGATGACAGAAATGCTTGCTCCAGCCTCATGGGCCACACTGCTGTTGGGCAAGAAGGGGTGGAAACGGCCCTCCTCCAGCCTGTCTGCAGCCATCTCCTGCTCCCCCCCTCCCCCCCAATCTTACTGAGGCTCTGCTCTGCTCCGCTCCATCTCGGTCCTTGCCTGGCATCCTTGATGAATGCATGTTTTGGGAAACAAGGCAAGAGGGAGAAAGGTTGAATGCCCCCTTCTTGGCTCCTCCCTGAGTGGTTCTCAGTGAGGTGGGGTGGAGCTAGAAAGCTCACCTACAGGAGGGCAGGTGATCTGCCTGGTCAGTCTGGCGTTGGATGGCTAATTCCTTGTCCCGAGGCCATGCACACAGAAAGCTATGAGTCATTCTCTCAGCAGCTTGTCACATGGGGCCATCAGCCACAGTGAGAGCCAGGCGGGCCCCCTGATTGGTTCTGCATTTCCCCCTCTGCCATTGGCACTCCATCGCGGAGATGAGGGGGCCCTTCAGGAGTTGACTGTTCCCACAGGGTCAGCACTAGTTCTGTTTTATGTGTTATATTTATCAAAATAATCAGGAAGCGGGATGAGTAGCCAGTGTTCCTTGTGCTGTGGCGCTTACTCCACAGTCGGGCATCTCACTGCAGTTCTGTTGTTGCCAGTAGCCTGGTGCTGTTCTGTAGGGCGTGAGGTTGGCAGATTGTCCTCGAGTGTGAGCATCTAGCTTAGCTTTCAGAGTGCCCACACGCGAAGGAGAACGTCCCATCCCTCCTCGCTGAATGGCTCGGGAGGCTCGAATGGCTGTTGGAGGTTCCTTGTGGAGAGAGCAGGCTGTCCCAGACACATGGCAGAAGCTGTCATTCCTCCCTAGCGGCCTCTATCCTGTCATCAATGTGTGCCTTACATGACTAGGCATCATGCAGTGTTCATGTGTGTCCTTCATGCGTGTGCTACCTCACAACTTGGAGGAGTGCACGGGGTTCAGTGAAAGCTGTTCATTGTCCTTGGTCCTAAACTCAGGGAGGCAGTGTCCCATTCCAGGACCATCCCATTGCAAGCTATATCTTGTTACTGAGCCTGCTCTGATTTCTGGCCCCTTAAACAGTAGTCCTTGCTTAAATATGGGCAGTGTTGGGAGTTTCTGCCATTGCATTTTTTTATGATATTAATGGGATGGAGTGGGCAGCATGGGTGTGCAGCCAGAGCTAGGAGCAGGCAGCTTCCCAGCACTCTGCCACTGCAGATGCCCCAGCCCAGGTTGGAGGCCTGGAAGGGCCCTTCAGAGAAGCATTTAAGTCTATGTTCCTTATCTTGGCAACTCTTCATGGAAGTGGGAAGAGAGAGTTTCTTCTTCCCATCCAAGGTAACCTAATGTCCTCTTTGTTGCAGACCGGGAAGACCAGTCCATTCTGTGCACGTAAGTGTTTTCTGAGTGGGTGTGGGGGGGTGGGGAGGGGGCTTGTTTACTGCTCTGATGCTTTTATTTTTGGTGCTGGGGATTGAACTTGTCCCTTATTCTTGGGGAAAGAATATTGTTATCCTGTTGAAGCAGGTTGGTAGGTTCGTTCCCAGTTTAGACCCCTCCCCCTGCCCGGAGACAGGACCTAGGGCCATGTGTCCTCTGCTCAGAGCTCCCAGGGAGCTTTTGTCAGCCCTCCTCAAGTGTGGGTGGGTGGGTGACAGTAGAGGACCACCATAGACTTGAGTAAGAGCCACCAACTGGCTTTTCCAGAACTCCTAGCATGCCTTCTGGCTCTGAATGGTGGCCTTTCTTATCTGATTTGGTCTGATACTGGCCACTTACCGTCTCAATAAGGAGGTGGAACAGAAACTGCCTCCCAGGGATATTTCAGGGGAACACATAGAAGTGCCTTTGGCTCTCAGGTCAACAGCTGCCTCCCCTTATGTCTAAAACATTTGGCTCTGAAGGCTGCCAAGTGACCAGGGTAGGCAGGCAGTGGTTATGAATCAACTTTTGTCTGGCCTCTGGTGGCCACGGGAAACAGACTGAGAGAAGATTCCAAAGCTTCACATTTGGCTTGCTGTTGCTTTCTCTTTGTGTTGGTTCGATCATGGGTACCCCACAGAAGGGCAGAGTGGGGTGGAGGCTGAGGACGTAGCCACCTCTTACTGAGGACTCCCTCAACTCTGTTGGCAGGGGTGAATCTGGAGCAGGCAAGACAGAGAACACCAAGAAAGTCATCCAGTACCTGGCGCATGTGGCCTCCTCACACAAGAGCAAGAAGGACCAGGTGAGTGCCTTGCGCCCTGTGGGGTTTGGCAGAGGGTAGTAAGGGGTGAGGGGTGCCCAGCTTTAAATGAGGATGCTCTTGGGACTGAAGCAGAGGCCCACCCTGCTTTCCTAGGCAGCACTTAGTGGTCTTGGGAGTGGTCGGGCAGTAGCAGATCCACTTCATTCTTGGCCTCTGAACTCTCCAAGTTACTATGAAAACTGGAAGCACCCCAGGCTTTATTTAGCAGAATGCTTGGCATGGCAGCTAATTGCTGCATGCACTCCATCTCGGATGCTGGAAGAGACAGCCCGAGACACGGCTCTCAAGCTGATGGGGCCCAGAAGGACTCGGGGTGACCTGCCTCTGAGTCCCATATCCTTGTTCCATTGTGTGAATAAATGCCTCTGGGTGGACAGTCCCCCCCCTCACGGAGAAAGGACAGTTGGAAAGTCATCTTACTTCCTTTTTTCCCTCCTCCCTTGGTGGATTTTGGTGGAACTCAGCAGTGCCCTGGCTAGGTGAGATGCACGTTTTACTGCACGTTCTGCACCGGGAATGCGTGTTCTGCCATCGTGTGCCCTTGGATTCTGTACATTCTTCTGAGCAGCTTTTCACTCCACACATTGTCACTTTCTGCAGCTAGAACTTTTCTTAGAGGCTCGGCTCACTGATTGTCTCGGGCGGAGGGCTGGGTGTGACGCACTTGGCAGTTCCTGACTGGGTTCGGCCTCATCACATGGCTTTTCTCAGAGCTCCAGACCTGCCTGAGTTCCAGTTGGGCCCTGTGCAGTCCTGATCTCGGCACGGTGAGATGTGCACCTGCCTTCCCAGAGTGCTACCTGCTTGGTGGTACACACTAGTCACAAATGGTTGGACTCTCATCTCCTGGCACAAGCTGGGAGAGATACTGGGAGGTCCCAGAGTGGAATTTCCTGGGGGAAAGGATTGGTTAGTGTTGAGCATGGCTGAGGAGTGGTTCCCCCTCCCCCCCCATACTTAGGCTTCCCTGAATCACCCAGTGTGTTGGTGATGGCACCCCAAAGTCATCGGGGTGCTTTATGGCCCTCACTGCCTTCACCACACTGGTGTCCCATGCACTGTGCTCACTAGTAAGTTGGGGTGTGTCTGCATGCATAAGGGGTGCAGCCGCACGCATCCGTGTCCCGCCTTCTGGAACCAGACCAGGAATAACTCTCCACAGCCAAGCTTCTCGAGACTTTCTGAAACTTTTTCCATGGGGTGTCAGGAGTTATATTTAGAACCTAATAAAGTTTATTTTTCTTTTTCCACCCCCCCCCACCTCCCACTTTCCATTCTTTGAGACTTATTTTAAAAACCAGGGCCATGAGGTTAGGAGGTCTCTGGCTGTGTGGGTTTTTTTTTTTTTGTCTCTGAATTTGGAGTAAAAATCTATATCCCAGCTATTTATTGAATGCTTGGTATGTGACTGGTTTTTAGGAGGTCACAGTGGAGTCTCTGTCCTGGAGGACAGGAGACAGGACCCCAGCTGGAGAGCAGTAAAATGGCCCCATGTGATGCATGTCTAGGTCCCAACTTTAGAGGGAAGGCAGGCCTCAGACATACAAATAACTAGGGTCTTAGGGGGATAGTAGGAGGAAAGCTATGAAGACACAAAATCTGGTGGGCCTGGCTCCTTCTCCGGCTAGAGTGATTGCCTGGCTGCCTCTGCCATTCAGTCACAGCCAAGGCCGTTGACCAGTGTAATTGTTTACCATGCCTGAAGCTGTACAGTGATTCTCCACACTTGGCAGGCTAGCTTTACAATGCTAAGAGAGCTCTCTTACCTGCGGTGATTGACTCAAGCCTTCCCCGGCAAGCCCACCAGACAGGACATGTGGCCTTGGCCTTGGGTTTTCAGAACTGAGCTTTCTTAAGAGGACAGCCAGGGTGGACATCTGAAGTCTGAGCAGCGACCCTGTCCCTCTCAGTTGTTTTTAATGTACTAGTTGGAGCCTCCTGGCTGAAATGCCACCGAGGAAGAGCTTTTCAGAAACTGCACTAGCAATCCAAACTTAGGATCATACATTGTACATTTTATATTGTGTATGAAGTCTCTGTGCCCAGTTAGGTATCCTGAAAGCATGCCATCACCACTGGCAGCAGGGCTCTGTAACGGCTCCCACTTGGCCCAGTGAACTCATTTTCCACAGCAGCTATGTGTGGGTTCAGATAGCTGCCTGAGTTCTACATCTAAGTCAGGCAGGTGGAGACTGTCTGAGGGAACAGGAGTGGCCCAGCCATCCTGGCAGCCTGGCCTCTGCTTTGCTAGGTCTGTCACAGGGCAGGGAGCAGCTCCTGTCCAAGTCTGGCTCTGTAGGTTGCCTGTGGGCTGATCCCCAGGCCAGCACCAGGCTTATGGGAGGAGCCTGTGGCTTGGTGACTATTGGTGCCAAGTGCACATGTGGAGCCATCTCTGAGGGCATGGCTGCCCTTACCCTTTGGCCTGACCTCACTGACCCACCTCTTGGGAGCAAGGCAGAGTGATTCCTCCAGTTACCTGACTGGGCCATGGAAGCTTCTGCAGAAGGAAGGCAGAGCCCTGGCTCAGGTAGCAGGAGAGAGAGGCTTAACCTGACTCACTTCTGGGCTCTGGTGGACTCCAGAACCTTGCAGGTGCCTGTGGCAGGCGTGCTAGAAGGGCAGGCGGTATGGCCGACTCTCCTGGGAGAGCTGCTGCCACTGCTGTCATTCATCCCTCCCCGGTGGCTGCTGTCTCCATAAAGTCCTGGCCACTCTCTAGCCGCTGAGAAACATCAGCCCTGCTTGATGGAAGTGAAGCGCTCTCCCCTCTACAGCTTTAACAGTTGAAGGGACAGAGCCCTACGTCCCCAGCCAGTCTCAGTTGTTGGCCCCTGCTTGCGGAACTGATTTGGCCTGGCATTGCAGATTCCTCCATGAAGGACAGTGGCAGGGGCAGGGGATGTCAAAGTGACCAGCGATGGTTAGGGAGAAGTCTTGAGTTTGCCTGTCAGCCTTGCTGAGTCGTGGCTGGATGATCTTGAGCAGATGGTCCTTCCTTCCCCAACCTCAGCTCCTGAGTCAGTGAAACAGGGCAGCTCTCTGCCTGACTAAACCCCATAGGTCCAGGCATGAGATGCACGAGGGCGTCTTCTGGTGCCCAGCAAACACCAGGATTCTACAGATAGGATCTGTGAAAATGATTGATAACTATCTGGGACTTTAAAGTCTGTCTCACTGATCCCGCGTGTAGATGTCAGGGAAGGTTTGGAGGCAGGAGATGCTAGGGATAGTACAGCCGACTGCACTCTGCATGGAATCATCTGTGCCTTCTGTGGACCTGACACCTTCCCTTGTATGTGAAGGGAAAATGTGGGGATTAGATACAAGGAGGGGGCACAAGGCCGGTGGTCACAGGGCGAGACTGTCCTGAGATAGGCTGTGGCTTAATCTCCCCACTCTCAACACTAATAGGGTCAGTTCCCAGAGCTGATAGCTTCCTGATTTCCTCTCAGGTCAGTTTCTGATCATCCTGTTGCAAAGGTCCAGCAGGAAGGAGGCCAGAGTGGCGGCTACCAGGCCCTGCAGGCCTCTGCTCCTGGCATGCTGGCCTTCGCAGCCCACGCTGCTGCCTGGCCTTCATGAGACTCTGGGTTCCTACAGGGGGAGCTGGAGCGGCAGCTGCTGCAGGCCAACCCTATCCTGGAGGCCTTTGGAAATGCCAAGACGGTGAAGAATGACAACTCCTCACGATTTGTGAGTACTGCCCGCGCTGCCTGGGTTCCTGGGGGACAAGGCGCTATGTAGATGTTTTGGCACCATGACTTCCCACCTGCTGCTTTCACCCTAAACAAGGATTTGAGTCTGTCATTTCCTCCTCCTGTTGGTGTACAAGTTCCTGTCAGCATGGCCTGCCCCCTCCCCCTCTTAATATAATGGCCACAACTTCCTTCACAGAAGACTGGGAAAAGCCAGTGAGGAAGTGGGGTGTTGTCTGTTGGTTCCCAGGGTCAGGTCACGTGGGAAGGAGCACTGCCCATAACAGGCCTCTCCTCTCTGCCTTCCCTCGTGCAAGGAACCCACCCCAACCTGGACACGTTGATTAGCCTAGTGCCTCTAAGTGCTGTGTGTTGGCTCAGGTTGTGGCCTTCCTCAGCCTTCTGCGAACAGGAGCAGGGCTGGGTGGGGCCCCTTGTTCCTTCTCTGAGATTTGTCTCCTGTCTTTGTCTCCTCAGGGTAAATTCATTCGTATCAACTTTGATGTCAATGGCTACATCGTCGGTGCTAACATTGAGACTTGTATCCTTGTGGCTGACTGACTAAGAGAAGGCACTGGGCGGGCAGTGGCCCTCACAGAGCACACAGCCTGCCCTCCTGGGGGTTATTGTGTTGCTACTTGTGTGACATTGGGACAACATCAAGAAAATCTGACTCAGGAGGAGCTGACTGGATACGTGACACAGGGCTCAGAGGACAGGTTCCTCCTGGCTTAGGAGAGAACTACTGAAAATCACTGTGGGGTCCTAGGGTGGTAGTCACGTGGTGACTGTTGTTTTGTGTCTCCCTTGCACCATCCTATGGCCTTTGTGAATGCTTCAGTCTGATGTAACTCATCAGCCGGGTCTCCTCAGGCAGACATGGCTCCCTCAGGGTGTGAGCTGCAATGTTAGTCTGGCAGGCTGTCTGAAGGCTGGAGGCAAGGTAGTTGGCCCTGCTCTGCTTTGCTGTTTTTACCCTTCCTTCCTGGTGACAGCCAGTTCTTGATGGAGACAGAAGCAAGGTGACCCTTATTTCCTCCAGGGTGTGTTGCTCTTTTCTTTCTTCCTTTCTTCCTCTCTCTCTCTCTCTCTCTCTCTCTCTCTCTCTCTGTGTCTCTGTCTTTCTTTTTTACTTTATTTATTTTTGTTTTTCGAGACAGAGTCTCTCTGTGTTAGCCCTGGCTGTCCTGGACTCATTTTGTAGACCAGGCTGGCCTTGAACTCACAGCGATCCGCCTGCCCCTGCCTCCTGAGTGCTGGGATTAAAGGTGTGTGTTGTTCTTTAACATACTTGAAGATCTTTTGGAGAAATCTCGCGCCATCCGCCAGGCCAAGGAGGAGCGAACCTTCCACATCTTCTACTACCTGTTGTCTGGGGCCGGGGAGCACCTCAAGAGTGAGTTAGGGTCCCACTGCGGGGAGGGAGGGGAAGAAGCTTCTGTCTTGAGGCATGTGTTGTAGGCAGAGTTGTAGTCTCAGAGTTTTGATGTTCTGCATTGTGTAAAGGCTGGCGGCACGTGCTGCGCCAGCAGAGTGGTCCAGGCGGATCACATCTTGGAGTCACAGCATTGCCCGCAGCATGTGCACCTCACACCTCACTAACCCATGCCTTCTTCCTCATCTCACAGCTGACCTCCTGTTGGAGCCATACAACAAATACCGCTTCCTGTCCAACGGACATGTCACCATCCCTGGGCAGCAGGACAAAGACATGTTTCAGGAGACAATGGAGGCCATGAGGATTATGGGCATCCCAGAGGATGAGCAGATGGGTAAGGGCAGGGACTCCTGTGCCAGAGGTGGTGAGAGGTGTCCTGTCACTGGGGCCTTGAGGCAGATGAGGGGCCCTTGGAGAACTTCCTGTTAGCTTTGGTCCTAGGGATCTCTGTGTAGTGGAAGGCAGTCTTTAAGGAGTAGGCTTCAGGGTTTGCTCCATGAGACACCACAGGCATTTGTATAGGCAAACAAAGGAAACGGACTCCATGAAGGGTGGAAGAGGCTTGTGGGCTAGAACATCTGATCAACTGCAGACAATCTTTAAACAAACACTGTCCCAGTAAAACACTATTCATATAAGCAGACATTGGGCCTTGGGCCAGAAACATGTCCTTACTGTAGCCACCACCTTGGACCAGGTGGTGGCTGCGGCAGTGCATGCCAGCACTTGGGAGGCAGAAGCAGGTGGTCTCTGTGAGTTTGAGGCCAGTCTGGTCTACAAAGCGAGTCCAAGACAACCAGAGAAACCCTGTCCTGAAAACCAAGAGGGGCGGGGAGGGTGGTGGGTCAAACATATTATCAAAGCTTGTGTCTGAATAGTGCTGTCAGCTGAGATCTGGTGGAGACAGGCCATCCTTAGTGGTAGTGAGCCCCCAAGGCAGTAACCTCCACACCAGGAGATGAGACCTTGTATTCCAGTGTCCCAGGAAGCGCAGTATGCATGCTTAGGCACGGATCCCTTGAGGATGGCTACCCTTAGTTGGCTGAGGCTTTCTCCAACCTCTGTCCACTCCGACTTGTATTTCCCAAACAAAGGCTTGCTGCGGGTCATCTCAGGAGTCCTTCAGCTTGGCAACATTGTCTTCAAGAAGGAACGGAACACTGACCAGGCGTCCATGCCAGACAACACAGGTAACACGAGCTCCCGTCTGGATTCTGGTCATGCTTAGGAGAGAGCCAGCCAAGATTCCAACCCCTCCTCTTTTAACGTTGTCTGTGTCTGTGGGTGTGCAATCCCCTGGGGTTTGTTTTAGGGTTTTGGGCCTTTCTTGAGGTGGATTTCACCGTATTGCTCAGGCCGGCTGTGAGCTGGTGGTATTCCCCTGGCACCTGTCCTAGTGGCTGGGACTACAGCTGTGCATTGTTGTGCCTTCCTCCAGCTGTGCCATTTGTATAGACGTAGAATACACAACAAGTGGCAGTGAGCTAGGGGACCTTCTCTCCTGGCCTGAGTTCTGTTTCTGAAGTCAAACCACTTGTCCTGGTGCTAAAAGCCATTTCTGCTTGAGGGAGAAAGTAACCTGAGCCTTGTCCTTGCCCCAGTCAGGATGTGACACCGTGTAACTCAGCTTGCTCAGCCACTACTGTTTCCTGTTGTAGTTACTGAGCCTCACAGCCTTGTCTTACAGCTTCTTAAACACATTCAAATGGGTTGTGTGGCTTGTGCTGTGGGACTATGTACTGCTGTGCCTTGGACAGGGCTGTCCCCTTGAAGTTCTTGTTTTGGGCACACATCTCCGTTGACACTGGTTTGGGCCAAGAGTCCATGGCCTGCGCTGTGGCTAGATTCAGTCAGTGAGTCTGCATTTGCCTTTGCAACTTTTCTTTGCTTGCAGGCTATATATGGTTTCAATTAAACCGTTTCTCACTCTTTTCCTTATTTCTTGAAAATATCAGCTGCTCAAAAGGTGTCCCATCTCCTGGGGATCAATGTGACCGACTTCACCAGAGGCATCCTAACCCCACGCATCAAGGTGGGGAGAGACTATGTGCAGAAGGCACAGACGAAAGAGCAGGTATGCTATTGTGTGTCTCTTGTCTGTCACATGACTTGGACGTTTCCTGGGAAGATGATCTTACAGCTGTGTAGTGCAAGGCCTGTTCTGGGCTGCCAACCGTGTGGACATTATTGAATAGGGCAAAGATGACAGTGGCACTCCTGGGAACATCAGAGGCAGAGGGATATGCCCAAGGCCACCTTTGGAAAGTGTTACTTTAGGCTGCCTGGTGTTCCAGATGATGCTTAAAATGAGGCATCACTGTTTCTGTAGTGTGATTTCCCGGTGCCAGCAGTGGCTCCATCATCGTTGGAACTCAGTCCAAGATGTTCGTCTACCACCTGCTGCCTTGCTACATGTGCTGAGAGACAAGCAGGGCTTTCCTGTCTGTGCCAAGCAAATGTGCTTGTCATTCCTGGGCCTGGTGCCCTCGGAGGCCGGACCTCCTCCTCTGGCTTTATCCATGGGTCGTGGGGTTTTATGGCACCAACTCTTGGAGGATGGCATCTATCAAGGCTCTTCCTAAGGGTTCTCACTGCATAGCTGTGAGCCCGTGGACAGGGCCATTGTAGGAAAGACAAGAGTGCTGTTTTCAAAAGCCAATGTGTGTAATAGCTGCCAACACTGTTCATATCCGTAATAATTAAAGAGAAACCTTGATTTTTTCCCCCCCAATTAGAAAATGCTATATAAACACTTCAGAAAATACAACGAAGGCAGTAGAAGCAACAGTGTTTATTGTCTTAACCCATGAGGATTATTATTTCCTGTAGACTATTTTTTTTTCCTTTTAACTTAGTTTCAATTCTGGCTTTTTATTATGGAGCTTTCGAAACATGCAAAACAAGAGAACAATGGAATGACCCATTGTGCCTGTCCCGAGGCAGCTTCCGCAGATGGCCTGTCTTGGTCGGTCTTTACCCTCCTTCCCAGCCGCGTTATTTTGAAGCTGGTCTTGGGAGCTTACCACTTCTGTAAATGTTTTATGCCACTGCGCAGTTAACAAAGGTCTTTGCAAACATCTGGGTCCACTGTGCTATGGGATACAGAGGCGTTCCAGCTGTTGTCATTGTACAGCACCACAGTAAGGTCGTGTGACGCTTTCCCCATCCTCCGTGCCTAGGCTGTTTCTCTGGGGAAAGCCTTGCAGTGAAGTTATGGGGCAAGGGCATGCAGCCTTCAGGCTTTGCATCTGACCCAGTGCCCCTGGCTGTTGTCCCTAGGCTGACTTTGCCATTGAGGCCTTGGCCAAGGCAACCTATGAGCGAATGTTCCGCTGGCTGGTGCTTCGCATCAACAAAGCACTGGACAAGACAAAGCGTCAGGGCGCCTCTTTCATTGGGATCCTGGACATCGCTGGCTTCGAGATCTTTGATGTAAGCTCTGGCCTTCACACCCCTTGGATGCCCCCTCGGCTTCCTCTTTGCCATCTCCTTGATTCTCAAGTCTTTTTTTTTGTCATAGTTTCATAGCTGCTCATACTGGCAAATCTTTTTTGCATTGGAACACTGTTGGTATGTGTGTTAAAGACTTTCAGAGTCACGGGCCTTCCGAGTCAGGTTCTTGGAGACTTCATGGACAGATGCCTGGTCACCTGTTCTCGCAGGCAAAGTTCGCACTTTGAGGTCATGCATTGTGTCTGTCCATGAAGGCTTTGAGATCTAGTAGGAAGAGCTGGTGAGATCCTGCATCGGTGCCCACAGTAGATCCCAGGGAAGCTGAGAACTTAGATTTGGGAAACACCAACTTCTCACTGAAGCGTTGTATCTTTTTCACTTGTGGCATAAATGCAATGCACGGCCGCAGTGGTGTCAGCAGTAGATGCCAGGTGTTGCCACATCACAATGGAGTCATAGGGATCTGTGGCTGTCACTTGTGTTCATCTGTGTGTCAGAGTTTTGGCGAGGAAGCCCACAGCTAACCCTTGCTCACGAGGAACACAGATGTATGGCCACATCCTGGTGTTTTGATTAACGTAGTCAGCAAAACACCGTTTCTTGCTAAGTCTCTTTATGATCTCATAACATAATCCCAAGCAGGGCTTTGTCAGCCTGCTGGAGAGCGCTGCTGCCCTCAGACGGCAAAGGCCTCTTGCTGTGGAGTAGGGCACATGGATGGCAGATCCTGGACGCTGCTTACAGGCAGTGCCTGGGGTGTCCACAGCATCCCTTCCCTTTGCTCTCCTTCCCTGTGGCCTTGGGCCCTTGGCAGGAGGGACCTCTCTGATGCCTCGTTCTCCCTGCAGCTGAACTCCTTCGAGCAGCTGTGCATCAACTACACCAACGAGAAGCTGCAGCAGCTGTTCAACCACACCATGTTCATCCTGGAGCAGGAGGAGTACCAGCGTGAGGGCATCGAGTGGAACTTCATCGACTTCGGCCTGGACCTGCAGCCCTGCATCGACCTCATTGAGAAGCCGGTAAGAGCCAGGCTGGCCTGTCTGGATCTTCGCTCCTCTCTGCAATGCCTGATTGTAGGGCATCTAGTTCCTTCTCCTGTCAGTCTCGTCTGGAGAGCTCACAGCTTGGGAGGCCTCCCTCATCAAAGTCCCCCTGATCCAATAGGGAGGTGACTGGGACCGAGCTTTCCATTTTCCTCAGGCCCAGCAGATGCTGGCCTGTCTGTCTTAAAGAAACTGCATGCTTCTGTGAAGTAAGATCCCCCCAGCCTCACCTGCTACAGCCTAGAACTGTGCAGCCATACACATAAAACCCAGCTTTTGTCTGCTCAGGACTGACACAGCCCCACAGCATTTATCCCATGGCCTTGACTGACGAGATGGCTGAGGCTAGGAGAAGCTTTCCTCCTCCATAAAGCAGGTCATATTTATAGCTTCTGCCAGGTGGAACTTAGGGTACCTGGTTGGACTTTTGGGTTTTTGCACTGTACCAAAACCTGACTTGTTTCCATCTCTGGGTCACCTCCTGAATGTGCTTGGACAATGGTTATAGTATCTGGGCCATTGAGTCACATAGAAAATTGGATGAGCAGAAAGCCCAGGAGAAAGTCTGGTCAGTGTTAGTGGCAGTGGGCCGAAGAACATGAAGCACGTACTTTGGTAATGCTGGCCTTTTGAGGGCTTTTGTTTTTTCTTTAACTTATAGTTCTCAGGAGCCCAACTGACTCAAGTGTCATATGCTCGCAGAGGTGTCTGAGTAACCTTCACCTAAGACTACTGGGTCTCTGGGGCCTCTCCTTAAGGAGCTGTCCTAGGCCTTTCATCTCATCATTAAACAGCAGTATGGACACAGCTTGGGGGCCAGGGCTCAGGCCGAGGGTCCCTTAGTCCAGGGACAGTCACTTTGGCAGATCCCGCACACTCTAGAACCAGACACTTGGGTGGGGGGGTGTGGTGGTCGAGCTGTGCATTTTGTTAGTCTCACTGTGGCTTTGTTAGTGACTGCCACTGCTGCAGACCTGCTACAGTGCGCCATCTCTCAGCCAGAGCCCAGACTCCAGAAGTGTCTTGAAATAGCGTTCTTAACTCAAGTCCTTTCTCTAATGACACTATTTTTCCTCTTTGGAGAATGCCCCCTCCTCTGTGTAAGAAGCCTGAGGGTTGCCACACCCACCCTGGATTCTCTGTGGGTGGGCATAACTCTGCACCCTGCTCACCCCATGCCCCTTTCTCCAGGCGGGTCCCCCAGGCATCCTGGCCCTGCTGGATGAGGAGTGCTGGTTTCCTAAAGCCACCGACAAGAGCTTTGTGGAGAAGGTGGTTCAGGAGCAGGGCACCCACCCCAAGTTCCAGAAGCCCAAGCAGCTGAAGGACAAGGCTGATTTCTGCATCATCCACTATGCTGGCAAGGTGAGGCAGGAGCATAGAAGCAGGCCAGCCCAGGGGTGGAGGTGTGATCCAAACCGCTTCAGGTAATAGGCTGGTAGCAGCAGTAAGCCTGCACACGGGCCTAACTGTGGTCTTGGAAACTTGTAGAATGTTTGGGGTGTGTTTTAGAGGTGGACGGCTGTGGCTATAATCTGGAGCTGAAACGAGACCCTGATACTTAATAAAGTGAGCGGCTTTTGGTAAAGTGCTTTACTCTCTGCGCTTCTGTCTCCTAGAGTGGGAGCAGCCAGGGATCAAGTGAGCTCCTGTGGGTCAGTACTCCCGGGCAAGCTTTCTGTGCCCCTAGCAGCCCAGTTGTCTATTGTGGACACTGGCCTGTGCTCGATGCAGTGTTGAGCAGCACCCCTGGCTTCTCCTGCAAGAATTCTGGCTGTAGCACCCTCCCACAGTGTCTCCAGACATTACCAGTTGTGTTCTATTTCAGGGGGAAGGGAGTTGTCCCCGCTGTAGATAGCAGCCATTGTCATGAGGCTGCACAGCTGGTCTGTGGTAGAGCTGCGCTTGCTCGCCCCTTGGCTGGCATTCACCCCAATCTGTGTGTTCTTGGGGCCTCAGCCTAACCTAGTCTCTGCTGAGACTGAAGCTGCTCTTTGCAGTCTCCAGTACCAGCTGGGGCACAGAGTCTGGATGGATCTGGCACCTCTTCAGTGCTAACCTCAAGCCTTTCCCATGCTCTCCTGGCCTGTGTTGCCTGGCTGTGTGGTTCCTAAGGCTGCTGAAGCAACTCTCTTAAAACTCCCCAGAAAAATACAGTAAAATCCAAAGCACTGTTTACCCAGCTGCCCACGGAAGGCTTCCTGGCTTTATGTTCCCTCCTACCTCCCAGCAGTGCCCAGCTACTAGCTCAGAGGCTCACAGGATGCTTCTCCTGCCCTCTGATGTGTCACATGGAAGGAGGGGACACCCTGCCTGCCACCCAGGGTCTGAATGATGAAATTAGCTGGGCCATGTCTGTGCCCAGTGGTGTTGCTCAGCACCCGCTCTGGATTGCCATCTCACAGCATGTATGCGCTGGTCTTAGGACAAAGGAAGCGCCACCCTGTTCCTCAGTGGCAGCCGCTGCCATGTGGGCTAGAGAGAGGGAGGGAGGCAAAGATGCCTGCTGCTCTGCCTGTATTGTTCTAGGACCTTCTACAATGAAAGTAGAACTTGTATTATTGAGAGTGTATTTGAAAGAGGTTAGAACAATAAACACAGTTATAGAAAAATGTGGGTGTTCCAAAAAGACAAGAAAAAGCACAAATAACTTGCCTTATGACTACAAAGAAATGTTAGTTAACAAGGAGTTTGTTCTGATGTCGGTATAAAGAGGATATTTGCTTAAGTTCTTACTACATTAAAGGAGACTGTTCTAAGGCTAGCTGTGACATCATTTTCTCAGCTGTCCCTTGTTGGTCTTAACGGTCAGCTCCATTGGCAACACCTCAGAGAACAGCTTGTCAATACCTCGTTGCCTCTGCCACTTGCTTCTCGGGGATGGCAGCAGCAGGTCAGAGGGTGTCTGCACAAAGGGTCTGTGTGTCCCTGGCAGCAGCCACGAGGGTCTGTCTGGTCTCTGCCTCTCCCAGGTGGATTATAAAGCAGACGAGTGGCTGATGAAGAACATGGACCCTCTGAACGACAACATCGCCACGCTGCTTCACCAGTCCTCGGACAAGTTCGTCTCGGAGCTGTGGAAGGATGGTACGCCCTTTGCCCTCCACCCCTGCCTCCCGCGTGGCCCATCAGAACCCAGACACCAGCCAGAGGCCCCTGACACCAGCCAGGTGTCTTTTGTCCTTTGTGACTCTCACAAGGAAGGCCTGTCTGAATCGAAAAGGACAGTTTGCCCTGACTGGCACCCTAGCCATCTCCTCCATGACAGAGGCCCCTTGGGGCTTCGCTGTCTGGCTGTCTGGCCAGGAACCTCTCCCGAGTGGCCAATCCCCAGGCGGCCCCAGCCTTGCCACATAGGTCTGCAGTCCCCGAGCATCCGTGCAGTTCTTCCTCTCCTCCTTCGTAGGCTGGTTGCTTTGAAGCTGTTCTTCTTCTGTCTCTCATTCTCTCCCTCTCCTCTGCCTGGGTCTTGCTTTAACCTCTCTGTTGCAGAGATGCAGAGCACTCAGAGAGCCTATTTCTATCGCCGCTTTCCCATTCTCCACCTAGAATCAGGTGACCGGCTGCCCCCGAGTGGGCTCCCTTGTGTGGCGTACCCAGGGCCGTGCACGTTCTCACCCCGTGGTTCCTCCTGCCTGGCTATGCCTGTTCCCTGTGCTGCCCTGGGCTCCTGCCTTAGTATGCCTGGCGCAGGCCTCTCTCCAATAGGAAGCCAGGCTTCTAAGGATGTTGGCATGACTTTCACATGTAGGGAGACCATGAAAAGGCTGCCATCCTCCTTAGAGCTCCCCCTAGAGGCCGTGTCTTCTGCTTGGACAGCTGTGTGTCTTGCATGAGGGTCAGGTGCAGTGTGTGCTGCTGCTTGTCTAGCTGAGGGCAGCTGTATGATCCTTCAACGGTTATCCAGAGAGCTCTAGCATGTGTGTCAGCAGCAGAGTCCATACAGGGACCAGCTGGCCATGGAGCCACATTCCCCTTCCTCTATAGGACCCAAGTGTTTCTTCCAGCCACTCACCCCCAGGCTTTGGTGGCCACCAAGGTCACATGGCTTGCAGCTCCACTGTGGCTTCCATTTTTAGCAAGTTTTGTTTTGCTTTGTTTTTAAACTGTCCTCATGCAAATAAGAGAGCTCTGGTCACACAGTAGAAACTGGTCTTTGCCACAGAGTGCATAACCTATTTCTAGTGACAGAAGCCTTCAGATTTAACCCTAGTCCTTGCGCAAAACTGATCCCAGTGGCTCTTGCTTGCTTTGGTTTGTTTTGTTGTGGTTTTTTGGTTTGTTTTTTGTTTTTGTTACCTTGGAGAAAGCAGTTCACTTCACTACTGCTGGGCCTGAACCATGCAGATAAGAGCCATGTCTTTTGGGGTTGGTCTGAAGGATGAAGATCACGGGCTGCACCCAAGCACCATATGATAGTGTGCAAATGTTGCAGGGAGACCCTTGGGACTATTATGGGCCAGCACTGGTTTTCAGAGCTGTTTCCAGTGCTGCCCTGGGCTGCCCTGGGCCCTGCTTTAGAGGTCTCTGCTGGGGAGGACCATATGTAATGAATCTTCTGATCCTGGCTGTGATGCACTCACATGTCTGGACATCCCACTGCTTGGTTCCTGTGGAGCAAAGGTCACTGTGGTGAACTCAAGATACTAGTTCTTTTGCAGCTGGGACCAGAGGAACATACATGTGCTCTAAGCCAGGGTTAACACCTCCCCAGAGCCAGCCTCAGGGGATTGTTTCTATTCCAAACACATTACCAACTTGATTGCTTCTCCTTGGGAGAAGTGGCCTCCAGAGTTGGCTAGGGTAATGGACATGAACATAAGGTCAGGTCAGCTTTGACTGTGCACTAGAGTTATGCCTTGGCACTTTGCTGTTTCCCTCTGTGCCACCTGTCTAGGTCAGGTGTGTCCTCCCTAGAGACCTTTGACTTCTCAGTCTCGAGCAGAAGGGTCCTGCAGCTCCTTACAGACCCTCCTCCTTGTTTTGGCGTCTGTCTCTCTTGTGCCCCGGGGACCTTCGGTGTGGCGCCGGCACTCACAGCTTTATGTCCTTCACAGTGGATCGAATCATTGGCTTGGACCAGGTGGCTGGGATGTCTGAGACAGCACTACCTGGGGCCTTCAAGACACGGAAGGGCATGTTCCGTACTGTGGGGCAGCTGTACAAGGAGCAGCTGGCCAAGCTCATGGCCACATTGAGGAACACTAACCCCAACTTCGTCCGCTGCATCATTCCTAACCATGAGAAGAAGGTGAGGATGCTTGGCAGGGCGGGGCAGGATACAGCTGATCCCCTAGCAGCAGTGTTCGCAGCAGCGTTCACCTGCCCTGTTCTCGTTACCCCCAGTCACAGCAGTGGGACCACCTGCATGTTTTCTTCTCCAGGCTGGCAAGCTGGACCCACACTTGGTGCTGGACCAGCTGCGCTGCAATGGTGTCCTGGAGGGCATCCGCATCTGCCGCCAGGGCTTTCCCAACAGAGTGGTCTTCCAGGAGTTCCGGCAGAGGTGAGTTGGCCCTTTGCTTGGCCCAGGCTACATGTGGGGTGAGCCACAGGTGGTTGCTTCCTGAAGGACCCTTCAGCTGGGCTGTCACCATCTCTCAACCGTAGGGTCTGGCCGGCTCTCTATGTACCCTTCCTTTGTGCCCTGTGGGCAGACGGTTCTTAGTACCACTGCCGTCTCCCCGACTTTTCTGTTAACTGTGACAAAATACCATGAGGGCAATGTAATGCAGGAGAGGTTTTCTTGGGGCTTACAGTTTCGCTGTAAGAGTCATCACCATCCCCATCACTGCAGGGAAGCGTGGCAGCAGGCAGGCCCCTACTGGACTTGGAAACTAGGAGCTCCCAGCAAACTCGAAATGGCACCAGGTCTTTAAGCTCTCAAAACCCATCCCCAGTGGCACACTCCTCACAAGGCTGCACTTCCTAAGCTTCCCAAACAGGGCCACCAGCTGGGTGGTGAGAATCCAGCCGACATCCTATTCGGCCTAGCACAACCACTGTCGTGAGGAGAGTAGAAGGAACGGCCACATCCCAGGGACAGTGGTGGCTGGTGCTGTGGCAAAGGGAGCAGCCAGACACTTGGCCACCGAGGGTCCTTATGGAATGGGGGTCGGGGTGGGGAGTGCTGCAGCTTCCTGCTGTTTAGTGCTGATTGTTGTCACGATGCAGCTATTTATCCCTTGGGCTGATCTGCGGTGCCCAGGGAACCTGTGAGCATGGCTGTCCTTGGGTCCCAGATGAGGACTGCAGTTAGCAGGGAGCAGAGCACAGCCCCGCAGCTTATTCCAGGGTCCGTTCTAAGCTCACTTCCTTTCAGGCACTTAGCCAGAGAAGGAGCAGGGTGTGACTGGGATGGGTTCCTTCTTTGGGAGACTCAGGGAGCAGCACCACCACCTGTTACTCCAGAAGGGCGGTCTTCACTTTTGACTAAGCTCTAGTCCATGCAGCAGTGAATCATGGGTAGAAGAAGAGCAGCTATTCTTTTCCTTCCTCAGGTATGAGATCCTCACACCTAACTCCATCCCAAAGGGCTTCATGGATGGGAAGCAGGCCTGTGTGCTCATGGTGAGTCCTGAGGCGGGAACCTTTGGCTGCTGGGTCACAGCTGTTCATGTGATGAGGGTCCCATGGCCATTTTGACCTGTGGATGTCTGTGCCATGTGGTCTCTGTGGTGCCCTGAGGGGCCGCCTTCAAAAGCTTTGGGTTGTGAGGGATATATTGGAACCAGGGCAATCGAGTACTAGACCATAGGAGGTAGGATTCTGACAGGAGTTGGTCTGTTCTATTCGGGAAACATTCTGTTGCTTTCTTGGCCTTTTTCCTTTGGCGTTTGTGCTCAGTGTACTCAGCTCACAGCCAGGATGGGTCCTGGTTCGACCCAACATCTGGAATTTGTGCCTTTGGACTTTTCCTCCCTACACTCTCCTGCCCTGGTTTAATGTGCAGTGCCCACTCTGGATTTTGATTTCATGACCAGTGTTCCCAGTGCCCCATAGCTACACTTGGGGTTCAGCCCAGCCTGGACCCTTTCCTGTATTTCTTACACTTCTTCTTATTCCCAGCCTGGCCTTTGTGAGTAGCTGCTGCTTGCTGCCTCAGAAGAGCCATGGAGGTGGGGCTGCTGGCACAAGGAATTGGAAGAAAAACAAATCTCAGCACTTCTCGTGTACAGAAGGCTTATGGGCTGTGGTTTGGGGATTAGGTTGGGGAAGGAAGTGGGGCAGGGGGACACTGCCTGCTGTTCAGAATCTTGCCAGCCAGTAGGGGGCAGGGTAGGGCTGGGGGATGTCTCCCTGGGGTTTGGATTACCTCTTCTCCAGGGCCCTTAGCCACTTTCTTGTGGGGTGGGCTATGTGCCTCCTCCAGGGACCAGAGTTCTCTGTCTTCAGGGAAGATGGGTATGACTAGTCCTGGCTCTCATCACACTATAAGAGAGCTAGGGGCAAGCACGGGACAGGCCCACCCCATCCCTTGTCTTCTGCCTTTATACCAGGAGTTTTTGACACACTAACAAGGTTATTTAGGAACAGATGTCTCCCAGAACCAACACACAATACTCATTGACAATGCCAGTGGGAGCTAATTCTAAATCCCTCCAAGACAGACAGACAGGCAGGCAGGCAGGCAGGCAGATTGACAGGCAGACAGACAGACAGGCAGGTAGGCAGGCAGGCAGACTGGCTGGTACACATATCTACCTGTGTTAGTTAGTTGACGGAAGGCAACTTCAGGGAGAGGGTTGTTCTGACTCTCGTTTTGAGGGTAGAGTCCATCACGAGGGAGGAAAAAATGTGGGAAGACACAACATCTGTACTAGGCAGGAGAAATGAATGGCACCTGCTGCTTCCTCCTTTCTCCTTTTTTCCTCAGGACCCCAGTCTGTGCGGTGGTGTTACCTGTACTATCCTCAGGTGAACTCTGGGAACACCCTCACACAGACACCCAGAGCTGAGTCTCCCGGGTAATTTCAAACCCAGTCAGTTGGCAGCAGAGAGCACCCTACCTACCATGTGGGCTTTCTAAGGAGCGGAGCTGCCTGGCTGGAGCTATTCAAGCTTGTCATGATGACTAAAGCTTTCCTGGTGCTCAGTGGGTGCTTTGGCACTGTGCTGAGTGCTTCTGGCCTTGCTTTGGGCGGTGCCCACAGCCCTGCCAGTTGTGGGAAACGGCCTCAGAGAGGGTACAGGCCAGGGTCTCCACGTGGTATTGGGACTTGAGGCCCAGGAGGGCCCTGGCTTTGACCTTGGTGTCGTGAACTTTAGCTGCTTCACAGTGGAGGGCGTCCTGTCGAGTGTTTGTGGGTGTGACTTCAGGGTGCAGGGGCAGGAGGGAGACAAAGTCTCAGAGGAGGCCCGTGTTTCTTTGACAGTCTGCCCCATGCCATTTCTGCTCTTAGTGTCCCTGTGTTCTGTGTTCTCTGGTCCTGAGGCAGAAGGCTCCTAGAGGAGGTGCAGCCACTTTGGGAAGGCTGGGCTGAGGCAGGTCCTGGCCATTCTTCCCAGTGTGCAGAGTGGCACAGTCTGCTTTCCTCCTTCTAGATCAAAGCCTTGGAGCTTGACAGTAACTTGTACCGCATTGGCCAGAGCAAAGTGTTCTTCCGGGCAGGAGTGTTAGCCCACCTGGAGGAGGAGCGGGACTTGAAGATCACTGACGTCATCATTGGCTTCCAGGCCTGCTGCCGGGGCTACCTGGCCAGGAAGTAAGTTGCAGGGACCTGTCTGGGGATGGGCCCTGAGCTCCTGCTGCCTGTCTGCTTCCTGAGTCCCTCCTGTTGATGGGTAGAAATGGCTGCTATGAAGTTTAGAGAGATGTGTGGGAGTCAGTCAACAGCTTTGATTTGTCCCAAGATTACGGATTGTGATCCTCACTTTTCACCCTGTGGGCAAGGATACCCTGGCCTGTCAGTGCCTGTCTTGATGGAGTTCTATGCTCCACAGAGGCATCCTGAGCTCAGCGTTCCCCTGCTGCAGGGCGACAGGCAAAATAGCAACATCCTGGTCCCTGAGTCTCTGCTCATGCTTCAGGGCATGTCCCGGAATGAGCTCTGAAGACAAGCATGAGTTTGTGGTGCACGGAGAAGTGGAGCTCTCCCACGCACACCTCGCTACCCACTTTTGCAGCACATTGGCTACTGACACTGTGCACCACCAGCAGCTCAGGCAGGGAGGCAGCAGAGGTGGATAGCCTAAGCCCACTCCCCCTGCGCACAGATGGAAATCTTGGCCAAGGTCACAGATAGAGCTTGTACTGGGCTGTCACTGCTTTTTTTTTTTTTTTAAACTGTCCTTTATGTTTATGAGTGCCTCAGTGGAGGGCAGTGGCTGAATGACCCGAGCCTTTCTCATCCATTGTGTGTGCAGTGACTCGTGAGCCAGGGTTGCTGGTGTGTGTGCATCGTGCGTGTGTGTGGCGTGAGTGCGTGCGTGCGTGCATGTATGCATGCATGAATTTCTTGCTCCTGAGTTGCTGACTGTGCCCTTCACCTCCAGGGCCTTTGCCAAGAGGCAGCAGCAGCTGACTGCCATGAAAGTCCTACAGAGGAACTGCGCTGCCTACCTCAGGCTGCGCAACTGGCAGTGGTGGAGGCTCTTCACCAAGGTGGGTCTCCAGGAGCAACTCAGCCCCCTTCTGTTCATGTAGGGCTTGTTGCCTTTCTATAGCTCCATAGGGTCCAGCAGTGTGAGCCTAACCTGGTTTTGTCCAGAGTGTGTGCCAGCAGCACCAGTTGTTTGCTGTGGATGGCAATGCCTGGGCT
This sequence comes from Acomys minous, assembly GCF_964271855.1. Taxonomy (NCBI): domain Eukaryota; kingdom Metazoa; phylum Chordata; class Mammalia; order Rodentia; family Muridae; genus Acomys; species Acomys minous. The sequence goes on from NC_140493.1 coordinate 24,625,395, forward strand.
GGGACTTAGCAGCGTTTGTAGGTAAGGGCCTGTCACACCTGGCCCCGTGTGAGAGACACTAGCCTTTTGAGGTGCCCCATGGCAGCTAGCTGCTCAGAGGTTCTACTTCCGTCCTCAGTCTTTAAAAGTGCCTTTGCAAGGCAGACGTGGTGGCGTGCCCCTCCATCTCAGCCCTCAGGAGGCAGAGGCAGGTGGACCTCTGTGTCTGCATAGTTAGGACAGCTAGGACTACACAGAAATCCTGTCTCCAAAAAAAGTTCCTTTGCAACTTGTTCTGGTTGCTTTAGCTTGTAATATATAGCATATGTTAAATACAGAAAGCATTAGGAAGAACCTACAACTTCACTCATAGGCTTCACTCTGAGCCAACGCCATGTTTCAGTATTTATTCTCACTCACAGTAAATCTCAGTTATGTAAACTGTGTGCATTCTTACATAGCTAAGCTTTGACTTGTGTACATAGTCTTGTATTTTTCACTTTTTATTTAAAATTCCTATCAGCACCAGGTTTTCGGAACCATTCCCTAGAAGATAGATGGAGCTGTGTGTATCAGTCCTAAATCTTGGCGTTATAAACAATGCTGCCACGAGCATCTTTATGCACATTAGAGATGGTTTCCCTGTAGTGTAATTAAGTGGGTCAGAGGTCTGTGGCGTGTTGCACCACAGCGACCTTTAGGAAGATTGTACGTGCTTGGGCCCGCACTCCCCAAGATAGCACCACACCGACCTCTAGAAAGGTTGTACACTTGGGCCCGCATTCCCCAACATAGCAGGTCTAGTTGCATTCCAGAGGTGAGGGGACTTCTAGGGTTGGGCAGCCCCCAGCTGCCTTCACTCTTGCCTCTGTCTTCTCTCCCAGGTCAAGCCCCTGCTAAACTCAAAGCGTTATGAGGATGAGCTGTTAACCAAGGAGGAGGAACTGGTGAAGGTTCGAGAGAAGCACCTGGCTGCAGAGAACAGGCTGACAGAGATGGAGACTCTGCAGTCCCAGGTGGGTGTCAGAGGCTCCACCCATCAATCTCAGTTACTCTCAGTGCTGCCCCCTACTGGCCTGCAGCCTGCAGCCTGGTTTCAGCTTAGACAACACTTGTAGTCCAATGGGAGAGCAGAGTGGAGTGGAGAGTGCAGAAGTGCTGGCTTAAGCTCCCAGCAGGCCATATAACCAACCCGTCAGCCCGCTTTCTGGGAGTCCGAAGCGCTTAGGGGAAGGTAGAGGATGGTAGGGGCTGCACGGGCGCACGAGCGCTTCTGCGTGGGAGCTGTTCTCATCCGTGTTCTAGGAGGCCGGGAGCCTGAGCCCTAAGCACCCACCCTGGACGTGCTTTCTGTTGCTGTGACAGTGTACCTAAGCTGAATAACCTGAAAAGGGGTGAAGAGATTCGGCCTATGGTCATTGGCCTCTATCAAGGCAGAACGCCATGACGGAGAGAGTGTGGCAGAGCAGAGCTGCTCACGCCTTTGTCCCAAGGAAGCATAGAGAAAGAAGGGGCCAGGGCCTCAGTATCCCCTCCAGGATGTGCCCCCCACCCCCCACCCCAGCCTTCTTGCTTCAACTAGGTCTCTGCTTCTGAAGTTTCCAACAGCTAATAGTGACATCAGCTGGCAATCAAGCCTATAGTGTCTGTCTTGGGGAGATTTCCCTTCAGGACTACCACAGAGCCGCAGGGGACTTACAGCCTTTGCATGTGTTCCTTGCAGCTAATGGCAGAGAAGATGCAGCTTCAGGAGCAGCTGCAGGCAGAAACAGAGCTGTGTGCCGAGGCTGAGGAGCTTCGGGCCCGCCTGACAGCAAAGAAGCAGGAGCTGGAGGAGATCTGCCATGACCTGGAGGCCAGGGTAGAGGAGGAGGAGGAGCGCTGCCAGCACCTGCAGACGGAGAAGAGGAAGATGCAGCAGAACATCCAGGTACCACCTGCAGCTCCGGCTCCTGCACCTGCCGGCCAGGGCGGGGCACCAGGGCTGTGTCGCCAGCTATGGGCAACCAGTGGCACAAGGCAGGCACACAGATTCAGTTGTCACTTTGTCCACTTGGGCAACTCTGAGGAGGCTTCCTGTCTGCAATGGTCACTCACAACATCCAGGTCTCACATCTCACCTGAGCGCCACACAGTTGAACACTTAGGCCATTGAGCTTCTCTCTGTGGCCCTTGCCCCATCAGCCTTAACATGACCCTCTTTGTGGCATGCTGGCTCAAGCAGCCCTGGGAACAGTGTGGTGCTGTCAGTCGTGTGCCCCAGTTCACATACAGGTTCCCTGACTAGGGGCCAGCTGCGCGTGCGTGCGTCACATGCCCTTCTCATGTCGCCTCTCCCTTTAGGAACTTGAGGAGCAGCTGGAGGAGGAGGAAAGCGCCCGGCAGAAGCTGCAGCTTGAGAAGGTGACCACTGAGGCCAAGCTGAAGAAACTGGAGGAGGACCAGATCATCATGGAGGACCAGAACTGCAAACTGGCCAAGGTGGGGCCTGGCATTCCATGCAGTCATGGGGAGGGCCGGTCAGAGCTGGCCAGGACATGCCTGCCTGTGGACATGCAGTGGCGTGGCTCTGCTCAGCAGTGAGCTGCTTCTCCCAGGTACCCAAGGCCTCTGGGCACCAGCACCACGTACCAAGGGGTTTCTCATGAGTGAGGAGGCTGGGGGAGAGGCTTGCCATTTGTCCTTGCTCTTTACCAGTTTTTGGGAATAAGGAAACACCATGTGGCAGCCTCTTAGAGAGGTAGGGGCAGGACCTCTTGTCCCTTCCCTAAACTGCAGGGAGTCTTTCTTGACATGCAGAAGTCTTTCTTACCTGAGCCCAGGGAGGTCTTGGATGCCTCCATTTTAAGTGTCTAAGGATATGAATTTACCCAAATGTCTCAGGTCAGTTAGTGACTTATCGGCCACCTCTTTGGTTCGGTAAATCCTCATGAACTTGGCCAGGTGTTTAAAGCCTTCTACCCCTTGACTCACACATTTCTGGTCGAGTCCTTTGGAAGAGCTAAGGTGTGAGCCCACGCTGACCGCTGATACCTTCCTCCACCTTCAGGAGAAGAAGCTGCTGGAAGACAGAGTAGCCGAGTTCACTACCAACCTCATGGAAGAGGAGGAGAAGTCCAAGAGCCTGGCCAAGCTCAAGAATAAGCACGAGGCGATGATCACCGACCTGGAAGGTAAGGCATGCTCGCTGGCCAAGAGCATCCCAGCCACCCGGAGTGTGGAGCCCTGCACGGCTCACAGGCACGCTGGGCTCAGCCCAGGGCTAGGTCACTGCCGTAAGACGGGGCCATCGGGCTTCAGGGGACAGTATCTGGTTCTCCTGGGAGTATAGCTGCATGGCTGGACAGTTGCCTGTGTGAGGAGTGGTAAGCAGGAAGGTCTGATATGGCATATGTCGGGCACAGCTATTTCAGAAGCTGTTGAACTCTTGACAGCTGAGAAGGGAAGCAAAGTCCAGGTGCTGTGTTGCCATGGGAACACAGAGACCTTGGTAGCTTGGGGTCTGTTTCACCTCAGAGTTGGGTGTGGGCATGTCCACGCACACCTTTAACTGTCCGTGTGTCCTGCAAGTGCACAGCGTTTGGTGTTATACAAGTAGCTAAGAGCAAGCAGAGAGCCTGTGGCCACTGAGGCCCCTGCCCCTCCTGCCCTCCCTGGCAGAGCGCCTCCGCAGGGAGGAGAAGCAGCGGCAGGAGCTGGAGAAGACCCGCCGCAAGCTGGAGGGAGACTCCACCGACCTCAGCGACCAGATCGCCGAGCTCCAGGCGCAGATCGCGGAACTCAAGATGCAGCTGGCCAAGAAGGAGGAGGAGTTACAGGCTGCCTTGGCCAGGTGAGGCCCTGCTCCTGGCCGCTGTCACTTGTGCAGTGGCTTCCCGCCCCACTCCTGGTGCTGCAGTGAGCCATGAGCCTGCTCTCTGCTTCTGTCTCAGCCCATGGCAAGATGCTTCTGACCCACAGCAGTGTGGTCCAGGGTGTTTAATCCTCAAACAATCCACCCACAGCCCGTTCTCTGTCCCCTGCTCTTTCCTTCTTTGTTCATTTTGTGGCTATAGGCATACATTCAAAATACTTTTCCCTTTTTAATATTTTGATTTACTTTATTTGTTGGGGAGATGGGAGGCACAGGCATTATGTGTCATGGTGCACATGTGGAGGTCAGAGGACATTTTGTCTGTCAGTGACCTTCCATTGTGTGGGTCTCTGACTGAACTCAGTCATCAAGGTTGGTTGCAAGCCTGCTGAACCATACTACCCTGTATACATTTCTTTTTAAAATTATTTTTTCTTTTTAAATAACAACTTTAAATTTACAGCAAGATTGACCAGAAGGTTGAGATTTCTCATACATGCTCTGCCCCTATGTGCAGATCCTCCCTCCCTCCCTCCCTCCTTCTGCCACGTCTGCGGTACAGTGGTTTCAGCTGGTGACTTTAACATCTCTTAATCATGTAAACTTATATAGCACACCCACATTTGTACTTATAGTCATCATGACCTATGTTTTATTTCTTTGTATATTTTCAGTAAATGTTTGAATTTTTTATAGTTAAGGCAGTCTCCCCCCCCCCTTCTTTCTTTTTTCTGATTTTTCTACACAGGGCTTTTCTGTGTCCTTGACTGTTGTGGAACTTAACTCTGTAGACCAGGCTGGCCTCAAACTCACAGAGCTCCATCTGCCTCTGCCTCCTGAGTACTGAGATTTAAGGTGTGCACCACCACCACCTGTCTCAGTCTTTTATTTGTTTGTTTTTTTGCTTGGTTTTTTCAAGACAGGGTTTCTCTGTGTAGCCTTGGCTGTCCTGTCCCAGGCTGGCCTTGAATTCACAGCATTCTGTCTACCGCTGCCTCCGAAATGGTGGGATTACAGGCATACACTGTGTGTTTTCCCTTGGGGTCCAGAAGAAGGCCTCAGATCCTCTCGAGCAAGAGTTATAGGCAGTTGTGAGCTCCTTTGTGGGTGCTGGGAATTGAACTCAGGATCTGGAGGAGCAGCCAGTGCTCTTAACCGATGAGCCACCTCTCCAGCTCCAGGTGCTATTGCTCTTAAACACCCTGGTGGCTGAGCTCTGCTGAGGTTGATCCTCAGGCCAGGGCTGTGACTGCCAGCTGCCGCTTTGGCTGTACCTTCCCAAGGCTCTTCCGTACATTTCTGTTCCTTGCTGCTGAGAGCGGCCTCATACTGATGTCACTGACCTTTGTGGCAGAGTGGAGGAAGAAGCTGCCCAGAAGAATATGGCCCTGAAGAAGATCCGAGAACTGGAAGCTCAGATTTCTGAGCTCCAGGAAGACCTGGAATCTGAGCGAGCCTCCAGGAATAAAGCTGAGAAGCAGAAACGGGATCTCGGAGAAGAGCTGGAGGCACTGAAGACGGAGCTGGAGGACACGCTGGATTCCACAGCTGCCCAGCAGGAGCTGAGGTAGGCCGCTTGGTGGGTGGACGTGCTGAAGCTGCGAGGCCTGTACACACATGCTGGGTGGCCTGACTTGGCATGAACCAGGGAGTGTGCATGCTCCACCGAGTAGAAGCCCCGTTGAAGAACCTAGTGAGACAGGGTGGACCCTAGTGCTGAAAAGGCACAAGTCTCTGCGTGTGCATGCTAGGCTGGGCCTGAGGATGGATAGACGGTTAAGGAGGGAGGTACTATATGAAGTGGTTCTGTCCCTTTCAGGCCTCTGCAGTCAGAGAGGAGCCAAGGGACAGCATCACCCCTAGGGCTGCTCAGCCTCCACTCTGAGTGTGTTTTCTGTCCAGGTCGAAACGTGAACAGGAAGTGAGCATCCTGAAGAAGACTCTCGAGGACGAGGCCAGGACCCATGATGCCCAGATCCAGGAGATGAGGCAGAAGCACTCGCAGGCCGTGGAGGAGCTGGCTGAGCAGCTGGAGCAGACTAAGCGGGTATGGGAGCTCTGGGAAAGGTGGCTTGTGTCTGGGGAGGGCACCAGTGGGCCTTTTGCATCTACCACTGCAGAGGAGAGCAGAGCGGTGCAGTGTCAGGCTGCCTTTGACCCGTAGACCCAGCTTTGTCAGAAGGCCTGGGCACATAAGTGTCTCTATGCCTCAGTTTCCCTGCCAGTAAAGGAGGATGGTGGCTGCTCTGTCTTGTGATGATCTAAGGTCGGATTAATCATACTACAAAGCGTCTGGATGATTGATGCTTCATCAATGAAATGTTTTTATCTGTAACACTCTACCTGACTAGAATGCTCAAGGGACATCATGAACTCTGAACCTACAGAGCCTCAGTGGTCTCTTCTGACTTGGAGGCCCTTTCTTACACAGCAAATACTCAGCTAGTGTCTTACTTGGAAACCCTGGTGTTGTCCATCCAGGCAGTTGGTAGCTGGTGGCTCCTTCCAGAGAACTGTTGCACCTCTTTGGCTTCCAGCTCCTGCCACTATTGGTCAGAGTTTCTTTCAGTGGCAGTCTAGAACATTCAGAAACATACCTCCTCCAGCACTGTGAGGTCCATTCTCCAGTGCTCTTACTCCATGGCTTTGTACTCTCTTAGGGCGCTGGTCCCCTGACCTGGTCAAGCCCGCTCTGTGCTGTGTGGACAGGCGCTGTTGTATCTGCATTATAAGCTGCACTCTCCTGGCTTTGTTGTGTTTTGGTTTTTGGGTTTTCTAGACAGGGCTTCTCTATGTAGCTTTGGCTGGTTTCCAATTCACAGCAATAGACCTGTCTCTGCCTCCCAAGTGCTGGGATTAAAGGCATACATCACTGTGCCCAGCTCCAGCTCCGTTTGCTTTTTGAGATAGGGTTTCACTATGTATGTAACCTTGGCTGGTCTAGAACTATGTAGTCCAGGCTGTCCTTGGGCTCACAGAGGTCCACCTGCCTCTGCCTCCTGGGTGCTTGGGTTGAAGGCACACGCCACCTCACCGGACACCTTCATCAGATTTCAAGTTTAGGAACTGGTTTTTCTTGTATTATGAATTTTGCTAAAATCCCTAGAGATCGCCCATGACACTTCATACACTAGAATATTCCATCCATTCGGAGAGGGAAAGCGTGGCAGTGCTCTGCCACCCACCCTTACGGATATGAGACTAGGTGCAGCCTAGGCTTTCCTTTCCAGGGCTCCTGAGTCAGAGGCAGCCATCTTTGCACCTAGCATCCCCGCCTCTTCAGCAGCTTTAGAAAGTCCAGGCACATCCCAGACCCTGGATGCTCATTCTTTGCCTCCTTCCCAGGTAAAAGCCACCCTTGAGAAGGCCAAACAGAGCCTGGAGAATGAGCGAGGAGAGCTGGCCAATGAGGTGAAGGCCTTGCTGCAGGGCAAGGGCGACTCAGAGCACAAGCGCAAGAAGGTGGAGGCCCAGCTGCAGGAGCTGCAGGTCAAGTTCAGCGAGGGAGAGCGTGTGCGCACCGAGCTGGCTGACAAGGTCACCAAGCTGCAGGTGAGGCTTCTGCCGGACCCTGGGCCTGGGCGTGGGCCCTCCTCACCTGCCGCCCCCTAAGTGTGCTTCCTCATACTGGCTCCTCAGCCAGGCCCCCTCGGTTCCGCTCAGGAGTGATCCAGCTTCGCCAGAACCATTCTGGGCACTCATTGCCTTTCTCCTTTGTACGCAGGTTGAACTGGACAGTGTGACCGGTCTCCTTAACCAGTCGGACAGCAAGTCCAGCAAGCTTACGAAGGACTTCTCTGCGCTCGAGTCCCAGCTTCAGGACACGCAGGTGAGGACGATGTCAGGAGCCAGAGGTCCCAAGAGCCTTGGCTGCCACACCTGTGCCTCTTGGTTGCAGACAGACCTGATGACACATCCTCTTCTCACCGGGCTGGTGGGGTGCTCAGGGGCCGAGGCCCTGCACCTCCTGAGCAGCCCCCTGTCTTCTGAGTAGGAGCTGCTGCAGGAGGAGAACCGGCAGAAGCTGAGCCTGAGCACCAAGCTCAAGCAGATGGAGGATGAGAAGAACTCCTTCCGAGAGCAGCTGGAGGAGGAGGAGGAGGCCAAGCGCAATCTGGAGAAGCAGATTGCCACCCTCCATGCCCAGGTACGGACGGTGCCCTCTCCCTTCTGGGAAGACGGAAGTGATGGGGGCCGATCCAAAACTGGTTAGACCCTGGTTTCCCCTTTGGAGCGCAGCAGGCTTGTCTCCTCAGTTGTCCTGGGGAAAGATGTGTCCAGACTGGGTGCCAGTGTGGGTGTTTGCTTAACTTCCCTGTCGTGCCCAGGTGACAGACATGAAGAAGAAGATGGAGGACGGGGTAGGGTGCCTGGAGACGGCAGAGGAGGCGAAGCGGAGGCTCCAGAAGGACCTGGAAGGCCTGAGCCAGCGGCATGAGGAGAAGGTGGCTGCCTACGACAAGCTGGAGAAGACCAAGACACGACTGCAGCAGGAGCTGGACGACCTGCTGGTGGACCTGGACCACCAGCGCCAGAGCGTCTCCAGCCTGGAAAAGAAGCAGAAGAAGTTTGACCAGGTGTGGCTTCCCTTCTGCCTCCTTACGTCTTCTCTATGAAGGAGTGGGGTGAACTCACCCAGGCCCCCCTCTGCATCGTGGTGAGGGGCCCAGGAAGTAACCAGGAAAGGGTTAGGGCAGGTTTAGACTATAGTCTGTCCTCGTTCCACCACAGAGATGCAGACACTGTGGCCAGATGGAGTGACCGAAGCATCAGGGTGAACACACGATAGACAAACTGTGCCTGCCATATTTGGAACCTTGTATATATTTTACCCTCAGTTATTTGGTCTGTGTGCATGCATGCATGTGCATGTGTAGAGGTCAGAGGACAGCTTGCATAAGTCCATCCTCTGTCACCAGGCTTGACAGTTACCTGCTGAGCCCTCTCATTGGCCCCATGTTTTTCTACATAAAGTTTCATTATACACTGCCGCACTACTCACTTACATGCTGCCACCTGCTCTCTGTGTGATAGTGGCAGAGGTGGATGGCTGTTACCACCTGCTCCCTGTGGTACAGTGGCATCTTTGGAGGAGGGCCACACATGGGATTTAAGCTTTTAAGCAACTAGGCTCACATCTTTTCAAGAATCAGCTCAACCTGTTCTTTGAAAATCAACACTGCCATGTTCAGGGTGGGTGGTGACAACCCCCACTCCCCAACCCCTGTGCCTCTGCTCTCTTCAAAGGGCCACCAGCTAACAAAAATGAGGGGCTGCAGGGATGAGTCAGATGTTAAGAACAGTTACTGCTCTTCTAGATGACCCTAGTTCAGTCCCTAGGACCCAAGCCAGACAGCTCACAACTGCCTGTAACTGTAGCTCTATGGAATCCAACACACTCTGCTGGCCTCTATTGGCGTGTGTGTGTGTGTGTGTGTGTGTGTGTGTGTGTGTACACATGCATGCGCATACAGACACACACAGATGAAAATAAATCTTTAAAAATCTAAGCAGTGAAGATCCAAGGACAGTGCTAGAGAAATCCTTGTCTTTTTTCTGCCCGGTACCCTGGGAGCCAGCTAGTCCCTGGGCAGCAGCCTGTTTTGTCATGGGTCTGGCCTGTAGGACCCCAGTGGTCTTCAGTCTCCTCCTCACACTAAGACCTCTTTCCCCAGCTCCTAGCCGAGGAGAAGACCATCTCTGCCAAGTACGCAGAGGAACGTGACAGAGCTGAGGCTGAGGCCCGTGAGAAGGAGACGAAGGCACTGTCGTTGGCCCGGGCGCTCGAGGAGGCCATGGAGCAGAAGGCAGAGCTGGAACGGCTCAACAAGCAGTTCCGCACGGAGATGGAGGACCTCATGAGCTCCAAGGACGACGTGGGCAAGAGTGTGAGTCTGAGCTCAGGAGAGCCAGGGTGTGTGTGGCCTGAGTTCAGGGCCCTTTGCTGTGAGCCTGTAACTAACTCGGCTCTCCGGTAGGTCCATGAGCTGGAGAAGTCCAAGCGGGCCTTGGAGCAGCAGGTAGAGGAGATGAAGACCCAGCTGGAGGAGCTGGAGGACGAGCTCCAGGCTACCGAGGATGCCAAGCTCCGCCTGGAGGTGAACCTGCAGGCCATGAAGGCCCAGTTTGAGCGGGACCTGCAGGGCCGGGACGAACAGAGCGAGGAGAAGAAGAAGCAGCTGGTCAGACAGGTGCGTGTGGCCTCCCCACCTCAGGAGCCACCAGAGACTGCCTTCTGCCTCCCTGCATGATATGTAGGCCTGGGAGGGACTCCTGGACCACCCTCCCACTGCCTCATTTCTCAGCTGTCTGTCTCAGGGCTCAGTGACTTTGTGCTTTGTCCCTGGTGGCCCCACGGATAACCCAGAACTGGCCTGAGCTCGGCCGTGCTCAGCGCTTGGCAGTGAGCTCTTAAGCATGAGCCCCACCTCCTGAGCCACTGGTGTTCCTCAGGTACGCGAGATGGAGGCAGAGCTGGAGGATGAAAGGAAACAGCGCTCCATGGCCATGGCAGCACGCAAGAAACTAGAGATGGATCTGAAGGATCTGGAGGCGCACATCGACACAGCCAATAAGAACCGGGAGGAGGCCATTAAACAGCTGCGGAAGCTGCAGGTGAGGCAGGCAGGGCTGGCAGAGGCTGTGAGTCAGGGCCTGTGTAACAAGAGGGGACTGAGCATGTTAAACAAGGAGAGGACAGCTGGAAAGGCACAGAGTCAGGGATGGTGCTCGCTTCTAGAAGAAACCGGGTGCCGACAGTGTTGGGTGTCAGACTGTCTAAGCTGATGGTTCTGAGAAGTGGCTCAGAGTGTGGGGATTGTCGCTCACTAGCGATTAAAGACTAATATTGGATAAAAAGAGCTCTGGGTGGCGGGCCTATCATGCCCAGTATGTCAGCAGTAAGATTCAGTGTTCTGTGGGCCAGGTTGTGAGGTGTAGAGCATCATCTTGTTGATGGCGTTCATAAGAGCCGCATGTAACAGGAGCCCACTCTGCCTCTGAGAGTGCCATTGTGAGATCTGTCTGCAGAAGAAAAGGGGCTGGTTATGGATGGTTACAGAGCCTTTTCAGGCTGGGAACAGAGGGGACCAGGTTTTCTGCCTTGTTGTCGCCTAACCTGCCAGGAAGCATACTTACCTGGTCACTGACCACGTCACGGCTGCCGCTGGATGGTGCTACTGGCATCCCCTTCAAGTCAGCTAGAAGTTTTAGAAAGAAAGGCACAGCTTATACTGTAGCCAGGGGTCTGTGCTGTCTGAGACACTTGTAAGTCCAGACAGGAAGACATAGTGGCAGAGCCACTTTGGTTAGTTTCTGCCCGTTTAGAGAAAGGATGGTTAAAATTGAGCTAGGCTTAGAGCAGGTCCCTTTTGGGGGCGAGATCGCTGAGGGATAGAGGGCCTGAGCACAAAGTAGGTGGAGACGCCAACCTGTCCCTCACACAGGCCCAGATGAAGGACTGCATGCGGGAGCTGGATGACACGCGCGCCTCCCGTGAGGAGATCCTGGCGCAGGCCAAGGAGAATGAGAAGAAGCTCAAGAGCATGGAGGCTGAGATGATGCAGCTGCAGGAGGTGGGTCAGCTGTCGGGGCTCGGGCCTCCCTGTCAGCAGGGTCAGCAGGGAGGACGAGGGAGTTAATAGACGGGTCCCTCTAGGGGCATGGTGCGGTGTGTATGTTCATGCTTGTACGCGTCTATAACTGGGGAGGCCAGTGAGATTCGGCCCTCTGGAACCTGGCACAGACATGTGACTGTCTCGTCCCCAGTCCATTTCATGAACTGACACAGTGTTGGTTATGTGTTCTATCGATTGTTCCCAGCAAGGAGGGGCCTTAGTGCCCCTGGGCTGCTGTTGGTTACACAGGAAGCACGCAGTGGGGTGGGGTGGGGTGGGGTGGGGTGGTGTGTCTAGGTCTGGTGGACTTCCCACAAAGGCCGTCACTGCTCAGTCGGACCCTCTGTTTTTCCCTTTTGCTGGGTCTGGAGTGGCTCCCTCCATTTCCAGCATCATGTGTGGTGCTGCTCTGCTGCCCTTGGTGGGCACAGAATCCCCGACTCCAGCCTGGACTCAGGCCTGCTTCGTTAGCCTTCTCAGTGTCTGGTGTGAGCGTGTGCAGAGGGACCATCACTGCAGGCCTGTTCGCACAGCCCTCCCTGTTAGGCCTGGGTGTTTCCTGTTTACAGCCCTGGCTCCTGGCTTGACTCCAAGTACTTAGGCACAGGGGTTTAGTAAACACATGGCTGAGTACGCCCCAGGGTGGAGCTGACCCTGTGAGCTAGAGTCCCTGGGAACAGGCTTTATGGAGGAGCAGAGGAATGTGCTCAGGGACCAGAGAGGATATGTGTGGGCTGCTGCCATTAGAGGCTGTGTTGGTCCCAGTGGGTCATGTTTTGGGGTCCTTGTGGCAGGAACTGGCAGCTGCAGAGCGGGCGAAGCGCCAGGCCCAACAGGAACGGGACGAGCTGGCCGACGAGATCGCCAACAGCAGTGGCAAAGGGTGAGCCAGAGGGAGGAAGCACGGGGTGCTGGAGGACCTCCCCAGCTGTACAAGCTCTCACTTCTCCGGGTCCTCCCAGGGCCCTAGCACTGGAGGAGAAGCGGCGACTGGAGGCCCGCATCGCCCAGCTGGAGGAGGAGCTGGAGGAGGAGCAGGGCAACACGGAGCTGATCAACGACCGGCTGAAGAAGGCCAACCTGCAGGTGAGCACCGAGACAGCAGCCGGCCTGCACACTGGGCCTGCACCTGCACCTGCACCTGCGCTCCCTGTGGTGCAGCAGTCCACGGCGGGCCGAAATATGAGTGCCCGCTGCTCTCTGATTGCTTCTGACCCTATGAAGGCCTGTGCCTTTACGATTAGGTTTCAGGAAGTTTCTGGGTCCTATTCATGGGCAGATCCCTTCCCGAGAGCGCTGGGCTGTTTGCTGGTCCTGGTGTATGAGAAGGCCCTGCATGCTCCTGCATCTGGGATCCAGCCTTGCTTGAGGTCACCGTACCCCCTTCCTGCAGATCGACCAAATCAACACCGACCTGAACCTGGAGCGCAGCCACGCGCAGAAGAACGAGAACATGCGGCAGCAGCTAGAGCGCCAGAACAAAGAGCTCAAGGCCAAGCTGCAGGAAATGGAGAGCGCTGTCAAGTCCAAATACAAGGCCTCCATCGCTGCCTTGGAGGCCAAGATTGCACAGCTGGAGGAACAGCTGGACAACGAGACCAAGTAGGTGCCCGCCTGGCTGAGGGCGCGATGGGTCAGGAGCCAGCTCCATCTTCCAGGCCCAACAAGCCATCTTCATTTGCTCTGGGAAATATGTGGAGCTTGAGTGGAGACCCATAGCTCCCACCCAGAACCGGGGGCTCTGCGGGCTGTTTCTAGTGAGAGATTCTGTCTAGTTGTCTGCGTTCAGCAGAAGTGATGCTTGGAGGTCATGGGATCTTTCTGGGTCCCAAGCCTCAGTTTCTCCATAGACAGGCTTCTTCAGTGGTCTCATGGGTCAGCCCAGGTCCCATCCTGAGACCACAGCTACTGGGTGTCCAGAAAAGACTTAGCATCTCAGTCCCCAGGCCTCTGTGTGACCCCAGGAAGTTGAGGTTCCAGTTGCCATCTTGGTGGCTGTGCTATCAGGTGGAGAGTGTCCCCCTTCAGCCACCATTTCTGTCCTGCCCAGGGAGCGCCAGGCAGCCTCCAAGCAGGTCCGCCGGACCGAGAAGAGGCTGAAGGACGTGCTGCTGCAAGTGGAGGACGAGCGGAGGAACGCAGAGCAGTTCAAGGACCAGGTCTGTACGCGGGCAGAGCCTCGCTTCTGGGTGGGCTGCACAGTCAGAGCCTCTCACCAGCGCCCCTGGCCACCTGTCTGCAGGCCGACAAGGCGTCCACCCGCCTGAAGCAGCTTAAGCGGCAGCTCGAGGAGGCTGAAGAGGAGGCCCAGCGGGCCAACGCCTCACGCCGGAAGCTGCAGCGGGAGCTGGAGGATGCCACAGAGACAGCTGATGCCATGAACCGAGAGGTCAGCTCCCTGAAGAACAAATTAAGGTGAGCCAGCCTACCGTCCCCTCACCTTATTATTCTTCTCAGGCTAGTTCTGAGTGCATGTCAAAAAGTCCTTTCCTTCTAGAGCCAGTGTGCAAGGTGGTGTGTGCAAGTGTGTGAAGTGACAGAAGCCTAGGGGCACCCTCACGTGCCCTTTCAGGGTCTCCTTGCCTCGGGCTTAGCCAGGCTCTTGAGTGAACTGCAGCTTCTTGGCAGTTCATGCCCAGCCTTTTTTAATAGTCCGTGTTGCAGCTCCACGCCTGATGGGGCGGCTCCATGCCGGGCCTTTTGAATTGGCTGCTAGAGGCCTCCTGGCCTGAGTGCGCTCCCGGGAGATGTCCAGGAGAGAGTGCTGGGGTCGCTATGCAGCATGAAGGAAAGCTAGGCGGGGTCCACCTATTTCCTTTAGTTTTGTTGTGCTGGGACAGAACTTGGGGTCCCACGTGTTAGGCTGGGGAGCCACTCGGAATTCACCCCACCTGTGCGAGAGGCTTGAGCACAGGCACGTGGTGCAGAAGGCAGCGCCACCTGTCTCCACTCACCTGCCCTCTGCTGGTGTTCTGTAGTAAAGACACCTGGCAGGTAGAGGCTAGTCCTGGCTCTCATGGCTCTCTTCCCCTGGCAGGGGTCATCCCTGGCCTCCTTCCCTCTAAAGACCCCTCCTTAGCTGGCCCCCACTGACCCTCTGCCTCTGCCCACAGGCGCGGGGACCTGCCGTTTGTCATGACCCGCCGGATTGTCCGGAAAGGCACTGGCGACTGCTCAGATGAGGAGGTTGACGGCAAAGCGGACGGGGCCGAGGCCAAGGCAGCTGAATAGAAGAAGCTTTTGCTGCTGCTCAAGACTGGATGGACAGATGGTTCCACCTCCCCTCCCCAGCCCTCCACACCCTTGCCTCGAGACTGCTCTGACCATGACCCCCTCCTCCCAGGCCTCACTGAGGGCATTGGTTTCCTCTGCTGTAGCCCTTTCGGTCCTCCGTCCCCTTCGAGAATCTGATACCAAAGAGTCCAGGCTGGCTCACCCGGAAGACCTGCAAGGTCATGCCCCACGTGCTGAAAGCCCAGGTGGTGGGCAAGGACGGGTGGCCATGGGAGTGAGCACAGGAGTTTTCTATGAATCTATTTTTTCTTCAGATAAAGATTTTGATAGCTCAGGCCCTCTAGAAGTGTTGTTTCCTTCCCCCAACCTTTGCTGCCAGCTCCTCCCCACTCCTTTCTCTGCTGTTGGCAATCACACATGGTGACCTCATGCCTGCCCTATGGCCCCCTTCCCCAGGCCCTTCCTGGTCCAGAAGGAGCAGTATACGGCTTACATGCCTCTGCTGGGTATAGAACATGGGGCACTCTGGGAATTCCCCCCACTCCCTTCTGGGTATCACTGGTGCCTCTGCTCCTTCTGTAAAATGTCTCAGTGCAGTGCCCCTCCCCTGTCGACGGCAGATTGTCCTGGCACTGGGGCAAACCAGACAGGGCATCAGGGCCACTCTGGAAAGGCCCACAGCCTCCTCCCGTGGCCTCTCCCAGCACTCTAGGGGACCAAATATATTTAATGGTTAAGGGACTTGCAGGCCTGGTAGCCAGAATATCCAAGGGCTGGGCCCCACTGTGCGCTCTTGTGCCTCTCCTAGGACTGGGGCCAAGGGTGGCCGAGCTGCGCCGCCCACGCCCAGCTTCAGATCTGCCTTCTACGTGGATGTTTTTGAGAGGGGGACAAAAAAAGGTTTTCTTTTTTCCCCCTTCTTGTAGTTAAGTGCTGCAGTTCTGGGTGTCTCCACTGCCGCTGCCACAGAACCATGTTTAGAAGAGTAGCCTGTCCTACAGCGGTCTACACTGGTTGCTTAGTTTCCTGCACCTCACTGGTTTGTAAATGCTGCATTTAGACTCCCTTATGGCAAGAAGCCTTTTTTTTTTAAAGGAAAAAGAAATCAGTCAAATCATGAAGCTACATATGCCAGAAAAGCTCTGAATTCAGGTCCCAGTTGCTGTCACAAAGGAGTGAGTGGGACTCACACCCCTTTTTTTATATAATAAAAGTGCCTTAGCATGTGTCGCAGCTGTCACCACTACAGTAAGCTGGTTTACAGATGTTTCCACTGAGCGTCACAATAAAGACTACCATGTCCTACCCTCTGGTGTCTGGGTGTCTGTCCACAGCAGAAGGTCTGGAGGGGCTGGGCCAGCCCTCACAAGCTTCTCACAAGCCCACATATGGTTCCACTGCGAGACCTTAGGGGCTCACAGCCCTAGAAATCAAGAGCCTCCACTTTCCAGGCAGGCTAAGCGGCCAGGCAGCCATGGTTCAGGCATGCTTCCCTTTGCACATGCGGAGGTCACCTTTCTCCTCTAGGCGGAAGGAGCTTATGGAGTGAGGCGCTGCAGACTCTGGAGGCAGAAAGTGGGCAGAAGTCTCCAGGGAGGGGCGATGTGTGCTCAGGGGCGTGGCGCCCTATGCTACAGGAAAGGAAGCTGTAAGAGAAGGAAAGGACCCAGAACGCGTCAGACCAACAGTGCTCTGGGGAAGCTGAAGGCCTGGGGGCACTCCTTCAGACTAGTCCGTTCTGATGGCCGCGGCAGCAGCAGCCTGGATCCTGCTAGGTTTACATGCACTTTGTTTTTTGTTTTTGTTTTTTGAGACAGGGTTTCTCTGTGTAGCCTTGGCTGTCCTGGACTCGCTTTGTAGACCAAGCTGGCCTCGAACTCAGAGATCTGCCTGCCTCTGCCTCCTGAGTGCTGGGATTAAAGGTGTGTGCCACCACTGCCTGGCTAGTGCTTTTTATGCTCATCTTCGCTGTTTTCACCAGTCCCCTGCTCATCCTTTTCGAGTGGAGTGTTGATTTTGCTTGTCAAGTTTTGTGAAGGAAGTTTTGGGGATAAGCACTGGCCTGACTGAGCCAAAAGCTCTGTGGAGCCCCAGCCTGGCTGCATGGGATCTAATTTTTTTTTTTTTTTGTCTTTATTTTTATTGTATGAGTGCTTTGCCTGCATGTATATTTGTTTGCCATGAATGTACCTAGTCCCTATGGAGGTCAGAAGAGGGCATCAGATCCCCTAGAGCTGGAGTTAAGGGTAGCTGTGAGCCACCACGTGGGTGCTGAGAATCGAATCTCCATCTTGTGCAAGAACAGCTAATGCTCTTAACCTCTTGAGCCATTGCTCCAGGCCTCTGAGAGTGTACATTCTTACAGCCACAGCAGACCTGCTACCTCAGAGGATCTGCACCCAGGATGCCACCAGCCCTCCAGAGGACTCAGGTGCATGCCAGGCTCTGGACAATAGAGATGAGAACCCTTGCTCTAACCCCATGGGTGCTTCCATTCCCTTCCTGAGTCCTACTTTCCAGACCAGCCCGCGCTGCTGCTTCCCTAGGGTAACTGGAGCAGTACCACATGCTAGGTCGCCTACAACAGAGAGCAGGCTACCCTCAAGTTCAAAGCTGAGGGGAATCTGGTGGGTCCGTGTATTCCACGACTTGTAGCAGCATCACACCAGTATCTGTTTTGCCTTCATGAGGCTTCCTTCCCCACCCCACCCCCCACCCGTCTTTAATTTTTTTTTTTTTAAGATTAAAAGAAGTTTATGTGTGTGTATGAATGCTTTGTCTGCATGTGTGCTTGTGCTTCGCTTGCGTGTCTGGTGCCATGGTGGTCAGAAGAGGTCATTAGATTGTTCCCAGAACTGGAGTCACATACGGTGGTGAGCCGCCATGGGGGTGCTAGGAATTGAATGGCAGTCCTCTGCAAGACAAGTACTCTAAGCCACTGAGCCAGCTCTCCAGCCCCTGAAAATGTGTCTGTCTGTGTGTGTGTGTGTGTGTGTGTGTGTGTCTGTCTGTCTGTCTGTCTGTCTGTCTCTCTCTCTCTCTCTCTCTCTCTCTCTCTCTCTCTCTCTCTCTCTCTCTCTCGTAGCAAGTGCCCTTACTGAGCCATCTTGCCAGCCCCTCTGTGTATCTCTTTAAAACAATCAAAAGATTTATTTATTTATTTATTTATTATGTATACAGTGCTCAGTCTTCATGTACACCTGAAGGCCCGAAGAGGTGGATGTTGGGAATTGAACTCAGGACCTCTGGAAAAACAGCCAGTGCTCTTAACTTCTGAGCCCTCTCTCCAGCCCCTGTGTATCTCTTAAAAGGACACTTGACTTTGGGTTTAAGGCCCACCTATAAAAGTAAACCTAGATTCTTAATTTACAAGCTCCGTTAGCATCCCACAGTAGTGTCAATTTGGGTTTTTTAGACACAGAGAGAGAGGGAGAGGAGGGAAGAATGTGCTTTTGTTTTAATCCCAGGTGTGGGATATGGGGCTTCGGACTGTCTGCAACAGCTGACTATGATTTTTCTTGTGCTCTGGCAGAGACATGGTTTTGCCGGTTGCAGATAGTTTCAGTGTTTGTGTGACGCTTGGAACTCAGGGAACTTTCCAGAGGGTCTATAAATGCTAGGGCCCCAATAGGTGAGGTTGGTGGTTGTTTAGGGGCTTGGTGGCATTAGTGGTGCTCAAAGAAGAAACTAAAGGAAAGAAATTAGATTCAGGGCTTCTCTCTCTGTCCCCCTCTCTCCCCTATCTAGTGATAGGGGGTGAAACCAGAGGGATAAAGGGAGGGAAAAAGAAGAACCCACGAACTAACAAAGCCCAGCTATGTCCCACTGCACCTTCCATTCTGGGTATAGCAGCCCGGTGCTAGGAATTTCAAGGCCGTGCTGTGGCATGACAGTGACATCGTCCAGCCCTCCGTGGTGACACCCTGAGCACATGCTGCAGAGCCACCTAGTGGGGCGGCTCCCCAGCTCTCTTCCCCTCTCCTATTTGGGAGTCTGCTGAGCTCAAAGTTGGATTCTCTGGTTAAAGCTCACCAACAATGTCCTTAGCACTCACAGAGTCTTGAGGTGAACCTCAACCCCTTGGGTCAATTGTGTGTCCAGTTTGAAATCAATCCCAAAGCTGCTGTGTTCACTCAGCAAATGTGTTTGATATTCCTGACCATTATGTGTACATCAAACTGAGGGCAGTGTTATCTGCATTGCCTCACAAAAGTTTGGTTATCATGACATGATTTAGATCCTGGCATCTTTATACTTAGTTTTAAACCTTGAAGCTGACACATTTGGGGATGTGGTAGCCCATCTGAGTCAAGACAGGACTGTTCTCTGCACGAGGTTGGTGGCCAGGCTGCAGTGGCTGGGAGCAGTGGCTTCCCTTTCCACTCCCAGGCTGTCATCCAGGGCTGTCAGTGTGGATGAAATGGTTTTACCTTTCCTGTGTTTTGCAGTCCTGGCAGGTTTGTCTGGGGTGACAGCCTAGGTACTTCAGAAGTGCCGTGTCACATGCCCAGTTGGAAGATCCCTGCCCCCCTCCTGCATCCTCTAGAGAAAGTGAGCCGAGTATAGAGGTGGCTGCCTGTTCTGGGCCATCCAGTGTAGCTCCAGACAAGCTTTCAGCTTATCTGAGCCTAAAGTGTCCTAGCCAAAGTGTGCTGGGATAGGGGTGACCATGGTGGCCTGATGCTGTGGCTGCTGATCCCTCCACCTTCCACTAGGTGGTGCTGTACCCTGCCTGACTTGCTCCGCAGTTTCAGGGTTGTTTCCTTTGCAGTTAGGATCCCCACGGCTGTAACTGCCATAGATTTGGGCTGAGATACTGATCCTTGTGCAGGGGGCAGACATCCTGGGAGCCTTGCTTTGGTTGTCACCAGTCAAGCCGAGCTGCTGTCAGCAGATCTTCAGATATCCGGGAGTTTCTGAGGTTCAAGACATCTATGCCCTACCCTGCCAAGTGAGTCTGCAGTGAGGTCCAGACTGCTTCACCTAAGATCCCGTGAGAGACTATGCTCTGCTCTATGCTCTGACCAGAAGGTCCCCGCCACTGCATGCCCACTGCTCATACAGGCATTTACCTGGCTCTGAATCTTGAGGTCATTTTGTTCAGCTGTTAATATGAATGTCAATCCTGGTAAAGGGGGAAGGCTTGGTGAAAGGGAAGCTATAGAGAAAAAAAAATTTACCCCAAAATAACCATAAGCAAAAAGAGTAGGGAGTCATAAGTGTCACGTGTCAGAATGGTTGTCTACCTCAGTTTGAAGCTTGTCTCTGACCCTACTTGTCTGACAGGAACCAAGTCCAGCTTGTGAGGTCCAAAGGGCCCAGAGGGCTCTCATGCAAGCCTCCTTTTGAGCATCTGTTCTGTTTCAGGTCCTGTGGGGGAAACTGAGGGTCCAGGAGTAGGGTGATTTGCCAAGGGTTCTAGACTAGTCAGTTGGATCACAGGCTTGGGCCTCCCCTGACTCCTGGCTGGCATCAGTACGTAGGGGACAGAGGCAGAAAGCGGAAGCTGTCCTGCGTGTCTGGATAGGCAAGGAGACAAGGTGTGGGGACTGGGAGGGGCACCCTGCCAAGCGTTATCCACAGAGCCACTCCAGCTCTGCCACCTAAGATCGCTGGGTAGACTATGGGTGTGGGGAGAGACTGAACGTGAGGCGGCACAGCCTAGCTCAAAGCTGTTTGTTTGTTTGTTTTTGGAGACAGCATCTCCCTAGGAATCCCAGACTAGTCTGGAACTTACCATGTAGCCTAGTCCGGCTCTAAATGAGTCATCTTTTCATCTCAGCTTCCCAAGTGCTTGGATTCTAGGTTTGTGCCGCCAGTGTGGCTTTTAAGGCAACACTTAATGTGTCAGAGCAAATGGGCCGGTGTTGGTCTCCGTTCTGCCCACAGAGAACCTGTGCTTCCAGCTGAGGGGCAGATGACCTGTGCTGTGGACCCCCAGAGGCCACTGCCCACCTGTGGGATGGGTTTGGAGTCTCTGTAGTGGGAGCAGGAGATGGCAGGCATTGAGAGCCAGGAGCCTCGGGGACAGTGGGAAGGTGAGGGAGCAGGAAGAACAGACGTGTCTCACTGAGGGCTGGGAAACTTACCACGGGGTGAGCCATGCAAAGACATGGGGGTGTCATGGTCACTGAGGCAGGATGGCCTTGAAGGTGTAGGGTGGAAATGGACTGGGTGGGAGGAAGGGAGGGGCTGCAACAGGCTTGAGGACCGCAGTGCTGACTAAAAGGGCTTCAACTTGACCCCGAGAGGTCATCAAGGACTCCTTAGTAGGAGCAACCTGTCTTCACTCCTTCCTTCTCTGCCAAAGATGATGCCCTGAAGTCGCAGGACAGGTGTGGCTTTGCTAGACTCTGCTCAGAACCCAGCCGGGGAGAAGAGGGCCCCTATCAGGGCAGCACAGCTGGCCGGGAGCAGGGCAGGGCCAGCTCCGTCTCCACTTCTCCCTGGAGAACAGCCTTCCTATGAACTGAGTCCCAGCCCCTTTGAAGAGGTTCCCCCGTGCCCACATCGGCACCCAGCTGCAGGTCAGTGCAAGGGTTTGCCGAGGGGCCAAAGAGCGGAGAACGGGAACATTCCTTGCAGCCTCTCTGCCTCAGGGGAAGTGAGTGGTCACAGACAAACAAGCCTAACAAAGAATGGAGAAGATTTTATCTGGTTATGAGGAAAGAAAATATTAATGCACCTTCTGAGAACATACTGAGAGACTCTTGCTGGGGAAGGGGTGGCGCCCGCCTTTAATCCCAGCACTCGGGAGGGAGGCAGAGGCAGGCGGATCTCTGTGAGTTCAAGGCCACTGGCCAGGGTTACAAACCCAGTCTTGAAAAACAGAGAGAGAGAGAGAGAGAGAGAGAGAGAGAGAGAGAGAGAGAGAGAGAGAAGGAGAGGAGAGGAGAGGAGAGAGAGAAGGGGGAGAGAGCTGGGGACTATTTTTGTTGCTTCTTGGAGAAACTGGGGTTCTCTGGTGTGTGGCAGGTAGATGCCTTGACCGAGCTCCACAGCGCTGGGCGGGGGGGGGGGTGGGCAGCTAGGCAAGTTAAATTAAGCCTGTAATGGGGTACTGGACCTAACATGCCTCAGTGTACCAAGCGTGCATGAAGATCAAGCAGAGCAGGATCAAATCTGAGGTGAAGACAGAAAAGGGACAGACGCACTGTGAAGGCAGGTGCTACCTCATCTCACCTGCGACTCCTGGGACATCTGCCAGGCCTCAGTGTGCCCGGAAAATGCCATAAGAAACAATTAGTACTGAGCCATCGGCCGTGCCATCCCAGTGGCATAGACCTGCTTTTAACTTTTAGCTTTCTGTCTAAGGAGTAAGTCAGTTTCTTTTTGTTTTTTAAGGTGTTTTTGTTTTTGTTTTGTTTTGTTAGTTATTTTGGTTTGGTTTGGTTTTTAGAAATAGGGTCTAAAAATAAATAAATAAATAAAGAAAGAAAGAAAGAAAGAAAGAAAGAAAGAAAGAGAAAGAAACAGGGTCTCATTGTGTAGGCCTGGCTGGCCTGGAACTTGCTAGGTAGACCAGGCTGGCTTTACATCTACAGAGATCCACTTGCTCTGCCTCTTGAGTGCTGGTATTAAAGGCGTGAGCCACCACACCAACCTAGACTTATTTTTCAAATATGCATGTATGCATGCACGTATTACACATGTGATTACACATGTATGTGTGCATGTGTGTGTGTGTGTGTGTGTGTGTGTGTGTGTGTGTGTAAACCAAAGGACAGCATATGGGAGTCAGATCCTTTTTTTCACTCTGAGGGACTGGGATTGAACTCTGGTCGTCAGCCTTAGCTGCAAGCTCCCTTATCTACTGTATCATTTTGCCAGACCTCTAGACAGATCTTGGGGGAAATAATGTGAAATGTAGGTGAAGTTCTATGCAAGGAGAATGTTCTTTGCACTGTACTATTTACAGAAAGCATTGGCTGGGACAGGAGGGTCAATGGTTAGGGATGGCAGATGGGCAGCCCAGAGCAAGTACAGAAACAGAGACAGGATGTGGCAGGATTCTAGGTCCTGGTCAGATGCAGGATCCTGCAGAAGCAAGGAGTGGGAGGGCTTTGGATGGGCCCTGGGTGCTGGGGAATTTGTACCCTGAAGGGCACAGGCATTGCTGTGGATGGGAAGTGGTCGCAGATCACTGCACTTGGGCAGGAGGACATCCTGCTGGCTGTTTAAGGGACCCAGGCTCAGTCAGCAGAGGGTGGGACATGGCTCGGAATGGTTTGGGTTCACGCGCTGGCTCTAACTGGTATGCCGACTGGGGATGTTACCTAGCCTTGTGGTCTTCGCTCTACATTAAGATGGGATCACCACGCTCCTCATCTTATGGCATGTGTGTGATGCCATAATGAAGTGTGGCTAAGGAGCCCAGTGTGTCCCAGACAGTAAATGTCCATTCCTACCCTCAGTTAGCTGCCAGAACACCCACCCTCTCCTCCTCTTGCTTACTGTATAAAAATTCAATTATTTCCCATAGGTGCATCATTGGCTGATCCTAATGGGACAGGAGGCCTTTGCCTTGGCTGGAGCTGGGGACTTGGGGTGGACACTTAGAGCCAGATGTCCAGCTGGGTTCTGCAGAGCCCAGGGAAGAGAGACACTTTTGGCAGACACTGTGGAGGGAGCTGTGGCTCACAGTCCTTAACTGTTTGTGTTCTCCGCAGTTCTCCCCTCCTCCAGGGCACAGTTCTCTTCCCCTTGCAGCTTGGACCACAGACCCTGCATCTGACACCAGGGACCACAGACCCTGCATCTGACACAATGGACCCATCGGAGTGCGAGGACTCAGCAGGTAGTTACATTCCTCCGCCTTCTTCTTGCTTGTGGCCTCGACCTCCATACTGAGCGCAGAGAAGCTGAGGACAGGGTCCCTTAAACACCATATTTGACCACGTCCCCTGGATGGGGAGGCCTGGTGGCACTCAGAGGAAGGATAGCAGGCTACCAAGAAGAGACTTGATATCCTATGAACATATACAGGGGGAGGAGGTCCCCGTCAGTCACAGTCATAGGGGAGGGGAGTAAGGGGAAAATGGGAGGGAGGGAAGAATGGGAGGATGCAAGGGATGGGATAACAATTTAGATGTAATATGAATAAATTAATAAAATATATTTAAAATAAAAAGAGAAGGTGAGACCCAAGGGGGACTGCAGGTACACCCCCAACACCAGCTCCCTGGGGGGCCACTCCTGGCCCTGTCCTAGGGGGTATAGCCAGGTCACCTCCTCCCTATCCTGCCTGGGGAGGAGGGCAGCCTGGGAAGCTGACTCTGCTCAGTGTGACTCCAGCTCTTCCACTAGGTCCTCTAACCTCATTCTCCTTTCCAACTAGCAGCGGCGAGCAGGAGCTTCATCGAGGAAGCCACCGAGTTCCTGCAGCACGCATCGGGGAGGGAGGACCTGAGGCTGCTGCTGGCTGAAGATAGAGCATGGGAGGCCTTCGTGGCTGAGGCCCAGCTGTCCAGGTCACCTGCAGCTAGGCACTTCCTCCCTTCCTCTGGCTTCTCTTCCCCTGCCCGTGGGTGGTGCAGCATCATTCTTTCCCACTCAGTGCCCTTGTTCACACACCGATGCTCTCCAAAGCATCTCCATGGAGACGCCCAGAACGGGGTTTTGTTTTAGGCACTCCTAGAGAAATTGAGAGCCACCAAAGGCGACACACACTGTCCTTAAGGCTGACTTAGGGTTTCTCACTGTCCTGGAGGTCAGCGCCTTTAGTCTCCAGCTCCCTGGAGGTCAGAAATGGCTCTAGAGCCCCATCACACACCACATGATATAGACTGAGTATCCTACAGGAAATGCCTGGCAAAAGAGTGATTTGGATCCTGGATTTTCCTGATTTTAAAATACTTGCAACTATAATACATTGTGGGCATGGGCTTCAAGTCTCAACATGAAATACACACTGTAACTTTCCTTGTGTTTTTTGTTTTTGCTTTTTGTTTGTTTTTTGAGACAGGGTTTCTCTGTGTAGCCTTGGCTATCCTGGATTCCCTTTGTGGGCCAGGCTGGGCTCCAACTCACAGAGAGTCACCTGCCTCTGCCTCCCTGAGTGCTGGGATTAAAGGTGTGCATCACCGTAACTGGAGTGATTATTATTACTTTTTTTTTATACCTTGCATACACCTTAATTTTCTATACTCTTTCAAATTCTTTTTTTTTTTTTAAAGATTCATTTATTATGTATAGAGTTCTGTCTGCATGTATGCCTGCAGGCCAGAAGAGGGCAGCAAATCTTACAGATGGTCATGAGTCAACAAGTGGTTGCCCTGGCTGTCCTGGAACTTACTTTGTAGACCAGGCTGGCCTCAAAGTCACTGAGATCTGCCTGCCTCTGCCTCCCTGAGTGCTGGGATTATAGGTGTGTGCCACTGCACCTGGCTCTCAATGCTCTTTTTAATGTCCTTGTGTTTGAGTGTGACTTGTCCCCTGAGGTCAACTGTGGAGCTTTCTACTGTGGCACCACTACCTTGCTCAAAAGACCTCATCTTTTGGAGCCCCCCACACTTAGGGTATTCGCTCAGGGCTACTCAGCTCAAATGAGCTTCCAGCCAAAGTCTGCTGCCACAGTTGGACAGTCCTGGCTGGTAGGACATGACCAGGCCTACTGACCTTATCTCAGCAGCTGAGGGCGAAAGGAAGGCACTTCATGACACACTAGCAAACATTCCATGAATTAAGTGTGACTTATGGTCCACTCCTGCTGATGTGCTGATGGCCACAGTGATGTCCTTGATAAGGGGATATCTTTATCAAACGCCAACCACTCAGAGTTTGTTTTTGACAAGGTCTGCTGTATTCTACATCGGCCTTGAACTCAAGCATAACCAAAGATGATCTTGAACTTCTGATCCTCCTGCCTCTACCTCCTAAGTGCTGGAATTATTGGTGTGTACCGCCCACCAAGCCTGACTTTATGCAGTGCTAGACCCCGGGGCCTCATGCAGGCTAGGCACGCACCCTGCCTTCTGTGCTAATCCCTGCCCCTAAAGAACATCTTTTAAATGTTTTTTTTCTATCTGAGACAGGGTTTCTCTGTGTATCTTTGACTGTCCTAGACTTGCTTTGTAGACCAGGCTGGTCTCGAACTCACAGCTATCCACCTGCCTCTGCTTCCTGAGTGCTGGGATTAAAGGCTTGCGCCACCACACTCAGCCTGTTTTTAAATGTTTGTAAACAGGCTTACTACTTCCATTGTCATTGCCTGCATTCGTATGTGTGTACCTGGTACCCACAGAGGCCAGAAGAGAACATTAGAGCTTCTAGAACTAGAGTTACAGGCAGTTGTGAGCTCCCATGTGGGTGCTGGGACTCGAACCTGGGTCCTCTGGAGGAGCAGCCAGTGCTCTTAGCTGCTGAGTGAGTGCTCTTCCTAGCTGCAAGAACAAGAACACCTTAAACAAACAAACAAACAAGGCTATCATCATCATCATCATCATCATCATCATCATCATCATCATCATCATCGACAAGGCTTTTCTACTTAGCTCTGGCTGTCCTGGAACTCACTATGTAGATCAGGCTAGCCTTAAACTCACAGAGTTTAGGACAGCCACCTGCTTCTGCCTCCCAAGTGCTGGGATTAAAGGATGGGCCACTGTGTCTGGCAATTTATTTACTTTTGTGCATTTGAACATGCACATGCACAGACCCTGGGAGGCCACAAGAGGGCGCCATATAACCAGGAGCTGTAACTATAGGTGATTGTGAGCCTCTCAATGTGAGATGAATCAAATTCCAGTTTTGTACATGTGCACCAAGCCCTCTTTATGGATCCTGTTCTTCAGCTCCCAGAAAAGCATATTTTTAAAAAAGCTTTTTTTTTTTTACTATAACATATATAGTGCTCTGTAGAAGAGGGCATCATATCATATTATAGATGGTTGTGAACCACCATGTGGTTGCTGGGAATTGAACTCAGGACCTCTGGAAGATCAGTTAGCCCTCTTAACCTCTGAGCCATCTCTCCATCCCCTGAAAAGCATCGTAGTGCCACTTTTATTCATTATCCACTACTGACTAAGGACCATTTACAATTACTAAATGTTCACCATCAAAAGAAAGAGTCTGTATTTCTGCAAAATCCCTCCTGAGTCACAGTAAGCACGCTGTCATCCAGGCAGGCCATATATTACAGAGCCTATAACAAACTTGTTTTGTTTAAATAGCACTGGGGATGGAACCTAGGGCCCCATGTGTATTAGACAAGCACTCCACCACTCACTTAAATCCCTAACTAAACTCTCTCTCTTAATCACTTGGTCCCTATTACAGAGCTGATGCAGACACATTGCGTGATGCCCTCAATGCGCTCACAGCAAACATGCCTGTGGAAGACCAGGACAGGCTCCAGCGTGACCTGCAGGACATGGAGAGGTTTGTGGACGTGTTTCCTCAGGTGAAAGTGGAACTGGAGGGGCACATCAGGAAGCTCCGTGCCCTTGCGGACAAAGTGGACAAGGTGCACAGGGACTGCACCATCTCCAAGGTGGTGGCCGGCTCCACCAGTGCTGTGTCCGGAGTCCTGACCCTCCTTGGCCTCACTCTGGTACCCATGACAGCTGGGCTCAGTTTGGTGCTCTTGGCAACAGGAATGGGTCTGGGAGCAGCGGCAGCTGTGACTAGTGTCTCCACCGGCATCGTGGACTACACAAGTGAGTCATCAGCCAAAACGGAAGCCAGCCACTTGGTGTCAAGCAGCATGGTCAAAGTGAAGATGGTTGCAAAGGCCATGGGTCATTCAGGAACCCAAGTCTATTCATTATCTGAGAACTGCTGCCGAGTCCTGCGATGCATTGAGCAGAGCATCAGTGCCATCAAGCTCAGCAAAGGCAGCCCTGCCATAGCAGCCAGTGCCCAACGCCTCATGACCGCGGGGAGCATCTCTGCCCAAAGCAGTAAGCAGTTGAAGAAAGCCTTAAGGGGCACTGACTTGTCAATGAGCAGAAGAGCCTGGGTCATGGGCATAGCCACCGCGGGTGTGTCCCTCATCGGGGATGCGATTGGCCTTGTGAAAGAATCCAAGCATTTGCACAAGAGGGCAAAGGCAAAGTCGGCCGAGGAGTTGAGGCAGCAGGCTCAGGAGCTGGAGGAGAAATTGCAGGCGCTCACCCAGATCTATGATGGTTTGCAGTCAGGCTCAACTCAATAACAAGTCCGGGGAGGCATTCTGGTTAGAGACAGAGGCACTTTGTGAGAGGGAGTCAAGTCCATGGAGTTCAGCACTTAGGAATTTCTTCTTTTTAAAAACATTGTTTTTATTTCCCTCTCTATGTGTGTGTATCTGAGCATGTGGGTGTAGGTGTGTTCACAGGACACAAGGGGGCGTCAGATCTCCCGGAGCTGGAGTTACAGGAGGTTGTGAGCTGCCTCATTAGGGGCAGCCAGGACTCTCACCTGCTGAGTCACCTTTCCAGCCAGGGCTTGGCCTTTCTGTGGCTGAGCACGGTAAGATCAGTGCAGGTCGCTAAGGGGAGCAAAGAGAAGGCAATGAGAGCCTGAAGCAAGGGACCAGAGGGGACTAGAGAGCGTGGGGGATGGGAGAAGACAGTTGGTGTTGGTGTAAAGAATACTTTTGAGGCTTGGATAAAGAGGGCTGTGCAGGTGCAAGCAGTGAGAAGGCAGGGAAACTGACAAGCAGGGAATGGGAGGAAGCCAGAGAGACAGGGTTCTGGATGTGGAGAAGCCACAGTGTCCTCTTAGGATGACGGTGGCGGTGGAGGTGACAACAGAGTGGGCACAACAGTTTTCCAGTGAAATTCCGGTGACACTCCATAGGCAGTGCTGGAATAGTACTGGTTGTCTTAGGGCCGCGGAGTGACACAGATTGGAGTGACAGGTCAAAAAACGTTGTATCCTGTAGAGGGCAGCCAGCTTGTGGTCAAGAGACACACCTTATTCAGAGACACAGTTTCCTCATCAGTCGGAGTTTGGGGTGGGGTGGGGCTGATGGACCAGATCACTTCTCTGCTCATCTTTCTCTTCTATCTTGTGTTTTATAGCCTTTAGTTCAATGAGTCTTAACCAATTATTCTAGGAAAATGGGGCACCCTAGCCTGAAGGTCCCCAAATCACAGGTGGAGAGCACAGCCTTGTGGGAGACACAGAGGTTCCTGTGCTCGCAGATACGCACCAGGGGAACCAGGGATTGCTAGCAGCAGGGTTGCTCTTCCATAGGAAGGGAAGCGTAACCTGTTATCTGCCCAGAAGGTTGGGAGCGGACACAGCTAATAGTGTGGTAGCCTTTTGTGCTATCTTTGTGTCCAGGACCACACCAGATCCTCGTGCCACCCCTCCCCCCCCACACCCCAAGACCCTTATTGTGAACTTGTCCATCTATAGAACCCCCGTCTTTATGAAAGATGTCACGTGTGCAGAATGGGTTTGATGTAGTTATGTCTTAAGCTTTGTTGTACACATGAGATGGAGGTATTATCTGCAATAAAGCATTTACCCACTTGTGCTCTGCTTAAATATGCCTAACTGACTTGGGGTGCAGACTCCTAAAGTTTGAACCAACACTGGCTACTTAGACGCATTGAGCCAAATTACCTTTTTTGCTTCTTGAGGATTATTACTCTACCGGTCATGGTGGCCGCAGAGGTCCCCACACAGCCTGTCCTACAAGGTAGCACTCTGTCCCCAAGCTGGCTTTTCCCAGCTTATCCATGCTGAATTACCCTCTGGCCATTTCAGGAATGTCCTATGTGGTCACTTCCGGGGTTAAAAGTCACTGAGTGGCAGCCTTGGTGAGGCGTGGATATGTGGATATACACAGCCTCTTTCCCTGCCAACTGGCTCTGAAATATCTTAGAAAACTCCAGGCTGCTGGGGAGGGCAGAGGTCTGGCAGCCACAAAGGTATGTTCTTTCTTTGAGTATAAGAGTTTCATAGGGATGAGCATGGTAGCACATGCCTGTAATCCGACCACTTGAGAGGCAGAGGCAGGCAGATCTCTAAGTTCAAGGTCAGCCTGATCAATACAGTGAGTTTCAAGACAGAAAGAGCTATGTAGTGAGACCCTGTCTCACTCACCAGCTCAAACAAAAGCAAAAACAAAACAAAAAAAAAAGCCTCTTAGGTAGTAGAGATTTTCAGGAGAAGTTTCACATGGGACAGGTGGGTTTATTTTTGTTTTGTTTTGTTTTTTAAACTCTGTCTTTATTTTGGCACTGTCCTCTCCTCTGAGTACCTGCTGGTAACCTCTAGACTTATTCTTACTGGAGTGCTGAGCTCCAGCCAGACCCTTTGCCCATACCCGGGACAATGCGGAGGACGCTTCGAGGTAGAGAGGATGGGGAGACACTCTGCTTATGAGGGTCACCTCTAGCAGGCCTTCCCCAACTCTCTACTGCTAGCTAAAGCCTGTGTCAGGGCGAAACACCAGCGTGTCTGCGCAGGCCTGCACACCAAGAGAAGTCAGCTTTCGAGGTCTTCTCAGGGTGCTCAGTGCTCAACTTTTTTTGGTTTTTTTTGCAAACCAGAGTTTGGCAGATGCCAAGGTCACCCATGCTTGGGGCTGCAGGATATGATGGGCTTTTCTACCTCTGCTCCCCTCTCCCCAGTCTGTGGCTTCCCTGAGACGTGACCTCACTAAGGAGGGCTGACCCCATTTTTCCTTATGTGAAGACAGACGAGACGCTTCCTCACCATGCCTGTCCTGGGCTCCATGGATTCTGAGCCACAGGTAGTGGGTAAATGGCTGCTCCAACTGGGGCTCCCAACTCTGGAGCAAGTGTAGAGAAACCCAAAGGTGTTGGAGTGCACTCCCGGTGACGGCACCTGACCTTCTCTAAGGAGTGGGGGCTGGTGATGGGTTGTCCGCCTTCCTCCTTAGACACCATGCAGCTTTTTAGCTTCTGACTTCCCAAGCCTTTTCTCCAGCTTCCTGCTGAGTTTATGCCACCTTAGGTGCTATCCCAAGACATTTCTTGCTGTTTTCCTCATACAATATTGATTTCGTCACTTGGCTTGTTACCAAGAGCTCAAGGCTGCTCTATTTGTGCTAATTAACAGGACCAACTTTGGAATGGCAACTGGTCAATTGCTTCAGGCCAAGGGTGTTAATGAGCTCTTGCCTTTGTTTTCCAAGACACAGCACTGTGGGCACTGGCCAAGCCAGAGAGGAGGGTCCCCGTGTCACAGACACCACGGACATCCCAATTACTTCCTTTTGAGCCTCACGGATGACAAGGAGCCTGTCTGTCAGGCTGCTGTTGACTTTTAAAGGTTGTTAGGGACAGGGAGAAAACATAGGAAGAAAAAAAGAGAGAATAAGAGGAAACCAGGAGGATGGATGAGGAGATGCACAGGAAGAGAAGGGAGGAACATTCAGCTTAAAGGAGATTTTTTTGAGACTGGGAGAAAGGAACATGTTTTTTATTTTGGGTGGGGGATGTTGGCTGAGGAGGAAGGTCAGCTGGGTGCTTTTCCGCCTCTCTGAGCCAGCAGCCTTTCACCACAGCATCTGCTCCTGAGCCTTTATTGGTAAAATCAAAGGATTGAGATTTTGTTAAAAACACCACCTTTGTTCTCTGCAGCAGAAGTAAGGGGACAGAGTCATCTCACTGGCACGCATGTGACCTCCCCCTCCCTTTTTTTTTTTTTTTTTTTGAGACAAGATCTCTCACTGAAGCAATAGTTCAATGGCTTGGCTAGACTTGCCCGGCCAGCAGGCCCTGGGCATCCTGATGCCACTGCCTCTCCAATGGTGGAGATGTGTGCCGCTGTGTCTGGCTTCTTTTAATGTCATTGAAGGCTCTGGACTCGGGTCCTCATGCTTCCATGGCACGCACTTTACTGATAGAGCAACTTTTCCTGGCCCTCAGTAAAGAATTCCTTGAGCAGTGTCCAACCTGTGGTCTTCATCCTGGGCTGAGCTGGTGACATGGAGAGTCAGCAATAGCATCAGAAGGGGCCACAGAAGGGGAGATGGCAGCAGTAGTAGGTGCCAAGGAAGAAGGGCAAGAGCTGTGGCGTGTGTGGACCAGGGTTGGCGGCGGGAGGAGAAGATGGAGAGATGGTAAAGGGATCGGATTGTGGAGGCGAAGGCTAACAGGAATCAAGCCCAGAGACAGAAGACCCTAACAGCCAGAAAAGTCCAGGGGACTGTGAAGCACGTAGAGCTCTGGGCGTGGCCTTGAATGGCTTGTTATCTTGGTCCTGGCTCTTTCCTGTTGGTCCCCATGCTTGCTGGCTGCCCCACTGTGATCAGTTTTCCTCCACCAAGCCCTTGTGCCATGGAGCTTCTAGCAAAGACCCAAAAGCAACCGAGCCAGCCAGCCCTGAGCAGAACTGCTGAACCCTGAGCAGAAACAAGCCTTTCAGGCTGTAAAGTGTTTCCTGGCCATTTGTCACAGCGGCCGAATGACTGACTCACACGGGAGAGCGGTGGGGAGGGAGACGACAGGCTAGAGTCTGGCTGGCTTCACTGGTCTGCGAGGAGAGGGGCTTGTAGAAGTGTGTCACACAGAGCACTCTTCTCTCCCATGGGAGGAGCTTTAGGGAAGATGGAAGCCACAGGAACTCCGAGCAAGTCCTTAATCTCAGCATCTGGATACTGCCCAGCTTTCATGGTGTTAGGAGGTGCTTTACAGACAGCTGGGGAAGAACCCAGCTGTGGTCATATCCAGCAGCCAACCTCACATGCCAGGCCAGGTGTGCCCATGGATGTCACAGTGGCCAAAGGTCACGGGAGCAACCAACTGCTTTTGCATTGGATTTGAGGCTGGTTTCATCGGTGGAAACGCACGCTCAGGACCGTACTCTGCTCAAAAGCCAGGAGCTGCTTGTCTCAAGGGGTCATAGGCGCAAGAGGGAACCTACTGCAGTTGACTTGCTAAAAATGGACATGCTATCAAATATCCTTCTGTGCATTTATAGCTATATCTATAGATTAGTGCCGGCCATGCTGGGGGCCAGAGAAGCTTCTCTCTGTAGTGGGCAGCAAACAGTGTGGAGGTTCATGACTGCTTAAGTGCTGAGCTCTGCATGAGGTGGCCAAGTGTCTTCCTACCTCGTGACCCTTGCCAAGGCTCAGGGAACATTGTGGAGGAGGGGCAGAAAGAATGTAAGAACTGAGCCCCTTCCCCAACTTACCAAGGGGTCTTGGTCTGGCTGAGTTTGAGCAGCAGCACAGGCTCTGTCTGTGTGTTAACCTACAAAGGCAGGAACTCAAGGGAAAGTGAAAGAGTTTGCTTGGGAAAGCTGATATCCAACAAATCCCCAGAGTCAGCTTGCTGAGCCCCACCCGCACCCCACTCCTTGTGCACCCACTCACAAGACAGTCTTGGCTGACTTTCTAGATTCTTCTCTGCACAGCCCATGCTGGCTGTAGGTTCTCCACAGCCTTTAGGGAAAATGATCTGTCACTGGAGCTGAGGTTCCAAGCCTGTGTGTCCTGACCCCTTTGGGGATGGTAGTGCCCCTTCAGTGGGGTTGCCTAAGACCATATACATGGTATTTAAGGAAAAAAAACCCTGCATTTTCAGGCTCCGTGACTTCCTCAGATCACCCTCTATGTCTCCAGTTCTGCCCAGCCCAGCTCCTCAGGCACACCTGCCTCTCCTCACCCTGCAGCAAAGTTCTGGTCTCTGGAGTGCTTGGTGCTGACCGTGCTTTGCTGAAGATGGAGAGCATGGCACTTGGAATCTGCCTTTACTTGCATC
Organism: Acomys minous; assembly: GCF_964271855.1. NCBI lineage: Eukaryota > Metazoa > Chordata > Mammalia > Rodentia > Muridae > Acomys > Acomys minous. The sequence goes on from NC_140493.1 coordinate 24,658,748, forward strand.
CATCATGCATTGATTCCTCTCAGAATTTCCCAGCATCCTCTGTTGCAGACTCCACAACCTTATGTCCCACTCCTCTGACACCTTTGGTGGAGGGATGAACGTCCTCTGCTCTACCAGAGACCTGCATCTGGACGGCTGTGGACTTCTCTGCTTTGTCCAGGGAAAGGGTCTGAGAGGGGCTGGACACCAGGGGACAATATAACCCTCTCTATGGGGGCCTTTTTTATTGTACACAAATGTCACTGGGCCTTGATGGCCACCTCCACCCAGGCTGAGGGAGGGAGAGCCAGTGACAACTCAGGAGCTATACGGTACAGTTCGCAACACATTTATTTCACCATTTTGTTCGGAGTTTTACACTCATTCTGTAAGGTACACATCTTTGCCCAATTTTCAAAGCAGTATGTAATTACCGCATGTGCTTTGGGGCTGTGCTGTGATTTTGCAGATGGGGAGACTGAGGTGAGGAATGAGGCATCCTTAAGCTTTCACTCCACAACTCAGAGCCTGAGCCCAGGGCAAGCCAAGATGGAGCCTTAGACACCAGACACAAAGGACCAGGCTTCCCTTGGAGACAGATCTTTGTTTCTATATTTAAATACTTTCCATCCTCAGGAGTCTTCCTCCTTTCATTAGCATGATTTTAGGTTGGCAGAGAAGAGTGTAGTGAGATTTAAGACCCAGGAAATGGCTGCTGAGCCACAGCCAAGCATGGCGAGCATCCCTGGATAAGAGTGAGGAATGGACTGAGACAGTCATAGACCCTTGAACAGTCAGGATGGGGCCACAGACTCATATGGCAGGGTTTAGGACACCCCCATACTGTTGTCCCTACTTACAGGGACACAAGCAGATCCCATCCCACTTGGAGAGCATGAAGGTCTGCCAGGGAACTGCTCAGCATGATCAGTGACACCACAAGAGTCATGCAAATGTTTGCCACCCTGGAGTTTGGAACTCTACCAATCCCTTTGGTCCAGAAGCTCAAGTGACTGCTTTATAACCCATTGTCAAACCAATCAGTTAGCATTTCCTGAACACAAGTCTATAGAGCATAGGAGGTCAAGAGCCCATTGATAGAGACACCATCTTGGCCAGCAAGCCTCCACAGCTTGAGGCGGAGCTGAGGGTTCAGGCCGCTGTCACACCTTTGTTTGACACTCCAGCCATCCATATTAACCCCACAGTGAGCCAGAGAAACGCAAACTCCTCCAACCTCTGTGCTTGCCCAACTTTCATTTCTGTTTCTGTGATAAGATACATGACAATCAATCAATCAAACACACAAACAAAGAATTGAGAGAAGAAAACTTTGATTTGGTTTAAAGTCCCAGCCTATATATCATTTTGAAGAAGTCAAGGAACTTAGGCCGTAAACACTTGTGAACCCACTTCTTTTTTAAAATGCATTTTTCCTGTGTGATTCACCTGAAAGAGACAAATAAGGATCTCAACACCCAGAAGCCATTCCATCTGGACATAATCAAGATCTCCTGAAGAACAGCTTGGTTGACCAGTGATGTGTCAGGAGATGTCATCCAGGGTGGCTGCTACATCAAAGGTGGAGGTGCTGACAACACCTTTGGTCCAGAGGTAATTGCAGCCAAGGGAATGTGATATTAATGCAATGGGAAGTGACCCTGCAGCTACTTTGGGAAGCCAAACTTGAGCACCAGATCCACCTAGTGGAGGCTGGAGAGTAAGCAGCCCAGACACAGGGTACGTCATGGTCACCCCAGCAGGTTCACAGCCTTTAAGGGACAGCTGACTCAGACAAAATGGATACAGTTATAGGCTTAGACTTTTCAAAACCTACTTCATTTAGGGTTCTTAAACACTTCAACCTTACTTCTAACCCACCGACCCCAGGGAGGGGAGAAAGGATGTTAATAGGAAGAAGGGGTTATGAACCTGTTTAGATAAAGTTCCTTGGCCCAGTTCCACTCTGCATTACCGGTATGCCAGCAGTGGAGTCCAGCAGGACTCTGTAGTGGTGGCATGAAACAGTAGAAACAACAAGGTTCCACCGCCAAATCAGCATAAGTCAGTGGAAGCAGCCAGAATCAGCCAGAGCACCACGAGAAGTTCTCCGGAACCTGTGCCTTTACTCTCAGACTCGGGAGGCAGAGGGAGGTGGATCTTGGTGGGTTCAAGCCCAGCCTGGTCTACAAAGTGACTTTAGGACAGACAGGGCTGTTACACAGAAAAATCTTGTCTTGAATTCACCCCCCTAAAAAGAATTTCTCCAGAAACATTTCTCTTTATGAAGGGAAGACCAGCAAAGTGTTCCACAGCTTAGCAATGCAAAAAGCCTTGTCCCACTGTCTGTGGCTCTTCCTATACTCTTTCCAATCATCCCAACTCTCTCACATGTCTGCTCCTAGCAAAACATCACATGACCTCTCACAACACATCCTCCAGGAAAACATCCTATGTCATAACTGAATCTTCAAGGAAACCAGAAACTTCCACTTCATACACTGTACTGACTGCCTCAGAATAGCGGCTCACCTCCCTGCTGACCACCCTTTCTCTAAGGACCATGGCAGGAACAGGGATTTTTCAAATGTGCATTGGACATGAGACTTCTGAAACCGTACAAGGTGTCAACACAGACAAACCTACCTGGACTGCAAAGCACAGGGAAGGAAACTGCACCCCGCACTGACATTCCTGGGTGACTGAAAGCCTGGGAGAGGCATGGATAGCCTGGCACTGCAGCCTGGATTCCAAACTCATCCTTAGGACAATCCTATTTGCCTTTGCTCATATAGTATATCGGGCTCTGAATAATGTGGAAACTTCAGGAGAAGTTAGAACTAAGTGAAAGCCCACAGTGTTGAGCCCATGACGGTGGCATTTCCACATGGCCATCAGATAACTCTGCCCTCTGTGTGATGCACACGTAACGGTCAGGAGCACTAGTCAGATGTGCTGACTGGACACAGATTTGATGAATGTGATTGTGGTTAAAAACAGGATTAGAAATTGGCCCAGAGGCTGATGCTCACCTCGAAGACTCTATAAGTACTTAGGGAATTGTCAGTGAGCCTGAGACAGAGAATAGATGAAGCCTCAACTTTCTGATCTACGTGAAGACACATGCCCACATCCACATGGTCTCAGAAGAGGATTTTCATCCCTACATTCTTGCTCTGAGTCCCCGGAGAGCTAAGGCTCTGAAAAACCATGAATTATTGTTTAGAGCCTAGCTGTCCTGAGGCTAGGGAAGATGGGCAGAGGCTCTGACTAGGTCCCCAATTCCTGACACCACTGACCACTCCATGGCTTCTCAAAGCTTCTTCCTACAGTGGGAATGCTGATGTTTCAGTGTGCCAGGCAGCAAGAGCAGGCACACACACACACACACACACACACACACACACACACACACACAGAGAGAGAGAGAGAGAGAGAGAGAGAGAGAGAGAGAGAGAGAGAGAAAGAGAGAGAGAGAGAGAGAGAGAGAAAGAGAGAGTTAGACATACACAAACAGGGACATGAGCACCAGCACACACACATATGGACAAGGAACTAAGTGAGCAGCCCTGTGCTCTGTCTCACTTTGGAAGGCAGGCAGGCAATATATGGATGTTCCCTAGTCCTATGAAGGGAGGAACTCCCATTTTGCCTCCAAGACAGACCGAATTTTTCAAGATGTCCCCTCTCGGTCTGTCTCTCTGTAGAGATAAGATTTATCGAGTCGCCTGTGCACAGATTCATCCACAGCTTTCTGTAGTAGATCTAGACACGTTTTTCTTTTGATCCCAAGTGTGGGATGTGAATTGTGTGGGTGTGTGAGGTTTTTGCCAGCTGGAAACAGACTTGGGGGAGGACACATGGTGTTTGTCTACTAGAAGAAGAACCACTTCTTGTTGGGCATGGTCTTTGCCAACTGAAAAACATCCTGGAAGAGACTGTGAGCGGATACGTATGTATATGTGAGCCCAAAGCCAGAGGCTTGGCTTTTTGGTTTGGGCGTTGCTTCCTACCATTTGCCTTTTCATCACTCCACTTCCCACACGCTCTCAGAAGGAAACGCTCCAACGAACGCTTCGCAGTTCCTGGCTGTACTTGCTGAGGTTGCAGTCACCTTTGCTGAATTCCTGGTTTGGTAAAATCCCGACAATGAAGAGTGAAATTGCTCCAAGGAACTGAGTCTAAGAAGGTTTATTCTCCTGTGCCCACCTCTTTTCCCTCCCACCTAGAGTAGATGGGTTAGAAAGGAGGTGGAGGCACCGAACAACCCCAGGCACAGTAGGTTTGAAAGAGCTCAAGGCCTCCAGCTTTCTGCAGCTGACCCTGTAGATGCTCCTGCAACCAAGCTCACCAAAGCCCAGGTCCTACGGTGGTTTCTTCCAACACCTCCACTAATACCATGATTCCCAGGCCAGTCTTCTCCCTCCTTGAGAATAACTGACTGATTCGCCTATGACAGCCACGTTCCGGGATCTTTGACGGATGCACTGATGGGTGTTGCTAGTGTCATGTAAGGAGGAATGAATATTCTGGCATATCTGGCAGATGTCTCTGTGCACCAGGCAAAGGTGGCCATGTCTCCCAAAGGTTCCTTCCCCTAGCAGCTGGTTTTGGTCACTGACCTCACCCAGCAGCACAAGGCTCCCAAGGTCCCTAGATGTCAAAATTATACAATCCTGCTACCCACTTCTCAGTCTCCTTTCCAGGACCCTGGATAAGTCACTGTTCCCGCAGCCTCAGGTTCCACATAAAGCTTGACACCGAATAGGACCTCAGAGAAAGGATGGACGGCACACCCACATCTAGCTGCTTGTATCTCAGCCTCTCTCCCTTGCCCTCCTCCATCTCTTTGTTTCCCCCATTTCCAGGTGGAGTGGGCACCCACACTAGACACCTTCCCTCTGGGGTCCCCGTCATGTCCCAAGCATTCTGTCACGTGAGCTGAGCCGGGCAGCTCAGGAATCCCACTTGCAGGCAAACCTCTCTCTTGTTTTACAAGTGCAGAGAGACCCAACATGATTTGGAGTCCAGTTCTTCTGTCACAGATGTGTAAATAAAATGGGTTCGTATCTTTCTCTAGAGCTGTGGTGAGGATGACCAGGTAGGAAAACTGAACACGCCCCACAATTTACAGAGTTATCTTGCTCTGTCTGAATTTGAACAGCGCCCAGGTCTTCTTAGGGGTGTGGGTGTCCCCACAGGCTTTGTGCATGAGATAACTGGGCAAAGGCCGGAACTCAAAGGGAGTTAGGGAGGCTCCTCTTCTGGGCAGTTCAGACTCATAACCCCATACTCAGGTGCTGAGCCCTACCCGCACCACACTTTGTGCACCCACTCACAGGACAACCTCATGATGACTGTCAAGTTCTGGAGCAGTTGATGCTGACTGTGGTCTGCTGAAGTTGGGGGGCTGTTGGGGACACAGCCAATACAGTTGGTCCAGAGGAAACATCTGCCAAGAAAAATGTGATGCCAACCCAAAGGAAACTATCATAGAGCTGCTGTGTGTTGATAGTAGCCTCACCTTGTGGAAGGAGGAGGGGTCAGCACAAACATGCCAGGGTACCATGGTCACCCCGCTCTAGCCATCAGCCTAGAGAACAGGCTTGGCTCAGACCAGCTGGACGTCCAAGAGACCATGAGAGAAAACCCCCTAAGACCTGCAAAGCATGAGAAGGCAACTGCATGCCATGCTGTCAGCACATTCTGAACCAGCCCAGTTCCTTAGTCGAAGAGAAACAAAGGGAAGTCAGGAGCCCAGTGCCTAGAGGAGCCAGTGGTCAAAAGTACACAAACCAGTATGTCAGAGTTTTCAGCTTGGCCTGGCTTCGGTCATCTTTCTAAGTATCAAGAGTGGGCATAAGAAACCCCAACCTGTTTTCCCTGTCATTGCAGTGGCATGTGGGGCTCTGCAAAGGGACCCCAGTGCTGTCAGTGTTAGACCAAACCTGGCATCCTTGGTGTTAGTTGACACTAGAGCAGCCACATTCTGACTCTGATGGGTGTCACTGTGATCCTGCTTACCATAGATAGCATCTCCCTCTGAGCCTGGGGCAGCCCACCAGGCTTTGGCTCCCCTCAGCCTGGTATTGCACATAGCTCCCCATCAAAGGCAAAAGCCGGTTATATTGACTTTGTCTTTTTCTTTGTCCCGATGTCACCTTCTTCTGGTGCAATTGACAGCTTTATACTCCATTTTCTAGACCAGGAAGATAATGTTTATTGAACACAAGTCTACAGAACGTAAGAGGACGAAAGACAGTTGGTCTGAGACACCATCTTCACCAGGACACCTCTCCCCAGCATGAATGGAAGCTTGGGGGGGTCACAGGCTCCTGTCCCAGATGTGTTGACTTCATTCCATACATAAGTAGTTTGTTTTCTCATACAAACCACCCTTAACTCTACCCCAAACCCACACGGACCCATCACAGCTCACAGACACTCAATGTTATTGCCCTCCAGGTGACCCTGCCCACTTGGAGGACTGGATATTTGTCAAGAACTCCATCTTTTCTGCTGTCTCCACAATCATTCCCAACATCCTCTGCATCACCTCCACCGCCACCGTCATTCTCTAGGGGTCACTGCCTGAAGGACACGAGTAGGAGTTGACACTGCTGATGCTGCCTAGAATAGGCTAGAGGTCCTAGGATACTTCCCTATGGATGGGGGACTGAGGCCAACTGCTGTGGCCATATCTAGAGCTCTTGCTCTGCCTTTCCCTCCTCTTCTGCTCTCCAAGTTTCCTGACTTCATTTTGCTTGTCCTGTATAGCCCTCCCTGTTCACACCCACTATGTTGCAGTCCTATTCCGCACTCTCTAGGCCTCTCTGACTCCTTATGTTAAACTCCAGTGTCTGTCTGCTCCCTGAATCTTTACTAGCTATTTTCATTGACCTTCCTTTGGTCATTACAGAAATGCACACTCGACGATGCTCAGTTCCGTAGACTTGGTGTCAAGCTGTTTCCCTGGTAACAGTATGCCTCCAATATTCCCTTCACCACCCCCTTCCATTATTGTTGTCTCCCCTGAACTCTTCACTGCTTGGGGGAGGGGTCACTGAGGCAGGTCTGCCTTCAGGACACTGTGAATATGCTCAAATTCCTCTAACTTTCCCTGCAGCTTCTGAGCTAGGTCCCGCAGTGCTCCAGCTGACTCAGACTTGGCCCCGTCGAACAAATGCATTGTGTCAGTCACAAGATGATACACATCCAACCCAAGGAAGATACTGGTAAAGCCTGCTCCTCTAATCCTGGCAGCTCTGGTTATTGAAAGAGAAGAGGCATTCCCTAAGGCGTTCTCCACCCCCCTCGAACCTTGAACAGACAGTTTTCCTGCTTTAGCCATCCGGATGGCTCTGACCTGCTCCTTGAATGTTTTGTAGCCACTGATTAAATCCACACCTTTATTAACAAATTTGACACTCATCTTAGGCAAGATCTTTATAACCTCACCCAGTGTATCCATGCTGGCTCCAACCAGCCGACTGGCTTCAGCTTCATCTGACTGCCTGCTTATCTCTTCCACAACGGTGGTGGTGATACTAGTCAGACCTGCCAGCAGCCCCAAGGAAGTTGCTGAGAGCATCAGACTAGTCCCTCCTGTCATGGGAGCCAGAACTAGACCTAGGATGCCCAGGACTCCAGAGGCTGTGCTGGTGGAATCGGCCACCACGTTGGAGATGGTGCAGCCACTGTGCACCTCATCAATGTGGGCGGCCAGCTCTCGGAGCTTCCTGATGTGTTCCTCAAGCTTGCTTTTCAACTGAGGAAATTCTTCCAAGAACCTCTTCTTCTGCAGCTCCTTTTGAGCTCCATTATTTTCATCCTTGGGTGGCTGTGTTAAATGCTCCTTCAGTGCATCATGCAAAGCGGCTTGCTCCTCACTGTGAGAGAAGAGGTCAAGTGCATGAGAAAAACAGGATTGCTTTTTAAAAACTCTAAAAGCTTGTTCAAAATTTACATTCATATTACAACTCCAATGGGGCATAATTTTACAGAGATCCAAATCTTTGGATTCTACTATGTACAGTTGGTAAATTATAGATGCTGCCATCCTTAGTCCATGGGGTTACTCTACAAAGTAGAATCAAAACACCATAGTGAAAGGCTCTTGAGAAAATGTCTCCACTCAGGGTCAGTGTCATTGCTCTCTGTGGGAACCCTGTGATGGGCACAGAGACGTGGGCTCAGAGAAAATACTTTGCCTCAGAGAACTGTGTGTGCTGTGAGGGGTGCACCTATCCTAAGAGTCTCCCTCTGCCCTTGGCTGCTGGGAAACCATTTGCATTCCCTGGAGCATTCAGCCTTCAGGATGCCTATGCTTGCCTGAGAAGCTCTGCAATGGGATGTCCAGACTGAACATGCCAGCCTCCATCTACTGTGCACAGTGTCAGCATTGGGGTTAAGATTTGGATCCCATCTGTAAGATACTTCATTAAATATCTGCATTTATTACAAGTAGGGAAGTGCAGGGTCTGTGATATGTCAGTCCCCATGAGTTTCCTATAAAAAGCTCAGCCTTAAAGGTGTGAGGTGTGGTGGGGACTTTGGAGTCATTTCTAACATCCAGAGGAACTAAGGCCAAAGGCATTAACCTTGATAAGATTCCCATGAGGCCCATTTTAGTAGAATTGACCTGTTGTTGGTGCCCTTGTAAGGGATGTGCTGTCTCCTGCCCTCACTGCAAGGTTGCTCTAAGTCTCAGCCCTCTGTGAGTGCAGGGTGGTTCCATCTCTGTCCCTTGGAGAAACAGTCCTGAGCTGTGTCCTTGTGGCTGCTTGCACCTGCTTCTGGATGGATAGTCTTTCCTAAGGTGGGCTTCCTGGTGTGCAGTAGTCAGGTGAATCACCATACTCTCAATGCAGGACAGCACTGCATCCCAAGGACAAGAAACTTCAAACTTGAAGCTCTCCTAGATCTGGCTGCTGGGTGTTTTCATTGGCTTGTTTTAACCCCATGTGATCCATGGTCAACTGCAACTATGTGATAGAAATCTAATGTGGGCATTGAATGGGTCATTCTAGCCAACTCCAAATCCTGTAGTTGGTTTAGCATAGTCCTTCATCAACAGCTGGTGTAAAAGAGGACAAGAGGGCTCACTGGGACACTTTCCTCAGATTTTGTCATTTACTTATCTTTGAGAACTTAATATAACAGAAGACAAACCCTTCATAGCCATGAGATCCTCCAGCTCATTTTGCCTGCTACCTGCTCTCTGCAGACGCCCACAGCCCTATCCTTCCATGCCTGGAGTTCACAAGGTCAGCAGTTGAGAACAGAAGGGGCTGCCACTAACCCTGACTCCAGGCTGACCCCCATCCCTCACTGACTCCTGATCCACCAACTGGCAGGGTCTAGTTCAGGGGTCCTACAGACATAGGCCACCAACAGACACCATATCTGGTGACAGTGTTTCATTTGAATGCAAGAAGGGCACATCAAAAGATGCTAGGCTCTTGGAGACCACCCATAGTAATTAGTACTCTGGAGTTCTCCTGAGTTTGGACAAGACAACAGGGAAAGTATGTTCCCCTGGGATGGAGACATGTGGTCACCTCAGACTCCAGAGTTATGCAAACTGACCTCTAACTACACTGAATTTGTAACATCATATGGCATTCCTGATAGCCAGGGAGCTCCATGCCGAGCAGAAGAGAGTTCCAGATGCCACCTGAGATCTCCGCAGGAAAGACAGTGTGCTGAGGGAACAACCAAGGCCAGCCTTGAACACTCATGAACCATGCAGTTAGAGCAGGGGGTGGCAAGTGTCCCTTCTTTCTCACAGTGTCCTCTGCTAGGCTTCTGCTTTGTGCCTTCAATTACTCCATCTTCCCAGCTGCCCTAGCCTTCAGCCTCCACCCCCATGCTAGGCTGCCGACACTGTCTCCTGAACCCTGGCTCGGACCCTGGTCCTGGTTCCTCTGGGCGTTGGGAAGGGTACTGTCACTTCATTTTTCATCCCTGATTTGTTGCTCATCCCAGGCCATCACCACATCCTATCAGGCTGAATTATCCTCTGTACTGAACACAGCCTTGCAGTCTGCATCTGAGCAAGGACAGTCAGGGTTGAACCTAGCTCTGGGCGGCTGCACCTTGTGCTCTCTGCCTCCTCAGCCACAGATGGATGCTGCTGCCATTCCAGCTCCTCAGATGAGGACTGAGCTAGAACCTTGGAGCATGGGTTCATCACGTCTACACTTTTCTCACCGGCTCTCAAAAGAAGTTCTTGATTCCTCAGCCCTACAGGAGACCATTGGCTCTGGTCTCTTCCAACTTTCTAAATTACTTCTCAAAGCTAACTTTCAGGAGCATCCACTGTGTACTGGCCGCATGCTGAGGATTTCACACACATGATCTTATTTTCTCAAACTAAAGTTTCAAGGCTTTAAAACTATCAAAGTGTTAATAACTTGCCAAGGCCATATGACTAATAGATGTCAGAAATGGTCCTGGGACCTTGAATGACCATCGCCCTAACCATTGGGACTGCCTAGAACGGGCATGGCTGCCCAGAACATAACCCTTATTTGCATGGTCTGGTGGGCAGTGTATCATGCAGGTAACCTTGACAATTCTGCTGCCTCCACAAATGCCTTCCAGGCTCCATCTTCAGTTATCAGGCGCTGCAGGTCCTCCCTGAGGAGTGTGTCGGTAAGATAATCCGTGATTTCCTCCACAATGCGTCTTCCCACTATTTACCAAGGAAAAGATCAGGGTTGAAAGACAGCATGAAAGGGTCGAAATGACAAGAAACAGGAGGTGGCAAGATGCCATATTTCTGCCCATGGGTCACCTGGTTCTAGTGGAGTCACAAGGGTTTGAGGTTCAAAATGTTTCCCAAATTTATATGTAAAAGCTCTTAGGCTCTGCAAGTACATATGGAGACAGAAACTTTGAGAAAGTAAAAATTTGAAGATCATATGATGTAATAAACATAGGGTGCTACCTAGTGGAACTGGGGTCCTTATGACAAAGGGATGCCAGATATCTACTCTCCATCATTTCATTATCCATCATATGTACACACGTGTCTCTATGTGTCCATATCTTTCTGCATGTTTTCTTACTCTGACCCCGCTCCACACATGCAGAGGACACACCTTGTGCAGATGTGGTGACCCTGCTCCCTCTGCACACCTGGAAGAGGTGCTTACTGGGATCAACCTGCCATATGCTCACTCCTGACACTGGCTTTCCATGTCTGAGAGAAATCACAGGGCTTTTGTTGAAGTCTCTTGCTCCATCTTCCATGAGACTCTTACATGTCACACACTGTGGTACCAGGGCCTTCACATGTGACCTCAAGCCATTAGTGGGTTCTACATTAGCTTTTTTGAGTCAAAAGTAGCATTTTCAAATAAGATGGAATGAACATCAGTGTGTATTGAACATGGGAAGGACCCAGGGCTCTCTGAAACCATGGAGAAGTCTCCTATGACCACTTGACTCTTTCGTATTTCATGATCCAAAGCCTACATGCTACATAAACAGCATCGCCTCGATTGGCTGACAGGTTGAGATGAACCCTTGTCACATCCAACCACACCACCTGCAGCATTGTACATGGAAGCAATGATTTTCCAGGAGCAAGAAAGCTCTGGGATTGCTCCCTTCACAAGCTGGGGCTTAGTTCTCTGGGGCCTTGCCCTGACTGCACCCTCCAACGATCCTACTGCCGAGGAGGAGCCTCCACTTACTGCCCCAATGTCCTCAACAATCTCTGTTCAATGACATTGAGCTTTCTCTTTTTCTCTCCAAGTGTAAAATGTCAATTATTTATATATGCGTGTATGTGTGTAGGTGAGTGCATTTATATGATTATATATGTATATGAACAGAAAATATTTACTCTGTGTACTACACACACACCCATACACATGCACACACACTCACAGAGGGGGGTTATTCATAACATGGTCTAACTGTATGGTGCCAACTTCTGGATTACTTACTTATCTGTGACTGAGATAAAACAGCACTGCAGGAGTACCTTAAGGAAGAGCCATTCTGGCTTCCAGCTCCACAGGGATAGATGGCCACAGGGGCAGGAAAGGAGAGAAGCAGGTGACAGAAGCTGAGAGATCACATCTCAACTTCATAGAAGAAGCATAGAATCTAGTGGAAGCTGGGCAAGGGTATGATCTCTATTTTATCTTGCTTTATTTTATTCTATTCTATTTTATTTTATTTATTTTTGAGACAGGGTCTCACTATGTAGCTCTGACTGGCCTGCAACTCACTATGTAGATCAGGCTGCCATTAAAACCACAGAGATCCTCTTACCTCAGCCTCTCAAGTGCTAGGATTAAGTGTGCACACCACACTCAGAAGGGCTATAAAGTCTACACACCCACACACAGGGATGGACAACCCCCAGTCATTCTTCACACAGCAACACAACCGGAGACCAGTGTTCAAATGCACTGGGGCTGTCGAACAGTCCAGACAGCACACGCGTACACACAGCGACACACACACACATAGATGGGTCACTAAGACAAAAAGGTTATGCTTAGGACAGGAAACAAAGAACATTTCCTCTTCCACTGGAACCTTAGTGAGAAGGAAGCAGCCACAGAAGAGGAAATTGACTACCTGCGCCTGCCATGAGAGCTTCTTGGTTCTCAGCGCCAGCCGCAGGATTTCTGACAGGCTTTTAAAGCTCTTCGGATGTCTAGGCTGGAGGAAAAAGAGACAAGAGCATCAACAACAACCATAAGATACAATGAGGGCAGCTGTAGGGAGGTAAAGTGAGAGGGGCCAGAGGCCCAGGGGTTCCTCTAAGGTGGCAGTAGAGGACAAAGGACTGACAGACAGACTGTTTCTTCTCCAGTGGGCCCTGCACTGCTGCTTACATATGTCAGTCATCTTAATTTACCCTCTCCCCCTCATCCTGGCCAAGTCAGAGGCCTCCTGTCCTGTTAACATCCATGGTTGATGTCACCAGCTAAGGACAGAGCCACGAAAAAATGCATTATACAATCTACACCCGGAGAGATGGGAAGGGGCATTCTGTCAACTACATGGTGGGAACAAATTCAGTTGATGATAAATGAAGTTATTTACTGTGTGTCTGTGACACACAGAGCTCCTTATACACATATCATAAAGAGACCAACGTCCTCCATTAGATGTGAGGCCTGTGACCTCAATTGGAAAGTGGAAGGAAGACCATACGTGGTTGCTGACACCCCAAGAGTTGACAGTAGTGCTAGACCAGGGACTTAGCTCCAAACTATTGTCATTGGCACCTCAGCATTTGGATATGAATCTCCACTCTGTAAACCCACAGCAGCATTTCCTCTCCTCACCGTGTGACTCTGAGTGGCTTCTCACATACATTTGGCCTGTGCCCTGTGCCCTGTGACAGTGTTTAATTCACTGGTGCCAGGGTGATCTCCAAGAGCTCACACCCCCTATTCTGCAGGAGCCTGCATCCCACTAGGGCTGGAGTCCTTCAGACCCTGTCCCTGTCCCTGCTCTGGCCCATGCAGTCCCTCTGTCCTCCTTCCTAAATGTTCAACCTTAGGCAGTGTCTAACCATCATGTGAACTGCAGTGGAAGAACACTGTCTTGAGGAACCTTCGGCACCGGGGCTCTTAGCTGTCAGATGTTTTATGAAGCAAAATGACTGCCTCACGCAGCGTCAACATGTAACTTTTTCAGGGCCTGAAACTCACTGTTGGATAAATAAAGTGTGAGACCCTACACTCACAGGGCCATGCATGAGGTGGACGTTCCCCCCAGACTCACAGTGCACTGCAGGCACTGTGACCAGCGGGTCTGCCCAGTGCATGGGGTAGCTTCAGCACTGGAGAGGCTGAGAAGAGTGATTGCTGGCAGCTGAAGCCAGCTAAGCCTTCACATTCAGACCCTAGTTCTTTTTTCTTTTTTTCCTTTCTTTCTTTGTTTCCTGTTTTTCTTCTTCTTCTTCTTCTTCTGATTTTTCTTTTTTTAATTTTAATTTATTAATCTATTCAGATTATAACTCAATTGTTATCCCATCACTTGTATCCTCCCATTCCTCCCTCCCTCCCGCTTTCACCCTATTCCCCTCCCTTAGGTCTATGACCAAGGGGGACCTCCTCCCCCACTATATGGTCATAGGCTATCAGGTCTCATCTTGGTAGCCTGCTTATTCTTTCTTTGAGTGCCACCAGGCCTCCCCACCAAGGGGAGGTGGTCAAATATGGGGCACCAGAGTTCATGCAAAGTCGTCCCTGCTCTCCACATAACTGTGGAGAATGTCCTGTCCATTGGGTAGATCAGAGTAGGGGTTCAATGTTTACTATTGGATTGTCCTTGGTTAGTGCAATAGTTTGAACAGCCCCCCCTGGGCCCCGAACCACCGATCACGATGTTCTTCTTGTAGGTTTATAGGACCCTCTGGGTCCTTCTATTTCCCCATCTCCTATATTTCTCTTACCTAGAGTCTCAGTAGGATGTCCATGAATCAAATGGATCTAACAGATATTTTTAGAACTTTTTGGTTTTTCAAGACAGGGTGTCTTTGTGTAGTCTTGGCTGTCCTGGACTATCTCTGTAGACCAGGCTGGCCTCGAACTCACAGCAATCCACCTGCCTCTCCATCTCGAATGGTGGGATCAACGTTATGCACCACCACGTCCAGCTGCAGACCCTAGTTCTAATCAAGCACAGACAATTCAAGTGTGTGGGTTGTGCTGAAGTTCTGCACTGTACAAGGACCTGGGCACAATCCACAGTGGCAAAATGGAAAAACTGAACCAGTTCATGTGCAGAAATTCAAGTTTTCTTGTGATTCCGTTCCCTCAGAGGCGGGAGAAGTTCGTGCGTGTGTTCATAGAGCGTGTCAGGCAGCATTTAGCAGCTCCGAGATGCAAAAACAGTGAGGGCACACACAGTGAAGGCACAGAGCCGGGGGTAGCTCTTACAGTCTGAGCTCTAGCTTATTCTAAGCTGATGTGAAGGATAGCACACACTCTTCCTCCAGTGACCTTTAAAGAGTGTCCCTCTGTTCACCTCACCTACATCAGTTGAGCCTGTAATGAGAGTTTTGGTGTCTTTAAGTGTAAACATGTTTTTGTTTTAATCCCAGGTGTGGGATATTGGGCTGCTTCGGACTGTCCACAGCAGCTACCCCATGCCGTGTTCTGGCAGGAGTGTGATTCTGCCAGCTGAAGATAAACTAATTCTGAGGACTCTAGAGAGGGTCTAAAAAGACTAGAGCCCCAAGACAGGGGCATGACTGTTCCTCCTGTTGGCTCCTAGGCTGCTGCTGCTGCTGCTGCTGCTGCTGCTGCTGGTGGTGGTGGTGGTTGTGGTTTGTCAAGTGGCCATAAGAAAAAAACATACAAGAAGAACAAGTTTGGGACAGCCTGATAAGATGTAAATTGGACTTGCCCTAATATACTCAATACCCCTAACCAGCAGGAAGTAGTCTAAAAAGAGCTCAATGCCCCTTTCCCCTCCAACCTTCTCTCCTACCTAGTGTTGGAGGGTTGGTTGGGATTAGGGTGGAATAAGGGTTTCAATGGAGGTAGAGGTATAAGAACCAAATAAAATAGATTTTTAAACCCCCCTCCCCCCAAAAAAACAAAAAACAAAAAACCGCCTACATAGGCTAGCCTGTACTTCCCTGGAGCGCCTTCCCTGCCTTCCAACCAGTGACATTTCCATCTCATTCCTCCACCTTCTCTTCATACTTTTGGTATCTGAGGGACCAGTACCAGTCTCCTGTGCCCTCTCTACCACTGCACAGCTGTCCAGAACACAACAGGTGGAGAGCAGCCTGCTGGGGCTCAGCAGCACAGGAAACCCTGGCTCCATCTATCAGGGGACAAACAGAAGCCTAGAGAAGGGTGACAAACCCAGTGTCACAAAGTACTCAGAGCAGAGCAGTGAGAGAATCAACAGCCCTGCCTCTAAACAGAAGAAATCCCATGGACTTAACACTTCCTGGGCCCCTCTGACTGACTAGAGCATGGCCACCCTGCTGGCCTGGGTAAAGCAAGGCACGATGGTCCTGGGGACTCTGCACTGAGCCTGGCCCCTGTCCCTTACTGGGTCCCTTCCCCACCTGCACACACAGGCCAGCCTTGCCATCCTCCTCTGTCCCCCACAGGCTAGGCAGAGGCCAATGAGAACCAGGGAGTGTCAGCCTCTCACCAACCTCTTCATCTCCTTCCAGGTTCCCTACAACAGTCACTGTGTGCTATGCCTCAGTTTCTCCATGGGGCCTGACACAGCATCATGAAGCAAAGACAACCTCTTCCCGAACCCCTCAGACACTTTGTATATCCTAATCAAAACCTGCCATTGGTAGTTATTGAGTTCAGCAACAGTACCCCAAGGCCAGTGTTGGGTGCCCATGCCACACATTTGGATGGACCTTGTGTCCCAAGCCTCCTCCAACCCCTTTTTCTGTTTTTTGGCTCTCCAAAAATGACTGAGCATAGAGAAAAGCTGCCTTTCCTCCAGAGGTCCCTGATCATGTCTCAGGCAGACCTACAAGCAGGGTCAAGCCCTCGGCAGCGTGGAGATCCCGTTTGGAAGATTCCGCATCCCATCCTGTGCTCATGGCAGAGGAAGAGGGAGGAACAGACAGACTCCACGCTGACTGCAAGTGCAGCCTCGCTGATGCTGAGCCTGTGACCTGGCCCACTGCCTCACCTCACTCAGCTCATCCATAAACTGGGCCCATCACCGTCCTCCTCCAGAACCCTTGGGAAAATGAACATATGTGGGGAGATGATCTTCAACTCACCAAGGAATCTTCCCGTAGCCAGGTTTGAATGGGTTCCAGTTGTCCTTAGCTGTGTGCATCCAGCTACACGCCTGAGATACAGTGAGGCAAAAGTGCTGGGCCTTATATACCCAGTGCCAGAGAGTGGAAAGTCCCGCTTTGTGGCCAGTGGTGATGAAATTACATGTTGAATGTGATACATGTGAAGCAACACCACTCTTGTTTACACATGGGCAGGAGTGGCTACCGCCAACAGCAGCTCTGGCCTCCATCACGTATAAAGACAACAAAGAATGAAAGTCATGGATGAGGCTTGAGCTCAGCTTCCATTTGTAAGGAAAGGGGACACGGCTCTGACTGTCATGGCATCAGAATGCTTGCTCACCAAAGGAAGGACCTGGCTTTTCATTCTTTTGTAGAGAAGGAAAAAAGTGAGTGTGGGGTAACAGTGAAACAGCCCTGGCCTGTTCCTAATCCGGAGACTTAGAATTCTGCACCCGTATGACTCAGGGCCAATAGACAAACAATGTTTTCACAATAAACCAGTGCTTCTGACCACATGGTGCTTTCTAACGGCCTAGTGTTCAGGGTCGGCTAGCTCATAGTAAATGCTCCAGAAACCCTATAGAAGCCTTCCTCCAGCTCAACTCTTTTCTCACTCTCTTCCCATTCAGAGGCAGTTGCTATGTTGTGTTATTCTCTACAGTAAATCTCTTGAGTAAGGTTTCTTGTGTGGCAAGACTATGCACTCCTTATCCCCCAACTGCCAGGATGTCCATGAGCCAGAAAAAAACCCCTTATATTGGCAATCTTCCACATTCACTGTACTTTCTGATCATGGGCCAGATTCAAGAAAGAGCAAAAGCAGTCTAAGAATAGAGGAGCTAAAAGCCTGCTGTGGCTTGGCTGTGAGGAGAGGGTCCCAAGGGAGGTTCTGAAAGCACAAAGAACAAAGTCAAGGGCCTAGCAAGAGGACACTTGAGATGGAGAGGAGACATTGCTCTGCTGCCTGCGCTGAGCTCAGGCCTCATGGGCTGCAGAGATGTACAGGGTGCCTGCCACACAATGTCTGCTCTGAGGGGTTTCTCTGGTGACACTTGGGACTCTCTTTTATTTTATTTCATTTAAAAATTTATTTTATTAATTTATTCAGATTACATCTCAGTTCTTATCTCCTCACTTTTATCTTCCCATTCCTCTCTCCCTCCCTCTTTCACCCTTTTCCCCTCCCCTAGGTCTGTGACAGAGGTGACTTTTTTCCCCACCATAAGGTCAGAGCCTATCAAGTCTCATCCTGGTAGCCTGCTTATCCTTTTTCTGAGTGCCACCAGGCTAGTAGTCAAATATGGGGCACCAGAGTTCATGTGCCCTGCTCTCCTGCAACTGTGGAGAATGTCGTGTCTATTAGCTAGATCTGAATAGGAGTTCAATGTTTACTGCATGTATTGTCCTTGGTTGGTGCAGTAGGTTGAGCATATTCCCTTGGGTTCAGATCGGCCCATCAGGATGTTTTTCTTGTGGGTTTCTATGACCCTCTGGATTCTTCTATTTCCCCATTCTCCCATATTTCCCTCACCTAGAGTACCAATAGGAAGTTCCTGCATCTATCCTGATCTCTTGGTAAATGAAGACTTTCATTGGACATCCCTTTTGGGCTAGTGTCCAATTATAAGTGAGTATATATCATGTGAGTCTTTCTGGGTCTGGGTTAGCTCACTCAGGATAATCGTTTATAGTTCCATCCATTTGCCCATAAATTTCAGTATTTCCTTGTTTTTAATAGCTGAGTAGCATTCCATAGTGTAAATGTTTCTTTAGCCACTCTTCAAATGAGGGACATTTAGGTGGTTTCCAGGTTCTAGCTATTACAAATAAGGCTGCTAAGAACATGGTTGAGTACATGACTTTGTTGTGTGGTGGAGGGTCTTCTGGGTATATTCTAAGGAGTGGAATAGCTGGGTCTTGAGAGAACCCTATTCCCAGTTTTCTGAGGCAGTGTCAGATTTATTTCCAAAGTGGTTTTACAAGTTTGCATTCTCACCAGCAATGCAAGAGTATTCCCCTTTCTGCACATCCTCACCAGCATGTGCTGTCACTTGTGTTTTTGATCTTAGCCATTCTGATGAGTGTAAGATGGAATCTCAGAGTTGTTTTGATTTGCATTTTTCTGATGACTAGGGATGTTGAACATTTCTTTAAGTGTTTCTCAGCCATTCAATATTCCTCTGTTGAGAATTCTCTGTTTAATTCTGAGCCCCATTTCTTAATTGGGTTATTTGGTTTGGTGGTGTTTAATTTCTTGAGCTCTTTATATATTTTAGATATTAGACTTTTGTCAGATGTAGGGTTGGTGAAGATCTTTTTCCAGTCTGTAGGCTGTCACTTTGTTCTGTTGACAGTGTCTTCTGCCTTAGAGAAGCTTCTCAGCATCATGAGGTCCCATTATTAATTGTTGACCTTAAGACCTGGGCTGTTGGAGTTCTGTTCAGGAAGTTATCTCTTCTGCCATTGCATTTCAGGCTCTTCCTTACTTTTTTCTTCTAACAGATTTAGTGTCTCTGGTTTTATGTTGAGGTCTTTAATCTACTTGAATTTGAGTTTTGTGCTTGGTGATAAATATGGGTCCAATTGCATCTCTCTACATGTAGACATCCAGTTAGACCAGCACCATTTGTTGAAGATGCTATCCTTTTTCCATTGAATAGATTTGGCTTATTTGTCAAAAATCAAGTGTCAAAGTGTGTGGATTTATTTTTGGGTCTTCAATTCGATTCCATTGCTCAATCAACCTGTTGCTATGCCAGTACCATGCTGTTTTATTCACTGTTGCTCTATAGTACAGCTTGAGATCTGGAATGGAGATTCCTCCAGAGGATCTTTTATTGTACAGGGTTGCTTTAGCTATTCTGGGTTTTTTGTTTTTCCATATGAAATTAAGAATTGATCTTTCAATGTCTTTAAAAATGTGTAGGTATTTTGATAACAATTGCATTGAATCTGTAGATTGCTTTTGGTAAGATGGCCATTTTTACTATGTTAATTCTCCTAATCCATGAACAAGGGAGCTCTTTCCATCTTCTGATGTCATGTTCAATCTCCTTATTCATAGATTTGAAGTTATTTTTCAAACAAATCTTCCACTTGCTTGATTAGAGTTATTCCTGGATACTTTATATTGCTTGTGGCTGTTGTGAAGAGTGTAGTTTACCTAATTTCTTTCTCAGCATGTTTGTCATTTGTATACAGGAAGGCTATTGAATTTTTTAGTTAATTTTGTATCCAGCCACTTTACTGAAGGTGTTTATCAGCTGTAGGAGTTCTCTGTGGAATTTTGAGGGTCACTTATGTACACTATCATATCATCTGCACATAGGGATAATTTGACTTCCTCCTTTCCCGTTTGGATCCCCTTGATCTCCTTTTGTTGTCTTATTGCTCTGACTAGAACTTCCAGAACTATATCGAAGAGATATGGAAAAAGTGGACAGCCTTGTCTGGTCCCCGATTTTGGAGGAATTTCCTTGAGCTTCTCTCCATTTAATTTGATGTTGGCTATTGGCGTGCTGTCTATAGCCTTTATTATGTTTAAGTATGTGCCTTGTATCCCTGATCTCTCCAAAACTTTAAACATGAATGAGTGTTGGATTTTGTTGAATGCTCTTTTGGCATCTAAGGAGATGATCATGTGGCTTTTTCTTTCGGTTTATTATATGGCGTATTTTATTTTAATCAGAGATCCCTGAATATTGGGGAAGGATGTATAGCTGGAGAACTGCCAAAGCCAGAGTGGTTGAAGGATGATTCACATAATTCGATAGTCTGTGGTTTTGTCCCCAATGCAGAAGAGAATATTTCCCTTATTTCCTCCTGCTAATTAAAGACATTTCAGGTCTGTGGATAATGACTTGTGTCATTGCATTTGCCTTGCTGTGTTCCAATGTGACACTGTGCATGGTGCCTGTTTGCCTCATGGTCTCTGTATCTAGGACCCTGAACTAGACCTGCTCATTGGTGGATCAGGAGTGAGTGAAGAGTGAGAGTCAGGCTGGAGCCAGGTTTAGTGGCTGCTCTTCTGCTCTCTGCTGCTGACCTTGTGAGCTGCAGCCAGCTCAGATGAAAATCCTCTGCTGAGACCATGTGGATGTGGGCATGTGTCTTCACGTAGATCAGAAGGTTGAGGCTTCATCTATTCTCTGTCTCAGGCTCACTGACAATTCCCTAAGTACTTGTAGAGTCTTCCAGGTGAGCATTAGCCTCTGGGTCAATTTCTAATCCTGTTTTTAACCAGAATCACATTCATCAAACCTGTGTCCAGTCAGCACATCTGACTAGTGCTCCTGACCGTTATGTGTGCATCACACAGAGGGCAGAGTTATCTGATGGCCATGTGGAAGTGCCACCGTCATGGGCTCAACACTGTGGGCTTTCACTTAGCTCTAAATTCTCCTGAAGTTTCCACATTATTCAGAGCCCAATATACTATATGAGCAAAGGCAAATAGGATTGTCCTAAGGATGAGTTTGGAATCCAGGCTGCAGTGTCAGGCTATCCATGCCTCTCCCAGGCTTTCAGTCACCCAGGAATGTGAGTGCGGGGTGCAGTTTCCTTCCCTGTGCTTTGCAGTCCAGGTAGGTTTGTCTGTGTTGACACCTTGTACGGTTTCAGAAGTCTCATGTCCAATGCACATTTGAAAAATCCCTGTTCCTGCCATGGTCCTTAGAGAAAGGGTGGTCAGCAGGGAGGTGAGCCGCTATTCTGAGGCAGTCAGTACAGTGTATGAAGTGGAAGTTTCTGGTTTCCTTGAAGATTCAGTTGTGACATAGGATGTTTTCCTGGAGGATGTGTTGTGAGAGGTCATGTGATGTTTTGCTAGGAGCAGACATGTGAGAGAGTTGGGATGATTGGAAAGAGTATAGGAAGAGCCACAGACAGTGGGACAAGGCTTTTTGCATTGCTAAGCTGTGGGACACTTGGCTGGTCTTCCCTTCATAAAGAGAAATGTTTCTGGAGAAATTCTTTTTAGGGGGTGGAGTCAAGACAAGATTTCTCTGTGTAACAGCCCTGTCTGTCCTAAAGTCACTTTGTAGACCAGGCTGGGCTTGAACCCACCAAGATCCACCTCCCTCTGCCTCCCGAGTCTGAGAGTAAATGCGTGCATTCCGGAGAACTTCTCGTGGTACTCTGGCTGATTCTGGCCAAGTCCACTGATTTGTAAAGATAGGTGGAGCCTCACTCTCTCTGCTATGTTTTATAGATTGATTGTGGGTTAGAAAGAACCACCATAGTAATTATAGCCTAGTAATAAACATACATCAGGCCATACCTCCACATTAATGGCAACATACCTTGATACCTTCCTCTCTTCCGGAAGGTCAATGGCTTTTCTCTCCAGAAGTCCTGGTGGTCAGAAATGACAAAAGTTCCTACTAACTCCTTCTTTGCAGACACTCAATGACATATCTTGCAAGTGTGACCCAAGTGAGGCCCTGAAACATCCTAATGTGTGTCAACATCATTTACATACAGATTGGGACAATTTCACACAGTTATTTTAGACTGAGTGTGAAGGGCAACCTGTGCCACCAGGGGGGCTTCAAAAGTTGCCTCTGAGGTGTCAAATCAACGAGGATTTGATCACGCAGACAGTGTGGTGATCCCCATCTGAGCGATTCCACATCCTCTCCATGGCAGAGGAGGAGGAGGAACAGACAGACCCCATTCTGACTGTATGCCCAGCCATGCCGATGCTGAGCCTGCCTGGGACCTGAGCCACTGTGTAATCTCCGTGAGCTCATGGGTAAAATGGGGCCACAACCCTCCTCCTCCAGAGCCTTGGAGATCCTGCTACACAACCAGACACAAGCTCTGGGCCTGATACACCCAGTTTCCCAAGAATGAAAGGGCAAGTCCCAGTTTTCAGGCTTCATAAGAAAACCACTCATGCCTCACAATGCCTGCTTTGCGCCACCCTCCTTGTTGACGCATGGACAGAAGTTGAAACTGCCAACAGCAGCCGTGGCCTGGGTGAGATAGAAACAGAGCTAAGAATGAAGGTGATGGATGAGGCTTGAGCTGGCCTTCAAATTGCCGGAAAAGGGACACAGCTCCAACTGTTAGTCGGGTGCTGGACCTGAAGGAACTAAGTTTCCCTGGGCAGGCAGGGTGCAGGATTTCAGGTGTCATCAGAATGCTTTCTCATTAAAGAATGACCAAGGGATCAGGCTTGTCACTAGTTTCTGGAAAGTGGAGATGTGGGTGTGGGGTAACAGACCAGGCTTGTTCCTGAGAAGGACACTTGATAATTCCTTTGAAAAACCACATTCAAAGTTCCTACGCCTCTAACTCTTTGTTGACTTGTAATGACATAGTTTGCGATTGAGACCCAGGTGTAGTCTTGAAACCCACTAATGTGTGTTGGCATCGTATACAGGCAGATGAAAGCATGTTGTACAGGTGCTGGGCCTGAAGGAATGAAGTTTCCCTGGGCAGGCAGGGTGCAGGATTTCAGTCTGGAGGTGACTGCCTGGAGAGACCACAGGGAGAAAGCCTTCTCCTTAGGGGTGCTTCAGTGACATGGCCCTTTTAGCAAGACAGCTTTCAGTGATACAGCTCTGCTTTATTCAAGGGAATAAGGGCTTTATATAGCTTGGGCTTTCGGGGTGAGTGTACATCTTTGGCTGGTCTTGAGGTGATGGAAATGCTTTATTTCCATGTAGAGGAATTCCAGGTGATGAAACCAGACCACCAGGCCACTAGGCCACCCGCCAACTCAAGGATGGGGGAGGAGACATGAAGACTCAGAAGGGGGTAGGAGCAGTCCTTACTCCTGTCTGTTCTCAAGATGAGATTTTTTTGGGAGGTTTGGGCACATCTGAGTCTCACGCTCACTCCGGGCAGGTTTCCCCAATAGCAATGTTCAAGTGCCCCACAAAGATAATTTCAGACTATCACTTTAGGCTGCTTGTACTATAACCTGTGCCACAAAGGTGGCTTCAAACTTTATCTGTGTGTTGTCAATTCAAAGCTGAGGTCACCTCAGGTTTGAGAGTCTTTTTGATTTAGGATTTTCAAATGCTAATTCCTCACCTCCTGTGGTCTCATTGTGGACCCCTGTTCTGTCAGTATTAGAAATAAACCTCACATCCTCGAGGTCAGTGAGACATTAACAGTCAATTTCTGTCTGTGGTGAATATCACCAGTATCCTGCTCACCACACAGCCCCTCCCTCTAACTGCTGGCAGGCCGCCATGCTTCCTGCTTCCCCGGACGTCAGCCGATCATATACCTCCCCATTCAAGGCTATAGTGGGGCATTCCATCATGTTCTGTCCACTCCTTTTGCCCCATCCCTCCTTCTCATGTATGGTTGCTTGTATTTCTTCAACTCAAGTCTATAGACCACCTGCCAGGTGACCTGAGACAGCACCTTGGGCAGCTAACGTGTTCTGAACTCTAGATGGGGTTGAAGCTTATAGGCTGGGATCCGTTTTTTCTTCCAATTTCAAATAACCTCAGTAACCTTGAACGATGATGTTTACTTAGGTTTATCAACGTAGATAGTTTGTGTGCTCAGTTGGGCATTGGGTGGGTACCATGGTTGACTTGGGGTTGTCAGTGGTGAGGAGCCCCGCACAGTCACACGATGAGGAGAGGAAATGCTTACAGAGTGTGGAGATTCATATCCAAATGCTGAGGTGCCAATGACAATAGTTTGGAGCTAAGTCCCTGGTCTAGCACTACTGTCAACTCTTGGGGTGTCAGCAATCACGTATGGTCTTCGTTCCACTTTCCAATTGAGTTCACAGACCTCACATCTAATGGAGGACGTTGGTCTCTTTATGATACGTGTATGAGGAGCTCTGTGTGTCACAGACACACAGTAAATAACCTCATTTATCATTGACTGAATGTGTTCCCACCATGTAGTTGACAAAGCACCCCTTCCTACGTGGGGAGCTGAAGAGGAGGGAAAGGCAGAGCAAGAGCTCTAGATATGGCCACAGCAGTTGGCCTCAGTCCCCCATCCATAGGGAAGTATCCTAGGACCTCTAGCCTATTCTAGGCAGCATCAGCAGTGTCAACTCCTACTCGTGTCCTTCAGGCAGTGACCTCTAGAGAATGACGGTGGCGGTGGAGGTGATGCAGAGGATGTTGGGAATGATTGTGGAGACAGCAGAAAAGATGGAATTCTTGACAAATATCCAGTCCTCCAAGTGGGCAGGGTCACCTGGGGAGCAATAACATTGAATGTCTGTGAGCTGTGATGGGTCCGTGTGGGTTTGGGGTAGAGAGTTAAGGGTGGTTTGTATGAGAAAACAAACTACTTATGTGTGGAATGAAGTCAACACATCTGGGACAGGAGCCTGTGACCCCCCCAAGCTTCCATTCATGCTGGGGAGAGGTGTCCTGCTGAAGATGGTGTCTCAGACCAACCGTCTTTCGTCCTCTTATGTTCGGTAGACTTGT
Source organism: Acomys minous (assembly GCF_964271855.1). Lineage (NCBI taxonomy): Eukaryota > Metazoa > Chordata > Mammalia > Rodentia > Muridae > Acomys > Acomys minous. The sequence continues at coordinate 24,683,921 of NC_140493.1, forward strand.
GTTCAATAAACATTATCTTCCTGGTCTAGAAAATGGAGTATAAAGCTGTTAATTGCACCAGAAGAAGGTGACATCAGGACAAAGAAAAAGGCAAAGTTCAATATAACCGGCTTTTGCCTTTGATGGGGAGCTATGTGCAGTACCAGGCTGAGGGGAGCCAAAGCCTGGTGGGCTGCCCCAGGCTCAGAGGGAGGCGCTATCTATGGTAAGCAGGATCACAGTGACACCCATCAGAGTCAGAATGTGGCTGCTCTAGTGTCAACTAACACCAAGGATGCCAGGTTTGGTCTAACACTGACAGCACTGGGGTCCCTTTGCAGAGCCCCACATGCCACTGCAATGACAGGGATAACAGGTTGGGGTTTCTTATGCCCACTCTTGATACTTAGAAAGATGACCGAAGCCAGGCCAAGCTGAAAACTCTGATGTACTGGTTTGTGTACTTTTGACCACTAGGCACTGGGCTCCTGACTTCCCTTTGTTTCTCTTCGACTAAGGAACTGGGCTGGTTCAGAATGTGCTGACAGCATGGCATGCAGTTGCCTTCTCATGCTTTGCAGGTCTTAGGGGGTTTTCTCTCATGGTCTCTTGGATGTCCAGCTGTGCTGAGCCAAGCCTGTTCTCTAGGCTGATGGCTAGAGTGGGGTGACCATGGTACCCTGGCATGTTTGTGCTGACCCCTCCTCCTTCCACAAGGTGAGGCTACTATCAACACACAGCAGCTTTATGATAGTTTCCTTTGGGTTGGCATCACATTTTTCTTGGCAGATGTTTCCTCTGGACCAACCGTATTGGCTGTGTCCCCAACAGCCCCCCAACTTCAGCAGACCACAGTCAGTATCAACTGCTCCAGAATTTGACAGTCATCATGAGGTTGTCCTGTGAGTGGGTGCGCAAAGTGTGGTGCAGGTAGGGCTCAGCACCTGAGTATGGGGTTATGAGTCTGAACTGCCCAGAAGAGGAGCCTCCCTAACTCCCTTTGAGTTCCGGCCTTTGCCCAGTTATCTCATGCACAAAGCCTGTGGGGACACCCACACCCCTAGGAAGACCTGGGCGCTGTTCAAATTCAGACAGAGCAAGATAACTCTGTAAATTGTGGGGCGTGTTCAGTTTTCCTACCTGCTCATCCTCACCACAGCTCTAGAGAAAGATACGAACCCATTTTATTTACACATCTGTGACAGAAGAACTGGACTCCAAATCATGTTGGGTCTCTCTGCACTTGTAAAACAAGAGAGAGGTTTGCCTGCAAGTGGGATTCCTGAGCTGCCCGGCTCAGCTCAGTTGACAGAATGCTTGGGACATGACGGGGACCCCAGAGGGAAGGTGTCTAGTGTGGGTGCCCACTCCACCTGGAAATGGGGGAAACAAAGAGATGGAGGAGGGCAAGGGAGAAAGGCTGAGATACAAGCAGCTAGATGTGGGTGTGCCGTCCATCCTTTCTCTAAGGTCCTATTCGGTGTCAAGCTTTATGTGGAACCTGAGGCTGCGGGAACAGTGACTTATCCAGGGTCCTGGAAAGGAGACTGAGAAGGGGGTAGCAGGATTGTATAATTTTGATATCTAGGGACCTTGGGAGCCTTGTGCTGCTGGGTGAGGTCAGTGACCAAAACCAGCTGCTAGGGGAAGGAACCTTTGGGAGCCATGGCCACCTTTGCCTGGTGCACAGAGACATCTGCCAGACATGCCAGAATATTCATTCCTCCTCACATGACACTAGCAATACCCATCAGTGCATCAGTCAAAGATCCCGGAACGCGGCTGTCATAGGCGAATCAGACAGTTATTCTCAAGGAGGGAGAAGACTGGCCTGGGAATCATGATATTAGTGGAGGTGTTGGAAGAAACCACCATAGGACCTGGGCTTTGGTGAGCTTGGTTGCAGGAGCATCTACAGGGTCAGCTGAAAAAAGCTGAAGACCTTGAGCTTTTTCAAACCTACTGTGCCTGGGGTTGTTCGGTGCCTCCACCTCCTTTCTAATCCATCTACTCTAGGTGGGAGGGAAAAGAGGTGGGCACGGGAGAATAAACCCTCTTAGACTCAGTTCCTTGGAGCAATTTCACTCTTCATTGTTGGGATTTACCAAACCAGGAATTCAGCAAAGGTGACTGCAACCTCAGCAAGTACAGCCAGGAACTGGGAAGCGTTCGTTGGAGCGTTTCCTTCTGAGAGCGTGTGGGAAGTGGAGTGAGGAAAGGCAAATGGTAGGAAGCAACGCCCAAACCCAAAAAGCCAAGCCTCTGGCTTTGGGCTCACATATACACACGTATCCGCTCATAGTGTCTTCCAGGATGTTTTTCAGTTGGCAAAGACCATGCCCAACAAGAAGTGGTTCTTCTTCTAGTAGACAAACTCCATGTGTCCCCCCCCAAGTCTGTTTCCAGCTGGCAAAAACCTCACACACCCACACAATTCACATCCCACACTTGGGATCAGAAGAAAAACGTGTCTACATCTACCACAGAAAGCTCTGGATGAATCTGTGCACAGGCGACTCAATAAATCTTATCTCTACAGAGAGACAGACAGAGAGGGGACATCTTGAAAAATTCAGTCTGTCTTGGAGGCAAAATGGGAGTTCCTCCCTTCATAGGACTAGGGAACACCCATATATTGCCTGCCTGCCTTCCAACGTGAGACAGAGCACAGGACTGCTCACTTAGTTCCTTGTCCATATGTGTGTGTGCTGGTGCTCATGTCCCTGTTTGTGTATGTCTAACTCTCTCTCTCTCTCTCTCTCTCTCTCTCTCTCTCTCCGTGTGTGTGTGTGTGTGTGTGTGTGTGTGTGTGTGTGTGTGCCTGCTATTGCTGCCTGGCACAAGGAAACATCAGCATTCCCACTGTAGGAAGAAGCTTTGAGAAGCCATGGAGTGGTCAGTGGTGTCAGGAATTGGGGACCTAGTCAGAGCCTCTGCCCATCTTCCCTAGCCTCAGGACAGCTAGACTCTAAGCAATAATTCATGGGTTTTGAGAGCCTTGCCTCTCCGGGGACTCAGAGCAAGAATGTAGGGATGAAAATCCTCTGCTGAGACCATGTGGATGTGGGCATGTGTCTTCACATAGATCAGAAAGTTGAGGCTTCATCTATTCTCTGTCTCAGGCTCACTGACAATTCCCTAAGTACTTGTAGAGTCTTCCAGGTGAACATCAGCCTCTGGGCCAATTTCTAATCCTCTTTTAACCAGAATCACATTCATCAAATCTGTGTCCAGTCAGCACATCTGACTAGTGCTCCTGAACGTTACGTGTGCATCACCCAGAGGGCAGAGTTATCTGATGGCCATGTGGAAATGCCACCGTCATGGGCTCAACACTGTGGGCTTTCACTTAGTTCTAAATTCTCCTGAAGTTTCCACATTATTCAGAGCCCGATATACTATATGAGCAAAGGCAAATAGGATTGTCCTAAGGATGAGTTTGGAATCCAGGCTGCAGTGTCAGGCTATCCATGCCTCTCCCAGGCTTTCAGTCACCCAGGAATGTCAGTGCGGGGTGCAGTTTCCTTCCCTGTGCTTTGCAGTCCAGGTAGGTTTGTCTGTGTTGACACCTTGTACGGTTTCAGAAGTCTCATGTCCAATGCACATTTGAAAAATCCCTGTTCCTGCCATGGTCCTTAGAGAAAGGGTGGTCAGCAGGGAGGTGAGCCGCTATTCTGAGGCAGTCAGTACAGTGTATGAAGTGGAAGTTTCTGGTTTCCTTGAAGATTCAGTTGTGACATAGGATGTTTTCCTGGAGGATGTGTTGTGAGAGGTCATGTGATGTTTTGCTAGGAGCAGACATGTGAGAGAGTTGGGATGATTGGAAAGAGTATAGGAAGAGCCACAGACAGTGGGACAAGGCTTTTTGCATTGCTAAGCTGTGGGACACTTTGCTGGTCTTCCCTTCATAAAGAGAAATGTTTCAGGAGAATTTCGCTTTTTGGAGGAGGAGGCAGAGTCAAGACAAGATTTCTCAGTGTAACAGCCCTGTCTGTCCTAAAGTCACTTTGTAGACCAGGCTGGGCTTGAACCCACCAAGATCCACCTGCCTCTGCCTCCCGAGTCTGAGAGTAAATGCGTGCATTCCGGAGAACTGGTGGTACTCTGGCTGATTCTGGCCAAGTCCACTGATTTGTAAAGATAGGTGGAGCCTCACTCTTTCTGCTATGTTTTATAGATTGATTGTGGGTTAGAAAGAACCACCATAGTAATTATATCCTAATAATAAACATACATTAGGCCATACCTCCACATTAACGGCAACATACCTTGATACCTTCCTCTCTTCCGGAAGGTCAATGGCTTTTCTCTCCAGAAGTCCTGGTGGTCAGAAATGACAAAAGTTCCTACTACACTCCTTCTTCGCAGACACTCAATGACATATCTTGCAAGTGTCACCCACGTGAGGCCCTGAAACATCCTAATGTGTGTCAACATCATTTACATACAGATTGGGAAAATTTCACACAGTTATTTTAGACTGAGTGTGAAGGGCAACCTGTGCCACCAGGGAGGCTTCACAAGTTGCCTCTGAGATGTCGAATCAACGAGGATTTGATGACGCAGACAGTGTGGTGATTCCCATCTGAGCGATTCCACATCCTCTCCATGGCAGGGGAGGGAGGAGGAGCAGACAGACCCCATTCTGACTGTACGCCCAGCCATGCCGATGCTGAGCCTGCCTGGGACCTGAGCCACTGTGTAATCTCCGTGAGCTCATGGGTAAAATGGGGCCACAACCCCCCTCCTCCAGAGCCCTGGAGATCCTGCTACACAACCAGACACAAGCTCTGGGCCTGATACACCCAGTTTCCCAAGAATGAAAGGGCAAGTCCCGGTTTTCAGGCTTCATAAGAAAACCACTCATGCCTCACAATGCCTGCTTTGCGCCACCCTCCTTGTTGACGCATGGACAGAAGTTGAAACTGCCAACAGCAGCCGTGGCCTGGGTGAGATAGAAACAGAGCTAAGAATGAAGGTGATGGATGAGGCTTGAGCTGGCCTTCAAATTGCCGGAAAAGGGACACAGCTCCAACTGTTAGTCGGGTGCTGGACCTGAAGGAACTAAGTTTCCCTGGGCAGGCAGGGTGCAGGATTTCAGGTGTCATCAGAATGCTTTCTCATTAAAGAATGACCAAGGGATCAGGCTTGTCACTAGTTTCTGGAAAGTGGAGATGTGGGTGTGGGGTAACAGACCAGGCTTGTTCCTGAGAAGGACACTTGATAATTCCTTTGAAAAACCACATTCAAAGTTCCTACGCCTCTAACTCTTTGTTGACTTGTAATGACATAATTTGCGATTGAGACCCAGGTGTAGTCTTGAAACCCAATAATGTGTGTTGGCATCATATACAGGCAGATGAAAACATGTTGTTCAGGTGCTGGGACTGAAGGAATGAAGTTTCCCTGGGCAGGCAGAGTGCAGGATTTCAGTCTGGAGGTGACTGCCTGGAGAGACCACAGGGAGAAAGCCTTCTCCTTAGGAGTGCTTCAGTGACATGGCCCTTTTAGCAAGACAGCTTTCAGTGATACAGCTCTGCTTTATTCAAGGGAATAAGGGCTTTATATAGCTTGGGCTTTCGGGGTGAGTGTACATCTTTGGCTGGTCTTGAGGTGATGGAAATGCTTCATTTCCATGTAGAGGAATTCCAGGTGATGAAACCAGACCACCAGGCCACTAGGCCACCTGCCAACTCAAGGATGGGGGAGGAGACATGAAGACTCAGAAGAGGGTAGGAGCAGTCCTTACTCCTGTCTGTTCTCAAGATGAGATTTTTTTGGGAGGTTTGGGCACATCTGAGTCTCACGCTCACTCTGGGCAGGTTTCCCCAATAGCAATGTTCAAGTGCCCCACAAAGATAATTTCAGACTATCACTTTAGGCTGCTTGTACTATAACCTGTGCCACAAAGGTGGCTTCAAACTTTATCTGTGTGTTGTCAATTCAAAGCTGAGGTCACTTCAGGTTTGAGAGTCTTTTTGGTTTAGGATTTTCAAATGCTAATTCCTCACCTCCTGTGGTCTCATTGTGGACCCCTGTTCTGTCAGTATTAGAAATAAACCTCCCATCCTCGAGGTCAGTGAGACATTAACAGTCAATTTCTGTCTGTGGTGAATATCACCAGTATCCTGCTCACCACACAGCCCCTCCCTCTAACTGCTGGCAGGCCGCCATGCTTCCTGCTTCCCCGGACGTCAGCCGATCATATACCTCCCCATTCAAGGCTATAGTGGGGCATTCCATCATGTTCTGTCCACTCCTTTTGCCCCATCCCTCCTTCTCATGTATGGTTGCTTGTATTTCTTCAACTCAAGTCTATAGACCACCTGCCAGGTGACCTGAGACAGCACCTTGGGCAGCTAACGTGTTCTGAACTCTAGATGGGGTTGAAGCTTATAGGCTGGGATCCGTTTTTTCTTCCAATTTCAAATAACCTCAGTAACCTTGAACGATGATGTTTACTTAGGTTTATCAACGTATTAGATAGTTTGTGTGCTCAGTTGGGCATTGGGTGGGTACCATGGTTGACTTGGGGTTGTCAGTGGTGAGGAGCCCCGCACAGTCACACGATGAGGAGAGGAAATGCTTACAGAGTGTGGAGATTCATATCCAAATGCTGAGGTGCCAATGACAATAGTTTGGAGCTAAGTCCCTGGTCTAGCACTACTGTCAACTCTTGGGGTGTCAGCAATCACGTATGGTCTTCGTTCCACTTTCCAATTGAGTTCACAGACCTCACATCTAATGGAGGACGTTGGTCTCTTTATGATATGTGTATGAGGAGCTCTGTGTGTCACAGACACACAGTAAAGAACCTCATTTATCATTGACTGCATGTGTTCCCACCATGTAGTTGACAAAGCACCCCTTCCTACGTGGGGAGCTGAAGAGGAGGGAAAGGCAGAGCAAGAGCTCTAGATATGGCCACAGCAGTTGGCCTCAGTCCCCCATCCATAGGGAAGTATCCTAGGACCTCTAGCCTATTCTAGGCAGCATCAGCAGTGTCAACGCATACTCGTGTCCTTCAGGCAGTGACCTCTAGAGAATGACGGTGGCGGTGGAGATGATGAAGAGGATGTTGGGAATAATTGTGGAGACAGCAGAAAAGATGGAATTCTTGACAAATATCCAGTCCTCCAAGTGGGCAGGGTCACCTGGAGGGCAATAACATTGAATGTCTGTGAGCTGTGATGGGTCCGTGTGGGTTTGGGGTAGAGTTAAGGGTGGTTTGTATGAGAAAACAAACTACTTATGCATGGAATGAAGTCAACACATCTGGGACAGGAGCCTGTGACCCCCCCAAGCTTCCATTCTTGCTGGGGAGAGGTGTCCTGGTGAAGATGGTGTCTCAGACCAACCGTCTTCCGTCCTCTTACGTTCTGTAGACTTGTGTTCAATAAACTTTATCTTCTTGGTCTAGAAAATGGAGTATAAAGCTGTCAATTACACCAGAAGAAGGTGACATCGGGACAAAGAAAAAGACAAAGTCAATATAACCGGCTTTTGCCTTTGATGGGGAGCTATGTGCAATACCAGGCTGAGGGGAGCCAAAGCCTGGTGGGCTGCCCCAGGCTCAGAGGGAGGCGCTATCTATGGTAAGCAGGATCACAGTGACACCCATCAGAGTCAGAAGGTGGCTGCTCTAGTGTCAACTAACACCAAGGATGCCAGGTTTGGTCTAACACTGACAGCACTGGGGTCCCTTTGCAGAGCCCCACATGTCACTGCAATGACAGGGAAAACAGGTTGGGGTTTCTTATGGCCACTCTTGATACTTAGAAAAATGACCGAAGCCAGGCCAAGCTGAAAACTCTGACATACTGGTTTGTGTACTTTTGACCACTGGCTTCTCTAGGCACTGGGCTCCTGACTTCCCTTTGTTTCTCTTCGACTAAGGAACTGGGCTGGTTCAGAATGTGCTGACAGCATGGCATGCAGTTGCCTTCTCATGCTTTGCAGGTCTTAGGGGGTTTTCTCTCATGGTCTCTTGGATGTCCAGCTGGTCTAAGCCAAGCCTGTTCTCTAGGCTGATGGCTAGAGTGGGGTGACCATGGTACCCTGGCATGTTTGTGCTGACCCCTCCTCCTTCCACAAGGTGAGGCTACTATCAACACACAGCAGCTTTATGATAGTTTCCTTTGGGTTGGCATCACATTTTTCTTGGCAGATGTTTCCTCTGGACCAACCGTATTGGCTGTGTCTCCAACAGCCCCCCAACTTCAACAGACCACAGTCAGCATCAACTGCTCCAGAACTTGACAGTCATCATGAGGTTGTCCTGTGAGTGGGTGCGCAAAGTGTGGTGCAGGTAGGGCTCAGCACCTGAGTATGGGGTTATGAGTCTGAACTGCCCAGAAGAGGGGCCTCCCTAACTCCCTTTGAGTTCCGGCCTTTGACCAGTTATCTCATGCACAAAGCCTGTGGGGACACCCACACCCCTAAGAAGACCTGGGCGCTGTTCAAATTCAGACAGAGCAAGATAACTCTGTAAATTGTGGGGCGTGTTCAGTTTTCCTACTTGCTCATCCTCACCACAGCTCTAGAGAAAGATACGAACCCATTTTATTTACACATCTGTGACAGAAGAACTGGACTCCAAATCATGTTGGGTCTCTCTGCACTTGTAAAACAAGAGAGAGGTTTGCCTGCAAGTGGGATTCCTGAGCTGCCCGGCTCAGCTCACGTGACAGAATGCTTGGGACATGACGGGGACCCCAGAGGGAAGGTGTCTAGTGTGGGTGCCCACTCCACCTGGAAATGGGGGAAACAAAGAGATGGAGGAGGGCAAGGGAGAAAGGCTGAGATACAAGCAGCTAGATGTGGGTGTGCCGTCCATCCTTTCTCTAAGGTCCTATTCGATGTCAAGCTTTATGTGGAACCTGAGGCTGCGGGGACAGTGACTTGTCCAGGGTCCTGGAAAGGAGACTGAGAAGGGAGTTGCAGGATTGTATAATTTTGACATCTAGGGACCTTGGGAGCCTTGTGCTGCTGGGTGAGGTCAGTGACCAAAACCAGCTGCTAGGGGAAGGAACCTTTGGGAGCCATGTCCACCTTTGCCTGGTGCACAGAGACATCTGCCAGATATGCCAGAATATTCACTCCTCCTCACATGACACTAGCAACACCCATCAGTGCATCAGTCAAAGATCCCAGAACGCGGCTGTCATAGGCGAATCAGTCAGTTATTCTCAAGGAGGGAGAAGACTGGCCTGGGAATCATGGTATTAGTGGAGGTGTTGGAAGAAACCACCGTAGGACCTGGGCTTTGGTGAGCTTGGTTGCAGGAGCATCTACAGGGTCAGCTGCAGAAAGCTGGAGGCCTTGAGCTCTTTCAAACCTACTGTGCCTGGGGTGGTTCGGTGCCTCCACCTCCTTTCTAATCCATCTACTCTAGGTGGGAGGGAAAAGAGGTGGGCACGGGAGAATAAACCCTCTTAGACTCAGTTCCTTGGAGCAATTCCACTCTTCATTGTCGGGATTTTACCAAACCAGGAATTCAGCAAAGGTGACTGCAACCTCAGCAAGTACAACCAGGAACTGCGAAGCGTTCTTTGGAACGTTTCCTTCTGAGAGCGTGTGGGAAGTGGAGTGATGAAAAGGCAAATGGTAGGAAGCAACGCCCAAACCAAAAAAGCCAAGCCTCTGGCTTTGTGTTCACATATACACACGTATCCGCTCACAGTCTCTTCCAGGATGTTTTTCAGTTGGCAAAGACCATGCCCAACAAGAAGTGGTTCTTCTTCTAGTAGACAAACACCATGTGTCCTCCCCCAAGTCTGTTTCCAGCTGGCAAAAACCTCACACACCCACACAATTCACATCTCACACTTGGGATCAAAAGAAAAACGTGTCTACATCTACCACAGAAAGCTCTGGACGAATCTGTGCACAGGCGACTCGAAAAATTTTATCTCTACAGAGAGACAGACCGAGAGGGGACATCTTGAAAAATTCAGTCTGTCTTGGAGGCAAAATGGGAGTTCCTCCCTTCATAGGACTAGGGGACACCCATCTATTGCCTACCTGCCTTCCAAAGTGAGACAGAGCACAGGGCTGCTCACTTAGTTCCTTGTCCATATGTGTGTGTGCTGGTGCTCATGTCCCTGTATGTGTATGTCTAACTCTCTCTCTCTCTCTCTCTCTCTCTCTCTCTCTCTCTCTCTCTCTCTCTGTGTGTGTGTGTGTGTGTGTGTGTGTGTGTGTGTGTGTGTGCGTGCCTGCTATTGCTGCCTGGCACACTGAAACATCCGCATTCCCACTGTAGGAAGAAGCTTTGAGAAGCCATGGAGTGGTCAGTGGTGTCAGGAATTGGGGACCTAGTCAGAGCCTCTGCCCATCTTCCCTAGCCTCAGGACAGCTAGGCTCTAAGCAATAATTCATGGGTTTTGAGAGCCTTGGCTCTCCGGGGACTCAGAGCAAGAATGTAGGGATGAAAATCCTCTGCTGAGACCATGTGGATGTGGGCATGTGTCTTCACGTAGATCAGAAAGTTGAGGCTTCATCTATTCTCTGTCTCAGGCTCACTGACAATTCCCTAAGTACTTGTAGAGTCTTCGAGGTGAGCATCAGCCTCTGGGCCAATTTCTAATCCTCTTTTAACCAGAATCACATTCATCAAATCTCTGTCCAGTCAGCACATCTGACTAGTGCTCCTGACCGTTATGTGTGCATCACACAGAGGGCAGAGTTAACTGATGGCTATGTGGAAGTGCCACCATCATGGGCTCAACACTGTGGGCTTTCACTTAGTTCTAAATTCTCCTGAAGTTTCCACATTATTCAGAGCCCGATATACTATATGAGCAAAGGCAAATAGGATTGTCCTAAGGATGAGTTTGGAATCCAGGCTGCAGTGTCAGGCTATCCATGCCTCTCCCCGGCTTTCAGTCACCCAGGAATGTCAGTGCGGGGTGCAGTTTCCTTCCCTGTGCTTTGCAGTCCAGGTAGGTTTGTCTGTGTTGACACCTTGTACGGTTTCAGAAGTCTCATGTCCAATGCACATTTGAAAAATCCCTGTTCCTGCCATGGTCCTTAGAGAAAGGGTGGTCAGCAGGGAGGTGGGCCGCTATTCTGAGGCAGTCAGTACAGTGTATGAAGTGGAAGTTTCTGGTTTCCTTGAAGATTCAGTTGTGACATAGGATGTTTTCCTGGAGGATGTGTTGTGAGAGGTCATGTGATGTTTTGCTAGGAGCAGACATGTGAGAGAGTTGGGATGATTGGAAAGAGTATAGGAAGAGCCACAGACAGTGGGACAAGGCTTTTTGCATTGCTAAGCTGTGGGACACTTTGCTGGTCTTCCCTTCATAAAGAGAAATGTTTCTGGAGAAATTCTTTTTAGGGGGGTGGAGTCAAGACAAGATTTCTCTGTGTAACAGCCCTGTCTGTCTTAAAGTCACTTTGTAGACCAGGCTGGGCTTGAACCCACCAAGATCCACCTCCCTCTGCCTCCCGAGTCTGAGAGTAAATGCGTGCATTCCGGAGAACTTCTCGTGGTGCTCTGGCTGATTCTGGCCAAGTCCACTGATTTGTAAAGATAGGTGGAGCCTCACTCTTTCTGCTATGTTTTATAGATTGATTGTGGGTTAGAAAGAACCACCATAGTAATTATAGCCTAGTAATAAACATACATCAGGCCATACCTTCACATTAACGGCAACATACCTTGATACCTTCCTCCCTTCCGGAAGGTCAATGGCTTTTCTCTCCAGAAGTCCTGGTGGTCAGAAATGACAAAAGTTCCTACTACACTCCTTCTTCGCAGACACACAATGACATATCTTGCAAGTGTGACCCAAGTGAGGCCCTGAAACATCCTAATGTATGTCAACATCATTTACATACAGATTGGGAAAATTTCACACAGTTATTTTAGACTGAGTGTGAAGGGCAACCTGTGCCACCAGGGAGGCTTCAAAAGTTGCCTCTGAGGTGTCAAATCAATGAGGATTTGATCACATAGACACTGTGGTGATCCCCATCTGAGCGATTCCACATCCTCTCCATGGCAGAGGAGGGAGCAGGAGCAGACAGACCCCATTCTGACTGTATGCCCAGCCATGCCGATGCTGAGCCTGCCTGGGACCTGAGCCACTGTGTAATCTCCGTGAGCTCATGGGTAAAATGGGGCCACAACCCTCCTCCTCCAGAGCCTTGGAGATCCTGCTACACAACCAGACACAAGCTCTGGGCCTGATACACCCAGTTTCCCAAGAATGAAAGGGGAAGACCCAGTTTTCAGGTTTCATAAGAAAACCACTCATGAGTCACAATGCCTACTTTGCACCACCCTCCTTGTTGACAGATGGACAGAAGTTGAAACTGCCAACAGCAGCCGTGGCCTGGGTGAGATAGAGCTAAGAATGAAGGTCATAGAAGGCTTGAGCTGGCCTTCAAATTGCCGGAAAAGGGACACAGCTCTAACTGTTATTCACTTTAGAGTGCTTGTACTGTAACCTATATCATGAAGGTGGCTTTAAAATTTATCTGTGTGTTGTTAATTCAAAGTTGAGGTCATTTCAGGTTTGAGAGTCTTTTTGAATAGGATTTTCAAATGCTAAATGCTCACCTCCCTTCATTAAGGGAACTAACAAGAGATGTGGAAAATCCAGAAGGTTATCAGGGTTTTGACTGGCAACCTATGGAGGCACAAGAATTAAAAGAGTGTAAGGAGGATATAAGAAGTTATGGGTTTCACTTACAGTGTGTTAAACAGACACTTAATTGGGCCACACAGAATCACATAATTCCAAAAGGGTCAAGAGATTTGATGACTGTCATTTTAGATCCATGTCTCCAATTATAATGGCTGGCATGGTAGAAAGATGAGGCCTCACTTATGGAGCAGCTCAATAGGACCATTACTTTTATCAGCTGAATGCTGAATGTAAAAAGGCTTTTAGACTCTTGAAGGCAAGATCTGCACCTCTTCATGAATGGATTAAAATTACTTCAGACATAGAAGTAAATACTCATGATTCAGTGATATTTGAACAAAAACTACAGGAGACATCAAAACACAAAATGCTCACTGTTGTGACTGTAAAAATTCAAATCATAATGAACTAACCATTCCTAAAGATAAATTATTCTACAATGGTAATAATGCAGGGAAAGGATTTCCTGTAAAATGTAGGAGATGTGGAAGGAATGGTCATGTGGCTCATAAATGTAGGTCATCCAAGGATACCCAAGGCAATTCCCTGATTTCAGAAAACCGATTAATGGGTTAAGCTCAAGGCTCAACAAAAAACAACATGAGCCATTCATATTCTGTTCAACAGAAAGCGATTATTCTAAAAGACAACAAGAAAATTCAAGGTCTGATAAAACAAATAGCGCTACTGAAGATTTAGGAAACCCATTTAATGGAGGTAGCAATGCCCTTAGAGATAAAATAAGGTACTGGAGATACTAAAAAAACAAACAAACAAACAAACAAGTATTTGGCAAACTATAAGAGGCCAAAGTTAAAATTACAATTTACAATTAAATGGCATTGAGATTGAGGGATTTCTAGATACTGATGTAGATGTCGCTATAATTTTTCCAAGATTCCTGGCATCCAATTTGGCCACTTCAAAAGGTATCTACACAGTTCTTGGGGATTGGAACATTATCTCAAATAAGACAGTGTCAAATGGATTAAATGTACAGGGACAGAAGGTCAAACAGGAAAATTAAGGCCATATGTGGCTGATATAGCCATAAATTTATGGGTAAGAGATCTGTTACAACAATGGAAAATCCAGGTTAACATCCCTCTAGTTTCAGAAACAAGCCAGAAAACAGGTGATACTCCTGATAAAAAATTAAAACTATAAAAAGGGATTATCAAAGACAGTTACAGTCTATCCAGGCTGTCTATAAACAAGATACATACAACCGGGGCCAACTCTTCTAGATCATATTGAGAAACCACTGCTGCTAAAACACCTATAGCCTTGCCACTAAAATGGTTGACTGACCAACCTATTTGGATTGAACAATGGTCTATGACTAAAGAAAAACTATAGGCACTAAAAAAGCTAGTCCAAGAACAACTGGAGGCTCAACATAGAGAAGAGTCCAACAGCCTTTGGAATTCTCTTGTATTTGTCATAAAAAAGAAATATGGAAAATGGAGGATCTTAACAGATCTCAGAGCAATTAATAAAATTATTCAGCCTATGGGAACTTTACAATCTGGAATCCCATTGCCTTCCTTGTTACCTAAGGAATGGCCTATTATAGTGATTGATCTAAAAGATTGCTTTTTCATGATTTCTTTACATAAACATGATAGAGAGAGATTTTCCTTCTCAGTACCTACTTTTAATAGAAGCTGTCCAATAAAGAGATATCATTGGACAGTTTTACCACAAGGAATCTTAAACAGTTCTGCTTTGTGTCAATATTTTGTACAACAGCCATTGGAGATAATTCCCAAGAAATTTCCTCAATCCATAATTTACCATTATATGGATGATATCTTATTGGCTGATTCAGATGCAAGTATATTAGAACAGATTTTTTATGAAATTTAAAAAAACCCTTGCCTGGTTGGGGATTACAGATTGCCCCCAAAAACATACAAAGAGGGAACTCTGTTGGTTATCTAGGATTCAAAATAGACCTACAGAAAATTAGACCGCAGAAAGTACAAATAAGGAGAGATCAATTAAGAACTCTTAATGATTTTCAAAAATTGTTGGGAGATATTAACTGGCTGCAGCCTACAATTGGTTTAGCTACCCAAGAACTAAGTAATTTATTTCAAATCCTACAAGGTGATAAGGACTTGAATAGCATAAGAAAGCTATCAGCTAAAGCTGAAAACGAATTGGCTCTGGTAGAAAGGAAATTTTAAGACTGTTATATAGACTGCATTGATCCAAAGAAGCCATGTATTTTAGTTATCTTGCCTTCTACTCATTCTCCCACAGGAATTCTTATGCAAAGGGAAGATTGTATCTTAGAATGGATATTTTTACCACGCAAAGTAAAAAATAAAAAAACCTACACAGAAAACATTTCTGAATTGATTGTGAAAGGAAAAATGAGACTTTGCCAGTCAGCTGGAATAGATCCGGCTGAGATGGTGGTACCTTTTACTAATGCTGAGATTGCCTCATTATGGGACAATGAACATTGGCAGAGGGCTTGTAGTGATCTTTTTGGGAGAAATTAACAACAGATACCTCAAAATCAAGTGATTTCAATTGATAAAAAGAACTAATTGGATTCTTCCTCATATAGTAAAGAGGATTGCAATTTCTGGTGCCAGCCCCAGGCCCCCAAGAATCAGAAACAAGTTTATGGGGCCATGAAATTTGTTCCTCAGAACCCCACAAATCCATTTTACAATTTGTCTAAGCAACCCCAGGGAGTGCAGGATTGGACCTTAGTCCCTCTGCCTACACAGTGTTAACCCCTGAAATGGCAATGCAAGCCTTACCTACTGGAGTTTATGGACCTTTACCTCCAGGGATGATGGGATTAATTGTGGGAAGAAGCAGTAGTGTTATGAAAGGTTTACATGTAGCACCAGGAGTTATGAACTCTGATTATACTGGAAAAATAAAAATTATGACTAGATTGTCTACTGGCATTTCTGTAATCCAGACTGAACAGTGCATACCTCAGTTAATGTTAATTGCCATGCCTCAGCTACCTAACAAAGCTGCTAGGAGGCACATAAGACATAAAAAAATAATTGGGTCTTCAGACGTTTAATGGGTGCAACCAGTAGGCAAAGGATGTCCTCAGTTAAAGCTTTTACTAAATGGAAAAGCATTTAAGGGCCTTATAAACACTGAGGCAGATGTCATTACCATTTCTGGACAGCAATGGCCTGCCCCATTGGCCTAAAACACGCACCGTTACCAGCCTGAGAGGAATTGGTCAATCCCAAGACCCTGATCAGCAGAGTGCTGATCTGCTCATAAGGAAAGATATAGAAAGGAATCACGTGTATGCCATATATTGTGGAAGAATTGCCAGTAAATCCATGGGGAAGGGACATCCTGGGATGAATGGGGGTTATGATGTGTAGTCCAAATGAAGTAATCATGAAACAAGTGCTGCGGTGAGGATAGCTGCCAGGAAAAGGGCTAGGAAAGTGTGAGACAGGCATTATTCACCCTGTCCAAGCTAAGGGAAACTTAGGGACTGCAGGATTAGAAGTTTTTCCCAGCGGTTGTTGACCACACTGCATGCCATGCTGAAACGTATAATGTGGATATCTGATGAACCCATATGGATGGATCAATGGCCCCTTACTACTGAAAAGACTCAAGCAACACAGATGTTAGTGAAGGAACAACTGACTGCCGGCCATGTTGTGGGATCTACCTCTCCTTGGAATACTCCTATGTTTGTGATTAAGAAAAGGTCAGGGAAATGGAGGTTGTTACAAGATTTAAGAAGTTAATGAAGCAATGCAACATATGGGAGCACTACAACCAGGGTTACCTTCTCTTGCAGCTACTCCCAAAAATACTTTCAAAATTATTACAGACCTTAATGACTGTTTTTTTTTTTCACTATCCCCCTACATCCAAAGGACTGCCCTCACTTTGCTTTTAGTGTACCTTTTGTGAATTTTAAAGAACCAATGAAAAGGTGTCATTGGCGGGTTCTGCCTCAAGGAATGGCCAACAGTCCTATCCTATGTCAAAAACTTGTAGCCGCAACTCTACAAAAAGTTAGAGGAAAATATACTGATTTTATATCATCCATTATATGGGTGATATTTCTGGGATAGATGGGAAACAAGTGCTTTTATGTTATGCTTCTAAGGAAACCCAGTTATCTCTGTCTGGTCTGCAGATAGCTCCCAAAAAAGTCCAAAAAGCAGACTCATATTCATATTTGGGTTTTTAGTCTTTTCCTTCTCAAGTCAAACACCAAAAGATCACATTGAGAGTGGATCAGTTAAAGACTTTAAATGATTTTCAGAAATTACTTGGTGATATAAGTTTGTTAAGACCTTATTTAAAGTGGAAAACTGGAGCTATGCAGCCTTCATTTGAAATTTTACAAGGAGATTCCTCTCCAAATTCACCCCAGGAGCTTACAGTTGAAGCTAGAAAAGCTTTGGCATTGATAGAAGAGGCTGTTTCCCATCAAATCATAATCTATATAGATTATCACAAGCCTTTGGGGTATATTATTTTGGCCACTCATATAGCACATACTGCAGTATATTGGCAAGAGGCTCCTATGATCTGGGAACATTTACCATCTTCTCCCAATTAGGTAATATTACCATATTATTTGGCTATTGCAAAATTGATTCATATAGGTCAATTGCAAGGAGGAAAATATTTTGGTAAGGAATCCAATTTTGTTATTCAGCCATCTTCTAAGGAACATCAGAATTAGCTGTTTGCTAATACTGATGACTGGCCATTAAGCCTGTGCCCACTTTTGTTGGACTATTGATAATCATTATCCCTCTAAGAAGCGTCTTCACTTTTTGAAAAGACATCCAGTTATATTTCCAAAAACAATTCTATTCCAACCTGTGGATGATGGTTTGTTGATCTCTACTGATGGATCTTCTCATGGAAAAGCTAGTTATGTAGTCAAGGGACAGGCATATGTTATTTCTAATTCTGCTAAGTCTGTTCAAATTGCAGAACTACAAGTGGTAGCTCCTGTTTTTCAGCATTATACCTCTTGTGCTTTTAATCTATATTCAGATAATGTCTAGGTAGCAGAGGCTATTCCTCTGTTAGAAACCGCAGAACAAATCCAACCTCAATCACAGGCTAGTTCAAGTTCAAACAGCTATTCAAAAAAGAAAACATCCTTTTTTATAAGACATTTAAGAGCTCATACTGACTTACCTGGACCCTTGGCTACAGGTAATGTGTTGGCAGATGCAGCTACTAGAAATTTGGTGTGCCTTACAAATGCAGAAAGAGCTCAAAAGGCCCATGATTTACATCATCTTAATAGTCAAAGTCTAAGACTTCGATATGGGATTACTAAAGAACAAACTCAAGCCATAGTGAAGGCACCCTCCACCTGTCCTCAATTTTTGCCTGTAGCACATTTGGGAATTAATTCCAAGGGACTGATGCCTAACCAACGCTGGCAGATGGATGTTACACATATACTTGAATTTGGAAAGTTAAATATGTTCATGTTTCCATAGATATCTATTCTGGGTATATACTTGCTTCTTTCCAGTCTGGAGAAGCTACAAAAATGATATTGTCCATTGTTTATCTGCCCTTTCTCACACTGGTGTGCCTAAGGCTATTAAGACAGATAATGGTCCAGGGTATGCTAGTAAAACTTTTCAAAAATTTTGTGATTCTTTTTCTATAAAGCATATTACAAGTATTTCTTATAATCCTCAAGGACAAGGAATGATGGAGAGAGCTCACTCTATCATTAAAAACCTATTTACAAAAAGTAAAGAAGGAAGAGCTGTATCCCCAATCACCCAAAAATGCTTTGAGTCATGTTCTCTTTATTCTGAATTTTCTATTGCTTGATGCCAAGGGGAATTCTGCAGCTGATTGGCTCTGGCACACTAATACTCAGTCATCCTTCGCTAGAGTGACATGGAAGGATTCTTTAACTGGACAGTGGAATGGACCCACCCCTGTGATAATATGCAGATGAGGCTCTGTCTGTGTTTTCTCACAGGAACATGATGCTGCCTGCTGGCTACCCGAGAGGCTTGTGCATCAAGGGGATGTTGGCGTGGATGAGTCTGCTGATCATCTTGAAGTCGGAGGTGAAGGTTTATTGGATATATATTCCTCATCCTCCTTTTCTTCAACTTTTTTCCTGGGATATTGTAGAGGTCTTGGTATCTGTCAAAAACACTCGACTGCTTGATTTCCCTGTATATGAAGGGGAAAGGAAAATTCAAGTGTTCCAGTACCCATGAGGCATCCTCCTTGTGGACCTCAAGAACGCACTTACCTGACTGTTCCTTGGAAACGGTGCTTTGCGGAGACTCTTCTGGAATATTTCCATTCCGGACACTCAAATTTTAGGCTTTGTGATTGGACCTCATATAAGAGTGCTGCAAGCACCAGTGTTTATTCCAGTACAAGTCCTTCTCCACCCTTATTGTTGGAGTCAGCTTTATCTGCAGGGCTGTGAAGAACTGGAAAGGGGAATTATCAATCTTATGTTAGCAAGCTTGGAGCTATGATGAGGGGCATGACTGTACAGCCAAGAAAGGGTTCTCTGCTCTGGAAAAGGGGACCTGTGGTGGCTTGTGTTCCTGCTCCTTATGTGCCAGTGAGTGGTAAAGTCTCTGTGATTATTCATTCCAATAATGGAAGTTATGATGTCAGCTGCCCAGCCTGCAATTTGAGCAATTGTGTATCTAAAGGCATGGGGCCTGCAGTAATGGTTCTTTTTTTTTTTTTTAATTTTTTATTCTTTTTTTTATTAATTTATTCTTGTTACATCTCAATGGTTATCCCATCCCTTGTATCCTCCCATTCTTCCCTCCCTCCCATTTTCCCCTTATTCCCTTCCCCTATGACTGTTCCTGAGGGGGATTACCTCCCCCTCTATATGCTCATAGGGTATCAAGTCTCTTCTCGGTAACCTGCTGTCCTTCCTCTGAGTGCCACCAGGTCTCCCCCTCCAGGGGACATGGTCAAATGTGAGGCACCAGAGTACGTGAGAAAGTCATATCCCACTCTCCACTCAATTGTGGAGAGTGTTCTGACCATTGGCTAGATCTGGGTAGGGGTTTAAAGTTTACCGCCTGTATTGTCCTTGGATGGTGCTTTAGTTTGAGCGGGACCCCTGGGCCCAAATCTGCCTACCATAATGTTCTACTTGTAGGTTTCTAGGACCCTCTGGATCCTTCTACCTTGCTATTCTCCCATGCTTCTCTCATCCAGAGTCTCAATGGGATGTCCTCCCCTCTGTCCCAGTTTCCTGGTAAGTGAAGGCTTTCATGGGACGCAGTAATGGTTCTTAAGCAATCACCTTTTGTTATGTTACCTGTAAATGTCTCCACTGACTGGTATTCCAGATAAGGGGCTGCAAATATTTGAGGACCCTGTTCGATTTGCCGTGCAGGACAGGACAAGCAGGTCAGTCCTCACCTTCCACCACAGGCTTCCTCAGAATTCAACTCAACTATCCTGTTTGGTGACAAAGGCCTTCATCCTTTGTGCCACCGTGTGTCCTCTTGACCCCCAAGCCGTTTGACACTACACACCACAAGTTGGCTTCTGATGAAAGCTGTCTGCACTCACTTCCTTCAAATGGGCTGATGTGGAAAGTCTAGCTAATATAGGAGCGGGCAGCACACAGGGAGCTCGACCACTCGGGATCATTCCATGTTTTCCACAGCCATAGTGGTAGCACCACTGGCAGTAGCTGCTATTTCCGGCTCTGGCTCAACTCCTAAGAGCAACAGATGGCTTCCTAACGTGAAGGGGGCTGAGTAATACCAGTGATGCTGAGGACTGAAGAGGCAGTGCCTGTGGACTGGTTACCACAGTGGAGATGGCACATGCCCCGTGTATCTGATCAATCCAGTCAGCCTGGCCTCGGAGCTTCCTGATGCTCATCTTGACCTTCCTTTTGACTAGAGGGAAGCATCTAGAAACCTCTTCCTGTCCTACTCGTCTTGAAGGCTGTCATTGTCACCCACAGCCACGAGTGCTTCCTGCTCCTTCAGAGCATCCTGTACCACAGCTTCCTCTTCCTGTGACAGAAGGAGGGGTGCGTGAGCATCACATGGAACAAGTCAAGAACATTTGAGACCCAGCTGTAGTAAATGCTAGGCCGAAGCCCCTGAAGTTGGACAACTCTGGAGTTGTGCAAGTTGCCTTCTGACCACACTGACTTTGGAAGCTGTCTCGTCCTTCCTGATATACAGGAAGTTCTGTGCAGAACAGACGAGAGTCTCAAATGCTACCTGAGAACTCTGCAGCAAAGACTGCGTGTGGAGGGCACACTCAAGCACAGCCCTGCACACGCATGGACCATGTCAGAGCAGGGTGAACAGACACCCTCCTCCTGTGACATGTCCTCTTGGAGGCCTCTGCTCTGTGCCTTCAACTCCTCCCTGTCTTTCCCCTCTGCTGTCCTACCCTTCAATCTACACCTCCAGTTTAGGGTCACTTGCAGTCTCTCCTAAACGCTGTCTTTGACCCTGGTCCTGGTTTGTCTGGGTTTTCAGAAGGGTTCTCCATCCCTGACCTGTTGCCCATGGCAGGCTGTCACCATACCCTATCAGACTGAACTCCCGTTCCGATAGAACACAGCCTGTGGCTCCAATCTGAGCAAGGACAGTCGGAGTCCAACCCATCTCTGTGCAGCTGCACCGTGAGCTCTCTGCCTCCTCAGCCACAGACGGATCCTGCTGTTGTCCCAGCTCCTCAGACGGGAGGAAAGTGACTGAGCCACAACTGGGGACCACAAATTGATCAGTTTCAGTTTTCTGACTTGTTCTAAAGCAAGTTCTCGAGTCCTCTCTCCTACAAGGAGACTTTTGGCTCTGGGTTTCTTTGCAGTGGGCTTTCAAATATAACTTTCAGAAGCACCTACTGTGTTGACTATATTTTAAGCACTCAATGTATGCGATCCTGTTTTTCTTACACTAAATTTCAATCAGGATGACACTAAGTGAGGAAGTGGTAACTGACTTGGCAAAGCCACAGAACTAGCACCTGGCAGAAATGGCTGTGCCATTTATGAGCATCCTAGCCAAGACAGTGGCATCCTGTCCTGTCAGGGTTCCAAAGGAAGGTGAGCTGCTGAAACTACGGCTAGAAAAGAGATTGAATGGGCACATGGCACAGACGAAGAGCAATATTATGGCCACTGGGAGTGGGAGCTCCGTGTAGCAACAGGAACAGCTAATATCAATTGAAGGAATATGGTGCGTGGGTCCATTCTGGGGCTCATGGCTTTGTGAGCAGGAGCCCCCGAATTTATACTCTTGCTCCCCCTATGCACACACAGAATTTGCCATGAGCCAAGAGGTGATTGAGGCTTGGATCACAGTCCACCCTGTCCACAGTGCTCCCTGGGTGGGTGGTGGCCACAGCACTTCCCTTGCTGTTGTACTTACTTTCTCCTTCGTGTCTTCTGCACAGCAATGGAACAAGGTCATCGTCACACTCTACCCAGCGAGGGAGGAGAAGATGACATCAACAAATGCATCCGGAAACTTGTCAGGGCTCTTAGAAACATCTACATTTTTTTAATAGCTCCAAACTAGTTGGAGAAAAGCGGGGTAAGGGCAGAAGGCGAGGTGGGAATGGTCATCATGACTGCCCCCTTGGCTGAACTGCAAGACAACACGGAGACTCAGAGCTTGCCTCGAGTGCATCTGAGTTGGCAGAGGTTGCTTGGGGGAGGCCTCTGACCTGATGGTTGCTTTACGTTATTGAATGAGTAAAAGTTTGAATAGTCTATTAGGAAGTGGGGTTTATTAGAGATAGGGGTCACTGGGAGCACGACACCAAATGCCATACGTTGGCTGTGTCTCCACCTGTCACTCCTTGTTGCTTCATGGCTGCCATGTGGTCAACAGCTTTCCTATGCCGTGCCTGCCTGATGAGCTTGACCACAGAACGCACTGCAGTACCCTTGCCTTTGTCTCTGCTCGTTTCCGTGGGTTTGCAGTTGTCCTTGATTATTTACCACAGTTATGGGCTCATAGCACCTTTGTGACAACCAAGGGAAATATTTTTCAAGCACCACCAGGTGGCACCCTGGTGTTGAACTTTCAGGGTCCTGTGCCTTCTCTGCGCCCAAGGCAACCACCCAGTGCTCTGCTGCGTCCACAGTCTTTTCATTTCAGTAGTTTATTTTGTAACTGGAACCACAGATGTTACAGCCCTTTACAACAGGCTTTGTCTTGACTATGCACAAGCCATCGTCAGCCATCTGCAATGCTGTGTGCATGAGTGTTTCTCCCCATCTCATGGCAGAGGAATCACAGCTCATCACAAGGCCCTCCCTAGTCTCTCGCACATACCAGGACGCACTAAAAAAGCCAGAACAGAATGCAGTACCCTTCCAGGGTTGGCGCCTACAGCACAATCCTTGTCTGTCACTTATGTTCGTCAGGGACAGACATGGTCACAGCTTTTTCTCCTCTGCACTGTCCTCCCTTTCACCCTGTCCATCTCTCCTGTCCCTCTCAGGGGCCTCGGCCCATCCCTGAGCCTCTCCTTGTCTTTTTCCATAGCTTTTCTTTTATTGGCAGCACTTTAAAAACTTGAGACACATTATTACGTCACATGGATTAATTTTAAGTTCTTTTTAAAGGTATCTGGTTTGAAAATACTCTTCTGCCTGCTAGAATACTCTCATCACCCATGAGGCAATGCTGCATCGACGAGAAGTCACGTAGGCAGTCTCACTTCTCCCCCAACACCCACCATGTTTGCTTACCATTCTTTGTAAAGGAGGGAGTGTTCCCAGGTGGGGAGAACTATGGAGGTGAGGTGAGCCTGGACTGGAAGGCTGGGGGGAGCTACCTGGATACTGGGTACTGGACAACTAAGTGGTCATTCGTTCAAAGGGATGTGATGTAGAGATTTAGAGGGTATGAGCCTCGATGAGTTCCATGCCAAAGGCACAGGTCATCAAGTAATCTATGTCCCAAAGGACCAGAGTCTGGGAAGAGGACAAGAGTTCAAAGTCAAGAATGGGGAGGAGTCTGCTGATGGCTCTTGGGTTACTTAAGGTCCAGATGCTGAGCAGCTGTCGTGAGGTTCACCGATATTCACACATGAGCTCCGCAGTAGAGAGGACTCAGAGAGCTTGGACACTGAGGTACAAGTTGCTAGGCAGTTCTCTTCCCCAGCTTGTCCAGGAGTCGCTTGTGCCCCTGCTCTGCACCACAGGGAGATTCTTGCTCTCCATCGTGTTCCCCCTGGTCACACGTTCCAGCCCATAGGAAAGACAGAGGGCTGTGCAGCCCAAGGATGTTTCTCTAATGGACAAGACCTAGAGACCCCACAGACCACCTCTCAGTCTCCATTGGTCAGAACTTGGGAAGAAGGCCGCCTGAGCTGCCCTGCTGGACGGGACACTGTGCACTGTACTGCAGCCTCAGGGTTACCTCCACAGTCAGCAGGCAGGGTGACAAAAAGAATGAAAATGGATCGAGTATAAATTTCAAATATTCTTGTTAAAACAAAATAAAGGAAAGAGGTTTTCAAAGAGGAGATGTTGAATACACTATCAATCTTCTATAGTCAACAATCTAGAAAACGCATGCTAACATTTGTAGAAACACACGAAGCACGACCAGGTCAGAGTTCACAAATTTAATTTTTCAAAAATTATGGAGCAAGTGTAGCCCTTCATGTTCATCTCAGCAGATCTCATCCAATTGCAGCAGATTATAAATACCAATAGGAATTAAACCTTGTGATTTCCCCAAGAGTCCTGTATCAGAGAGCAGAACTTACTGCCGGAGTCCAGCTCTGGATGAGGGTGGGGCCTGAAGAAGGGCGATGAGGGAAGAAAGAATCAGACACGGGACACCATTCAGTTCTTTTGATGAGAGACGGGACAGAGAGGGAGCCTTAGTGGCTTTACCTACTCTGACAACTTCTGTCTCTTGTAAGCTTTATTTATACACAAAATCATTTCCTTAAAAACTTTAATCATTGATTACACAGCTTGAAATATTTTTGGTTCCATAAGGTTATAGAAACAAGGGGAACAAAGCAAGCAAACAGCAGATTTCCTGAGAACTAAAAACTAACTTTAGGAATGAAATCAGGTTTCTTTTAACTCAAAACTTTCTTCCTAATCATTGGTATTTAAAGCCTTCTGGTTACAAAAGGTATTAAACAACGTGACTCTATTTGATTTTGCTTTAAGTTGGCATATAGTTAATAGGTCAAAAATCAATCCCTCCACCTGATACCCTAAAGTTGTCTTCCTGACCCTTAATTAATCCTTTCTTTTCCTATTTTATATTTAAAACAAAGCTATCATTTAAAAATATTATGTAGCCTTTTTACTTGGAAGCAGCTTGTCCTTTTGTCTTTCCATAACACCAGGAAAGTCCTGTCCTGTCCTGTTTACTCAGAAGGACAAGCTGTTCACTGAGACAACATGCCTGTCTCTGTGACTTTGTCTTAAACTTCTATATCAATACAATTTCTATCTTTACTGCAGTTTTGTAAAGAATAGAAAACTATTAGGACTTTAGGGCTGTTTCCAATGTTTTCCTTTAACCTCATTATGAACTTTTACATCAATGTAATTTCTATCTTTATTATAATCTGTGGAGGAACACTAGAATTTTAAAACTGTTTTCTTTTGCTTCTAGGTAGGCACCAAGGTCTGTAGATAATGACACGGTCAGGATCTCTTCTCCTTCTAAACTAGTTCCTTGTTTTCAAAACTGAGCATAAAGACCTAGTGATGTTAGTTATAATTTGTCAGCTTTCAAAGTTTCCCTAAAATTTTTGTTCAATAATTCTTCTAAAATCCAAATCCACTAAATCATTTACCAAACTCATTTATTAATAATCTAACAATGAATTTGAACAAGTTTTATAGCAGACTCAATTTTCTGCATAGCTGTATTTTCTCAGGGAATCACCAATGACTTTATTAGTTTTTATTAGTATCAGCTTTTACTAATTTTCAATTCTAGCCTTTGGAGAGAAGCCTCTAACAGGAATTTCTACAGTAAAGCATCAATCCTGGGCATCCAGGTGCTTGTGGACTTTGTCAAGCAGGCCGTAAGGACATCCGGTTGCTGGGGCACTGGAACTTTGTCAGGCAGTGCACCCAGAATTCTTGGCCTCGCCAACTCACCAGCTACATGCTGTCACTTTTCCTTCCACTAGCACCCCGGCTGTCACATGTGACCAAGAACTTGTGATGACTGGACAGTTGGTGTTCCCAGCATCCTCCCTTTATACTCTCTGAGAATTTCACCAAAGCACCCACGTGACCCAAAACCAAGAACAGGAAATGATGTTCACAACCACAGTCTGATTGTAAGGTTTAGAAATAGTCAGAAAAACACAATTAGGCAGAACTAGTATGGAGGAAAAGGTCTCTAAGCAGTGGGAAGGCCGGCAGCTCGGTGGACAGTGAGGATGGTGGGCCTCAGCTCGGAGCCGTGTGGTGGGCAGGACTCAGGAGCAGCCATGCTGTGCCTTGGTCAGGACTTGGCTGTGCTCCCCAGATGGGAGCTTGGTTCATAGTTGGGATGCTGGGAGGCTGTTGTATCTAAGAGCTGGAGTCTGGTGGGAGGACATGAGAGTGTCCCATCTGCTTCTGGCTTCCTGTCTCTTAATGTCTCTTCCTGTCTCTTAATGTGGCTTCTCTCTTTAGCGGGCACTGCTATAAAGGGGTACTGTCAGGGGCTCCCATGGCTCTGTCCAGCACATCCTTCTCCCCTGTCCTCTGAGCTGCCCTGAAGAGGAAGAGATCACTGAATCAGGCTGTCGTGGACCTGGATGAGCTTCTGCAACTTCTCCTCCAGGTCCTGAGCCTGCTGTCTCAACTCTGCAGCAGATTCTGACTTTGCGCCCTCATGCAAATGCTTTGAGTCTTCCACAATGCTGACCACATCCAGCAGGAGGAAGATACCTGTGGTGGCTGCACCCAGGATCCGGGCTCCTTTGCTCATGGCCAGAGCGGTGCCCTCAAAGGCTTTCTGCACCTGTCTAGTGCTTCGGGCTGATATCTTCCCTGTGGTCATGAGACTCTTGGCATTTCTTACTAGGGAAGGGCTGGCTTTGGTCAGCTGGATGGCATCAATGTTCTGCATGATAACTCTTATGTTGGGGATGGAATTTGTAGATGCAGAAAGAACCCTATGGGTGCTCTGATCAATCACTTCTTTAATGCCCTTCATTGTGTCTTTATAGGTTGGTACCAGCTTGCTGGCTTTGGCTTCAGCTGACGCTGTATTTACCTTTTCTGCAATGGTTGTGGAAACACTAGTCACAGCTGCTGCTGTTCCTAGCCCCAAGCCAGTGGCTGAAAGCGCCAGACTGACTCCTGCTGTCACAGGTGCCAGAGCCAGACCAAGGACAGTCAGGACCCCGGACACAGCACTGGTGGAGCTGGCCACCACCTGTGAGATGGTGCAGTCCCTGTGC
This sequence comes from Acomys minous, assembly GCF_964271855.1. Classification (NCBI taxonomy): domain Eukaryota; kingdom Metazoa; phylum Chordata; class Mammalia; order Rodentia; family Muridae; genus Acomys; species Acomys minous. The sequence continues at coordinate 24,710,968 of NC_140493.1, forward strand.
ACCTTGTCCACCTTGTCTGCCAGCGCACGGAGCTTCCCGATGCGCTCCTCCAGCTCCAGTGTCACCTGAGGATAAGCACGCAAAAACTGTTCCCTGTGCCGCAGGGTGCTTTGGAGCTGCTCTTTATCTTCTATGTCAGTGTCTGCAATGACCTCACCGAGAGCTTCACTCAAGGCGTCCTCCTCTTGCCTGTAACAGGAGAGGCCAACTGAGTGAGGAAGACAGCTTGTAAAGTAAGATCTGTCCTGTGGAAACCACAGAGTATTCACTGTGAAGTGGGGGACAATGTTATCACGGTATACACTCCTTCTCACCCTCATGAGCAGGCTTGACACACCACAGCAGCCTTTACTGTTAAGGACACAAAGAATACACAACCATGTATATGTGTCCTTTTAAAATTTCTTTTATGTGTAAGAGAGCTTCTCCTGCATGTGTGTCTGTGTGCCATGTGTTTTCCTGGTGCCAGTGGAGGGCAGAGGCAGACATCAGACCCCTAGAACTGGAGTTATAGAAAGTTGTCAGCGACCATGAGGATGCTGGAAACTGGACTTCAGCCAATAAAGAGCTGTCTGTTCTCTATACCACAGAGCCACATGCCTGGTCCTCCAGCACACACTTTCACTGTTGCACATGTAATAAAGAATCCTTCATTCAAGTTCAGTGTCATCACTACTAAAATACTTCTCCCTAGGAGCTCTAAACAAAGACAGAGAAGTGAGGTCAGAGAAAATCCTAACTCCTCTATTTAGGAAATGTTAGTTTTGCTGAAGAGATCACTCCCCGCAAGCATAGCCTCTGCTGTTGGGACATGTCCTGTCCACCCTGCAGTGTCTCCCTTTCAAGGGTGTCCATGTTTGCTTGGAGACCTTGGGCTGACATGGTATGAAAATTGTTCCTCCTTAAGAGAGAAACACTACATAGGACATTCTTAGCAGCAGGAGGTCTTTTTGTACTGCAGTGCAGTGTACCCCTGGCCAGGTGGGGCCCCTCCCAGCTGAGATCCATCCACTCACCACAGCACAGAACGTTCCCTTCCAGCTGTGAGTGAAGATGAAGAAACACAGTGGGTCCCCTGTTCACATGAGGGCTCATCCCCGAAGCATCTCACTGTGCCCCTGCAAGAGTTTTCATAGCAGGCAGAACTGAGAACTCATATCATGGAGGTCCCTAAGCACGTCCTGTAAAGGCGTCTACACCTGAAAAAGACAGTAAGTGGCTATCATTTCTGACTCCCAGATGAGTGAGACACTAAAGGCATGGCATTCCAGGACAGAAGAGACCCCAGGCCACTCCCAGGGGTGGTGTATTGGGTCAAGACTCACGACACTTCTGAACACTGACACTTAGGTTGACAACATCCATTTTTTTTTTATTGTAAAAACTTAGTTGAGTTTTCTAAACTGCCCCCCCCCCACTATGGATTGCCCTGGCTTTCCATGTCTTCCCTGTGCAGATTGTCTGCCTGTCCAGGCTTGGCAAGATCTCTCTGACAGGTTGTGAGAGCATCCTACTTTTGGTGCTTGCTTCTCCATCAGATCCCCACATCCAGCCTGTGGTGTGTTAGGCCTTTGCTTCCCTCAGCAGGAATCCCATGAGGGGCCTCACAGTGCCCCGCTCTCTGCTGTTACTGCTCTATCTCCAACATGGCCACAGGGCGTAGGGCTTTTAGAGTGTAGGACACAACTCAGTTGCCACCTCAGTGAAACCATAAAATCCCACTTGGGGCAGGTGCTCAGAAACGCATTTAGCCAGCTTGTCCCTGATCCATGCAAACTCTTATGCATGCTCCTCGAACTCTGTTCCTTTTCCTTCCCAACTACAGAGAAAGCTGTCTTTGACTCCGTGGCTGAGTACCTCTCTGTCTTGTCCTGCTGGTCATGGTGGAGCTCGTCTTCATCTTCCATATCAGGATCCGCAATGATCTCACCAAGAGCTTCACGCAAGCAAACTTCCTCTTCTCTGTAACAGGAGAGACCAACTGAGTGAGGGAGACAGCTTTTCAAATCACTCACCCACCTGCAAAAACTACACACACACACACACACACACACACACACACACACACACAAGAAACGTTAAAAAACTGACTCTGGATGAATACCTACTATGTGCTGGCTGCCTACCGTGTGCGGTTCATATGCATCGTTTTACGTTTTTCACACGCACTGGCAATGGCAGGAACAGTCTTGTCCCCTGTGGCTGCTGCCATCTCTCCCCAATCAGATTCTGTTCTCCGATAGGAAATAGCTTGGAAGAAATATTTGCTGAGAAGGGACACCCTGAACCCTAACTACATCCTCTGCCAGGGAGAGTATTCCTGCCCAGAAAAAGCCAAGCAGGCCTGGGCTCTTGCATTGCTAGCGTCCCCCAGGGAGGTGACCTGGACATATAAGCTGCTGCCACAAACTGTTTCCAGGCTCCCTCCTCTGCCAGCAGGAGCTGCAGGTCCTCTGTGCTCCACGTGTCTAGGAGGTAGCCAGCCACAGTCTCAACAAAGCCTTTTCTCTCTAGATGAGAAGGAAAAAGAACAGTTAGAGGACGCTGCATAAAAGCTGGAATGGCGCCGGGCGGTGGTGGCGGCGTACGCCTTTAACGCCAGCACTCAGAGGCAGAGCAGGTCAATCCCTGTGAGTTTGAGGCCAGCCTGGTCTACAAAGAGAGTCCAGGACAGCCAGGGCTATACAGAGAAACTCTGTCTCAAAAAACCAAAACAAAATCAACAACAACAACAGCAACAACAACAACAAGAGCTGGAATGGCATCCCGGTGAAGCTGGTGAATGTGTTTCTGAGTACCTGCCTCATGAGCTGTTTTAATGGTGTCACTGTGGTGGGGGCTGAATTGTGTCCCACACTCATTTGGAAAAGCCCTGATCCTGGTGACCGTATTTGGAGATGGAGCTTTAAGGACATAAAGTAATTAAAAGTAAGTGAAGGCATGAATGAGGTCCCTAATCCATAGTGTTAGAGCCCTTGTAGAAACAGGGAAAAACTCCCTCCCTCCCTCTGCACTCCCTCTCTCTCTTCCTTCTTCCATTTGTCCCTTCCTCCCACCTGGATCCATTTTCCAGGCTGGGTACTGAGGAGGTGACTCCTGAGAATTCACCCAAGACAAAGTGAGGAAATGGGGGCGACTCTGACCCAGGCCTGGGCACCCCTGTGCTCCCCTTGGCACTCTCCTCCTGGTTCTTTGACTACTCAGCAGGCTGTCAGCAAGGATGCTCTGGCAGTCACAAGCCATGGGCAGGAGGTCAGAACAAGACTCATTACCTGCGGGGTCCATGACAGCTGCTGGGGCTTGAGGTCAGTCAGAGACAGGAGTTCCTTGCAGCTCTCCTGGTGTCCAGGCTACAGGAGGAAAAAATAACCTATGGGATGGAATGAGGACAGCTGTAGTGACCAGGGATCTGGGTCCCACAGTTCTCTCAACGGTGGCTGCCAAGGACCAAAAGAAGTTTATCCAATGTTTTCCTGTTTCCCTGGGTCTGTAACTGCTCATTCACAAAGTTGCTCTGTGCTCCAGCCTGCTGCCCTCTCCCTAGCCAAGGGGGAGGACACCTGTTCTTTGGGAACACTGCTGAGAAGGGGTCAGATGAGGACACAGCTGTGGAGAAACAACAGACTCTGCACACAGAAAGAGAGATGGAGAAGAATGTTCTGCTAGCTACCTAGGCATGAGAACCACATTTGTATTAATGGTTATTTCGTATACTTACTGTCATAGTCACTGTTACTGCTGTGAAGAGACACCATGGCCAAGGCAAGTCTTACAAAGGAATCATTTAATTGAGGTTTGCTTTCAGTTTCAGAGGTTTGCTCAGTTTATCATCCTGGTGGGTAACATGGCACACGGAGGCAGATATGGTGCTGGGGAAGTTGAGAGTTCTGCCTCCAGATCCACAGGCAGCAGGGAGAGAGAGACACTGGTCTATGTTGAGTTTTTGAAACCTCAAAGCTCACATCTAGTGACACACTTCCTCTATTTCCACCACCCTTCCTGATCCCTCTCACGTAGCCCCACACCCTAATGACCGAGCATCAGAGGTGTTAGCCTATGGGGGCCACTCCTGTTCAAGCCTCAACACTTACTCTCCAGGATGCTCTGAGCTCCTTCCTCATATACAATGAAACCACTGCACATGCTGTATTAGGTTTGGCCTCTTGTGACACATGTCAAGGAGGAGGGACAGGCACATGTTTACCTGATGTGTGTTTTCAGTGTTGATAGAGGGAGGGCTTGAACCCGGGGCATTCTAATCCACATCTCGCTCTCAGACGACTAAGCTCCACTGTCTTAGCACTGTGTGCACTGTGGTATGTGTGTGCTATAAATGGATCTCAGTGTGCACAGCACTGCCCTGTGCCAAGTCCCAGGTCCTCATCTTAGCAAATTCACTGGGGTCCTTTGTAGCTTCCCAGGGAGCACAGCCTCCTTGCTCCTGTGATATCCTGGTGCCCTCAGGCCCTGGAGTCCTGCCTGGCCCCAGCCCTGCTGTGTGCTGCCTCTGACCCTTGCTCTTCTCCCTGACTACTGGACTTTATGATGTTCCTAATCCTTATGTAAATCATAATGCAAGGAACATCCTCACTGCCTGCTGGTGCCTGGGTTAGAGACTATTTCCTTGTGATATTTGTGGAAGTAGATGACTGGGTTAAAGGGCGTCAACATCTAGTCACTAGCAGAGTGTGAGGCATTCACTCCTTCCTTCTTCCAGCCATCAATAGTCTTTGTGGAGGAGGGGACAACATGGAATGAGAAAGAGAAACTTTACTGAGATCACCTGGAGGCCGAGTTGGGGGAAGGCACCAGCTCCTCCTGGGACCTGACTAAAGTGAGAGTAATGGACTCATTGTTATGGCTACAGCTGAAGATAATGGTGACTCTCAGCACCACCCTCTGCCCGTGTAACTGATAACTCAGCATTCTTTCCAAACCTTCTAAGCGTGTGCCACTCTTGTCCTTGTTCACAGGTGAGGAAAGAGAACCAGCTCTGAAGTGACTCATCCAGGGCCACCAGTTGAGAGAGGGGTGAAGATGGCTCCCGTGCCATCTGGGATGTATGCTGTCACTGGTTGCTATCCCAGGCTCGTCAGGAGACCTGGGGTCCTGCTCAGCTACTCTAACTAAAATTTAAAACACCAAACTAGAGAGCGAACGCTGAGTTAGCCCAAGTGCGGGGAGAGGCTGTCTAGAGGATACGGAGGTGGCAGACAGTCTGGACGAATGGCCGGCTGGGGTGGCTTCTCAGAGAGGGAGACAGGAGGATGACAGCTAGGATAGTTCACCAACCCCACACTCTGTAGGGTATTCACGGTGGCTTGAGAGCGGGGACAAAATCACAAACTCATGATTGAAGTGAGGTGCTCCAGAGCTTGTCTCTGCCTTCAGGCATCAGTTTTGTCTCCCTGCTGAGAAGCCATGTGAAGGGGCAGTGAAGCGTCTCTCAAAGGAGGAAGGCTCAGGTGAGGAGGGGTCCCTGGAAGATGTCACAGATGGCTCCAGTAGAAACAGGAAGCTTGAAAAGAGACTGTGACTTAAACAACAACAACAACAACAACAACAACAACAACAGCAAGTTCATAGGGTGATGGGGCAAACCTTTAACCTCAGTATTTTGGAGGCATCAGCAGAGAGATCTCTGTGAGTTTGAGGCCAGCCTGGTCCATAGTGAAAGTGCCAGGACAGCCAAGGCTACACAGAGAAACCTTGTCTTGAAAAATAAATCAACAAACATATTTCCTTCCTAACACAAACAAATACAACAACCTCCCCACCGCCCACCTCAAATCCCCCAAACATGTGCCGCCTGGGAGATTATAAAGTATCTTCTTTGGCAGGGTAAGATAGATGGTAAGTGGGAGACAGTGGAATACAAAACACTCGGGGAATAAAAAAGTGATTGAAAAATTAACAATGAGAGAGAGAGAGAGAGAGAGAGAGAGAGAGAGAGAGAGAGAGAGAGAGAGAGAGAGAGAGGGAGGGAGGGAGAGAGAGAGGCGGGTGGGGGAAGATAACCCAGACTGGATGTCTGATTTCAGCATGGTGCCCATGAGCTTGGGATGACTGACATGCGCTGTACAGATGTATCTTACTAGTGTCATATGAGCAGGAAAGAATAAGCTCAGGCATCTGTGAGGTGTCCTTGTATGCCATCCAACATGGTAATGGCTCATAGTTTCCCTTCTCTTCCTGAGCCACAGCAACCCTGTCCACATCCAACCCATGTTGTATACACACGCATCCACATCTGTATATACACACACGTGCATCTGCCCATGTCCAGATGTGAGCCCCCAGTTGTTGACTTCATCCCAACAGCACAGCGGCCCCAAAGGATCCAGAGCCCGTTCATCTAATGCAAAGCCACTTCTGTCCCCTCCCAAATGGTTGCCTCTTCTCTTGGATGCGAGCCACCCGAAATTCTGGTCAATCACAACTCTTCAGTCTGGCAGTGAGTGTGTGACCCTGTCCTGAGCAGCTGACACAAAGGGGAGGCAGCTGGAGGGCTTCTGGGCACTTGCTGTGTGGGACAGATGTGTGTGGGTGTGTCGGTATGGATGGCTGGGACTTCTCTTTCTTCCTGATTCACAGGCCACAGGCTTACAGAGACATAAGGATCTTGAGATAAATGAAGCCAGAAGGGCGGGTAGAAAGACTGGGTCTTGGTAAGGTACTTATTGACAAAAGCAGTCTATATCTAGGTCACAGACTTTCTTGTCACTCAGAGCAGGGATGGAGTGAGGGTGTGGGGGTATGGCCCCTCCACGGGTCACTTCCCAGCTCTGCAGGGCCCGGCCCCTCTTCCATGTATAAGCCACTCCCCATCTCTCACCTGGCTTCCTGCTGCACAGCCTGTGACTCAAAGTTCAGTAACAGATGTGGATGGTGCAAATAACTGTTTCCAGAAGGAATCCCCAGCTGAGCCTTCTATGAGGCTAAGTATCTGAGGAGAGGTTGGAATGTTGCCAGTCTCTTAGGATCTTATGTAAGGCATCATTTGTTAAGGTGGGTTGCCAGCCAAAGCAACCGCTTTTCCAACTTAACCCTTGCCTGTCCTGTCACTGCCAACAGCTTAAACTGAGACATATGTGAAACTGTGACAGTCTCTATTAGTGAAAGTTTTCTATATTTATGTTTATTTTGATGCTAAAAGATCTAATTAAATAGTGAACTCAAACTTTAGGCCTCAAACATAGCGGGGATGAAGCTGTAACCCTAATCTTATAAAAGCTGTACTAACTTATTGTGAACTGTTAAAGAGAATTAAGACAGGCAAGTTAATGCTAAGTTACCTTACAAATAATCAAATTCTTTAGTATGTTCAAAACTATTCTTACAATGGTGATTAATTACCAAATTAGCTTCATTTAGCCTCCTACACCTCTTTTTAAAGGTTAAGCCTAAAATCAGGTATACTTAATAAAACTTGGTCCTCAAACTTCTCAGAGATCTGCTGAATATGACATTTTAAATGATCAATAAAAACTTCTCACAATAAACAGAGACACCCCGCTCCTAACAAGAAACTTTAAGGTCTCCAAAGAAGACAGATGAAACCCTGCCCAGAGGACTGTGATAACGCGCTAACCACTGGATGAAACTGCTCCATGCCTCACCGGCTACCAGGAACCTGTACAAATTGTGGACACTTTAGGTTCACTGCGGTGTTCTGCCTTGTCAAACTAAGGTCAGTTTTTCCAAGTTCTTCATCTACAGGAAGTATTCTTCAGACGTCGGTCTGACAGCTGAAGGCCTGCTGGTCTGTGGGACAAGTGGAAACTAAATGGTGCTCTTGTCTGACACCTGAAGACAGGATGCTTCTGCAGTGACCACATAAGCCTCAAAGGACTAAGTGAGTCTCTGTCATCTTAATCGGTACAAAACCATTTAGACGGGACTGCCTGCTCACATTATCCCTTCGCGGGTCTCTGAGGACAGTGGTGAGTAAGTGTAGCTGTAACAACAGCAAACCCCCAGCTGTCTGCTCAGTGCATTTCACAGGTACAGTTTGCCTTGCTGGCAAGCTTCACGCTAAGAAAGATTTCAATCCTGCAGGTCTGATAAAGTAGTCTAAGGTATATAAATCCAAGAAATAATTCAAGACAAGTCTAAAACGCCATCGCAGTCCCTTTGGACAGACAGAAGACCCAGTTAGATCACAGGCCACTTATCTATCTCTCCCTCCGTCCCTCCCCCCCACCCTCCCTCCCTCCCCCCCACCCTCCCTGTCTCTATGCCTCTCTGGCCCCTACCTCCTATCACTGTGCCAATGGATGTGAGAGGAACTCATGAACAAACACTTATCTTCATCTCTGCCATTCAGAGTCAGTCAGATGCTGACTGGCTTTGCGCTCTGGCCAGGAGCCCCACCCTCTGGGGAAAAGTTGTAGAAGTGACAGATTTCTGTCCTCACGCTCCCTCTCTCTGCAGCTTTATGTCCATGTGCCTTGCTCTGCATCCAGCAATCTATGTTAATATTTTAATCTAACTATAGTCTCAGTGGCCTCCTCTCCACGTCCTAGCATGTAGCTTCTCTTTTAGGCTCTGTCACATTGTCTCCCATGATCCTCTGTCCCTTGATTGTCATCCCATCTTAAATCCTAGCTTCCCCCAAATCCATGGGCACACGGTCTCTCCTCTAGCAATGCTCATGCTAGAGGGTGATTTCCTGTCAGCTCCATTTCCAAAGGTTCTTTCCTCTCGCCAGGCACTGTTTAATGTGCTCAGGTGGGAGCACAGCTGACCCAGGTGTCCAGCAGACAATGTTTAATGTGCTCAGGTGGGAGCACAGCTGACCCAGGTGTCCAGCAGACACTGTTTAATGTGCTCAGGTGGGAGCACAGCTGACCCTGGTGTCCAGCAGACAATGTTTAATGTGCTCAGGTGGGAGCACAGCTGACCCAGGTGTCCCAGCAGACACTGTTTAATGTGCTCAGGTGGGAGCACAGCTGACCCTGGTGTCCAGCAGACACTGTTTAATGTGCTCAGGTGGGAGCACAGCTGACCCTGGTGTCCAGCAGACACTGTTTAATGTGCTCAGGTGGGAGCACAGCTGACCCAGGTGTCCCAGCAGACACTGTTTAATGTGCTCAGGTGGGAGCACAGCTGACCCAGGTGTCCCAGCAGACACTGTTTAATGTGCTCAGGTGGGAGCACAGCTGACCCTGGTGTCCAGCAGACAATGTTTAATGTGCTCAGGTAGGAGCACAGCTGACCCTGGTGTCCCAGCAGACAAGGTCAGAGGAAACATCCCAGGGAGCACATGTGCAGGGCACAAGCAGCCGCTGGCAGTAGCTGAGCTTTGATGCCAAAGGAAAGAAGGAATTGACTTTGCAGTCGGGTGGTGGTGGTTAAGCAAACCAAGTCCAATGATGCTAGAAAGAACTCCTAAAGCTGGGAAGAGTGCCCCAGGAGTGGGTAGGAGGGGCCACTTGGCTTCCTGGAGCTAGGTCTGACTACAGCACACAGGCTTATGGGTTTGTCCCAATCCCCACTTGGATAGACAATAAGGCCTTTTCCTTCCCACTGCTCCCCTAACAGCCAAGCAGAGGGCAGATGAAACACAGAAGGTAGATGGCTGCCAGCCGCATGTCAGGCTCTGACTCAGAATCCCGGTCAAGTCACTCTCTTCTGAAGCCTCACTTTCCTTACAAGGCCTGACCCAGAGTAAGGGTTCAGAAATAGGTTGAGTGAAAAAAATCCTTGTCTCACACACACACACACACACACACACACACACACCAACCCTTGTCTCTATTCTGCTTAAGACATAGAACCCTAGAGTCATCTTTAGGTGTCCATGTCCCAAGAACAGAGAGTCTTGGTCCCCTGCCTTCTGTCACTTTGTTTCCTTCATTTCCCAATGGAGGGACACTGCCAGCCGACTGATGTCTGAGGTCTTCTGTCTCGGGCACCCTCGACACAGGTTGAGTCTCCATAAGTTCCGGGGTCTCATCTGAGGAATTTCTCATCCTGTCTTGTGTTTGGGGCAGATGAAAATGCAGGAACAGCTTGACTCCAAATTGACCGCAAGGGCAGCTTTACTGCTGCTGTGTCTCTGAGCCAAGGCAGATGCCTGGCCTTGTCAACCTTATCAATAAAACAAGTCCACCGTCCACTTTCAGAGTGCCTGTGGGGGTATGTAGGTGGGAGAGCTTAGACCTGCCCCCAACTTACCAGCCATCCTCAACACGCTCAGTTTAGATGGGACCCAGCAGTCCTCAGCTGTGTGGATGCAGTGGCCAGCTGTGCATCCAAGTCGTAAGCAAATGCTGTCTCCTGCTAATATACCCAAACCAGAAAATGAAAGAGAAAGCTCCGCTTCCAAAATTTTCTTTTTTCCCAAGACAAAAAAAAAAAAAAAAAAGGATAGAGAAAACACCACTTTTCAAGGAACTCGAAACCAAAACAGCACACGAACCCTGCTGCTTGCTCAGTCCTACTCAATACTCATCCCGTGCTCCCTGCTGACCCACTCAAAGGAGTGACCTTAGGCCTGCCTTTCTAGGTTCTTCTGAGCTGAGCACATTTCAAATGGAGGGGGTGTCCTATGTGGACTGGATGGAAAATTCCTGCATACAAAGACTGGGGGACCCTCCACAGATCACTTCTGGGACCTCCTGGCCTATGGTCAGTCCCTCCCTCTCTCCCCTGCAGCCTCAGCAGCACCCCACCTCCTGGTTCCTGCTGATGCTGACCATGGTGCTGCAGAGGATGGCGTGCACAGCCTCTGAACATCTGCTTTCACAGGTTCTCCTTCCAGAAACTCCTGCTTAGAACCTGGAACCACTAAGTTTCACATCCATTCAGTGTGACAGGCTCCCAGAACCTAGTAGGCCCCCAGATCTTAGCAGAACTGACTCCATGATGGATGTGTCATTCAGGCCATAGAACTCAGCACATAGACAGCACCACCAGCCGAAAGAAAAAACAAAGATCTAGTCCATCAAAGTCCATAGTTCTGGAAAGTATCTAAATGTACTAACCTTGCTTTCTGCCTTCTGTATTTCCATGCCTGGCTAAGTGTTCTTGTTAACTGAAATGTGTCAACCCAGGATATGGTTCTTCACAACTCACCCTGAGAAAAGCACAAGGCTACACTGGCATTCTGAACACGGGTGTAGTTGCTGGTGGCCTAATAAAGACTTTCTATTGGCTTAAATCCAAGTCCAAGCAGTCTTCTCTGGTGGACACCCCACAACCGTCCTGGAAGTCCCACAGAAATGTCTAGAGACACCTCAGAGCAGGAAAGAGTGCAGTGGTCAAGGAGCTACAGGGGATGTGAAACCTGAGATGTTCCAGGTCCCTTTGATCAATCCCTGTCTAATACTTCAGAGGGGTCTGACCCCTCCACTCCCAAAGGAAACAAATTAGAAAGTCACCTGGTCTGTCACCTCTCAGGTAATATGGCCAAGGCACCTTCTCTTTAGGACACAGGGAGGCTGGATATGGCCACTGATCCAGTGTCCTGTGTGAGACGTCACCAGACTTCTCTGGTCTGTTCAGGTGTATGAATGTGTGGTGGGCACATCTGTTCTACTTGCCTGTGTTGACCAGTGGCTTTCTCTGGTGTGAGACAGCCCCACTTACAGACCCTGGCTTATGACCAGTGCCCTCTTGTCAGGGACGTAAATCCATTTGGCTCTCCCAGAGAAGAAATAACAACAACAACAAAACAAACAATAAAAAAAAAACCCTTTGTCTGTCCTCCCAGAGAGCTCTATTATGTTTTACTTGAGGCCCACCCATGGGCTGAGTCAGGCCCAGTCCCTGTGGAGGCGGGGAAAGGGGCCAGGCCTCTCATGTGTGTGTGAGGGGGGGGGGGGAATCTGCTATCTGAGCAGAATGCACACAGGGAGGAAAAACAGTTTCCCAGCCACACACTCCCTCTGCTCTCCACTCTCAGCCATCTTCTCTAAGGAGCCCCTGGGAATGGGAAAAGTTCCCTTGAACAGAAGAGGAAGTTCCACATCTTCCTCTTTCATAATTGATGTGCTTTTTCCAACAAGTACTCTGTTTAACTGAAAAACTCAAAACCTACCATTCTCTGGAAAAAGCAGAACAACTGCCCCGGACCTTGTGGGGATGGGGGTCAGTGCTGGACCATGCAGCCTGGACAGAGGGCATTTTCCCTTCTGTCCAACACTGACCAAGGAGACTTTAAATAATTGGTGCTGGGTCCTTAGGATTAAAGACAGCGGCTGAAAGATTTCCTTTGTCACCCAGTCAGTCTCAGATATTAGAAAATAGTTATAAAAGTTAGAAAAACATAAAGAAATAAAGAGTTTCCATTTTCTGGAGGCAGCTCAAAAGGTCTGTAACAACAGAAAATCAATTTAGAGCTGAGATCTTTGCATAAACTGAAAGCCACTGTCACCTTCTCTGCTGATGAAACACATTTAGACTTACACAATTTCTAGCTGAACACTCTGCCCCCAATCAGAGGATACAGTTGGGCTATCTCACACATGGCCAACAAAGATTCCCAGGGGTAGAGGCAGAAGCCAACCCGCCAGGACTGGCCCAACACCAAGTTCCTATAATCATTCAACAAGCCAGTTCAGTCACTCCCCCCACCCCATCCAGATGAAATAATACCCAATGACCCTGGAAACACACAGGGAAATTATAGTCCATATTGCTAGGCTTAGAGAGACAGGCATCCTGCTGCCCTGCCAGTCACCCTGCCATACACCTCTCCCACTTGTAAAGAAACCTGGGACCTCCAGCTCTCATGAGTCTGATTCTTCCAGAGAAACGGGTGTCCACTGTCTTGGACCTGAAAGATGCATTCTTCGGCATCCCGTGGGCAGAGCTGAGTCAACCCATCTTTGCTTTTACATGGACAGACTCAGAGGGAGGAGGTTACAGCGAACAGCTTACCTGGACCAGGTTGCTCCAAGGATTTAAAAAAAAATCTCCAATCTTGTTTGACGAGGCACTATCTGCTGACCTCCTGCCTGCCCTTGTGCCAGAGTCATTCTGGGACCACACTCTTCGAGTATGTAGTGACAATCTCCTAGCCTCTAATACTATAATAAAATTTAAACTTTTTAAAAAAAATTAAGCCACTGTCGGACTGCTGCAAGAGGGTACAGACCTTCGGCTACAGAATGTCAGCTAAGAAAGCCCATCCTTGGACACCAGAGGCTTCTTATCTCTTGTGCCAGCTGAGGGGAGGCTAAGGAAGCCTGTCTCTGAGTAAGATCAGGGTCATTCTTCAGATCCCAACTCCAAAGACGAAGAGATAAGGTTGTTCAAGAGTTCCTAGGTGTGGCTAGGGATTGCTGCCTCTGGATTGCAGAGCTTTCTGAAATAGTAAGCCCTCGGCATAAGGGGATGTCATCCCTGAGCTCCTCATCTGGACTGAGACTAAACAAAAAGGCACAGTAAAGGGGTTTTGACCCGACCTTGGGGCCATGGAAATGTCCAGGATTGTACCTAGCCAAAGGATTGGGCCCTGTAGCCACAGGGTGCTCTACCAGTCTAAGAGCTTGGGGACTATTGCTAGTGTGATGAAAGAAGCAGAAAAGTTAACTTTGGATTAGCATCTTATTATCACAGCACCCCACACTATGAAGACTCTCCTCTGAGGAACACCTGAGTGATGCCTGTCTAATGCCCGTGTGACTCAGGACCATGCCACACTCCTAGACCACTTAGAGTGCAGTTTGAGAAGGCCATCACCCTAATATGGTTGCCCTTCTTGCCTGATAAGGATGCACAAGATACTCATCCATGACTGTCATGAGATGAAAGATGAAACCAGGTACCTAGTGTTGCAATAGTTACGTTAACTGAAACAATATGTACCCATGTCAGGCGCCTCAGCCCAGAGAGCAGAATTGATCGATTTGACCCGGGATCTCAGACGGGGAAAAGGAAAGTCCATCTCCACATCCATGGACGATCACTATGCTTTTCTACAGTGCACGTCCACAGTATGATCTACAGAGAAAGAGGACTTCTTGCCACTGGGGAAAAGGACATTAAAGACAAAGGGAAAACCTTGGGCCTCCTAGAGGTTATTTGGGTTTCCCTGTGAATTGCTATCCTCTCCTCCTGAGGACATCAAAAAGATGATTCCCCAAGGAAAGACCTGGCTGCCCAGCAAATGGCTCCAAGACCCATTGGATGTACTGGTGACATCCCAGACCTGGTATTGCCTGACATACTATGGTACAATCAAGATAAAAAATGAAAAAAAAATTAAAAATACAACAACAGCTCAAACCTAGAGAGGATAGAGGACACAAGAGGGAAAAGTCATCCTCCCAGAAACAGGCAGGAAGCAGGTAACTGACCTTAACCAGGCTACTCATGTGGATCCACAAAACTTGCTGAGTTGCTCAGACCAAGGTGTGCTGTACTTAGACTGGACAGCCTGGCACAGGATTCCTCAGCCAGACACCAGGTTTGTATTCAGGTAAATCAGAAACAGAGGGTCCTTACCAGGGATGGGTCCAAATGAGAGGCCAACACACCAGTGAACTCTGGGAAACTGACTTCACTGAGATCAGGCCTGCCAGGGGAGGACAACAAGTACTTGATAGTGTTTGTAGAAACCTCTTCTGGCTGGGTAGAAGTGTTCCTGTATCCAGACTGAAACTGCTCAAACAGTGGTTTAAACGTTCCTCCAGGAAACGCTCCCCTGATTTGCCCAGCCTGCAGCAATGGGGTCCAACAACAGCCCGACCTTCATAGCCGAGTACTTCTTAATTAATAGCTAAAGATTGAAATAGATTGAAAACTTTCTTTTGCATACAGATCACCGAATTTGTGAGAGGCAAAAACCTAATAAGAATAAACAGGACATTAAAAGAAAAAAAGAAAACCTAACAAAACTCATTAGAACTCAGGAAAATCTGACTAGACCTCCTTTCATTCCTGTGCTTTGTGCCTGCAGCACCCCACATAGGAGGGACTGACCCCCTATGAGATTATGTTTGAGAGACCTCCATGAAGGAGAGACAAACATGTTTTTTGCTTGGAACACAAGTGAGGGATGAGAAAAAGACTTGTGAGAGAGCGGGTGATGTTTATCCCGTTAGAAGTCGAACCACTTGTGTGGGGGAGATTGCTTGTTAACCAGCTGAAAAGCATCCTTGAACAAATTCTGAGAGGAGATACAAATGTGAGCCAAAACCAGGAGGCGGGGCCTTTGGAGACTTGGGAGTTTTGGTTGTTCATCACTCCGCTTCCAGATGCTCCTAGAGAGAACTGCTCAAGGGAAGGCTTTGGGCTCCGGGCTCTGGTTCTGGTTGCTCCAGGTTCCAGCAGAAGAAATCCTGCTGATTACACCAGGAAAATCCTTCCTTGGAATTAATATCCTTATGGTTTCATTTTTGTATTCTTTAATCTTCTTTTCCTATTGTTTAGGTTAGTCGGGTTATAAGTGAGGCACTCTCTGTTAATAAGTTCATTATAAAATATATTTGTTAAGAAAAGTGAGCCAACACCTCCGAAACTGCTCCCCCAGCTCAGAGATCAGCAATTGACAGAATTCTCTAAGCATTCCTTTCTCAAGTCACTACATGGCCACCATCCTCCCTAATCTCTGGACTACCCAAGAGACATAGCCATCCTCCTAGTCCGCCGCGAATTTCCTTTTGTTCGAGCACAGAAATACCATGTTTGTCAATCAGGAAGCCAAGGGAGCTCTGGCATCCATCTGGAAAGGATCCACCATTGGGATTCTCCTCAGTCCTATGGCCAAGAGGGCAGCTGGCATTATACCGTGGATCTACCAAACCTAGGCCATGGTTTGCCTACCAAACCTAGGCCTAGGAGAAAGCAGAAGCCATGGTTGAAGGCACAAAATGGACTGTCTTCAGACTATGGTCGCCTGGGCCCTTCCACTCCCTGACCCTCTACCTCCTCATGAGTTTTATGTTTGCTATGAATAACAGGGCCATGGTCTTACCCCCACTGCCCTCTGGCCTGGACTTGGGAACTGAGGGAGACAGATCCAGGGGAATTGATAGCTAGGGTAACTACAGACCATCAACCCATAGTCCACCTTGGCCATTGCTCACTGATGGCCACTTTAAATATCTGGTTGTATCAGAGAAAGAAAGATGTGGGAATTTAAGCTTTGATATAAATATACAGAGTTTACAGTTCTGTGTGTGCACTGTGGCTGGGCCCTCCACTTGCCAATAACAAGAAAGGTCCCATTACAAAAAGTGGGGTTGTGAAACAGAGGCTTTCTGGAAACACATAGTTGAAGCCACAGATAGGAATAAAGCCCCTGCCAAGGGATGCACAACAGGGAAACAGAATCCAGTGGCCATAATGAGAGGGGTAGAAATCCCTTCAGAATGATACCAACCCCTGAAAAACAGGGTGAGCGTGGGGGAATCAGACTTTATGCCGTAGGAAGGGACCCTGGGGATAGATGTACTATTCAGGACAAACAGCCCCCTCAGACCTTTGGGTCCATACAAAGTTCTCTACCCATGCCAAGGCCCCACCAACTCTCTCCTCCAAAACAATTAACATGTCCTGTCCACAGCACGGGCTGTCCACTTGCCAAGAGCTCTGCCCACTGTGCTATCACCACCACCACCCTCAACATCAGCAGCAGCACCGCTGTCAGCATATGGAAGCCGCCTGATGGACAGCTGGTACGAGTGATGCAGGAGAGCAAGGGCTGCAGCCCACAGGGCATCGTCCTGTCGGGAGGGAGTTTGGGAAGACTCCTACTCCCAGCTCTTTTGTTTCCCCGACCTTCTTGCTTGCTTCGGCACACCCCTCTCTGTCATCCCCACAAACCACTCTGTGGTTTAGCCCTGTTCTCCACACTCTCTAACCCTCTCTGGTCCCTCAGTGCAGGATGCTGTCACCTTTTTTTGGACCCCCTTCCCTCCACCGTCCATATTAACCTCACTGTGAGCCACAGAAACGCAAACTCCTCCACACTCTGTGCTCGCCCAACTTTCGTTTCTGTTGCCATGATAAGATCCGTGACAAAACGCACAAACAAACAAACAAACAAACAAACAAACGGAGAGGAAAAAGCTTTTATTAGGCTTAAAGTTCCCAGCTACGTATATAGCCCATCATTTTGAAGAAGTCAAGCAACTTAGGCAGTGAGCCGCACTGCATCCACAGTCAAGGGCAATGGGAAACGAAGTCGTGTATGCATGCTGAATGGTGTTCAGTCAGCTTTCTACTATACAGTTCAGCATCCTCACCTAGAGACGAGTGCCACCCACAGTAGAGAAATTCACCATCTCACATACAGCCATTAAGGAAAAAATTCTCTCAGGCATGTCCACAGGACAGCTTGAGCTGGACAGTCCCTCACTGTGACTCTTCCCACATGGTTCTAGATTGTGTCAAGATGACAGTTAAAACAGACCATCCCTTCTACCTCTAACAAAATGCCTCAGCACCTCTACTCTATCCAGATCATCGCCACTGACCTCCATATCGCTTGGGGTTGGCGGCTGTCACCAAGGCTTCCATGGGGTCCTGTGGATCTGTGCAATCTTTTTCAACTCTCCCTCCAGTTCCTGAGCCAGTGCCCGCAGTTCTTTGGCCAACTCTGATTTGGCTCCATCATATAAATGCATTGAGTCCCTTATAAGCTGATAGACATCCACTTCGAGGAAGACTCCTGCAAGAGCTGCACCCCTGATTCTGGCATTTTTGGTCATTGCCAGAGCAGTGCCGTCAAAGGCATTTTGCACCTGACCAGCGCATCGGGCAGAGATTCGCCCAGTAGTCATGAGGCGCTTGGCATCTGCCACTAAGTGAGGGTTGGCTCTGGCTACCTTAATGGCACCGATGGTTTTCCCCAAGGTTTTCAATCTTTTAAAGAGATCATAGGTTCTTCCAGAATGTGCGAGTACACTCTTACCCAAACCTTCCTCAGAGTGTCCATGGACTCTGACACCAGGCGCTTGGCTTCAGCTTCATCCGACCACTTGTTTGCTTCTTCCACAATCACAGTGGCAACACCGGTCACGGTAGCCACTGTCTCCAGCCCCAACCCAGCTGCTGAGAGCAGCAGACTTCCCCCTGCTGTCGCAGGTGCCAGAGCTAGACCCAGGATGCCCAGGACTCCAGAGGCAGTGCTGGTGGAGTTGGTCACCACGTTGGAGATGGTGCAGCGCCTGTGTACCTGGTCAAGATGTTCAGCCAGAGCTCGGAGCTTCCTGATGTGTTCCAGCAGCTTCCTTTTAGCTTCTATAACCCTCCTCCTGGCCAGCAGCTCTGTTTGAAGCCTGTCTTTGTCCTTTAGAGCTGAGCATTCTAGGAGCAGCTTCAGAGCCTTGTGCAGTGCTGCCTCCTCAACTCTGTAACAGAGGAGGTCAGTACATCAGACAGACAGCTTGGTTCACTCTAAGATGGGCTCCCCTATGATCTGTCTTGTTCACATCACAGATTTATGTTATAAAACTAGTGGGAAAGAATTTTATACAGGCACAGGGCTTTGCATTCTGCACAAAATGCTTGATGATCATAGACCCTGTGTGGTCCTTAGTCCGTAGGCATCAGTGTGTGAAGTCACAGTGAAGACACACTTTAGTGATAGGCACATGATAAAGATGCCTTCCCTCAAGGTCTATGACTTCGCTACTAAAATATTTGCCCAGTGTGAACTCTGTAGGTGAGCACGGGGATGTGGGATTAGAGAAAAGTTGGGGCCATGTGGGGGGGAGTCCTGTGGAGATGACCTGGACAATCCCGCCTCTGCCACAAGCACCTCCCAGGCTTCATCTTTGGCCAACAGGAGCTGCAGGTCTTCTCTGCTTGCTGAGTCCTTTAGATACTCAACAACTTCCTGGATGAAGAGTCTCCTTAGGACTTGGGAAAAAACAGAATGAGAAGAAATGTAACTGTGTTGGGCCTGGGGACAGTGGTTACCCTGATTGGCTGCTGACCTGATTGGTAGGCAATCAGGTAGGCAGATGAAGCTGTAGCCATGTGCCTTATGTAAGAAACCATAGACACCAGAGGACAGAATAGAAGATCTGAGATGGCCAGGAGTGTGTGGCATTTAACAGTCAAGGAATTCAGCATCTGAGACTGGGTACCTGATGGAATCAGCCATATTGGGGTATGAGTTGTGTCCTTAAATTCATGTATAAAAGGCCTTATGCCCAAAAGTGAAATTATGAGGATTAGGTGGTGTCATAAATATACTTCCCTAATTCACAGGAGTGTGGTATTGATAACCAAAAGAATAGACATCATGTATAATGCCATCCATCTATCTATCTATCTATCTATCTATCTATCATTTATTAACCTATGTTGTATGTATGTATTTATGTATATATGTATGTATATATAAATATATAATGTATATATATGTATATATGTATAAATATATATGTATATATATTCTCTCTCTCTCTCTCTCTCTCTCTCTCAGTGGTTCTCAACATTCCTAAAGCTGTGACACATTAGGATGGTTCCTCATGTTATGGTATCCCCCTAATATTAAAAAGTATTCTTGTTTCTAGGTCATAACTGTAATTTTTCTACTGTTATGAATCACAATGTAAATATCTGTGTTTTCCAAACATCTTGGGCAATCCTTGTGAAAGGATGTTCAACCCCTAAAGGGATTGCAACCTACAGGTTGAGAACTGCCATCTATCTACTGACCTGTCATCACTGGTCTCTGTGTCTATGTATCCCTTCCTCCACTTGGTCCCTTCCTGCCCCTCTCTCCATGCACATAGGAGAGGCTGTGCGTAGATTTTTAGTTGGCAGGCTGCTGCTGCAAGCCAGGAAGAGCAGCCTCACCACAACCAACTTGCCCTTCCTTTATTGTGGGCTTTCGCTTTTAGAACTGAGAGAAACAAAAGTCTCTGCTGCAAGCCCTCAGACTGTGGGACCATGGGTCAGCAGCTGGAAAGATTCAAATACCAGGGAGGTGTTGTGGTGTTCTGCAATGAGATGTCTTCTGCTCTGAACAAGGGAGACTAGAGAAAGTGACAACACTGTAGGGTGCCTTCCATGTGCCTTAAGGCTCTTGCCTGTCAACAGTAGCACCTGAGCCTGTGAATGTGACTTTCAACTCCTCAGAGGGTTGTGACATTGGACGGTTGGATAAAGGCAGAATTTCAAAGAAAATAGAACTCACAATGTAGAACTAATTGCACATAGGAGAAGTAAGGCTAGCTGTGGTGGGGTGAACGAGACTGGCCCCGATAGGCTCATATGTTGGAAGGCTTTGTTTCTAATTGGTGGACCTGTTTCAGAATTGTAGTCTTGTTGGAGAGGATGTGTTGCTACGAATAGACTTGAGGTTTCAAAAGCCCAGACATCCCAGTAGTGCGCTCTCTCTTCTCTCTCTCTCTCTCTCTCTCTCTCTCTCTCTCTCTCTCTCTCTCCTTCCCTCCCTCCCTCCCTCCCTCTCTCTCTCTCTCCCTCTCTCTCCCTCCCTCCCTCCCTCTCTCTCTCTCTCCCTCTCTCTCCCTCCCTCCCTCCCTCCCTCCCTCCCTCCCTCCCTCCCTCCTTCCCCCTCCCTCCCCCTCCCTCCCTCTCTCTCTCTCTCTCTCTCTCTCTCTCTCTCTCTCTCTCTGTCTCTCATGTAAGCTCTCAGCTACTGCCCCACACCACATTTCCTGCCTGCTGCCATGATGCCCATAGTCTCACCTCTGAAACTGTAAACCCCCATTAAATGCTTTTAGTGTGCATGTGTTGCCTAAGTTGTGGTATCTTAGCACAGCAGTAGGAAAGTAACTAAGAAAGCAGTTGGTACTGGGGAGTTGACTATTGCTGTGAGAGGCCTGATCATGCTGTTTTCTGAAGGGCTGTGGAAGACCATAGGTAGGACTCAGGACTAGGAACGTGCTTGAACACTACAAGTGGGACATCCTCATAGAGGCCTGGAAGACAATAGTGCCAAGAGAATGTGGTCTGTGGAGGCCTGGCTCAAGATGTTCCAAAGGGGATTAATATTAGCAACTGGGCTGGAAACCATTTGTGTGTTATTTTGGCAAAGAATGTGTCTGCTTTCTGCCCCTGTCCTAAAATCTGCTGGAAGCTAAATGCAGAATTTTGGACTATTGTTCACGGGGGAGATTTCAGAACAGCCTAGTGTTGATGCTGCCACTCTGATCTTAGTAAGCCCTCTAATGAAAATCTACAACTAAAAAGAGGAAGCCAGCTAGTGCTATTTCTCTACAGCCTCTGCATCAGCTCCTGCCCCCAGGCTCCTTAGGTCTTTGAGTTCCTGCCAAGACTGTTTCTGAGGATGAACTGAGATGTGGAAGTGGAAGTGAAATAAATCCTTTCACCCGATGTTGCTTTTGGTCACAATGTTTTATCACAGCAACTGGGCCCCTTGCTATTGCACTAACTCTGTGACTTGTTGTGTGAAGTGAAGGACCCATTCAAAGGAGCCGCCACACATGTGAGGCCTGGTTCAAGCAAGGCCAAGGACAAGTGACTTCCCATGTGGTCAGGAGTGTGGAGTGTCCCCGGACTTGGATTTGTCACTAAGCCACATGGCCCACTGTCCTCCACTTCTTCAGTCTGTGCTGACCCTACTGAGAGGCAACGGAGGGAGGAGGGGATCCTTGGGTGTGCTCCCCAGATTGGAGAAAACTGGGTACCCAGGGACAGGAGACTCCCCCTTTGTCCAGTTTGGGGGACTCCCTTTCTATCCTCAACCCAACAGCCTCCCAGTGTGGAGATCGAAGGTTCTAGACCACCCCAGGACACAGAGAGAGATTAGTTGTCAGTACCTCCGGAAGCCATGAGGGCTGCATCGTCCATGGTGTCTGGCACGGATCTCTCACAGGTTTTCTTTATAGCTGTCTGTGATTCCAGGCTACAAGGAAGAGGAAAACACACTGTGGGATATGGTGGGGGCAGCTTTAATGAAGGCTGCTGTCTCATAGCTCTCTCTGGTTAGCAGAGAAACTAAGGTCAAAGAGTGACTGTCCCTTGTCCCTGAAGCTGCTGCTGAAGGACTGAGCCCTGGGCGTCCCCTCAGGCTTCCGTCACTCTAGCCAAGGTTCTTCTGCTGTCCTGTTAGGTCCAAGGAAAAGGTGATCAGCTGGAGACACGGCCATGAGAAGGGGCTGAATCTGAATGGGCGAGATGAAGAGAAACGTTTCGGCATCTGTGGTGGACACTGCGTGGCCATGACGACAGGCAACATCAACTGAAGCAGTGTGGTGCGTAGTCTGGGCTGCCATGCTGGGGCTCACGGCTCTGTGAAGAGATGGAGCCCTGAGTCTGCACACTGGCTCTGTCCTGCTGTGTGATGACACTTTACATGGGGCAGCAAGAAGGTCCCGCCAGACACGAAAGCTGGTGCCTGGGCCATCCTCTGAGCCTTCCCAGCCTCCGACTGTGCGCTCTATGAATATCTCTCAGTAAGTCATGTCTTCACAGTTAGCTGGTTGTAGTCTCAAAAGTGTATTCTGGCACCTTTCATTGGCAAGAAAGAATGAGTGTTGTTTCTTTGCCAAGTCCAACTCTACTTCCTGCTCTTTGTTTATAGACAGGATCTTCACAGATGCAGTGGACACAACTGGCACGCCCGTTCTAACAGCACCCACCTGGACACTCCTTCAGGCTTCCCATCCAAAGCCCTGGTCCTAGGGTAGGTTCTCTCTACCGCCCATGGTCCAGCCTTGGGTCTCCATGGTGACCCTTCTTCATTACTGACAATAATCACCACCAGCTCACTTGATGACAGGATTTGTCCCTTTTGCTTAGGGCAGGAAAACACTGACTACACAGACAGCTGTTGCTGCTGTCAAGTGGGGAGGAAAGAGTGAGGTGAGGCAGGGACAAGGCATCCCTAAGAAAATCTCTAAAGTTTCCTTTTGCTCCCTTCCCCACAGCTGCCCTGATAAACCCTAGGCAAATTAATGTTCAGTAGCAGGTCTTCCCTCACCTCAAAAAGACAGTGGCTTTGATGCCATAGACACCTGGCCACCCAAATGTAGATGTCACCTTCCCACCAGGTTGCCCCTTCCTCTTGGACCTTGGTTCTTCCAGACATTAATTTCCAGACTTGGAGTCAATAACACAATGACTGAATGACCCTGTGGGAGCCACCAGATGCAAAGAAGGCTGATGGTAACTAGAGTTCTTCCTAAAGACACCAGTATGACAAGCCAGCTGCTGTCCCTAACACTTGTGTCCTGTTTTATAAGCTACAGGACCCCAGAAGATGTCAGGAAGAAAGGATGGGATTTGGGGTGACTATACTTCCATGAACCCTCCGGACTGTGCATTTCCTGTTTCTGAGTCACTCGGTGCTGGTGGTAACACTCTTGTCCAGAGTACATAATGTACCTAGGCTGATGCCAAATACCACATAAGAAAGGAAAGGAAAAGCCAGGTCTCCTACTTATCTGTTACTCAAAGAGCCTCTTAGGCTTAGCAGCAGGCTGGACAGATGCCAAGAGGAAGTGTAGATGGCCCCAGCCCTTCCCACAGGATGACCAGCTGGAAGCCGAGGCTGGGAGCCTCCCTTCCCTAGCTCTCTCCAAGTAGGGCAGAGAGGAGGCTCCCAGCAAGTCTTGCTTCCCAGTGGCTTCAGGGCATCTTCCTGGGACAGGGAGACCAGGGCTCAGGACAGCAGGAACCTGAGCATCTTTAATTACCTCCTAGGGCCAAGATCAAGTCCATTCATCCTGGACAGAGGGGCTCCTGATACTGCAGCTCCTCTCTCCATTCCATCCCATTTCCCCTTCCTTCCCCTCCCCCACTGCCTGCCCAAGCAGCTTGCAGGGCTCCAGCACTGTGCTGAGGGTCCTCCACCAAAAATATTTAAAGTATCTGGGACTTTCTGCTTTTTCAAACCCAGAGATCATTTCCTCTACCTCCAATTGTGGTCTAGCTCTTCACCCTATGGTTACACAGGTCAATGGCCAGAGTATGTGCAGAAGCTGTGATTGTGCAAAGTGTCCCTTCCTGTCCGCACTCTTGTACATTCCGCTCACAAGCTCAGGACGGCCTGTCTTACTTCCCCACTCTTCACAGGCTGGACAGAGGGCGGTGCGGTGGAGGGGGCGAGCAGAGGAGGTCCAGGGGAGGCAGATCTGCCATCCACCTGCTCAGCCTGCTTCACAGAATCCTCAACAAGATTCAGGTGTCTCCAGGGCCTCGCACAGAGGCATGCTCAGAGACACAGTGTGTGGCACAGCTCCTGGGTACCTTTTACATCCCACGTCAACATTTGTCCCTCCTGATCTTGACAGTAGTAACTACCCAGGTCCAACCTCAGGGTGCACAGGATGCATGTACCAGTGAGCCCTGGGTTGCCTGCCTGCTTTGTTCTACACCCTTCACTTCCTTCATTCCCAAAGGAGTGGGGACCCACAACAGACCCCTGGGAGGTGGAAGGTGGGAGACCAGCTGGCCAGGTCTCAGGCACTCTGGTGCTTGGGCAGAGCCCTGGGAAGTTGGTGATCTCATCTGATCTCATCTTGTGCTTATGGCAGAAAGGGAGAGAGGGACAGCCAGAGCCCAACATGGCTGCAGGTCTGGACTGTGTCCTGGGCTGATGTCTACCTTGATCCCTTTCTGTTCAAGATCTGTGGGGAGGGTGAGCAGGTAGAGAGGCATAAGAGGCCCCCAACTTACCAAAATCTTCCCCGAGGCTGAGCTGGAAGGGACACAGCTGTCCTTCCCGAGGCCACTAGCTCACTAGCTGCACATCAGGATCCCAGTTAGGAGCAGTTGCCTGGGTCAGGTGATTCTGTGGGCTGTCCCTGACCTCTCTGGTTTCTCTGGTGCCCCCTCCCAGTCCTCTGTAGGGCTCCCTGAGCTCCTCCTACTGTTTTGCTGTGAGACTCTGCATCTGCTGCCATCAGTTGCTGAATGAAGCCTCTCTGGTCTCTTTGATGATGATTCAGTTAGGTTCCAGTGCCAGCACACTCTGCAGGAAGGGAAACATGTAGATCAACGGTTTTGTGGCTGGGTTGGTGTCCCAATCCCTCATCCGAGGCCTTGCCTGGTTACAAAGAAGGCCGGTTCAGGCTCTGTGTCCCCATTACTAAGTGTTTGCTAAGCTCCTCTCCTCGGTTCCATGGGGTTTCCACTGCACTAGGTTTCTGTCTCTCATCAAAATGCCCCCAGATTCTGTCCGTGTCTCCCACTATTTCCTCCCTCCCTCCCCGTGACTTGATCCCTCCTGTTCCCAATCTCACTCACCTCAAGTCCATCTGAGAAATCTATTCTTTCTCCCTCTCTTGGTGAGATTGCATCCCCACTTAAGCCTTCCTTGTTACTCAGCCTCTCTGGGTCTGTGGACTGCAGCATTATTGTCTTTTACTTGACAGCTAAAATCCACTTAGAAGTGAGTATACACTATGTTTGCCTTTCTGGGTCTGGGTTACCTCACCTAGGATGATTTTTTTCTTGTTCCATTCACTTGTCTGCAAACTTCATGATATTGTTCTTAACAGTTGAGTACTATTCCATTGTGTAAATTTACTACATTTTATTTATCCATTATTACAAGTTTCTGACTATTACAAATAAAGCTGCCATGAATATAATTGAGCAAGTGCCCTTGTGATATGATGCACATCCTACAGGTATATGGCCAGGAACGGTATATTTGGGTCTTGAGTTAGATCAATTCACAATTTTCTGAGAAACTGCCATATTGACTTCCAAAGTGACTATACAAGTTTGCACTCCCACCAGCAGTGGAGGAGGGTTCCGTGTGCTGTGGCTTAGCAGCCTGGTGTTCTTGTGGGAACCCTACAAGTAGGAGTGGGAGCTATCCCTGACTCTCTTGCCTGTTTGTGGGACTCTTTGCCTCCTACTGGATTGCCTCATCCAGCATTGATGTGCTGGTATGTGCCAGGACTTACTGTAGCTTGTTATAATGTGTTTAGTTGATACCCCTGGGAGGCGTGTCCTTTTCTGTGGAGAGATGGAGGGGAGTTGAATCTGGGGGACAAGGGGGATGGGTAGAAGAGACTGGAGGATGGGATGAAGGAGAAACTGCAGTCGGGATGCAATATATAAGAGAAGAAAAAAAGGAAGAAGAGGAGGAGGAGGGAGGAGGAGGGAGGAGGGGGAGGAGGGGGAGGAGGGGGAGGAGGGAGAGGAGAGGGAGGAGGAGGAGGACCTGAGTCCCCATTATACCTAGCAACTGAAAGTGAAAGACCTACCTTCCCCAGTAAGATCCAGCCCACACAATAGAATGCCCACCTCTAGGGAACCACCCAATCCCACACTCCCTCCTGACTCACACAGAGGAACAACCTTAGAAGGACATCACATGTCCTTCTCAATCCAGGACACTTTGGTTGGGAATTCTCTGTGGACTTGAGAAAGAAAGACCTGCCATCACAGACTGTGGGATCCTCCGTAGATCACCATCCTAAATGACCTTGCTCTGTCCACTCCCCCTTTCTCCCTCCTCTTCTCCCTCAGCTGCCCCTGCATCTCGTTTGTGGAGAGCTGCGAGGTGCCATGCCTAACATGGCGCAGGCTTCCGCCTTCCGCCATCCCGACGGCGAGCGCTCTCTAAGATAAACAAGTCCTTATATGGCAAAAGGCTGTGCAAGGGTAACTGGTGATCTGATGACTAGCAGTCCTGCTCTGATGTGGACCTATGAGGAGGTGGCACCTGGCATGAGCTGATTGGCCCTTGAGTTGTACTTAAGCTTGGCCCTTCCCTTCTTTGGGGCCATTCCTACTGAGCTTAATCCTGAGTAAAGATCTCGAGAAGAAGTCTGGTTGTTGGTGTCTTATTTCCACTGGACGGTGCGGCGCCGACACTCGTTGATGCACACACAGTGGTGCTGCTGTGCCCAGCATCTATGGCACCTGTATATCTGCCCACATGGCGCTTCTGCCTCAAGCCCCTGTTCTGCACCTGGAACCATCATGCGTTGCTTCCTTTCAGAAGTCCCCAGCACTCTCCACAGCACATGCTACTGCTGCGCTCTGGTCTCTCACAGTACTTGGGGTTGAATCGCACCTGCTGGTCAAAGTCTCCTGTGTACAAACTCACAGAGTTCCAAGGCTGTGGGCTAGTTCTACTCTGCTCCAGAAAGAAGGGACCACATGCTAGACTGGGCACCAGGGACAAAGCGAACTGTGGATCAAGATGGGCTTTATGACAAATGTATATTTCGCCTTGACCATTCCCTTCCAGCTTCTAGGAGAAGGGTAGCTCTTCATACAACTGCTGGCAACTCATTAACTTTGATTAGAGTTTTAGAAAAATTAAACACTTGGTGCTTTACCAAATCAATATCATTGTTGGTAATGGGAGGGATTGTGATTTTTTTTTTCCAGCTGGGAACATGTTTGTGAAAGTTATTTGTTTTCATACCACAGTTCAGGAACCGGTCAAGATTCCAGCCATGAGCCACACTTAAAAAAAAAAAACCTATACTTTCTTGTTTAAATTTATTTATTTATTTATTTATTTATTTATTTATTTATTTATTTTTTGTTTTAATTCTTCCTCTTTTTTCTCAGCATAACTTTATCCTGGTGGTTAGAGGACAGCACAGGGAGATACACAGCCATGACAGTGTCCATGAGAGCTGCGGGGCTGGCCACGATGGACATCACCGAGCAGGACATGAACAAAGTAGAACCTTAACCCAGCCCTGAATATAGTCAGTGTGCAACCACAGGATCCTTTCAGATCCGGCTGAAAGAGACAAACGAGGACGTCAACCTCCAGGTTCACACGCAGAGCCTCCTTCACCTGCACACCCCGGAAGTTCTGCCAAAGAACAGCGTGGCTGACCAGTGACAAGGCAAGAATTATCACCCAGGGTGGCTGCCACGTCAGGGGTGCGGGTGCTGATAACACACCCATGGTCCAGCCAATGGGAACATGGCATTAATGCAAAGGGTAGCAACCCTACAGCGGCTTTGGGAGTCAGACTGTGAGCACCAGCACCAGCATCACCTAGTGGAATTCAGAGGTGTAAACAGAAAGGCACAGGACCACCTTGAGCAACCCAGCCCAGCCCACCTCCTAAAATGGGCAGCCACTCAGACAAGGGAGATACTGCACTGGCTGCCTCAGAGTAGACCCTCATCTCCCTGCTGACCTCCCTTTCTCTAGGGACCATGGAGAAGATAAGGAGCTAGAAACCTAGTGCGATGAAAATTCCCAGGAATCTCTGAGGGTGACCCTAGCTAAGACTCCTAGCCATGGGCGATGGGGAGCCTGAACCAGCCATCTGCTGTACCCAGGCACACTTTCACTGGAGAGACTGGAACATCTACCAGGTCACATAAAATTTGACCTACAGTTTGTACTGCCTACAAAATATGCTGGGGCAAAAGTTGCACAGACGTTGTGGGAGTGGCCAACCAATGACTGGGTCCAGTTGAGACCCATGCCACAAGAAGGAACCCATGCCTGACACTGCCTGGAGAGCCAGGACACAGAAGGTGGATAGCCCAGAGAGCTAGGATAGACCCAAACATGGCTGGCAAAAAAATAAAAAATGAAAAGTCAGTGAAATGATTCCTAATGATTTTCTGCTATATTCATAGATTGGCGCCTACTCCAGTTGTCGCCAGAGAGGCTTTGCCTAGTGACTGATGGGAACAGATGCAGAGACCCGCAGCAAAAGATTAGGTAGTGCTCAGGAAATCTGGAGATTGTATGGGCCAGAGGGGACAAGGACAACAGAGAAAACCCACAGAACCAACTGTCCTGGGCTCGTGGGGGCTCACAGAGACTGAACCAGGGAGGCTGCATGGGTCTAACATAGGTGTTCTGCATATATGTTCCGGTTGTGCAGCTTGGTCTTCTTGTGGGACTCCTAAGAGTGGGAGCAGTGGCTGTCTCTGTCTCTTCTGCCTCCTTTTGGAATCGTTTTCATCATACTGGGTTGCCTTGTCCAGCCTTAATACATAAGGGAGGTGCCTAGTCTTACTGCAACTTGATTTGCCATGTTTGGTTGATAATCCATGTGAGCCTGCCTTTTTCTGAAGAGAAAGGAAGAGGAGCAGAGGTGGCCAGGACAGAGAGCCTTCAATCTGTGTCATCAACACAAAATTGATTGTCCACTGGTGACTCTGTAGATGACAGGATGTGGGATCAGAGCAAACCCTTTGCACTCAGAGAGTGTGAGTGCGTTGTGAGGGATTCGCCTTTCCCTAGACTTCTCTCTCCCTCGACTGCTGGACACGCATCTGTAGCCCGAGCAGGATCCGGCCTGCAGGGATCTGTGCTTGCCTGGGAGCTCTGCCATGAGGTCACAGGAGTTGAGCATCTAAGACTTAAAAAGCCTAGCAAAGAAACACTCCAATCTAAAGCTGGCTCAGCATTGGTTTGGCAGCACAGATGTTAAGTTTCAAAGCTGCCCTGGTGGCAAAGGTTAGAGGTCACATACAGTCTAAAAAGAATTGTTTGAAATTCTCCCCGCCTGCCTGTGTATGGTGTCCACACAGCTGAACGGGTTTCAAGGCTACACTTGGGTCTCATTTTTATTATATGTCACTAGTGTCTGCAAAGAAGGGGTGCAGAAGAGGCTTTGGTCACTCCTGTCTCTGGGGAGCCTTCTGTAAGGAGGGAAAGAAGACCTTGAGGTATCCTTGTGAAGAGCCCCATGAGGTCTCTGTCATTGGACTGATCAGTTTTCGGTGTCTCAGTTAGGGCTGTCCTATTCTTTGCCTCAGTGGCAGATGGCCATAAGATCACAGTCTTCTGTGTATAAGAAGAGGAGGTCCATCTCTGTCCCCCAGGGCAACAGTCCTAAGCAGACTGTTGGAACCTGCTTCAGGATGAATGTTTTTCTCCAGGGTGGGGCTTCTGCTGTGCAGCAGGCATGTGACTTGCAACACTATCTCCATACTGCATCCAAGGACAGGAAGCTTCAAGCTTGCTAGTTTTGGGGGTTTTTTTGTTTTGTTTTGTTTTGGTTTGGTTTTGGGTTTTGGTTTTTTGAAATAGGGTTTCTCTGTGTGTCACCCTGGTTATCGTGGAACTTGCTCTGTAGACCAGGCTGTCCTCGAACTCACAGAGCTCCACCTGCCTCTGCCTCCTGAGTGCTGGGATTAAAGCTGTAAGCCACCACTGCCCAGCTCATTGGCTGCTTTTAAGCCTAGCCTTGGTTCTGTAGTCAACTGTTACTATGTGGGAACCGTCTTCCCTAAGAGGGTCCGTCTAGA
Organism: Acomys minous; assembly: GCF_964271855.1. NCBI lineage: Eukaryota > Metazoa > Chordata > Mammalia > Rodentia > Muridae > Acomys > Acomys minous. The sequence continues at coordinate 24,741,064 of NC_140493.1, forward strand.
AATCTCTTAGCACTGTGATTGGTTTAGAGGAGTTCATAGCTTGTGGTTGGTTGATGTGTGTGCTTGCTAATTTTATGTCAGCTAGTACAAGCTAGCAGCATCGAAGAAGAGGGAAACAAGTTGAGAAAAGGCTTCCTAAGATCAGGCAGGCCATGGGCAAGTATGTAGTGCATTTTGTGAATGCATTTCCTGATGTTGGAGGGCCCAGCACTTTGTGGGTGGCACTACCCCTGGGCTGCCATGAAAAAGCAGCTCAGCAAGGCATAAGAGTGGGCCAGAAAGTAACAGGATCCCATGGTTCTGGGTCAGCTCCTACCTCGAGAACGTGCCCAGTTTGAGTTCCTGCCCTGACATCTTTGATGATGGACTGTGATGTGCACGTAGGATTGAATGAACCCTGTCTTCCCCACATTGCTTTTGTTCCTGATGTTCAGCACAGCAACAGATACACTACCTAAGACTGTACCAAAAAGATGCAAAGAGCTCACGAAGACCATTGCCCCAGGCTGGGCCACGGAGCTACCTCTAAGAAATAGTAATAAGGATAAAACTCAAACTCCTCCGAGCTGTGCATTTTGCCTCCTGCCTGCTCTCTGCAGATGTTCAGAGCCCGTGCTCTTCCTGCCTGGATCAGGAGCAGAGAGCAGCAGAGCTGCCACTAGCCCCGGCTCCAGGCTGACTCCCACGCCTCACTCACTCCTGACACACCAACGGCCAGGTCTAGGTCTAGTTCATGGTCCTAGAGACCAAGGTCACAAACAGACACCACAGCTGGTGACAATGTCACATCAGACACAGCAAGGCCAAGTGCAAAGATGCAAAAAAGGGCTGGACACCACCTGTCATAGTGGGTAGGACAGAAATCCCTTCAACTTGAACAAGCCGATAAGGGAAGTATGTTTCTATGGGATGAGCACAAGGGACCTTGTCTGACAATCAAGGTATGCAAATTGTCCTTCAACCTCACTGACTTTGAAAGCTCTCTCTAGCCATACGTCCTTCCCAATATTCAAGGGTCTCTGTGTAGAATAAAAGAGAGCCTCAAATGTCCCCCAGAGAACTCCTCAGAGCAGACACAATGGAGGGCACCCTTCACAGCTCTGCATCCCACGAGGCCTGAGGGTAGAGCAGGTGGCAGAGTAATATCAGATCTCTATCCCAAGTGTCCTCTTCTAGGCCCTTGACTGATGCCTCTTTGTGTCTTCAAAACCTCTCTTGTCACCCTCTCCTCCCAGCCCTGCTGCAACAGCCTCCTATTCCCCCATCTTAAGATGAATTCTTCACCCAGGCCGACAAACAGAAGGCACCAAAATATGTGTGTATATGTGCGATGTGAATGTCAAAGTCCCAAGCTTATTCCCTCTCCACAAATCCATGTAAAGCAGGCCCCTCCTTTTGAGACCAAGCCCTCTTTCGGCACACCAGTCCTAAACGTGTTGCCTTTTCTTGGAAGTTGAAGCTCAGATCAAACTTCACCAGCGACCTTCACTCTTGGCTCCATTTCTATGCCACCCAAGCCAGAGAAGCTGTTGTCATATCAGCTCCTGACCATCGGTCATCAGTGGGTTGGGACCTGGCAGGCATCGTGCCTGGTGGTTTGTTTTCTCATGAGGGGCCACAAACCAGAAAATCCTCTTTCATTTTCGTGCACTGGGTATAGCAGGCTGAGAGCTTGTGTCAGACTGTGCAGCAGACGTTCAGGGAGCGGCTGGGACCCGTCTAAACGTGGCTTCAGGAAGGGTGTCCTAACCCCTACCGTATGAGTCTGTGGCCCCATCCTGACTGTTCAAGGGTCTATGACTGTCTCAGTTCATTCCTCACTCTTATCCAGGGATGCTCACCATGCTTGGCTGTGGCTCAGCGGCCATTTCCCGGGTCTTGAATCTCACTAGGCTCTTCTCTGCCCATCTAAAGTCCTGTCAGTGAAAGGAGGAAGACTCCAGAGGAAGGAAAGTGTTCAAGATATAGAAACAAAAGTCTGTCTCCAAGGGAAGCGTGGTCCATAGTATCTGGTGTCCAAGGCTCCATCTTGGCTTGCTCTGGGCTCAGGCTCTGAGGTGTGGAGTGAAAGCTGATGGATGCCTTATTCCTCGCCTCAGTTTCCCCTTCTGCAAAATCACAGCACAGCCCCATATCACATGTAGTTATTACACATTGTGTTGAAAATTGGGCAAAGTTGTGTATCTTACAGAACGATTGTAAAACTTGTAACAAATGGTGAAACAAATGTTGAAATCTATAGCATATGGGGCCTGAGTAGTCACCTGCTTTCCTCCCTCAGCTGTGAGGACATGACAATCAAACCCAGTGGCATTTCTTTAGATTGAAAAAGGCCCCCGAAAAAAGGGTTATGTTGTCCCCTGGTGTCCAGTCCCTCTCAGACCCTTTTCCTGGACAAAGCAGAGAAGTCCCACAGCTGTTCAGATGCAGGTATCTGGTACAGCAGAGGACTTTGGTCCCTCCACCAAAGGTGCCATAGGAGTGGCACAGGAGGTTGTGGATTCTTCCATAGAGGATGCTGGGAACTTCTGAGAGGAAGCAATGCATGATGGGTGCAAGTAAAGGCAGATTCCAAGTGTCATGCTCCCCAACTTCAGCGGAGCAGGGTCAGCACCAACCACTCCAGAATCCAGAACTTTACTGAGGGGCAAGGAGAGGCAGGTGTGCCTGAGAGGCTGGGCTGGGCAGAATTGGAGACGTGAAGAGCTATCTGGGGGACTCCCTGTACCTGAAAGATGCAAGTGGGGATTTTTCTTCTTTTTTAAACATTCCTTATTTTATATATATATATTACTTCATCTGCATGTAAACTGCAGGCCAGAAAAGGGCTCCAGATCTCATTAAAGATGGTTGTGAGCTACCCTGTGATTGCTGGGAATTGAACTCAATACCTCCTGAAGAGCAGCCAGCGCCCTTAACCTCTGAGCCATCTCTCCAGGTGGTTTTTTTTTCTTTTTCTTTCTTTCTTAAATACCATTCATATGGTCTTAGACAACCCCTATGAAAGGACACTACAATCCCCAAAGGGGTCATGCCACACAGATTGGGAAGCACGGCTCCAGTGGCAGATCATTTTTCTTAAAGACCATGGAGAACGGGATGTGCAGAGAAGAATCTAGAAAGTCAGCCAGCAGTAAAAACCTTGAACCCCTACCCGGACTAGCCGATGGACATTCTCCACTGTTGAGTGGAGAAGAAGATCTAACTCTCACACAAACTCTGGTGCCCCATATTTGATCATATCCCTTGGATGGAGATGCCTGGTGGCACTCAGAGGAAAGATAATAGGTCACCAAGGAGAGACTTGATACCGTATGAGCATATTCAGGGGGAGGAGATCCCCCTCAGACACAGACATAGGGGAGGGGAGTAGGGGGGGGAAGTGGGAGGAAGGGAGGGATGGGAGGATACATGGGATGGGCTAACAACTGAGATGTAATATGTATAAATTAATAAAAATGTATTAAAAAAAAAAAAAAAAAAAAAAAAAAAAAAAAAGAAAGTCAGCCAGAGGCTTTCCTGTGAGTGCGTGGACAAGGGGTCAAGTGTGGGTGGGGCTCAGCAAGCTGACTCTGGGGATTTGTTGAATCTGAGCTTTCACAGCAAACTCTTTCACTTTCACTTTGAGTTCCAGTTTTTGTCCATTTAAGACACACAGACACAGCTAGTGGCGACATCTACACCCACAGAAGACCTGGGCGCTGTTCAAATTCAGCCAGAGCAAGACCCCTCGGTAAGTTAGGCAAGGGGTTCAGTTCCCCCACTAGCTCATCCTCAACACAGTTCTAGAAGAGGGTGTAGACCCATTTTATGAGTGCAATGGGGGGCGGGGTTAGCTGCTGGACTGTCAGGCCTGTTGGGCCTGACTGCTTTTCCTAAGCACCAAAAAGGTTGGGGAAGACATCAAATGGGGCCAGTGAGCTGCCAAGACCCAGTTTGGAGGACAGAGTGCTAAGGACCCCAGAGGGAAGGTGTCTGGTGTGGGTGCTCACTCCCCTGAGAAATGGAAGAAACAAAGAGACAGAGGAGGGCAGGAGCCTGAGCCTGCCAGTCCTTGGGCTGCTCAGTAAAGCTGGCTCTGGAGTGCTGCCACTGAGGTGGGAAGGGGACATCAACAGCTGACTGATGAGATCCCAGGAGCCCTTCAGGGCAGCAGTGTTTCTCACACCTGTTCTGAGGGCTTGTTCTATGTAGGCTCTGTGTGGAAACTGAGGCTGCAGGAGAGAGTGGCTTGTTCAGGATCCTGGAAAGGAGGCTGAAGAGTGGGTGACAGGATTATGCTCTCTGGGTGTCACCTGGTTTCTGCTCAGCTTGTGGGGGATGGGGGAAATGGCAGGCAATATCCTGTGTATCCTGGCGAAGAACAAGACAGACACAGAAACACACCCTCATCCTGGGGTCAGACCTAGCTGGCTCCAGGAAGCTAAGCTCTGTCTCAAGCTCTGTCCTAAGGGTCTCCATGGTTATTTACTACCTGCCTGTTGTTTCCCTTGTTCTGTCTCATGGAGGAAGAACACTTCCTGGTGCTTGGAGACTTTGGTTTTTCTGTCTACTTCCATATGGTTTTCCTAACAGTTGGAACAAAGCACTGCTCTGTCCCTCACAGTGTGTCCATGGATACACTCTGCTGTCTCCTTGCTAGATTTGGTAGGCATGTGTAGCCTTTGCTCTGCCCTAGAGAAAGAGGCTGCACAGATGGTCCTGGATACCAGCACTGGACTGCTTGAGGAATCATGCCAATTCCGCTGGTCCATGGGGAGTTATGGAGTTGGGTAGCAGACAGGTGCAATGTGGAGAAGTGCCCCCAGGGAATCTAGACATTCAGGGCTGGGAAGGACTGGACCAGCCAACAGGGAAGGACTGGTTATCTTGTCTGTTCGTATCACTAGTGACTGAGTTCTGGGCATGGTGCCCTGAGGGGCTTTCCACCACAGAACTGCAACCCTAGCCACACACCTCAGTGCTGAATGTGCTTAGTTAGAAGTGGGGATCTATGGGAGTCTCAGCTGGCTTCAGCTGCCAGCAGCCACCCTCCCTCAGCTTCTCCAGTGCTGAGGCCACCCCATGCACAAGGCTGTTCCCTGAAGCCTGTTGTGCACTTGAGTCTAGGAGAATGTCCACCTCATCCATGGCCCCGTGAGTGTAGGGTCTCACACTTTATTTAACGCACATTGAGCCTCAGGCCATGAAAAAGCTAAATGGTCATGCTCTGTGGTGCAGTTATTTTACTTCTAGAAGTATCTGACAGCTAAGAGCCCCAGCACAGAAGGTTCCCCAAGACAGTGTTCTCTCACTGCAGTTCACATGATGGTTGAACACTTAGGAAGAAGGACAGAGGGACTGCATGGGCCAGAGCAGGGACAGGGACAGGGACAGGGACAGGGTCTGAAGGACTCTAGCCCTGGTGGGATGCAGGCTCCTGCAGAATAGAGGGTATGGGCTCTGAGAGGGCACTCTGCCACCTGAGAATTAACCCTCTGACAGGGCACAGGCCTTGCCATGAGTAAGAAGGGGAGGAAATGCTGCTGTGTGTTTAAGAGAGCAGAGATTCCTATGTAAATGACCAGGCTCCAATCAGAGCAGCTGGAGGTTAAGTCCTGGTCTAGCAATACAGTGAGGGGAGACAGCAAACCTCAGTGGTCTTCACCTCATTTCCCAGTGCAGCTCACTGGAGTCCTCCTGCCATGAGGATGCTGTATGAGGGTCTCTGTGTGTCACACACACACAGTATGGATTTGCTGCTCTCATCAGCTGCTTGTGTTCCCACCATGTCGTTCACAGAGCATCTCTCCTGGGTGTAGGTTGTATAACGCTTTTCTTCATGGCTCTGTCCCTAGCTGGTGACATCCTCCTTCAACGCTAACAGGACAAGGGGCTCTGATTTGGCCAGGATGACGTGAGAGGGTGAATCCAGATGGCTGATACCTGTAAGGAGCCCTACAGGGCACTGGGGGAGTGGGACTCTTTCTGTCAGTCCTTTGGTCCTTCACTGCCACCTTGTGGAGCTCCTGGGCCTTGGCCCCTCCCACCTCCCTACAGCTGTCCTCATGCAGCTTACAGTTTACAGTTTTTTCCCTCTTCTTCCAGCTAAGACAACCCAAGAGCCATAAGAAAACCTGTTGGAAATCCGATGGCTTGTTATCAGCACCCGGACTTCCTTGCGGGAGTGTCAGGTAGCCATTTTCCTCTTCTCTGTCTGCTTCCATGTCACAAAGGTCCCTGTGGAAGAGGAGTCGTGTGTCACTGTGTGTGTGAGTGTGCTGTCTGGCGTGTTCGATACCCCCAGAGGCTCCTGCATCTGGACGCTGGTCTCCAGTTGTGTTGCTGCCTGAGGAGGTTATGGAACACAGAGGACTTGAGGTCTCACTGGAGGAAGTCCTTCTCTGTGGGCGTGGGCGGGTACTCACTAAAGGATGTCTGTTCTCCAGGACTGGTGCTCACTGGAGGAGGTTTGTCCCTGTGGGTGTGGCCACACTGGAGGTGGTCCATCCTTGTGGGTGTGGCCACATTGGAGGTTGTCCACCCCTGTGGGTGTGGCCACTCTGGAGGTGGTCCATCCTTGTGGGTGTGGCCACACTGGAGGTGGTCCATCCCTGTGGGTATGACCTCTCTGGAGGAGGTCAATCCCTATGGATGGGCTTTAGAGTAAATAGCCCTGCCTAGTGTAGTGTAAATGCTTAGTGTTAGCCCTTGGGAAGCTAAAGCAGCTTGATCTCTGTGACATTGAGGCTCCCCTGAGCTGCAAAGTGAGTTCCAGGCTAGACAGGGCTACACAGTGAGACCTTGTCTCAAATATAAAGTAAAATAAAGCAATGTAAAATACAATTCATAGCCTTGCTCCCCCTCCAGTGCATTTCTATGCTTCCTAGCTTCAGCTGAGATGTGACCTCCCAGCTTCTGTCACCTGCCTCTGTTTCTTAGCTGCCACTATGGACACCTCACCTCTGAAGCTGTAGGACAAAGGAAATCATCTTTAAAGGACTCCTGCCATGGTCCTTTGTCAGGGCAACAGAGAAGTAGCTAATACAGAAGGTGACTTCATAGAGAGCCCTTGCTGTGAAGAACTTGACTCTCTCTCATAGTAGGAAACAAGTGCAGGGGAAGAGGACACACAGCGACACACACACACACATGACAGATGATAAAATGATGGCAAATGTAGACAATAAACATCTGGAATCCTGCTGTAAGGACCCCAGACCCACTGAGCAGCACTCTTGCTTTATGGCACCACGTGGTCTGCAGTATTTCACTTCCTTAAAGGTTCTGTCCCCAGATACAGCTGCTGAGCCTAAGAGCTTGGACATGCGCATTTGGGGCACAGCACTGAGTCTCTGACCCTGGTAACTCCATGAGGACCCACATACACATGCTGAGACATGTGTCCGCCTCCCGGTACTTGCCGTTTAATCTCTTCCACATTGTCCTCTAACCTCATTTTTTCTCCTTGGTGTATAGTGGGAGGACACGTCTTTCAAGAAATCTATATGATTCTGACGAACCACCTCGCCATAAAAGACCTGAAGACCCTGATAACTGAAGATGAAGCTTGGAAGGCGTTTGTGGAGGCAGCAAAGTTGTCAAGGTTACCCACATGGTGCACCCTGCCCTGCCCGCCAGACCATAATGATAAGGGTTATTTCCTGGGCAGCCATGCCCACCCTAGGCGCTCCCAAGGGATAGGTTTCCAGACTCTCCTTCTCAACAATCCAAGAGGAGTGTGTCCACCATCTTATTCCTTCATGGAAATGACCTCAGGTTGATTGAAGGTGCCACTCAAGGTGCCAGGACCATTTCTGCCATCTAAGGTTATGTGTCCTTGGCAAATTAGTTACAGCTTTGTGAGTCTCACCGCCATGGTGCTGTAGTGTAGGAAATAAGATCATGTGTGTGGAGCTCTCAGGATGTTCCCAGTGCACAGTGGGTGCTCCTGAAAGTCAGCTAAGAGCTACTGTTGAGAGTGGAAAGAACCAGGTCCAGGGGTCTCCTGTAATTATCAGGGTCTCCTGTAATAAAAAAAAAACTGATTTTGAGACAAGTCAGAAAAGTGTAGACACAACCAACCCATGTTCCCAAGTTGTGGCTTGGTCACTTTCCTCCCATCTGAGGAGCTGGACCACAAGCAGGATCCGTCTGTGCACATGATGCAGCCGCACAGAGCTGGGCTGGACCCTGGCTGTCCTCACTCAGATTAGGAGCCACAGGCTGTGTTCTATAGGAACAGGAGTTCAGTCTGATGGGCCATGGAGACAGCCTGCCACGGGCAACAGGTCAGGGATGGAGAACCAAGTCCAGAACTGCTCCCTCACCCCAGACACACCAGGACCAGGGTCTCTGCCAGGGTTCAGGAGAGACTGTGCCTGACCTTGGAATGGGGCGTAGGGAGAAGGCTAGGACAGCACATCTGGAAGGAGAGGGGGTTAAGGAAGGTAGAAAAGGGAGGCCTAGCAGAGGACATGAAGAGGGAGGGGGAGTGAACCCCGCCTCCAGCCTCATGGTCCACGGGTGTGCAGGGCTGTGTTTGGCTGTGCCCTCCACACACTGTCTTTGCTGTAGAGGTCACAATGGCATTTTGGACACTTTTCCGTTCTACATGGAGCTCTAGGAATGTTAGTTAGGAAGGCCGTGTGACTAGAGAGAGTTCAGAGTCAGTGCTGCTGGAGGACAGTTCGCATAACTTGAGCCTGACGGGGACTCCTGATGCGAAGCCCTCCACTATGTCCTTGTCCAAAGTCATGGGATTCCTGACTGACCAATCACTGTGTGTAGTCTCCAGGCCCACTGCATCTTTGCATGAGGACTTGCTGTGTTCAGCTGTGACACTGTCACCAGCTGTGGTGTCTGTGAGCCTGGTAACCTCTGCCTATAGGATCCTGAACAAGAACTAGCAGGTGGTGGTGGATTCGCAGTCAGCATGCAGCCAGGATGAGAGGCAGCTGTCCTGTCTCAGTGAGTGGAGGCAGCCACTGACCTTGTGAGCTGCACCCAGGGAGAGAACGGGCTTTTGGCATCGAGAGAGAGAGCAGAGAGCCGGCGAAATTATATGGAGCATCTCAGGGCTCTGAGGGAGATGCTTTCCTTTACTTTTAAGTTTTCAAAGATAAATGTCAAAGTCTGAGGAAACATTCATTGCCCCCGAGCCTTCTTGTCCTTTTTGACACCAACTGTTGATGACGGACTAGGCTAAACCAACTACAGGACTGAGAACTTTCAAAAGCAATCCATAAAACTCACATAGCAGATCGTTTGTCACATAGTCACAGTTGACCATGGAGCACAGAGGGTTAAAATAAGGCTATGAAGACATGCACCAGGCACATCTGTGAGAGAGCTGCAAGTCTGACTTTTCTTCTCCTCAGGGTGCAGTGCTGTGCTGCATTGAGAGTGTGTTGAGTCACATGGCTCCTGCTCACCAGGAAGCCCACCCATGGAAAGAACATCCATGGTGAAGCAGGCCCTAGGGGCCACAAGGACACTGCTCAGGCCTATTACCCCAGGGGACAGAGGTGGAGCCACTCTGCACACACAGAGAGCTGGGACTTAGGGAAACCTTGCAGTGAGAGCAGGAGACAGCACATCCCTTACAAGGGCACCAACAACAGGTCAATTCTACTAAAATGGGCCTCATGGGATTCTTGCCAAGGTTAATGCCTTTGGCCTTAGTTCCTCTGGATATTAGAGATTGCTGTAAAGTCCCCACCACACCTCACCTCTTTAAGGCTGAGTTTTATATAGGAAACTCTTACAAACACTGTATCGCAGACCCTGTATTTCCCCACATGAAATACATACAGATAGTTACTGAAGTATCTTACCGACAAGATCCAAATCTATCCTCAACGCTGACCCTGTGCACAGTAGGTGGAGGTCTTTGTGCAAAGCTTTTAGAGCAAGTGTGTTGTCACTGTGTACTGCCTCATGAGGTCAGATGTGCTGCTTTCGACTGCTTAGGCCTGGGAGCCTCTCAGGTTGAGGACTGCACTCTTGGCATGCTCAGTCTGCACATCCCAATGCAGAGTTCCTCAAGCAGCAAGGCATCCTGCAGGCTGGATGTTGCAAGGAATGCAGACGACTTCCCAGCAGCAAGGGCAGGGGGGAGACTCTTGGGGCAGGTGCATCCCTCACAGCACACACAGTTCTTGAGGTTCAGTATTTGCTCTGATACCACATCCCTGTGCTCATCAAAGGTTTACCACCGAGAGCAATGATGCTGACCTAGAGTGGAGACATTTTATCAAGTGCCTTCCACTATGGTGTCTTGCCTCTCCTTTACACAATGACCCCTATGGACTAAGACGACAGGCACCTATAGTGTACTAAATGCCTATGATGGAGTGCAAGCTTATGGGTCTCTGTAAAATTACTTTCCAGTGGGTTTGTAATATGAAAGTGATGTTTGAAGAAACTACTAGTTTTTTTTTTTCATTAAAAGTCTGTTTTTCTCATGCTCTTGATTTCTTCATCACAGCGAGGAGACAGCCACACTGCGTGAGGTGCTGAAGAAGCATGTAGCACAGAGGCCCACAGAAGATGAACGCTCTGAAAGGGAGCTACAGAGAAGAAGAATTTTGGAAGAATTTCCTCAGTTGAAAAACAAACTTGAAGAAAACATCAGGAAGCTCCGAGACCTGGCTGACCATCTTGACAAGGTGCACAGGGACTGCACCATCTCCAACTTGGTGTCCAGTGCTTTCGGTGTTGCCTCTGATATCGCTGGTTTATGGGCAGGACCAGCGGCTGGAGGGGTCAGACTGTTTGTCTCAGGAGCTGCAGCGGGGACAGGAGCACTCTCAAGTGTGTCTGGTGCCGCCAGCAGCGCTGCGGAAGAAGCAAGGATATGGATAGATGAAGCTGAAGCCAAGCGTCTAGTTGGAGCCAGCAGGAGCATACTTGAGAAGATGTTGATCCTTTTTAAGTTTCCAATCGTAGCTATAAATACAGGTTTGGATTTAGTCCTTGGATGGAGAACACTGGGACAGCTGATGCATTCCTACAGGGTTGCCAGGGAAATCTCTCTCTATAGAGCAGAAGGCAGGAACCTCAGAACCATTGGTAGAATCTCTGACGTAGGCTCTATGGAGGTCGAGAGTGCCTTGCCCGACTCCGTTCTCCCAATGACCAGAGGAGCCAGGATTAGAGCAATAGCCTTTCCCACTATCATGTTAATAATCGATGGCTATCATCTTATAAAAGACTCAATTGATTTGGCGACAGGGGCAAAAACAGAGTCAGGGGCGGCACTGCGGGACCTAGCTAAAAAGCTAGAGAAGAAGGTGCAGGGATTCGAGCAGACCTACAAGGCTCTGCAGCAAGACCTGCCCTAGTGACCGCTGCCCAGGCCCTCAAGGTGACAGGAGCTCTGCTTATGTCTTTGCACTTAGAGATCAGAGTGTCTTATTCCCCACCATATGAGTCTGTAGCCATATCTCGACAGTTAAGGGGTTCAAAAATGTTCCGGTCCATTCCTCAGTCAGATCGTGGGAGCCCGTCATGGCTGCCTGTGCTTCTAGGGACATTACATAGTCCCGCATTTCACTGTGCTTTTCTCTAACAAGCTAAAGTCATGCTGGCAAAAGAAGAACAATAAGAGTAAGAAAGGTATTTTTATTTAAAAAAAAAAAAGCTTTCTATGAGGAAGTGTGGTCCAGATTGACTCCACCTGAAGACTCAGGCTCTGAGTTCTGCAGTGAAAGATGATGGATGCCTTGTTCCTCACCTCAGTCTCCCCATCTGCAAAATCACAGCACAGCACAGCCCTGTATCACATGTGGTAATTACACACTAAACTGAAAAATGTGGAAAGATGTGTATCTTACAGAATGATTGTAAAACTCTGACCAAATAGTGGAATAAATGTGTTGAAATCTAGAGTGTATGTGTCCTGAGTCGTCACTGGCTCTCCCTCCCTCAGGCTGTGAGGACAGGGTGATCAAACCCAGTGACATTTTTGTACAATAAGAAAAGGCCCCCAAAGAAAGGGTTATGTTGTCCCCTGGTGTCCAGCCCCTCTCAGACCCTTCTCCCGGTCAAAGCAAAGGATCCCACAGCCGTCCAGATGCAGGTCTCTGGTAGAGGAGAAGACTTTGGTCCCTCCATTGAAGATTCCAGAGGAGTGGCACAGGAGGTTGTGGAGTCGGCCGAAGAGGATGCTGGGAACTTCTCAGAGGAAGCAATGTAGGAAGTAAAGGCAGATTCCAAGTGCCATTCTCCCCACTTTCAGCAGAGCACGGTCAGCACCAACCACTCCAGAGCCAAGAGCTTTGTTGACTGGGGAGGAGGGGCAGGTGTGCCTGAGGAGATGGGGCCTGGCAATTGGAGGTGTGGAGAGTGATCTTCGGGAAGGGGAGTGGTTCCTGAGCCTAAGGTGCAGATTTTTTCCGCCTAAACTCCATGCCGCATCCACAAACAACATGTGGTGCGTATAGAAGAATCTAGAAAGTCGGCCTGTGGTGGTCCTGTGAGTGGGTGGACAAAGTGAGTTGCAGGTGGGGATCAGCACCTGAGCATGAGGTTTTGTTGGGTCTGAGCTGCTAAGAAGAGAAGCCTCCCTCTCTCCCTCTGTCTGGTTTTCCCCGAGACACAGCCAGTGGTGACACCCAACCCTAACAAGACCTGGGTGCTGCTCAAACTCAGCCAGAGCAAGACAACTCGCTTACTTGTGGGGTGTGTTCAGTTTTCTCACTTGTTCATCCTCACTACAGCTCTAGAGAAAGGTGTGGACCCATTTTATTTACACATCTGTGTTAGGAGAACTGGACTCCAAGCCGTGATGGGTTTCCCTGGACTTGAGAGAGAGGTTTGCCCTCAAGTGGGATTCCTGAGCTGCCAGGCCTCAGCTTAGAGGACAGAATGCTTGGAACCCTAGAGGGAAGGTACCCACTCCACTGAGAAATGGGGGAGCAAAGAGATAGAGGAGGGCAAGAAACCAAGCCTGCCAGTCTCAGGAGCTTGGTGAGTGAAGCTGGCTCTGAGGTGCTGGTGCTGAGCAGGATGGGACGAAGGCTGATGTCTGAGATATAAGCAGCTGTGGTTTGGGTGTGTCCCCCAACGTGTCTCTAAGCTCCTACTCTGCATCAGTCTTTGGGTGGAAACCGAGGCTCCAGGAGACAGTGGCTTGTCTGAGATCCCAGAAAAGAGGCTGAGCAGTTGGGGGCGGGGCTTGTGTCCTCTTGGTATCACCTGGTCTCTGCACAGCCTTTGGGGGAAGGCCTAAAATGGCAGGCACTGTCTTGTGTACCTGGGAGAAGAATGTGGACAGACTCAGACACACCCCTGCATCCCGGGGGTCAGAACTAGCCAGCTCCAGGAAGCCAAGCTCTGTCTCAACCTCTGTCCCAGGGGTCTCCATGGTTACTTACTGCCTGCCTGTTGTTTCCCTTGTTCTGTCTCATGGAGGCAGAGCACTTCCTGGTGCTTGGAGACTCTGGCTTATCTCTGTACTTTCTTATGGTTGTCTGGACAGTTCTTTCACAACCCACAACCACCTGGACAAAGCAAGCTGCTCTGGCCCTGACATTTGTCTCCAAGGACACACTCTGCTGTCTCCCTCCTAGATGTGAGGTGCCTATGGGACCCTTGCTGGGCCCTAGAGAAAGAGGCTACACAGCAGTCCTGGCCACCAACGCTGGACTGCTACTGGAACCATGCCAAGTCCCCTGGTGGTAGGGGACACCTAGGTGTTGTGAGGCAGGTTAGAAAAGTGCCATAAGAAACCTGAACATCCAGGCTGAGAGGAATCATCAGGAAAGAAATGTTATGTCAGGACCTGAAAAGGACTAAGTTCTGGAAGGCATCTAGATTTGAGGAGAGGGTGGTGAGGGAGGGGCTGCTCAGAGAGGAGAGCTGTGGCTGTGTACTGTGCAGAAGGCCTTGAACTTGACCCTGGGAGCAGCATGAGGTCCTAACCCCTGTGTTCCCCGCTGAAGCAGAGGCAGGGTATCCCACTGCCACTGAAAGGCCGTGCAGACAGTCTCTGTCCTGCCTCATCTGGAGAGCTCAGCACTGCTGGGGAAGGAGGCTCCCTGCCTGGACTTCCTGGTCACTAGGAGCAGGACAAGGCAGACACCATCCAAGATCCCTCGAAACACCTATGCAGGGGACACTCATCCAAGAATGGCTCGGTCCTAGGCAGGTTCAGAACAGACTAAGAGAGCCTTCCTCCAACTTCCAGGGTCTCCTGCATGCTAGGTGCGTGTCCCACTGCTCAGCCACATCTGCAGTGCCCCCCTCTCTCTCATATGGAAGAATGGGCCCCAAGGTCCAGATGCTATAGCCTATGTGTGCGGTCACCAAAGATGCTGTCCCATCATGTTCTGCCCTCTTCCCTGGCTCTGCTTGGCACATGGTCCTCATGTCTCTGGAGTCCTGACGCTGTGAAGCAAGAAGAAAGAGAAGGGACAGCCTGGCCTCCCATCGTATCTGTCTCTGTAGCAAGAGTCCCAGAAGTCCTTATCAGCCTGCCCTTCGTGCCTGGCCTGTGTCACATGATCACTGTTAGTTTGAGCATGCACCATAACTAGAAAACTGATATCCAGTGTCCAAGAGGGAATGCAGGCTTAAGGGAGGGGTAGAGGGGTGGCTTCTGCACCAGTGAAGACACATCAGGGACCTTGGGAGTCTTTGTGCTGCTGTGCTGAGGTCAGTGACCAAAACCAGCTGCTGAGAGAAGGAACCTTTGGGAGCCATGGCCACCTCTGACTGGCCTCATAGAGACACCTCTCAGATGTGCTGGATTATTCATTCCTCCTCACATGGCACTAGTAACATCCATCCGTCCATCAGTCAAAGATCCTGAGACACTCCTGTCATAGGCAAATCAGTCAGTTACTCTCAAGGAGGAAGAAGGCTGCCCTTGGGATTGTGGTATCAGTGGAGCGAAGAGGACACAAACATGCTCTTGTGCTGATCCCAAGTGTGGGATGGGGAACATACTAGTGAGAGAGAAGGAAGTTTTCCACTTAGACATCAAACCACTTCATGGGGAAGCTTGGATGTTGCCAGCTGAAAACATCCTAGTAGAGACTTTGAGAGTAGTTAGATATATGAGCCCAAAATAGGGGGCTTGAGAGAGGACTTGGGATTGTTTTGGCTGTTCATCCCTGCACTTCGAGAGATGCTCCTAGAGAGAACTGCTCCAGGGAAGGCTTCAAGGCTTTGGGCTCGGCTGAGGCTCTGGGCCTCAGCTGCTGTTCCAGGTTCCAGCAGCAACCTTGGTTGAACTGCGGCTTTGCTGAGGGCCTGCTGACTACACCAGGAGAATCGTTCCCTGGAACTGATATCCTTAAGGTTTCATTATTGTGTTCTTTAATCTCCTTTTCCCATTGTTTGGGTTAGTCTGGTTGTAAGTGAGGTACGCTCTGTTAGAAAGCTTATAATTAAATATAATTGTTAAGAAAATTGAGCCTACCCTGGAGGTGTTGGGAGAAGCCACTGTAGGACCTGGGCTTTGGTGAGCTTGATCGGAGGAGCTTCTACAAGGTCTGAGGCTAAAAGCTCCAGACAGATCTGTGCACAGACCTGTCTTGAAGGCCCCCTTCACAGGATGATGGAACACCCATGTACTCTCTGCTAGCATCGCAAAGTGATGTCAGAATACAGGGCTCCCCAGTTAGTTCGATGTCCTTATTGTGTGCTGGTGCTCATACCTGTGTTTGCGTATGTCCATCTGTGTGTGTGTGTGTGTGTGTGTGTGTGTGTGTGTGTGCATGTGTGCATGCATGCACATGCATATTTGAAAACTGGTACAAGAGAGGCTATAACCTGCCATTGCTGCCTGGCACACCGAAACATCAACAATCCCACTGTAAATAGAAGCTTTAAGAGGGCATGGACTGGTCAGAGGCATCAGGAATCGGGGACCCAGTCAGAGCCTCTGCCCATCTTCCCGAGCCACAGAACTGATAGGCTCTAAGTAACAATCCATGGTACTTGAGAGCCCTGACCACTTGATACTGGCAGCAAAAATGTAGATATAAAAATCCCACTCTGAGAAGGATGTGGTGGGCATACACCTGTAATCCCAGCACTCAGGGAGGCAGAGGCAAGTGGATCTCTGTGAGTTCCAGGCTAGTCTGGTCTACAAAGCAAGTCTAGGAGCCAAGCTACAGAGATAAGCCCTGTCTCAAATAACTTAAGGAAGGAAGAAAAAGAAATAAATAAAGAAAGAAGAAAGAAAGAAAGAAAGAAATCCCATTCTGAGGCCACATGGATGTGGTCATGTCTCTTTCTTCAGGTCAGAAAGTGGACAGCAGGAATCGGGAAGACCTGAATGCAACGCCATCTCCACCCCTCACAAAGGTAAGTCATTTACCCAAATCTAAACCTCATTTCTCTCCCCGGGAAACAAGAACAAGGACATTGACATCATCGTGACTACATTTGAAACATCTGTAACCATGTGTGGGGAAACACTTCAAAACCTTCTGTAGAGGGTCTCCATGATTCAATTTTCCTAGAAAAAAAAATGGTTATTTTGAAAAGCTTAAGACTCTTTACTTGTGGTTAGATATACGTGATGTAAAACCTGCCTTGGCCACCATTGCTGAGTGTGTGTTACAGAGGCACAGAGCACAGCACTCACCTTGTGAAGCAAACTTCACTGTCCACATTAGAACTCATTCCATCTCGCAGTGACACCTGTTCCTTAGAGTCCTAACCACCCCACACACACACAATGCAAGCAACACACACAGATCCTCTCCAGGACCGCATTGTCCATGCTCCTCGCTGGGATGTGCTTTCCTGGGGCAGGGTATGTAACTTACACTAATGTCCTTGATCTTCATCCGCGCTCTAGCATGAGTCGGACTCTCCTGCATTTTCACTATGGAAGAACATTCAGTCTGCTTGCTGTTGCATTTTCATATGTATTGGGGAGTAGATGGGCGCTCAGGCTGGTCCACACTTAGACTCTTATAAGTCATGTTGCTCTGAGTGTGGATGTCAAAAGTCTGTCTCCTGAGTTTACTCAGAAGTGGGATGCTGGATCACATGACAGCTCTATACTTTGTGACATCGACAGCTGTCCATGGTGGTGGTGGCTGTTCCTGCCTCAGCTGACTCTTTCCTGCAGCCTCCATGGGGGCTGTCTGTAGTGACTATCCCTGCTTCAGCGGACTGCTCTATGAATCCAGACACTTTTCCCACCCCAGTAAGCTTGCTGCCTTCACAATGGACTCTCTGTAAATTTTGGACACATTGAAAACTTTATTACCCCTCAAGTCAGAAATGGAAGGCAGGCCACCCCAAGCACACAACACACGCAACAACAGAGATCCTTGTGTCTTTCAGGTGAATCTGCAGCCACACCCGTGGCTTATGACCTGAATCCTTTTGGTTCTGCCAGGTCACCCAAGGAAACTGATTGTGTCATTGCTTGAGGCCCAATCATGGGCTGAGTCACACCCAGTCCCTGACGGGGGAGGGGCCGGGCCTCTCATGTGTGTGTGTGGATCTGCTATCTGAGCAGAATTCATGCAGGGAGAAGAAATTGTTTCCCAGCCACACACCCCCTCTGCTTTCCTTCTCTAAGGAGCCTCTGGGAGTGGGAAAAGTTCCCATGAACAGAAGAGGAAGTCGACGTCTTCTTTTTTCACAATTGATGTGCTTTTCCCAACAAGTACTCTGTTTAACTGAAAAACTCAAAACCTGGGAAAAGTAGAAAAACCGCCTTGGCCCTTGTGGGGATAGGGGTCAGTGCTGGACCATGCAGCCTGGACAGAGGAGATTTTCCCTTCTTTCCAACACTGGCCAAGGAGACTTTAAAAAATTGTTGCTGGGTCCTTTTAAAGAAGAGTGAAAGACAGATGCTGAAAGATTTCTTTTGTCACCCAGTCGGACCCTGATATTAGGAAATAGTTATAAAAATGTAAAGAAAGAAGTACATTCCAGTAGCTGGAGGCAGCACAAAAGCTGCTTAGGAACAGAGAATTGATGACAGCCAAGGCCTTTTGCATAAACTGAAAGCCACCGTCACCTTCTCTGATGGTGAGACACAGCTAGACTTAACAACTCAGCAAAATTTTGGTGTCCTGCCCTCTGTCAGAAGAATATCTTCTAGCTGAACACCTGCCCCAAACAGGATACTCTCACCTGGACATCCTCAAGTTCAGCCCTAGAACAACTCAACTTGACCAGTGGCATCACAAGTAATGCCATTCAAGATGACTGTCACTTAAGAGTTGGGGGGTTATCTGCAGATAATTTCAGCCCAGTGGAATGTGCCCCTGATGCAGTGGAAAGCATTAGCTGAAAGAGTGTGATCGGAGCCCTGTGGGAACCAGCATCTCCTGGTGGTGGGGTCAGCGGCCAAGGGGCTGACCACCATGGTTACCCTGTCCCAGGCCACACTGGAGAAGAGGCGTCGTCCAGAACAGCACTCACCTCTCTGCTTGCCCCCCCTTATCTAGGGCTGGCATCTTCCAATAGAGCAGGTGACTTGGTGGCTTCTGTAGTTGTCTGTACATGACCAGGACAGACAAACCTCCCAGGCCTGCAAAGCACAGGGAAGAGGGTAAGCATGCTGTGCTGACAGCCCTGGGTGACTCCCTAGGAGTGGAAGGTCAGCCACTGCTCCCAGATAACCATGGTTTGGCCACCTATCTTGCTCACTGGGGAGAAAATCAGGCCCTCGATACCAAGTGTGAATAAAATTTTCAAGAAGGATCCATGTTCTAGAATCAATGGTAAATATTACTTCGCAGACTTTGGCCTACACCGAATTGTAGAGCCGCCTGTATAGATGACAATATCTAATGCATGGATGTCATAATTTTATACTGAAGCACAGATAACCTTGTCCTCGTTTTGCTGCATGTACCATCATTAGGAACATCAGGTGCATGAACACAGTAGCTTTGGGATTCCAGGTGATGACAGGATGAGAAAAGCTGGAAACTACACTGAAGAGTTTCTGCTGATTATTGCAGCAGTTGCCAACAAAGTTCATCCAGAGAGGGGTTGCATCCTCATGATGAGTAGATTCCTGAGTGGGAGAGGGGAGAAGAGGCAGGTGATAAGGGATGGTTTATGAAAGCCACATCACAAGGTAGCCCCGCAACATGTGTTAAATGGCCATCTGGTCTACGCACCTATAGTCCTGTGTTAGAAGACATAAGAGACTTGGCATATGTCACTGTTATGTCACAGAATAGTCTTGAAATCCAAGGCACCAGGCTCATCAACCAGTGTGGAGGATCACCTCAGATAGACAGTGAAAGGAACAGCTAGCATATCTCTCAGCATTAAAGAGTCATGACATTTTGACCCCCCACACAACAGGACGAAGCCTGGGGACATTAGCAAAAATGAAATAAGCTGGATGCAAAAGAACAAACCCTGCATAGACTCTTTGTGAGGACTATGGGGAAGTAAGTTCCTACAGAGCTGGAGGCAGTGGTAGTCCCAAAGGTCCTAAAGGGGAATTATGACATGAAGGTTCAGCACCAATCCACAAGATGGAGAGTTCTGAACTGTATGGTGGAGATGTTGCTCACACCCTAAGAATGGTGCTGAGTCACAAACTGCAGAGGTCACTGAGGAGGCCTTCAGTGTATCAACTCATTGTCATGATGGTGACTAAACATCTCAGTTTCTTATCAAGTCAACACGTTATCATTATTGATAATGAGGAATGAGCTGTGATTTTTTTTCCAGATGAACACAGGTGTGGTGAGAGGTATTGTCTTCCACACCACAGCTCAGGGTTCAGTCAAGACAGAAGCTAAGATCCATATTCAGAGAGTAGACACTTGTGAGCACACTTCTTTTTAATAAGTTATTATTATTTTCCCTGTAGACATTCTTGTTCTCAGCTGTTCCCATGTTTGTCAGCATAACTTTATCGCAGTAGGTACAGAATAACAACGTGAGATGCAGAACCATGAAAATGTCCCTGAAAGCTGTGCTGTTCATGGCCTGGCCATGCTGGAGACCCACTGGTGACAGCATGGAATGAACCGGAACATTAACGCACTCCTGAATAGAGTGCACCAGAGAAAGACACTGGTCAACACAGGGAAATAAAACTGGCAAAAACACAGGAGACAAATCATAAAGACAAGCAGATGTGCCCACCACACATTCATACACTTAACAGACTAGAGAGTCTGGTGACGTCTCACACAGGACACTGGATCAGTGGACATATCCAGCCTCTCTGTGTCCTAAAGAGAAGGTGCCTTGGCCATATTACCTGAGAGGTGACAGACCAGGTGGCTTTCTAATTTGTTTCTTTTGGGAGTGGAGGGGTCAGACCCCTCTGAAGCATTAGACAGGGGCTGATCAAAGGGACCTGGAACATCTCAGGTTTCACATCCCCTGTAGCTCCTTGACCACTACACTCTTTCCTGCTCTGAGGTGTCTCTAGACATCTCTGTGGGACTTCCAGGACGGTTGTGGGGTTTCCACCAGAGAAGACTGCTTGGACGTGGCTTTAAGCCAATAGAAAGTCTTTATTAGGCCACTAGCAACTACGCCCGTGTTCAGAATGCCAGTGTAGCCTCCTGCTTTTCTCCGGGTGAGTTGTGAAGAACCATATCCTGGGTTGACAATTTCAGTCAACAAGAACACTTAGCCAGGCATGGAAATACAGAAGGCAGAAGGCAAGGTTAGTTCATTTAGATACTTTCTAAGAACATGGACTTTGATGGACTAGGTCTTTGTTACCTTTCGGCTGGTGGTGCTGTCTATGTGCTGACTTCTTTGGCCTGAATGACACATCCATCATGGAGTCAGTTGTGCTAAGGTCTGGGGGCCTACTAGGTTCTGGGAGCCTGTCACACTGAGAGGATGTGATACTTAGGAGTTCCACGTTCTGAGCCGGAGTTCCTGCAAGAAGCACCCATGAAAGCCAATATCCAGACACTGTGCACGCCATGCTCTGCAGCACCATGGTCAGCATCAGCAGGAACCAGGAGGTGGGGTGCTGCTGAGGCTGCAGGGGAGGGAGGGAGGGACAGACTATAGGCCAGGAGGTCCCAGAAGTGATCTGTGGAGGGTCCCCAAGGCTTTGTATGCAGGAATTTTCCATCCAGTCCACATAGGACACCCCCTCCATTTGAAATGTGCTCAGCTAAGAAGAACCTAGAAAGGCAGGCCTAAGGTCACTCCTTTGAGTGGGTCAGCAGGGAGCACGGGATGAGTATTGAGTAGGATTGAGCAAGCAGCAGGGTTCGTGTGCTGTTTTGGTTTCGAGTTCCTTGAAAAGTGGTGTTTTCTCTATCTTTTTTTTTTTTTTTTTTTTTTTTTTTTTTTGTCTTGGGAAAAAAGAAAATTTTGGAAGCGGAGCTTTCTCTTTCATTTTCTGGTTTGGGTATATTAGCAGGAGACAGCATTTGCTTAGGACTTGGATGCACAGCTGGCAATTGCATCCACACAGCTGAGGACTGCTGGGTCCCATCTAAACCGAGCGTATTGAGGATGGCTGGTAAGTTGGGGGCAGGTCTAAGCTCTCCCACCTACATACCCCCACAGACACTCTGAAAGTGGACGGTGGACTTGTTTTATTGATAAGGTTGACAAGGCCAGGCATCTGCCTTGGCTCAGAGACACAGCAGCAGTAAAGCTGCCCTTGCGGTCAATTTGGAGTCAAGCTCTTCCTGCATTTTCATCTGCCCTAAACACAAGACAGGATGATAAATTCCTCAGATGAGACCCTGGAACTTATGGAGACTCAACCTGTGTTGAGGGTGCCTGAGACAGGAGACCTCAGACATCAGTCGGCTGGCAGTGTCCCTCCATTGGGAAATGAAGGAAACAAAGTGACAGAAGGCAGGGGACCAAGACTCTCTGTTCTTGGGACTTGGACACCTAAAGATGGCTCTAGGGTTCTATGTCTTAAGCAGAATAGAGACAAGGGTTGGTGTGTGTGTGTGTGTGTGTGTGTGTGTGTGTGTGTGTGTGTGTGTGTAGGTTTTTTTTCACTCAACCTGTTTCTGAACCCTTACTCTGGGTCAGGCCTTGTGAGGAAAGTGAGGCTTCAGAAGAGAGTGACTTGACCGGGATTCTGGGACAGAGCCTGACATGTGGCTGGCAGCCATCTACCTTCTGTGTTTCATCTGCCCTCTGCTTGGCTGTTAAGGGAGCAGTGGGAAGGAAAAGGCCTTATTGTGTATCCAAGTGGGGATTGGGACAAACCAATAAGCCTGTGTGCTGTAGTCAGACCTAGCTCGAGGAAGCCGAGTGGCCCCTCCTACCCACTCCTGGGGCACTCTTTCCAGCTTTAGGAGCACTTTCTAGCATCATTGGACTTGGTTTGCTTAACCACCACCGCCCGACTGCAAAGTCAATTCCTTCTTTCCTTTGGCATCAAAGCTCAGCTACTGCCAGCGGCTGCTTGTGCCCTGCACATGTTCTCCCTGGGATGTTTCCTCTGACCTTGTCTGCTGGGACACCAGGGTCAGCTGTGCTCCCACCTGAGCACATTAAACAGTGTCTGCTGGACACCTGGGTCAGCTGTGCTCCCACCTGAGCACATTAAACAGTGTCTGCTGGACACCTGGGTCAGCTGTGCTCCCACCTGAGCACATTGAACATTGTCTGCTGGACACCTGGGTCAGCTGTGCTCCCACCTGAGCACATTAAACAGTGTCTGCTGGACACCTAGGTCAGCTGTGCTCCCACCTGAGCACATTGAACAGTGTCTGCTGGACACCTGGGTCAGCTGTGCTCCCACCTGAGCACATTAAACAGTGTCTGCTGGACACCTGGGTCAGCTGTGCTCCCACCTGAGCACATTAAACAGTGCCTGCTGGACACCTGGGTCAGCTGTGCTCCCACCTGAGCATATTAAACATTGTCTGCTGGACACCTGAGTCAGCTGTGCTCCCACCTGAGCACATTAAACAGTGTCTGCTGGACACCTGGGTCAGCTGTGCTCCCACCTGAGCACATTAAACAGTGTCTGCTGGACACCTGGGTCAGCTGTGCTCCCACCTGAGCACATTAAACAGTGCCTGCTGGACACCAGGGTCAGCTGTGCTCCCACCTGAGCACATTGAACATTGTCTGCTGGACACCAGGGTCAGCTGTGCTCCCACCTGAGCACATTAAACAGTGTCTGCTGGACACCTGGGTCAGCTGTGCTCCCACCTGAGCACATTAAACAGTGTCTGCTGGACACCTGGGTCAGCTGTGCTCCCACCTGAGCACATTAAACAGTGTCTGCTGGACACCTGGGTCAGCTGTGCTCCCACCTGAGCACATTAAACAGTGTCTGCTGGACACCAGGGTCAGCTGTGCTCCCACCTGAGCACATTGAACAGTGTCTGCTGGACACCTGGGTCAGCTGTGCTCCCACCTGAGCACATTAAACAGTGCCTGCTGGACACCAGGGTCAGCTGTGCTCCCACCTGAGCACATTAAACAGTGCCTGCTGGACACCTGGGTCAGCTGTGCTCCCACCTGAGAGGGATCAGGAAGGGTGGTGGAAATAGAGGAAGTGTGTCACTAGACATGAGCTTCGAGGTTTCAAAAACTCAACATAGACCAGTGTCTCTCTCTCCCTGCTGCCTGTGGATCTGGAGGCAGAACTCTCGACTTTCCCAGCACCATGTCTGCCTCCGTGTGCCATGTTACCCACCAGGATGATAATGGACTGACCTCTGAAATTATAAACCAGCTTCAACTAAATGCTTTCTTTTATAAGACTTGCCTTGGCTATGGTGTCTCTTCACAGCAGTAACAGTGACTATGACAGTAAGTATACGAAATAAACATTAATACAAATGTGGTTCTCATGTCTAGGTAGCTACCAGAACATTCCTCTCCATCTCTATTTCTGTGGGCAGAGTGAGGAGTCAAAGATACAGGAAGAGAGCACCAAGGGGAGCACAGGGGTGCCTAGGCCTGGGTCAGAGCGGCCCCCATTTCCTCACTTTGTCTTTGGTGAATTCTCAGGAGTCACCTCCTCAGTACCCAGCCTGGAAAATGGAAGCCAGGAGGGAGGGAGGAAGGAGGGGGAAAGTAGAGAGAGGGGAGAAAGGGAAGGGGAGGGACTAGAAAAAGACAGAGAGGGGGAGGGAGGGAGGGACAGATGGACAGAAGCACAGATGGAGGGAGGAGTTGCCGAGGGAGGGAGGGAAAGAAAGCAAGTGGGTTAAAGACTGGAGGCAGCTCCAGCTCCCTTATGGTGGCCTGCTCTCAGCTGACTCTGGAACACTGTCTCTGAGGAGGCTAGCCACCCTGCTCCAGGTCAGACTGTCCTGGAACTGACTCTGAACTCCACCCTGGCCTCAGGAGATCCACCTTGTTGGGCTCTGTTACATTTTGAGAATTCTTCTATTGTCTCTATAGATCATTCATTCATTCATTCACTGAGTGTGTGTGTGTGTGTGTGTGTGTGTGTGTGTATGTGTGTGTGTGTGTGTGTGTTTTGGGTTTGATTTTTTGAGACAGAGTTGACAAGATTTTCCTGTCTAGCCCTGGCTGTCCTGGACTCACTCTGTAGACAGGCTGGACTCAAACTCACTGAGATCCACCTGCCTCTGCCTCCCAAGCACTAGGATTAGAGGTGTGGGCCACCACACCCAGCCTTATAAGTTACTTTTGTTAAGTTTTGTTTTGTTTTGTTCTCTTTTGTTTTTTGAGACAGAGACTCTGTGTAGCCTTGGCCATCCTGTACTCCCTTTGTAGAACAGGCTGGCCTCAAACTCCTGGAGAACCACCTGACTCTGCTTCCTGAGTGCTGGGATTAAAGGCTCCCCCTACCACGCCCAGCATAAGTTACTTTTTAAAGTAGGTGATACAAACATTTTTCATTGTTGTAACTAGTGAAAACAGACTTGTTTTGCTTACAATGTTGTGTACTTTATCTGTCCTGGGAGGCAAGAAGACAGGGAGGAACACTGGGCAGTTCACATCATGACAGACAAAAAACAGACAAGACAAGAACTGGCCATCAACCCCAGAGACACATGCCCAGGGCCCTCCTGACTCCAGCCAGCCCCACTTCCCATAGTCCTCCACTCGGTCTTTGAAGCGTTCCTTAGCTCAGGCATTATGCTCTAGTAAAATCAGAAGCCCCCTCACAGACCCCAGATAAGGACACTGATCTAGATACTAACAATACAGTGGAGTTGAGCTCAGGATTAAAAACTGACCACTCTGGTGCTGAATGTCACATTTGGGGCTGGAGAGTGGCTCAGTGCTTAGGAGCACTTGCTGCTCTTGCAGAGGACTGGGTTCAGGTCCCAACACCCACACCAGGCTCACATCAGTCTGTAACTGCCCATCCAGTGGATCCAAGGCCCTCACTGGGTACCAGGTATGCACATGGTACACTTACATGAATGCAGGCAAACATTCAGAGACCCAAAATAAAAGTAAAGAAAAGGTGTGAAGTCACAGTCGAGGAGCATGCGGCAGGCACAGCGTGAGTGAAGGCATGCCTGGTATCGTCCCTCTTCCTGCCTGAAAGACTCACTTTCTAACTGTTCTAGGCTGGAAAAGGCACATCTCCCTGCAAAGCACCATGGTAACACCCTGGTACATTAGTCTTCTCAGGATGTCATCCAAAGAGACACTGGGAAGGCGGCTTCCAAAGAAAAGATCTTTCCTCTCACTGCACAGGAATCCAACATCCACAATCAAAGTGCAGCAGGTTGGCCCCAAGAAGCACTGTGTTCCTGGTTGGCAGGAAGTTCCTGTGTCTCTATGTGCCCAGGTAGAAGGAGAGGGGCAGGGAAGGAGAGAAACAGAAGGAAGAGGAGGATGAAGAAGGGCACTAACACTATGGATTAGGGACCTCGCTCATACTTTGCTTAATTTCTATTACTTTATGTCCTTAAAGCTCCATCTCCAAACACGGTGACCAGAGTTAGGGCTTCTCCAAATGACTGTAGGGCACAACTCATCGCTTACCATAGTAACATCATTAAAACACCTCATGGGGCAGGGGCTCAGAAACACATTTACCAGCCTGTCCTGACGGCATCCCAGCTCTTACGTGGCGTCCTCTAACTGTTCTTTTTCCTTCCTATCTAGAGAGAAAAGACTTCGTTGAGACTGTGGCTGGCTACCTCCTGGACACGATGAGCACAGAGGACCTGCAGCTCCTACTGGCAGAGGAGGAAACCTGGGAACAGTTTGTGGCAGCAGTCGCTATGTCCAGGTCACCTCCCTAGGGGACGCTAGCAATGCCAGAGCCCAGGCCTGCTTGGTTTTTTCTGGGCAGGAATACTCTCCCTGGCTGACTGAGCACTTAGGGTTCAGGGTGTCCTTTCTCAGCAAATATTTCCTCCAAGCTATTTCCTATCAGAGAAGAGAATCTGGTTGGTGGTGATGGCAGCAGCCACAGGGGACAAGACTGTCCCTGCCATCGCCGTTTCGGGGACCATGGGAAGGTGGCCTGTCACCTTCTTTCTTTGGTCACCATTGACCTTCATTTGAGAAAAATAAGATTATGCAAATGGAGGGATCAGTATATGGCCAGCACACAGTAGGTGTTCTTCAAAAGTTACCTCTCTTAGACTGTGTGTGTGTGTGTGTGTGTGTGTGTGTGTGTGTGTGTGTGTTCACACAGTGTGAACATGTGTTTATGCATGCATGTGCCAGTGAGTGCTTGCAGCATATGTGAGTGTCCATGTGTAAATGTGCATGTAGTTTTTGCACGTGGGTGAGTGATTTGACAAGCTGTCTCCCTCACTCACTTGGCCTCTCCTGTTACAGGCAAGAGGAGGGGGCTTTGAGTAAAGATCTTGGTGAGGTCATTGTGGACACTGACATAGGAAATGAAGATGAGCTCCAAAACGCCCTGTGGCACAGGGAACAGTTTTTGCGTGCTTATCCTCAGGTGAAACTGGAGTTGGAGGAGCGCATTGGGAAGCTCCGTGCGCTGGCGGACAAGGTGGACAAGGTGCACAGGGACTGCACCATCTCACAGGTGGTGGCCAGCTCCACCAGTGCTGTGTCCGGGTTCCTGACTGTCCTTGGTCTGGCTCTGGCACCTGTGACAGCAGGAGTCAGTCTGGCACTTTCAGCCACTGGCTTAGGGCTAGGAACAGCAGCAGCTGTGACTGGTGTTTCCACCATCGTTGTGGAAAAGGTAAGCCTGGCATCAGCTGAGGCAGAAGCCAGCAGCCTGGTGCCAAGCAACAGAGACACAAAGAGGAGCATTAAAGAAGTTTTGGATCTGAGCACCCCCAAACTTGTTTCAGTATCCAGGAATTCCTTCAAGAACTTCCAAGGCATCAAGAAAAACGTTGATGCCATCCAGCTGGCCAAAGCAA
Source organism: Acomys minous (assembly GCF_964271855.1). NCBI lineage: Eukaryota > Metazoa > Chordata > Mammalia > Rodentia > Muridae > Acomys > Acomys minous. The sequence goes on from NC_140493.1 coordinate 24,768,288, forward strand.
GCCCTCGCCTAGCAAATAATGCCAAGCGTCTCATGACCACAGGGAAGATATCAGCCCGAAGCACTAGACAGGTGCAGAAAGCCTTTGAGGGCACCGCTCTGGCCATGAGCAAAGGAGCCCGGATCCTGGGTGCAGCCACCACAGGTATCTTCCTCCTGCTGGATGTGGTCAGCATTGTGGAAGACTCAAAGCATTTGCATGAGGGCGCAAAGTCAGAATCTGCTGCAGAGTTGAGGCAGCAGGCTCAGGACCTGGAGGAGAAGTTGCAGGAGCTCATCCAGGTCCACAACAGCCTGATTCAGTGATCTCTTCCTCTTCAGTGCAGCTCAGAGGACAGGGGAGGAGGATGTGCTGGACAGAGCCATGGAAGCCCCTGACAGTACCCGCTAAAGAGAGAAGCCACATTAAGAGACAGGAAGCCAGAAGCAGATGGGACGCTCTCATGTCCTCCCACCAGACTCCAGCTCTTAGATACAACAACCTCCCAGCATCCCAACTATGAACCAAGCTCCCATCTGGGGAGCACAGCCAAGTCCTGACCAAGGCACAGCATGGCTGCTCCTGAGTCCTGCCCATCACACGGCTCCGAGCTGAGGCCCACCATCCTCACTGTCCACCGAGCTGCCCGCCTTCCCACTGCTTAGAGACTGTCTCCTCCATACTAGTTCTGCCTAATTGTGCTTTTCTGACTATTTCTAAACCTTACAATCAGACTGTGGTTGTGAACATCATTTCCTGTTCTTGGTTTTGGGTCACGTGGGTGCTTTGGTGAAATTCTCAGAGAGTATAAAGGGAGGATGCTGGGAACACTAACTGTCCAGTCATCACAAGTTCTTGGTCACACGTGACAGCCGGGGTGCTAGTGGAAGGAAAAGTGACAGCATGTGGCTGGTGAATTGGTGAGGCCAAGAATTCTGGGTGCACTGCCTGACAAAGTTCCAGTGCCCCAGCAACCGGGTGTCCTTACGGCCTGCTTGACAAAGTCCACAAGCACCTGGATGCCCAGGATTGATGCTTTACTGTAGAAATTCCTGTTAGAGGCTTCTCTCCAAAGGCTAGAATTGAAAATTAGTAAAAGCTGATACTAATAAAAACTAATAAAGTCATTGGTGATGATTCCCTGAGAAAATACAGCTATGCAGAAAATTGAGTCTGCTATAAAACTTGTTCAAATTCGTTGTTAGATTATTAATAAATGAGTTTGGGAAATGATTTAGTGGATTTTAGAAGAATTATTGAACAAAAATTTTAGGGAAACTTTGAAAGCTGACAAATTATAACTAACATCACTAGGTCTTTATGCTCAGTTTCGAAACAAGGAACTAGTTTAGAAGGAGAGGAGATCCTGACCGTGTCATTATCTACAGACCTTGGTGCCTACCTAGAAGCAAAAGAAAACAGTTTTAAAATTCTAATGTTCCTCCACAGATTATAATAAAGATAGAAATTGCATTGATGTAAAAGTTCATAATGAGGTTAAAGGAAAACATTGGAAACAGCCCTAAAGTCCTAATAGTTTTCTATTCTTTACAAAACTGCAGCAAAGATAGAAATTGTATTGATATAGAAGTTCAAGACCACGTCGCAGAGACAGGCATGTTGTCTCAGTGAACAGCTTGTCCTTCTGAGTAAACAGGACAGGACAGGACTTTCCTGGTGTTATGGAAAGACAAAAGGACAAGCTGCTTCCAAGTAAAAAGGCTACATAATATTTTTAAATGATAGCTTTGTTTTAAATATAAAATAGGAAAAGAAAAGATTAATTAAGGGTCAGGAAGACAAGTTTAGGGTACCAGGTGGAGGGATTGATCTTTGATCTATTAACTATATGCCACTTAAAGCAAAATCAAATAGAGTCACTTTGTTTAATACCTTTTGTAACCAGAAGGCTTTAAATACCAATCATGAGGAAGACAGTTTTGAGTTAAAAGAACCTGGTTTCATCCTAAAGTTAATTTTTAGTTCTCAGGAAATCTGCTGTTTGCTTGATTTGTTCCCCTTGTTCCTATACACTTATGTAACCAAAAAGATTTCAAGCTGTGTAATCAATGATTAAAGTTTTTAAGGAAATAATTTTGTGTATAAATAAAGCTTAAAGGAGACTCAGGTGGTCAGAGTAGGTTAGCCACTAAGGCTTCCTCTCTGTCCCGTCTCTCATCAAAGGAACTGGTTGGTGTCTCATGTCTGATTCTTTCTTCCCTCATCGCTCTTACATACACCCTTCTTTGGGACCCAACTCTCATCCAGAGCTGGACTCCGGCAGTAAGTTCTGCTCTCTGGTACTGGACTCTTTGGGAAACCACAAGGTCTAATTCCTATTGGTATTTATAATCTGCTGCAATTGGATGAGATCTGCTGAGGTGAACATGAAGGGCTACACTTGCTCCATAATTTTTGAAGAATAAATTTGTGAACTCTGACCTGGTCATGCTTTGTGTGTTTCTACAAATGTTATCATGCGTTTTCTAGATTGTTGACTATAGAAGATTGATAAGGTATTCAACATCTCCTCTTTGAAAACCTCTTTCCTTTATTTTGTTTTAAGAAGAATATTTGAAATTTATTATATATATGTACATATATATATATATATATATATATATATATATATATATATATATTTGAAATTTAAACTTGATCCATTTTCATTCTTTTTGTCACCCTGCCTGCTGACTGTGGAAGTAACCCTGAGGCTGCAATACAGTGCACAGTGTCCCGTCCAGCAGGGCAGCTCAGGCGGCCTTCTTTCCAAGTTCTGACCAATGGAGACTGAGAGGTGGTCTGTGGGGTCTCTAGGTCTTGTCCATTAGAGAAACGCCCTTGGGCTCCACGGCCCTCTGTCTTTCCTTTGGGCTGGAACGTGTGACCAGGGGGAACACGATGGGAAGCAAGCATCTCCCTGTGGTGCAGAGCAGGGGCACAAATGACTCCTGGACAAACTGGGGAAGAGAGCTGCCTACATCCTGAGCTGCCTAGCAACTTGTACCTCAGTGTCCAAACTCACTGAGTCCTCTCTACTGTGGAGCCCATGTGTGAATATCAGTGAACCCCATGATGGCTGCTCAGCATCTGGACCTTAAGTAACCCAAGAGCCATCACCAGACTCCTCCCCATTCTTGACTTTGAACTCTTGTCCTCTTCCCAGACTCTGGTCCTTTGGGACATAGATTACTTGATGACCTGTGCCTTTGGCATGGAACTCATCGAGGCTCTCATACCCTCTAAATCTCTACATCACATCCCTTTGAACGAATGACCACTTAGTTGTCCAGTACCCAGTATCCAGGTAGCTCCCCCCAGCCTTCCAGTCCAGGCTCACCTCACCTCCATGGTTCTCCCCCCCTGGGAACACTCCCTCCTTTACAAAGAATGGTGAGCAAACTTGGTGGGTGTTGGGGGAGAAGTGAGACTGCCTATGTGACTTCTCGTCGATACAGCATTGCTTTATGGGTGATGAGAGTATTCTAGCAGGCAGAAGAGTATTTTCAAACCAGATACATTTAAAAAGAACTTAAAATTAATCCATGTGACGTTATAATGTGTCTCAAGTTTTTAAAGTGCTGCCAATAAAAGAAAAGCTATGGAAAAAGACAAGGAGAGGCTCAGGGATGGGCAGAGGCCCCTGAGAGGGACAGGAGAGGTGGACAGAGTGAAAGGGAGGACAGTGCAGAGGAGAAAAGGCTGTGACCATGTCTGTCCCTGACGAACATAAGTGACAGACAAGGAGTGTGCTGTAGGCGCCACCCCTGGAAGGGTACTGCATTCTGTTCTGGCTTTTTGAGTACATCCTGGTATGTGCGAGAGACTAGGGAGGGCCTTGTGATGAGCTGTGATTCCTCTGCCATGAGAAAGGGCATTGCAGATGGCTGACAATGGCTTGGGCATAGTCAAAACAGAGCCCATTGTAAAGGGCTGTAACATCTGTGATTCCAGTTACAAAATAAACTACTGAAATGAAAAGACTGTGGACACAGCAGAGCACTGGGTGGTTGCCTTGGGCGTAGAGAAGGCACAGGACACTGAAAGTGAAAGGGGCTGGGACTCAGTTCATAGGAAGGCTGTTCTCCAGGGAGAAGTGGAGACGGAGCTGGCCCTGCCCTTATCCCAGCCAGCTGTGCTGCCCTGATAGGGGCCCTCTTCTCCCCAGCTGGGTTCTAAGTAGAGTCTAGCAAAGCCACACCTGTCCTGCGACTTCAGGGCATCATCTTTGGCAGAGAAGGAAGGAGTGAAGAAGGTTGCTCCTACTAAGGAGTCCTTGATGACCTCTCGGGGTCAAGTTGAAGCCCTTTTAGTCAGCACTGCGGTCCTCAAGCCTGTTGCAGCCCCTCCCTTCCTCCCACCCAGTCCGTTTCCACCCTACACCTTCAAGGCCATCCTGCCTCCGTGACCATGACACAACCGTGTCTTTGCATGGCTCACCCCGTGGTGCGTTTCCCAGCCCTCAGTGAGACACGTCTGTTCTTCCTGCTCCCTCACCTTCCCACTGTCCCCGAGGCTCCTGGCTCTCAATGCCTGCCACCTCCTGCTCCCACTACAGAGACTCCAAACCCATCCCACAGGTGGGCAGTGGCCTCTGGGGGTCCACAGCACAGGTGATCTACCCCTCAGCTGGAATCACAGGTTCTCTGTGGGCAAAACGGAGACCAACACCGGCCCATTTGCTCCGAGACTGACGCATTAAGTGTCGCCTTAAAAGCCACACTGGTGGCACAAACCTAGAATCCAAGCACTCGGGAAGCTGAGATGAAAAGATAACGCGTTTAGAGCCGGACTAGGCTACATGGTAAGTTCCAGACTAGTCTGGGATTCCTAGGGAGATGCCATCTCCAAAAACAAACAAACAAACAGCTTTGAGCTAGGCTGTGCCGCCTCACGTTCAGTCTCTCCCCACACCCATAGTCTACCCAGCGATCTTAGGTGGCAGAGCTGGAGTGGCTCTGTGGATAACGCTTGGCAGGGTGCCCCTCCCAGTCCCCACACCTTGTCTCCTTGCCTGTCCAGACACGCAGGACAGCTTCCGCTTTCTGCCTCTGTCCCCTACGTACTGATGCCAGCCAGGAGTCAGGGGAGGCCCAAGCCTGTGATCCAACTGACTAGTCTAGAACCGTTGGCAAATTACCCTACTCCTGGACCCTCAGTTTCCCCCACAGGACCTGAAACGGAACAGATGCTCAAAAAGAGGATTGAATGAGAGCCCTCTGGGCCCTTTGGACCTCACGAGCCGGACTTGGTCCCTGTCAGACAAGCAGGGTCAGAGCCAAGCTTCAAACTGAGGTAGACAAACATTCTGACCTGTGACACTGGTGACCCCCTTATTGCTTATAGTTATTTTGGGGTAAATTTTTTTCTCTATAGCTTCCCTTTCAAGGGTCTATGACCGTCTCAGTCCATTCCTCACTCTTATCCAAGGATGCTCACCATGCTTGGCTGTGGCTCAGCGGCCATTGCCCTGGTCTTGAATCTAACTAGGCTCTTCTCTGCTAACCTAAAATCCTGCCAATGAAAGGAGGAAGACTCCTGAGGATGTAAAGTGTTTAAATATAACAACAAACATCTGTCTCCAAGGGAAGCATGGTCCTTTGTGTTTGGAATCCAAGACTCCATCCCGGCTTGCTCTGGGCTCAGGCTCTGGGTTGTGGAGCGAAAGCTGATACATTCCTCATTCCTCACCTCAGTCGCCCCATCTGCAAAATCACAGCATAGCCCCATATCACATGTGGTAATTACACACTGCTTTGAAAATTGGGCAAAGATGTGCATCCTACAGAATGATTGTAAAACTCCAAACAAAATGGTGAAATAAATGTGTTGCGAACTGTATTGTATAGCTCCTGAGTTGTCACTGGCTCTCCCTCCCTCAGGCTGGGTGGAGGTGGCCATCAAGGTCCAGTGACATTTGTGTACAATAAAAAAGGCCCCCATAGAGAAGGTTATAATGTCCCCTGGTGTCCAGCCCCTCTCAGACCCTTTGCCTGGACAAAGCAGAGAAGTCCACAGCCGTCCAGATGCAGGTCTCTGGTAGAGCAGAGGACGTTCATCCCTCCACCAAAGGTGTCAGAGGAGTGGGACATAAGCTTGTGGAGTCTGCAATAGAGGATGCTGGGAAATTCTGAGAGGAAGCAATGCATGATGGGTGCAAGTAAAGGCAGATTCCAAGTGCCATGCTCTCCATCTTCATCAAAGCACAGTCAGCATCAAGCACTCCAGAGACCAGAACTTTACTGAGGAGCAAGGAAGCCAGGTGTGCCTGAGGAGCTGGGGCTGGGCAGTATTGGAGACGTGAAGAGTGATCTGAGGGAGCCACGGAGACTGAAAGATGCAGGGTTTTTTTTTCTTAAATACCATGCATGTGGTCTTAGGCAAGCCCACTGAAAGGGCACTACAGTCCCCAAAGTGGTCATGACACACAAGTTTGGGACCTCGGCTCCAGTGGCAGATCATTTTCCCTAAAGGCTGTGGAGAACCTACAGCCAGCATGGGCTGTGCAGAGAAGAATCTAGAAACTTAGCCAAACACTGATGACTTGTCTAGTTTTAGCTTTAAGCTTGTCCTTTGAGGTATTTGACAGGATAATAAGCACTGGCAGCCTGTAGCAGTGTGCCATATCTTTACATTGGAGATGTTGGTGGTAAATTTGACTATGCAGACTCTGTAAATAGATGGTAGTAAGTCATGGCTGACATTTGTAAGATATTTTTCTACCTTAGAATTTCCTCATCAAATAAAGTGTTTTCTTGTAAAAATAAAAAATAAAGAAGAAAGAAAGAAAAAGAAGGTCAGCCAAGACTGTCTTATGAGTGGGTTGATAAGGAGTGGGGTGCGGGTGGGGCTCAGCAAGGTGGCTCTGGGGATTTGTTGGATATCAGCTTTCCCAAGCAAACTCTTTCACTTTCCCTTCACTTCCTGTCTTTGTAGGTTAACACACAGACACAGCCTGTGCTGCTGCTCAAACTCAGCCAGAGCAAGACCCCTCAGTAAGTTGGGGAAGGGGCTCAGTTCCTCCACTAGCTCATCCTCAACTCAGCTCTAGAAGAGGGTGGGCCCATTTTATGAATGCAATGTGGGGTAGCCAACCTGGACTGTTAGGCCTGTATGGTCTGGGTGCTTTTCCTAAGCACAAAAAAGTTTGGAGAAGCTATCAAATGGAGCCAGTGAGCTGCCAGGGCTCAGTTTAGAGGACAGAGTGCATGGGACCACAGAGGGAAGGTGTCTGGTGTGAGTGCTCACTCCCCTAAGAAATGGAAGAAACAAAGAGACAGAGGAGGGCAGGAGCCTGAGCCTGCCAGTCCTTGGGCTGCTCAGTAAAGCTGGCTCTGGAGTGCTGCCACTGAGGTGGGAAGGGGACAACAGCTGACTGATGAGATCCCAGGAGCCCTTCAGGGCAGCAGTGTTTCTCACACCTATTCTAATGGCTTATTCTATGTAGGCTCTGTGTGGAAACTGAGGCTGCAGGAGAGAGTGGCTTGTTCAGGATCCTGGAACGGAGACTGAAGAGTGGGTGACAGGATTATGCTCTCTGGGTGTCACCTGGTTTTTGCTCAACCTGTGGGGAATGGGGGAAATGGCAGAAACACACGCGCATCCTAGGGTCAAACCTAGCCAGCTCCAGGAAGCCAAGCTATCTCAAGCTCTGTCTCAAGGGTCTCCATGGTTACTTACTGCCTGCCTGTTGTTTCCCTTGTTCTGTTTATGGAGGAAGAGCACTTCCTGGTGCTTGGAGACTCTGGTTTGTCTGTCTACTTGCTTATGGTTGTCCTAACCATTGGAACAAAGCACTGCTCTGTGCCTCACACTGTCCACATGGACAGAGTCTACTGTCTCCCTGCTGGAGATTTGGGGGCCAGTGGGGCCCTCGCTGGGGCCTAGAGAAAGGGACTGCACAGCTGGTCCTGGATACCAGCACTGGACTGCTCCAGGGATCGTGCCAAGTTGGCTGGTCCTCATGGAGTCATGGGGTTGGGTAGCAGACAGGTGCAGTGTGGAGAAGTGCTCCAGGGAATCTAGACATTCAGGGCTGGGAGGGACTGGACCAGCCAACAGGGAGGGACTGGTTATCTTGTCTGTTCACATCACTAGGGACTGTGCTCTGGGCCTCATACACTGAGGTGTTTTCCACCACAGAACTGCAACCCTAGCCACACATCTCAATGAATAATGATCTTGGATAGAACTGGGGGTCTCTGTGGGAAGCCTCAGCTGGCTCCAATTGCCAGCAGCCACCCTCCCTCAGCCTCTCCAGTGCTGAGGCTACCACATGAGCATGGCAGACTCGCTGTTCACTGAAGCCTGCTGGGCACTGTGAGTCTAGGAGAATGTCCACCTCATGTAGGGCCCTGTGAGTGTAGGGTGTCACACTTTATTTATCCAACTGTGTGCCTCATGTCAAGGATGGGTTCCTCAAGAGAATGTTCTTCCACTGCAGCTACATGACAGTTAGGAGCTGCCCTAGTTTGAACATTTAGGGAGGAGGACAGAGGGACTGCATGGGCCAGAGCAGGGACAGGGACAGGGCCTGAAGGACTTGAGTCCTGGTGGGAGGCAGGCTCCTGCAGAATAGGGGGTGTGAGCTCTGGGAGAGCACCTTGGCACCTGAGAATTAACCCCTGTCACAGGGCACAGGCCATGACATGAGTAAGAAGGGGAGGAAATGCTGCTGTGCGTTTAAGAGAGCAGAGATTCCTATGTAAATGATCAGGTTCTATTCAGAGCAGCTGGAGGTTAAGTCCCTGGTCTAGCAGTACTGTGAAATATTGAGGAGAGACAGCAAACCTCAGTGGGCTTCCCCCCACTTCACAATGGAGCTCACTGGAGTCCTCCTGAAAGGAGGATTGTAGGCTCAATTTTCTTAACAAATATATTTTATTATGAACTTATTAACCAAGAGACCTCACCTATAACCCGACTAACCTAAACAATAGGAAAAAGAAGATTAAAGAATACAATAATGAAACCTTAAAGATATCAGTTCTAGAGCAATTTTCCTGCCATAGTCAGCAGGATTTCTTCTGCTGGAACCTGGTCCAACCAGAATCCTGAACCTCAGCCAGGGCCCGGAGCCCCGGAGCCTTCCCTCAAGCAGTTTTCTCTAGGAGCACCTCGAAGTAGAGCAATGAACAGCCAAAACGATCCCAGGTCTTCAAAGGCCTCGCCTCTTGTGTTTGGCTCACATTTTTACCTCCTCTCTGCCTTTGTTCTAGGATGTTCTTCAGCTGCTTAATAACACATCCTCCCCCACATGGTGGTTCCACTTCTAAGGGGATAAACATCACCTGCTGTCTCACAAGTCTTTTTCTCATCCCCCACTTGTGATCTAAACAAAAAGCATGTTTATCTCTCCTTCAGAGGATGTTGTATGAGGATCTCTGTGTGTCACACACATACAGTATGGATTTGCTGCTCTGATCAGCTGCTTGTGTTCCGACCTGACTCTAATCTGGGCACACCTTCTGCTGAAGCCTACATTAGGTCATGGAAGGAGGAAGGTTTTGCTCTTTCCTCTTTGCTTGCTTTCTCCTCACTAGCAAGTCTATTTCTTCACTGGCATTGGAGCCTCTTTCTTTGGGGTTCCATCGTGTACTGAGGACCAGCTGAGACACCCAGCCTAGTAGACTGAGCAGCTACTGGCAGCCACCATTGGACTAGCTAACCCACAGCCTGTGAGTCATTCTAATAAATCCCCTGTCTTAATGCAGAGAGAGAGATTCCTCTAGAAGCTCTGTTCCTCTGGAGAACCTGACTTACACAGGTTCTCCACAGGGGTTACACAGGGGTAACTTCTCCCCGTCACCCACTATGCCCTTAAAGCAAGCTGCTCTGACCTTCACACCCCTGCACAAGGTCCTCTGCTCACTCTGTATCTGCCAGCTGGACATGTGGTGGCTGGGCACCTACCTGGGCATTTCACAGTCCTCACTGGGTGCTGTGCACTGTCCTGCAAAACTCCACAACCTTTCACAACGTGGTGTTTACAATGGGACGTGGACCCAGAGCTGGATCAAAGGGTATCATCCACCCATGGAAATTCTTTGGCCAGTAAGTTAGCTTTAAATTGCATCTCTGTGTTAGTGGGATATATTTGGACCTGCCAATAATGAGGTGACTCCACTAGTGTTCCCTAAAGTCCCAAGACCCTGCTAGCATTATTGAACAGGAAGGATGTTGGGTGCGAGGAGCAGACCCTGGGTGTCATTTTGCGAAGAGGACTTCAGAGCACCTGCCATGTCTCAGACTCTGACTGGCTCTAATGTTTTTTGAAATATTCTCTTTCTCTGTCCTTTTCATTTCATGTGAGTTTGGGAAGGCTTGACTAAGGTGGGGGACAGGGCACAAACCACTTGGGCGCTGCAGGGCTAAGATTTGTAGTTCATAGTTCCCCTAAGCTACTTAGTGAGGATGAGGCCAGCCTGAGCTATATGTACACATGGAGAGTTTGGGCAAGGACAGGGGGTTATCAGTACAGGAACAGAGTGCAGTCCTGACAGTGAGCACAGGATGGGATGTGGAATCTTCCAAATGGGATCTTCACACTGCCGAGGGCTTGACCCTGCTTGTAGGTCTGCCTGAGACATGATCAGGGAGCTCTGGAGGAAAGGCAGCTTTTCTCTATGCACAGTCATTTTTGGAGAGCCAAGAAACAGAAAAAGGGGTTGGAGGAGGCTTGGGACACAAGGTCCATCCAAATGTGTGGCATGGGCACCCAACACTGGCCTTGGGGTACTGTTACTGAACCAATAAGTACCAATGGCAGGTTTTGATTAGGATATACAAAGTGTCTGAGGGGTTCAGAAAGAGGTTGTCTTTGCTTCATGATGCTGTGCCAGGCCCCATGGAGAAACTGAGGCATAGCACACAGTGACTGTTCTTGGGAACCTGGAAGGAGATGAAGAGGTTGGTGAGAGGCTGACACTCCCTGGTTCTCATTGGCCTCTGCCTAGCCTGTGGGGGACAGAGGAGGAAGGCAAGGCTGGCCTGTGTGTGCAGGTGGGGAAGGGACCCAGTAAGGGACAGGGGCCAGGCTCAGTGCAGAGTCCCCAGGACCATCGTGCCTTGCCTTACCCAGGCCAGCAGGGTGGCCATGCTCTAGTCAGGCAGAGGGGCCCAGGAAGTGTTAAGTCCACAGGATTTCTTCTGTTCAGAGTCAGGATTGTTCTTTCTCTCACTGCTCTGCTCTGAGCACTTTGTGACACGGGGTTTGTCACCCTTCTCTAGGCTTCTGTTTGTCCCCTGATAGATGGAGCCAGGGTTTCCTGCCCTGCTGAACCCCAGCAGGCTGCTCTCCACCTGTTGTGTGCTGGACAGCTGTGCATGGTAAAGAGGGCACAGGAGACTGGTACTGGTACCTCAGATGCCAAAAGTACGAAGAGAAGGTGGAGGAGCGGGCTAGAAATGTCACTGGTTGGAACGCAGGGAAGGCACTCCAGGGAGGTACAGGCTGACAGAACCATGTAGATGAGGTGAGCAGGAGGGAGTGGCACACACTTTAAGGTCATTGGGAGAATAGTGTGTGTTGTCCTTCACGGAGGCTTAGAGTAGCTAGGGTTCAGAGTGTAAGAGTGTAAGGGTCTGAATATCACCGAAGGAAGACCCCACACTCAAATAGCATGAAAAAGCCAAGAGAGTATATTCTGCAGAAACAGCCAGCAGGCAGGGGTCAACCACTCATACAACATGACAACCACAAGGGGAGCTCACAGGCTCCTTTTAAAGCCACAAGGAGGAATTCCAGGAATGGGAGAGTACCCTTTAGCAGGGTTGGCTGCCCTATGGTGAGAGGTACTTGTACATCCCTGAGTGGTTCCGACCTTGCAGAAGGAATGCTCACCTTATCCCTAGTTTAGCCCCAGTCCAGATGTCAGGGCAGTTGCTGATCGGTTGCCCTCTTTCCGAGAAGTCAGTTCGGGGAAAACGGAAACTTTAGTCCTGACATGGAGGTCCAATTTAAAAATGGAGTGAGTTTGGACCTCCCAAGAGCCTAGCCACCTCCACCTGTCACAGTTTGTGTCCTCCCTGTCCTTGCAGCAGGAACAGCTAATAAATACCCCTGTGCAGCCCGACATGCTCTCTGAACACTCTCACTCAGTTTCCCCATTTCTGGGGAAATCACAAGAGAAGTTGAACATTTGCACTTGACCTTGTTACCTTGTCTGTCCGCATCACTTGGGCCTGAGCTCTGGGCCTCGTGTACTAAGGGGCTTTCCACCACAGAACTGCAACCCTAGCCTCACACCTCAGTGCCGAATGATCTCTGTGGGAGTCTATAGCTGGCTCCAGCTGCCAGCAGCCACCCTCCCTCGGCCTCTCCAGTGCTGAGGCTACCCCATGAGCAGGGCAGACCCGCTGGTCACTGAAGCCGGCTGGGCACTCTGAGTCTAGGAGAATGCCCACCTCGTACATGGCCCCATGAGTGTAGGGTCTCACACTTTATTTATCCAACTTTGTGCCTCAGGCCATGAAAAAGTTAAATGTTGACGCTGTGTGAGGTGGTCTTTTTGCTTCTAGAAGTATCTGACAGCTGAGAGCCCCAGTGCAGAAGGTTCCTCAAGAGAGTGTTCTTTCACTGCAGTTCACATGATGGTTAGACACTGCCTAAGGTTGAACATTTAGGAAGGAGGACAGAGGGACTTCATGGGCCAGAGCAGGGACAGGGACAGGGTCTGAAGGATGCCGGCTCCTGCAGAAGTAGAGGGTATGGGCTCTGGGAGGTGATTCCTGTCACAGAGCACAGCCCTGATGTGGGTGAGAAGCCACTAACAGTCACATGGGGAGTGGTTTCATATCTAAAAGATAGGGTGCCCATCTGAACATCTTGGGGCCAAGCCCCTGTCTTGCATTACTGTGATATATGGAGGAGTGTCCGTAAACCTTAATGGTGTTCTCTCTATTTTAAAATTGGGGGCTGGAGAGATAGCTCAGCTGTAAAAGGCTAGGCTCACATCCAAAAATAAAAATATAAAAAATTGGGTTCACTGGAGTTCTAATCTCATGAAGAATGTGGTCTCCTAACAGGGTGTGCATTAAGAGCCCTGAGTGTCACAGACATAATGTATATATTTGTTATCGTCATCAATTTGCATGTGTTCCCATCATATATAGCAGACTGAGCATCCCTTCTCATTTGTCCTGTGTGTTGATTTTCTTCATGGCTACATGCCTAGAGGGTGACATCCTCCATAGACACTAACAGGACAGGTGGCTCAGTCTTGGCCACAGTAAGAATGAGTAAACCAGGTGACTGACATCTCTAAGTAGCAGTACAGGGCCACTAAAGGGAGAAGCTCTCTGACTATCAGTCCTTTACCACCTTACTTCAGCTGTCCCCACTGCAATAGACATGTTTGTTTTTCTCCTTCTTCCAGGCTAGACAACTGAATAGCCATAAGGAAAACCTGTCAGAAATCCGATGGCTCAGTATCGGCACCAGGACATCCTTAAGGAAGGGTCAGGTAGCCATTTTCCTGTTCTCTGGCTGCTTCCATGTCACGAAAGTTCCTGTGGAAGAGGAGATGCTGCACCTCTTACTTGTCCTAACAAGGTCCTTTTGGTCTCAGTGGGCCACCTGTGTGTGTCACTGTGCATGTGAGTGTGTTGTCTGGACTGTTTCATACCCCCAGAGGCTTGTGCATCTGCACACTGGTCAGCTGTTGGTGTTGCTGCCTGGGGAGGTTACAGACTACCTAGGACAAGGGGCCTCATTTGAGGAAGTCTGTAGGCTCAATTTTCTCAACCAATATATTTTTTATAACTTATTAACCGAGCATATGCCACTTATAACCCGACTAACCAAAACAATAGTAAATGAGAGAATTAAAGAACACAATAACAAAACTATAAGGATATCACTTCCAAGGAACAACTCTCCTGGCACAATCAGCAGGATTTCTTCTGCTGGAACCTGGAGTAACCAGAACCTGGAACCTCAGCAGGAGCTGGAACTCCGAAGCCTTCCCTCAAGTGGTTCTCTCTAGGAGCCTCACAAAGTGCAGCGATGAACAGCCAAAGCTATCCTAAGTCTTCAAAGAGCCCCGCCTCCAGTTCTGGGCTCATTTATATGTCTCCTCCCAGAGTCTGATCACAGGATCTTTTCAGCTGGCAACAATCAAGCTCCAGCATGAGGTGGTTGGTCTTTGAGTGGATTAACCTCACCTGTTCTCTTACAAGACCGTTCTGATCCCGCACTTGGGATCCTAAAAAAAAGGTTTATCTCTCCTTCAGAAGTCTGTCCCTGTGGCAGGGCCTCACTGGGGGAAGTCCCCGTGGGCTAGCTTTAGAGATTAAAGCCCTGCTGAGTGTGGTGCACAGGCTTAATCCAGCACTTGGGAGGCTGAGGGGGTGGAGTCCTTGAGTCTGAGGCCAGCCTGGTCTACATGCTGAGTTCCAAGGCTAGCTGGGGCTACCTAGTGTGACCCTGTCTCAAAAGTAAAATAAAATAAAGTTAAATAAAGTAAGAGGACATAGTCTTGTACCCTTCCAGCACATTCCATGTTTCTTATGTGCAGTTGAGATGTGATCTCTCAGCGTCTGTCACCTGCTTCTGTGCCTTTCCTGCCACTATGGCCATCTGTCCCTGTGGAGCTGGAAGCCAGAATGTATGCCTGAGTTGGTATTTTATCTTGACAACATAAAAGTAACTGCCAGGATGAAATTGTGACGAGGGGTAGGACAGCTTTGGTGGCCATGACAAGGTGTGCTCCTGTCAAGTTACTTATAGCACAGATCTATCGTAAGAGACTTCCTGGGGGAGGAGAGAGAGAAAGGCATCTAGGGATTGGGAACGAGGGAGAGACAGAGGCAGAAAAACAGGCAGACAGACAGGACGACTGAGAAAGGGAACAAGAGAGGCAGGTAGGGAAGGAGAGAAGGGTCATGGGGGAGAAGGATGAGAGAGTATTATGGGGTGACTGGGGACCCTCTTATGTACAGTGCTCAGCTAGAACACCTGCCATGGCAGATGATGACATAAGCTGTCACTAGGTCCCAAGAGGAGGCCAGAAGGAATGCTTGTTAACTAACACTAACTAACATTACAGAGCTCTGCACCAGAGAATGAGCTCTGCTGTGAAAAACCTCTCCCTCTCCTTCTCTCTCCCTCACACCCTCCTTCTCTTCCCCCCTGTAATATGTATACATGTATGACTGTATTATGTGTGTGCTATATACAGTAGATATTTGCTGCATTTATATAGAAAGAGAGTCAGAGAGAGCGAGGGAGGGGGAGAGAGAGAGAGAGAGAGAGAGAGAGAGAGAGAGAGAGAGAGAGAGAGAGAAATACATCAAGAAAGAGTGAGGAGACTTTGGTACTTTGGAGGAGGAACACAGGAGAGCGCTGTAGGCAGAGCCCAGTGGGTTGATGTAGCAGGGTCCTGAAGACAGTGCCACTGAGCACAGTGCAGAAAGATGGCGGCTACTCATCAGGTGTCACAAGGATGCAAGGTCATTCCTGTGATGATTTGGCAAAGAACCTAGGCATTCCCCAGTGGCTGGGGAATGGTTGCAGATGGTGCTCTGTGTGCTTGTCGACAGTGAAAAGAGCAAGTGTGATATCAGGAAATGCCAGATGTTCCACGTTGAGTGTTTGGAGAGAAAAGGAGCAGTAGGAAGCTCAGTGTCACAGAATGGCTGGGGCTGTGGAGGAGGTTGGGGCATTAAGTGGAGGCCCCTGCTCTGCAGTGGGACAGTGGGGGGGGGGGTGCAGTCAGGGCAAGGCTGCAGCCAGCTAAGCTCTGGCTTGTAAAGGCAGAAAAGACCAGAGCTTCCTTGCTTCTGGAAAGCCATCGTTCAATAGAGTCTACTGCTATGGTGTGGTTGAATGTGGCAAGTGTCCATCCCAAGCTGTCAGCCAAACCAGGCAGCCCTGGCTGTGTGGTTCTGGCTTTCCAGTCATGAGACTCCTATGCAATAGTTCAAGTGGACACAAATGCTTTTTCAACAGATTCAGAGAATCCTGAGAGATTACCACGTTCAATATGCCCGCACGTTTATTCTATGTTTATTAATAACTCTTGTTTTCACACAATAAGATAATGGAGAACCTACTAGCTGCTTGGAAGTCACATGTGAAGGCCCTGGTACCACAGTGTGTGACATGCAAGAGTCTCATGGTAGATAGAACAGGAACCTCAACAAAAGCCATGTGCAATCTAGCAATGGAAAGCCAATGTCAGTGGTGAGCATGTGGCAGGTTGATCCCAGTAAGCACCTGTTCAGGAGTGCAGAGGGAACAGGGTCACTACATCTGCACAAGGTGTGTCCTCTGCGTGTGTGGAGCAGAGTCAGAGTAATAAAAACATGCAGAGACATATGGACACATAGAGACAGGTGTAGGCAATGACATGATGGAGAGACGATAGAAAATAGGCACCTGTAATCTTCTTGTTATGAAGACCCTCAAGCTCGCTGAGTAGCATTCTATATTTATGACATCATCCGGTGTTCATTAATTCACTTCCTTAAAGTTCCTGTCTCCATATGTACTTGCAGAGCCTAAGAGCTTTTACGTAGGGATCTGAGAGACATAATTGAACCTCCAGGCCCAGTGATGCCATAAGGGTCCTTGGACGTATGCTCAGGAAAATGACATCTCATCACCTCCTGGTACTTGTCATTGAATCTTTTCCATACTGTCTTCTGACATCTTTTTTTTTTTTGATAAGATGTGGCAAGACGCGTTGGTGAAGAAGTTGCTGATCATCTCACAGAAATACTCTCCAGAGAGGACCTGGAGCGCCTGAGAACTAAAGATGGATACTGGAAGGCATTTGTGGAAGCAGCAGAGTTGTCAAGGTTACGAGCATGGTGCACCCTGCCCTGCCCTCAGGACCACAATGATGAGGGTTATTTCCTGAGCAGCCAACCCTACTCTAGTTTTTCCCACGGCTTAAGGTTATGGGCCCTACATTTCAACAATCCAAGAGGAGTGTGTCCACCATGTAATTCCTTTGTGGAAAACATCTCAGGTTGATTGAAAGTGCCACTCAAGGTGTCAGGACCATTTCTGCCATCTAAGGCTTTGTGTCCTTGGCAAGTTAGTTACAGCTTTCTGAGTCTCGTCGCCATAATGCTGTAGTGTAGGAAATAAGATGATGCATGGGGAGCTCACAGCATGTGGCCAGGACACAGTGGGTGCTCCTGAAAGTCAGCTTAACAGTGGGTGCTCCTGAAAGTCAGCTTAAGAGTTACTGTTGAGAGTGCAAAGAAACCAGGTCCAGGGGTCTCCTGTAGGAGCCAAGAACAAACAACTGTGTTGAGAAAAATGGAGACTGATCAACCTATGTTCCCGTGTTGTGGCTCAGTCATGTTCCTCCCATCAGAGAGCTAAAACTGCAGCAGGATCCATCTGTGGCTGAGGAGGCAGAGAGCACAGGATGCAGATGCACAGAGCTGGGTTAGACGCCAACTGTCCTTGCTCAGATTGGAGCCTCAGGCTGTGTTGGGAGTTCAGTCTGACAGGTCACAGTGACAGCCTGCAATGGGCAACAGGTCAGGGTTGGAGAACCAAGTGCCAGCACTCTTCCTAAAGCCCAGACAGACAGGACCAGGGTCCCAGCCAGGGTGCAGGAGAGACTGCAGTGATGCTGGATTGCAGGTGTAGGGAGGTGGCTATACAGCATCCCAGCCAGGGTGCAGGAGAGACTGCATTGATGCTGGATTGCAGGTGTAGGGAGGTGGCTATACAGCGTCCCAGCCAGGGTGCAGGAGAGACTGCAGTGATGCTGGATTGCAGGTGTAGGGAGGTGGCTATACAGCGTCCCAGCCAGGGTGCAGGAGAGACTGCAGTGATGCTGGATTGCAGGTGTAGGGAGGTGGCTATACAGCATCCCAGCCAGGGTGCAGGAGAGACTGCATTGATGCTGGATTGCAGGTGTAGGGAGGTGGCTATACAGCGTCCCAGCCAGGGTGCAGGAGAGACTGCAGTGATGCTGGATTGCAGGTGTAGGGAGGTGGCTATACAGCAGGGCAGGAAGGAGGAGACTTGAAGGTAAAAAAGGAGAGATGCTCAGGGGCCTAGCAGAGGACATGGAAGCAGGAGAAGGGACATTTATCCCCTGTGCAGCGTGTGCATGGGTGTGCCCTTCACACACTGTCTTCACTCAAGAGTCTAGAGTGTTGTTCAGAAGTGTCTTCCATTCTAACCAGAGCTCGCTGAACATCAGGGAGGTCATGTGACCACAGATAGCTGCCAGAGTCAGTGCGGTTGAGGATGATTCGTATAACTGAGGAGACCCCATGCCACCATACCACAGGAAAGTGCCTCCCCTGCTGCCTCCCCTACTTCAGGGAATTATTACAGGTGATCAGCAGGCGCCCTGCATCTTTGCACATGGCCTTGCTGTGTTCGAATGTGACACTGTCTTCTGACGTGGTGTCTGTTAGCATGGAAATCTCTATTGCATGAGCCTGAACTAGAGCTGCCATGTTGACTGTCAGAAGAGTGTGGAGCAGAAGACAGTGGGGGAGCCTGGGTTGGTGGCAGCTGTCCTGTCATAGTCACCTCAGGCAGCCATTGCCACTGTGAGGTCCAGGCAGGGGGCAAAGGGCTTTGGGTATCTGCAGAGAGCCAAGAGCAGGAAAAACTCTCCGGAGGGTCTCTCATGGCTCTGAGGGGTTTGTTTTTCGATTTATTACTAGATTCTCAAAAATAGCAAAATGACAAGTCTGAGGGAAGAGTCCCCATGAGCCTTCACATCTTTGTGACACCAGCTGTTGATGAAGGACTATGCTAAACCAACTACAGGACTGAGAATTTTCAAAAGCAATCCATAAAACTCACACAGCAGATTGTTGTCACATAGTCGCAGTTGACCAGGGAGCACTGGGGGGTTAAAATATGCCAATGAACACATGCACCAGGCATCTGTGAGAGAGCTTCAAGCCTGACTTTCCTTGTCCTCAGGGTGCAGCGCTGACCCGCATTGAGACTGTGACAGGTCACATGACTACTGCACAGCAGGAAGCCCACCACAGGAAAGAATTTCCAGCCTGAAGCAGGTCCAAGCAGCCAAGAGGACACAGCTCAGGACTGTTGCCCCCAGAGGCCAGAGATGGAGCCATTGTGAACACACAGAGAGCAATCTGGCAGTGAGGGCAGGAGACAGCATGTCCCTTACAGGGTCACCATCAACAGGTTAATTCTACTGATATAGGCCTCATGGGAATCTTACCAAGGTCAATGTCTTTGGCCTTAGTTCCTCTGGATGATAGATATGGCCGCAAGGTCCTCACCACACCTCGCATCTTTAAGGCTAAGTATTTTTATAGGAAACTCTTGGGAAATGACATATCTCCACTTGCATTTCTCCACTTGCAATACTTACAGATATTTACTGAATTATTTTACTGACAGAACCCAAATCTATCCTCAATGCTGATCCTGTGATGACCCTGTGCACAGTAGGTGGAGGTCTTTGTGCAAAGCTTTTAGAGCAAGTGCGCTGTCACTGTGTACTGCCCCATGAGGTCAGACGTGCAGCTTTCGACTGCTTAGGCCTGGGAGCCTCTCAGGTTGAGGACTGCCCTCTTGGCATGCTCAGTCTGCACATCCCAGTGCAGAGCTCCTCAGGCAAGCACAGGCATTCTGGACGCTGGATGCTGCAGGGAATGCAGATGACTTCCTAGCAGACAAGGGCAGAGGGGAGACTCTTGGGACAGGTGCATCCTCACAGCACACACAGTTCTCTGAGGTAGAGTACTGGCTCTGACCCCACATCTCTGTGCTCATCAACGGTTTACCATAGGGAGCGATGACACTGACCTTGAGTGGAAACATTTTATCAAATGCCTTTCATTACAGTGTCTTGATTCTACGTCACTCTCTGACCACCATGGATTAAGGATGGTGGCATCTGTAATTTCCAACTGCTCAGAGTAGAAATACAAACTCCCCAACACCCAGTCGTGAAACTTTGAATCTCTGTAAAATTGTTCCCCATTGAGTTTGCAATATAAAGGTAAAGCTTGAACAAGCTTTTGGCTTTAAAAAAAAAAGCCTGTTTTTCTCATGCCCTTTGACCCCTTTCATCACAGCAAGGAGGAAGCCGCCCTGCATGATGCGTTGCACAAGCATTTAACACAGCCACCCACAGAAGATGACCATCTTCAAAGGGAAGAGCAGAGAAAGAGGTTTTTGCAAGAATTTCCTCAGTTGAAAAGCAAACTTGAAGAACACATCAGGAAGCTCCGAGACCTGGCTGACCATCTTGACCAGGTGCACAGGGGCTGCACCATCTCCAACGTGGTGTCTGGCTCTGCTAGCACAGCCTCTGGGGTCCTGGGCATCCTGGGTCTAGTTCTGGCACCCTTTACAGCAGGGGCCACTGTGATGCTTTCAGCAACTTCCTTGGGGCTGGGAGTGGCAGCATCTGTGAGTGGTGTAACGACCACGATTGTGGAAGAGTTAAATAGACTGTCAGATGAAGATGAAGCCAGTCGCCTTGTTGGAGCCAGCATGGACATACTGAACGAGATTCTGAAGATCTTGCCTAAGATTACAGTCAAACTTGTTAAAAGAGGTGTAGATCTTTTTGGTAAATTGAAAGCCCTCCGGAATCATATCCGAGCCATCAGGACAGCCAGAGCCAGCTCTCACTCTGCACAAGCTTCTAGGCAGGTGAGGAGTACCTTAGCCGACTCTGCTCGCCCAATGACCAGAGGAACCAGGATTATAAAAGGAGCTGTTACCAGTATCTTCCTTGGCCTGGATGTGTATCACCTTGTCGTGGACTCAAAGGCTTTGTATGAGGGACAATCCCTAGAGTCAGCCAGAGCTCTGCGGGACCTGGCCCAAAAGCTGGAGGAGAAGCTGCAGGAATTTGGGAAGACCCACAGTGCTCTGCAGTCAGCCCTGCCTCAGTGACCCCTCCCACAAGCAGCTAAGAGTTCAGGAAAGATGACGTGCACAGGGGTGGGGACACAGAGGCATAGCCTTACAGGGGAAACAGCATGAGATCATATCCATGGGACTGAACACTGAGGAGTTTGTTTTTTCGGGCTGAGCAGGGCAAGCTCAGTGCAGAGAGACAGAGATTCAAGGACACAGAAACCGGGGTCTAAAAGAGGGGGCAGAGCGTCTAGAGAGCGGGGAATGTGATAAGCCACGGTGGGTGTGCGCAGGGAGGGCTGTGCAGGAAGAAGCGATGAGAAGTCAGGGACCTGGGGAGCTGAAAATGGGAGAAGGCCAGAGTGAGAGTCAAGTCAGATTTGCACAAGGGGTCAAACAACTTATGGTCTGGAAATTATGTCAACATGTTTGTGACGGGAGCCTCAGCCTGTGACCCTCAGCTCCCTGTCAAGCTGTGGAGGCTTGCTGGCCAACACGGTGTCTCTATCAATGGGCTCTTGGCGTCCTATGCTCTATAGACCTGTGTTTAGTAAATGCTAAGTGGATGGTTTGAGAATGGATTATAAAGCAGTCACTTGAACCTCTGGACCAAAGGGACTGGCAGAGTCCTGAACTCTGGGGTGGCGAACATTTGCACGACTCTTGTGGTGTCACTGATCATGCTGAGCAGTTCCCTGGCAGACCTTCATGCTCTCCAAGTGGGGTGGGATCTGCTTGTGTCCCGGGACTTAGGGACAACAGTATGGGGGGTGTCTTAACCCCTGCCATATGAGTCTGTGGCCCCATCCTGACTGTTCAAGGTTCTATGACTGTCTCAATTCATTCCTCACTCTTATTCAGGGATGCTCACCATGCTTGGCAGCGGCCATTTCCCGGGTCTTGAATCTCACTAGGCTCTTCTCTGCCAACCTAAAATCACACTAATGAAAGAAGAAAGACTCCTGAGGATGTAAAGTGTTTAAAATATAACAACAAATATCTGTCTCTAAGGGAAGCATGGTCCTTTGTGTCTGGTGTCCAAGGATCCATCTTGGCTTGCTCTGGGCTCAGGCTCTGGGTTGTGGAGTGAAAGCTGATGGATGCCTCATTCCTCTTCTCAGTCTCCCCATCTGCAAAATCACAGCACAGCCCCATATCACATGTGGTAATTACACGCTGCTTTGAAAATTGGGCAAAGATGTGTATCTTACAGAATGATTGTAAAACCCCAAACAAAATGGTGAAATAAATGTGTTGCGAACTGTATTGTATAGCTCCTGAGTTGTCACTGGCTCTCCCTCCCTCAGGCTGGGTGGAGGTGGCCATCAAGGCCCAGTGACATTTGTGTACAATAAAAAAGGCCCCCAAAGAGAGGGTTATAATGTCCCCTGGTGTCCAGCCCCTCTCAGACCCTTTCCCTGGACACAGCAGAGAAGTCCACAGCCGTCCAGATGCAGGTCTCTGGTAGAGCAGAGGACGTTCATCCCTCCACCAAAGGTGTCAGAGGAGTGGGACATAAGGTTGTGGAGTCTGCAATAGAGGATGCTGGGAAATTCTGAGAGGAAGCAATGCATGATGGGTGCTAGTAAAGGCAGATTCCAAGTGCCATGCTCTCCATCTTCAGCAAAGCACGGTCAGCACCAAGCACTCCAGAGACCAGAACTTTGCTGCAGGGTGAGGAGAGGCAGGTGTGCCTGAGGAGCTGGACTGGGCAGAGCTGGAGACATCTGAGGGAGCCACGGAGACTGAAAATGCAGGGTTTTTTCCTTAAATACCATGCATGTGGTCTTAGGCAACCCCACTGAAGGGGCACTACAGTCCCCAAAGGGGTCAGGACACACAGGCTTGGAACCTCAGCTGCAGTGACAGATCATTTTCCCTAAAGGCTGTGGAGAACCTACAGCCAGCATGGGCTGTGCAGAGAAGAATCTAGAAAGTCAGCCAAGACTGTCTTATGAGTGGGTGCACAAGGAGTGGGGTGCGGGTGGGGCTCAGCAAGCTGACTCTGGGGATTTGTTGGATGTCAGCTTTCCCAAGCAAACTCTTTCACTTTCCCTTGAGTTCCTGCCTTTGTAGGTTAACACACAGACAGAGCCTGTGCTGCTGCTCAAACTCAGCCAGAGCAAGACCCCTCGGTAAGTTGGAGAAGGGGCTCAGTTCCCTCACTAGCTCATCCTCAACACAGCTTTAGAAGAGGGTGGGCCCATTTTATGATTGCAGTGGGGGAGGGAGTTGCCTGCCTGGACTGTCAGGCCTGTCCGGCCTGGTGCTTTTCCTAAGCACACACACACACATAGTTGGGGAAGCTATCAAATGGGGCTAGTGTGGTGCCAGGGCTCAGTTTAGAGGACAGAGTGCATGGGACCGCAGAGGGAAGGTGTCTGGTGTGGGTGCTCACTCCCCTGAGAAATGGAAGAAACAAAGAGACAGAGGAGGGCAGGAGCCTGAGCCTGCCAGTCCTTGGGCTGCTCAGTAAAGCTGGCTCTGGAGTGCTGCCGCTGAGGTGGGAAGGGGACAACAGCTGACTGATGAGATCCCAGGAGCCCTTTCAGGGCAGCAGTGTTTCTCACACCTGTTCTGAGGGCTTGTTCTATGTAGGCTCTGTGTGGAAACTGAGGCTGCAGGAGAGAGTAGCTTGTTCAGGATCCTGGAAAGGAGGCTGAAGAGTGAGTGACAGGTTTGTACTCTCTGGGTGTCACCTGGTTTCTGCTCAGCCTGTGAGGGAGGGGGGAAATGGCAGGCAACATCCTGTGTATCCTGTCGAAGAACAAGACAGACACAGAAACACACCCGCATCCTGGGGTCAAACCTAGCTAACTCCAGGAAGCCAAGCTGTCTCAAGCTCTGTCTCAAGGGTCTCCATGGTTACTTACTGCCTGCCTGTTGTTTCCCTTGTTCTGTCTCATGGAGGAAGAAGAGCTCTTCCTGGTGCTTGGAGACTCTGGTTTGTCTGTCAACTTGCTTATGGTTGTCTTAACAGTTGGGACAAAGCACTGCTCTGTCTCTCACACTGTCCACATGGACACAGTCAGCTGTCTCCCTGCTGGAGATTTGGGGGCCAGTGGGGCCCTTGCTGTGCCCTAGAGAAAGAGGCTGCGCCTGCACAGCTGGTCCTGGATACCAGGACTGCTTCAGGGATCGTGACAAGTTGGCTGGTCCTCAAAGAGTCATGGGATTGGGTAGGTGACAGGTGCAATGTGGAGAAGTGCTCCAGGGAATCTAGACATTCAGGGCTGGGAGGGACTGGACCAGCCAACAGGGAGGAACTGGTTATCTTGTCTGTTCATATCACTAGGGACTGTGCTCTGGGCTTTATGCACTGAGGGGCTTTCCACCACAGAACTGCAACCCTAGCTACACTTCTGTGCTGAATGTTCTTGGATAGAACTGGGGGTCTCCATGAGAAACCTCAGCTGGATCCAGCTGCCAGCAGCCACCCTCCCTCAGCCTCTCCAGTGCTGAGGCTACCCCATGAGCATGGCAGACTCACTGTTCACTGAAGCCTGCTGTGCACTGTGAGTCTAGGAGAATGCCCACCTCGTACACAGCCCTGTGAGTGTAAGGTCTCACACTTTATTTATCCAACTGTGTGCCTCATGTCAAGGATGGGGTCCTCAAGAGAATGTTCTTTCACTGCAGCTACATGACGGTTAGGAGCTGCCCTAGGTTGAACATTTAGGGAGGAGGACAGAGGGACTGCATGGGCCAGAGCAGGGACAGGGACAGGGTCTGAAGGACTTGAGTCCTGGTGGGAGGCAGGCTCCTGCAGAATAGGGGGTGTGAGCTCTGGGAGAGCACCCTGGCACCTGAGAATTAACCCTGTCACAGGGCACAGGCCGTGACATGAGTAAGAAGGGGAGGAAATGCTGCTGTGTGTTGAGGAGAGCAGAGATTCCTATGTAAATGACCAGGTTTCAGTCAGAACAGCTGGAGGTTAAGTCCCTGGTCCAGCAATACAGTGAGGGGAGACAGCAAACCTCAGTGGGCTTCCCCCCACTTCTCAATGGAGCTCACTGGAGTCCTCCTGAAAGGAGGATTGTAGGCTCAATTTTCTTAACAAATATATTTTATTATGAACTTATTAACCAAGAGACCTCACCTATAACCCGACTAACCTAAACAATAGGAAAAGAAGATTAAAGAATATAAATATGAAACCTTAAAGATATCAGTTCCGAGGAACAATTCTCCTGCCATAGTCAGCAGGATTTCTTCTGCTGGAACCTGGACCAACCAGAACCCTGAACCTCAGCCAGAGCCCAGAGCCCCGAAGCCTTCCCTTGAGTGGTTCTCTCTAGGAGCGCCTCGAAGTAGAGCAATGAACAGCCAAAATTATTCCAGGCATTCAAAGGCCCTGCCTCTTGTGTTTGGCTCACATTTTTACCTCCTCTCAGCCTTTGTTCTCGGATGTTCTTCAGCTGCTTAATAACACATCCTCCCCCACATGGTGGCTCCACTTTTAAAGGGATAAACATCACCTGCTCTCTCACAAGTCTTTTTCTCATCCCCCACTTGTGATCTAAACAAAAAGCATGTTTATCTCTCCTTCAGAGGATGTTCTATGAGGATCTCTGTGTGTCACACACACACAGTATGGATTTGCTGCTCTCATCAGCTGTTTGTGTTCCCACCATGTCATTGACAGAGCATCCCTTCCCATCTCTCCTGGGTGCAGGCTCTGTCCCTAGCTGGTGACATCCTCCTTCAACACTAACAGGACAGGGGGCTCTGACTTGGCCAGGATGAGGGGAGAGGGTGAACCCAGATGGCTGACACCTGTAAGGAGCAGTGCAGGGCCCACTGGAGGAGTGGCACTCTGTCTGTCAGTCCTTTGGTCCTTTCCTGCCACCTTGTGGAACCCATGGGCCTCTGGCCCCTCCCACCTCCCTACAGCTGCCATCTCTGCAGCTAACAGTTTACAGTTTTTTCCCTCTTCTTCCAGCTAAGACACTCGAAGAGCCATAAGAAAACCTGTCAGAAATGGCTTGTTATCAGCACCCGGACTTCCTTGTGGGAGTGTCAAGTGGCCATTTTCCTCTTCTCTGGCTGCTTCCATGTCACAAAGGTCCCAGTGGAAGAGGAGATGCTGCACCTCTTACTTGTCCTAGCCAGATCCTTTTGGTCTCAGTGGCCCGACTATTTGTGTCACTGTGTGTGTGAGTGTGCTGTCTGGAGTGTTCGATACCCCCAGAGGCTTGTGCATTTGAACATGGTCTCCAGTTGTGTTGCTGCCTGAGGAGGTTATGGAACACAGAGGACTTGAGGTCTCACTGGAGGAAGTCCGTTCATGTGGGTGTGGCCTCACTGGTGGAAGTCCATTCCTGTGGATGGGCTTTAAAGTATACAGCCCTGCTGAATGTAGTGTCAGTTCTTAATGTTAGCCTTCAGGGGTAGCTTGATCTCTGTGACACTGAGGCTACACTGAGCTACACAGATCACTGTGTTCTAGGCCATCCAGGGCTACGCAGTAAGACCTTGTCTCAAAAATAGAGTAAAATAGAACAATATAAAATATGATTCAAGCCTTGCTCCCCCTCCAGTGCATTCTATGCTTCCTAGCTTCAGCTGAGATGTGGCCTCCCAGCTTCTGTCACTTGCCTTTGTTTTTAAACTGCCACTGTGGACACCTCACCCTCTGAAGCTGTAGGACAAAGGAAATCATCCTTAAAGGGCACCTGCCATGGTCCTTTGTCACAGCAACAGAGAAGTAGCTAATACAGAAGGTGACTTCTTCCCTTGCTGTGAAGAACTTGACTCTCTCTCATAGTAGGAAACAAGTGCAGGGGAAGAGGACACACAGAGACATGCACACACACACATGACAGATGATAAAACGATGGCAGATGTAGATAACACACATCTGGAATCTTGCCATAGGGACCCTAGACCCACTGAGCAGCACTCTTGAGTTATGGCACCATGTGGTCTGCAGTATTTTACTTCCTTAAAGGTTCTCACCCCAGATACAGCTGCTGAGCCTAGGAGCTTTGACATTGCATTTGGGGCACAGAACTGAGTGCCTGACCCGGGTAACTCCATGAGGACGCACGTACAGATGCTGAGGCATGTGTCCATCTTCTGGTACTTGCCATTTAATCTCTCCCAAATTGTCCTCTTATCTCATTTTTTCCTCTTGGTAAATAGTAGAAGGACACATCCTTCAAAAAAATCTATAATTATCTCACGGACAGATTCGGCAGAGAGGACCTGAGGACCCTGATAACTGAAGATGGAGCCTGGAAGGCGTTTGTGGAGGCAGCAGAGTTGTCAAGGTTACCCACATGGTGCACCCTGCCCTGCCCGCCAGACCATAATGATGAGGGTTATTTCCTGGGCAGCCATACCCACTCTAAGTACTCCCAAGGGATAGGTTTCCGGACCCTCCTCAACAATCCAAGAGGAGTGTGTCCATCATGTTATTCCTTCATGGAAATGACCTCAGGTTGATTGAAGGTGCCACTCAAGGTGCCAGGACCATTTCTGCCATCTAAGGTTTTGTGTCCTTGGCAACTTAGTTACAGCTTTCTGAGTCTCACCACCACCATGGAGCTGTAGTGTAGGAAATAAGATCATGTGTGTGGAGCTCTCAGGATGTTCCCAGTGCACAGTGGGTGCTCCTGAAAGTCAGCTAAGAACTACTGTTGAGAGTGGAAAGAACCAGGTCCAGGGGTCTCCTGTAATTATCAGGGTCTCCTGTAATCAAAAAACTGATTTTGAGACAAGTCAGAAAAGTGTAGACACAACCAACCCGTGTTCCCAAGTTGTGGCTTGGTCACTTTCCTCCCATCTGAGGAGCTGGACCACAAGCAGGATCCGTCTGTGCACATGATGCAGCCGCACAGAGCTGGGCTGGACCCTGGCTGTCCTCGCTCAGATTAGGAGCCACAGGCTGTGTTCTATAGGAACAGGAGTTCAGTCTGATAGGCCATGGAGACAGCCTGCCGCGGGCAACAGGTCAGGGATGGAGAACCAAGTCCAGAACAGCTCCCTCACCCCAGACATACCAGGACCAGGGTCTCAGCCTGGGTTCAGGAGAGACTGTGACTGACCTTGGAATGGAGTGTAGGGAGAAGGCTAGGACAGCACATCTGGAAGGAGAGGGGGTTAAGGAAGGTAGAAAAGGGAGGCCTAGCAGAGGACGTGAAGAGGGAGGAGGAGTGAACCCCGCCTCCAGCCTCATGGTCCACGGGTGTGCAGGGCTGTGTTTGGCTGTGCCCTCCACACACTGTCTTTGCTACAAAAGTCGCAAAGGCATTTTGGATACTTTCCCGTTCTACATGGAGCTCTAGGAATGTTAGTTAGGAAGGCCGTGTGACTAGAGAGAGTTCAGAGTCAGTGCTGCTGGAGGACAGTTCGCATAACTTGAGTCTGACAGGGACTCCTGATGCAAAGCCCTCCACTGTTTGTTTAATTGGAAATGGGAGGGCAAACTGCTAATCTGGATCTTCAGGTTGGAGTTTGTAATGCAGAGATGGAAAGACCTGACTCTAACCTGGGCCACACCTTCTGCTGAAGCCTACATTAGGTCATGGAAGAAGGAAGTTTTTGCTCTTTCCTCTTTGCTTGCTTTCTCCTCACTAGCAAGTCTATTTCTTCACTGGCATTGGAGCCTCTTTCTTTGGGGTTCCAGCGTGTACTGGATCAGCTGAGACACCCAGCCTAGTAGACTGAGCAGCTACTAGCAGCCATTGTTGGACTTGCTAACCCACAGCCTGTGAGTCATTCTAATAAATCCCCTGTCTTTATGCAGAGAGAGAGATTCCTCTAGAAGCTCTGTTCCTCTGGAGAACCTGACTTACACAGATGGTAACTTCTCCCGTCACCCACTATGCCCTTAAAGCAAGCTGCTCTGACCTTCACACCCCTGCACAAGGTCCTCTGCTCACTCTGCTATCTGCCAGCTGGACATGTGGTGGCTGGGCACCTACCTGGGCATTTCACAGTCCTCACTGGGTGCTGTGCACTGTCCTACAAAACTCCACAATCTTTCACAACGTGGCGTTTACAATGGGACGTGGACCCAGAGCTGGATCAAAGGGCATCATCCAGCCATGGAAATTCTTTGGCCAGTAAGTTAGCTTTAAAATGCATCTCTGTGTTTGTGGGATATTTTTGGACCTGCCAATAGTGAGGTGACTCCACTATTTTTCCCTAAAGTCCCAAGACCCTGCTATCATTATTGAACAGGAAGGATGCTGGGTGCAAAAAGCGGACCCTGGGTGTCACTTTGCGAAGGGGAATTCAGAGCACCTGCCATGTCTCAGACTCTGACTGGCTCTAATGTTTTTTGACATGTTCTTTTTCTCTCTCCTTTTCATTTCATGTGAGTTTGGGAAGGCTTCAGTAAGGTGGGAGGGAGGGCACAAACCACTTGGGCGCTGCAGGGCTAAGATTTGTAGTTCATAGTTCCCCTAAGCTACTTAGTGAGGATGTGGCCAGCCTGAGCTATATGTACACATGGAGAGTGTGGGCAAGGACAGGGGGTTATCAGTACAGGGACAGAGTGCAGTCCTGACAGTGAGTCACCATTATCTCCAGCTGTGACCATAGCAACAAGTCCATTTACTCTCACTTTAGTCAGGTCCCAGGAGGAGGGGGTACCTTCCCCACACCCCCCATAACCCCACACCCCCCACACCCCACACCCCCACACCTCACACCCCACACACCCCACACACCCCACACCCCCCACACCCCCCACACCCCCACATCCCCACACCCCCACACCCCCACACCTCACACCCCACACCCCCCACACCTCCCCACACCCCCCACACCCCACACCCCCACACCCCCCACACCCCCCACACCCCCACACCCCCACACCCCCCACACCCCACACACCCCACACCTCACACCCCACACCCCCCACACCTTCCCACACCCCCCACACCCCACACCCCCCACACCTCACCCCCCACACCCCCACACCCCTCACACCCCACACCCCCACACCCCACACCCCCCACACCTCACCCCCCACACCCCCACACCCCTCACACCTCCCCACACCCCCACACACCCACACACCCTCACACACCCCCACACCCCCCACACCTCACACCCCCCACACCTCACACCCCACACACCCCACACACCCCACACCCCCCACACCCCCACACCCCCACACCCCCACACCCCCCACACCTCCCCACACCCCCCACACCCCACACCCCCACACCCCCCACACCCCACACCCCCCACACCTCCCCACACACCCCACACCCCACACCCCACACCTCCCCACACCCCACACCCCCCACACCTCACACCCCCCACACCTCACACCCCCCACACCCCACACACCCCACACCCCACACCCCCCACACCCCACACCCCCACACCCCCACACCCCCCACACCTCCCCACACCCCCCACACCCCACACCCCCACACCCCCCACACCCCACACCCCACACCTCCCCACACCCCACACCCCCCACACCCCTCACACCTCCCCACACCCCCACACACCCACACACACCCACACACCCCCACACCCCCCACACCCCCCCACACCTCCACACCCCCACATCCCCCACACCCCCCACACCCCCACACCCCACACCCCCCATCCTCCGCCTCCTCAAGCCTACAAATAACATCAGAACCTGCCCTAGATTCCAAAAGCCCAAGAAAAGAGAAAATGTGCACAGCACTTCCCTAGACGGAGCACCCACATACATGTGCATGTCAAGGTCAGGTCAGTGCAGGGCTCCCAAACTAGTAGCATGTCCATTTCTCAGTATTCATGCCTGTGTGCAAGTGTGAGTACATATGCGTGTGCATGTGTGTAGGAAGCAGAGTGGCACAGTACAAGGCCTATAACCTACAATGCTGCCTGGTAACTGTAATGTCGACACTGCGGTTGGTGTTTCTGTCTGGCTGTAGGGAGTGGCGGCTGTTGAATGTGTTGAGCATCTTCCATCAGTGGCAGTGGTCACTGGAGACCCAGCCACACCCACCTACCTATGTCTACAACAGACTTGGTGGACTCTAGGTAAAAATCTTGAGATCCTTGAGATATTATGGCATGACAGTGACACCAGCCAACCCTTCTCTCTGCGGAATGAGGAGGGAGTGGTCGGTGCCCTTGCCCATCCTGCAGAACTGCCTGATGGGGTGACTCTCAAGGCCCCTCCTCACACTCCTATCTTTTCTCCCCACTTTTCAATTTTGTCATAAATACATGATAATCATGTTATCTTAGTTAGGGTGTTATTACTGTGAAGAGACTCGTGAACATGGCAACCCTTATAAAGGAAAACATTTAAGTGGGGCTGGCTTACAGTTTCAGAGGTTTAGTCCGTTATCGTCACGGTGGGAAACATAATGGTGCGCAGGCCGACATGGTGCTGGAAAGAAGCTGGAAGTTCTACATCCCGATCTGCAGGCAGCAGGGAGAGACTGTGTGCCACACTGGGCATAGCTTGAGCGTAGGAGACCTCAAAGCTTGTCCCCATAGTGCACACTTCCTCCATCAAGGCCACGCCTATGCCAACAGGCCGCACCTCCTAACAGTGCCACTCCCTCTGAGCCAAGCATTCACACACATGAGCCTATGGGGTCGTTCCTACTCACACACCGTCACATTCCACCCTCTGTGGGCTGTTCCGCTATGATCCTCCTTGAAGTTGGCACTTGTTCTCTGGGCCCTGAGGTCTCAGCTGAGCAAAGTCAAATAAGATGGTCCTTAGACTCAGGCTGTAGGCTAGACTGCAGTGGCTGGTGCAATGGCTGCCTCCTCTACTTCCAGGTGGTCACCCAGAGCTGTGAGGGTGGCATACACTTCCCTTCCCTGTGTTTTGCAATCCTAGAATGATTGTCTTTTGTGTGTTTTCAAAAGCCCCACATCACATGTTAGTTGGAAGATTCCTGCACCTACTGTGCGATGTCTCTAGGGAAAGAGAAGCCAGAAGAGTGATGGACCCGTGTACGGGGCACCTAGTACAGTGTCCAACATGTTTGCCTTGCGTATGCTCTCCATGCTAAGGAAGTGGATGGATGTAATAAACAGGCTTGCAAAATGCCTTGGCTGCTGATCCCTGTGGCGACCACTGGGTGGTGCTAGTGTTCACCCTCTGCTTCCTAAAGCCATGGCAGGGTTGCTACCCACTACATTAAAGTCGTGTTCCTGTTGGCTGTAATTGCCTCTGGACCAAAAGTGTTTTCAGCACACCCCCCATCTCTGAAGTGGCAGCCACCCTGGGTGACATTTTTTGCCATGTCGCTGGTCAACTGAGACTTTCTACACCTGGGTCCTGCGGCCGCACCCTGCCTCTGTTCAAGAGTGTACTAATGTTCCAGTTCATTCTATGCTTAGCTCTTAGAATCCCACTCAAGCCTGCCTCTCAGCTTTTGTGGACGTTTTCACGGTTCTGCATCTCGCTGTGGATTTTTTTTTTATCAACTAAACCCATGGTAATGTAGGGAAAAGAGACAGAGCCAGGGAGTTTGGAGAAAGAGAACAGCAAAAAATAACTTAAAATGTCTTAAATTCTATTGATTCTTCACATGTCAGTGTGTGTGTGTGTGTGTGTGTGTGTGTGTGTGTGTGTGTGTGTGTGTGTGTGTGTGTGTGTGTGTCTGCTTGTCTGTGTGTGCCAGGCAGTGCCTATGGAGATCATAGCCGGCATCAGAAGTTACAGGAGGGTATGAACCAGTCGATGTGGGTGCCAGGAACTGAACCACCCAGACCCCAGAGGGCATCAAACAAGTAAGTACGGTCACAAGTGTCTAACCTCTAACGCTGAGTCTTGGCTTGAGTGTTGAAAACTCCCTGAATCCTGACGTCTAAGCCATTGCATCTCCCAAATGCTGAAGAGTGTGGCTAGCAGTCCTGTGAAGATCCCTCGTCACCTGCTGTCCTCTCAAAAGCTGAATGTGAGTGGCCTTGGTGGCCAAGGCCCAAGGACATACGTGTGGAGTGGAACCTGTCCTCGTGGAAGGGTACTTGGCCACTGAGGTCCAGCCATGCTGAAATCCCATGCTGCCTAGCGCAAAGCTGAGCCATTCCACAGCCTTCAGTCTGCCTGAGTTTGTAGGCATGACTTCTGTCAGCAGGAGGCTTTGGCTCCTCTTCTCAAGGGGTCAGGGAGCCAATCAAGAAGCCAGGGAGTCTACCGAGACCCCAGAAGATGCTGGGGTGGGGTCTCAGAGGAATCAGTGCATGATGGGTCTCAGGGCAGAGCAGGAACAAGGCAGAAGCACCCACACAGGCAGCTGTCTACACTGCTTGCTGCCCTTGACAGCGGCACTGTCTTCATCAACCAAATGGGACAGGAATGTCCTCCTCAGGTGCAAGACGGGATGGGATAAAGGTGTGCTGGGGGTTGTGGGGGGCTCTGCAGAGCAGGAGGTGCTGGAAGTGATCTGCAGAAGGCTCCACTTAGCGGCAATTGGTAGCCCCACCACTGCAAGCCCCACCCAAGATAGGTCGGCCAAAGCACGGTTTGAAATGTTGAGCTGAGCTCACTCTTTGGAGTTGGCAAGGTGGCACCTACAAGTGCCCGTTCCGGAGTGTTGATTGGATGCTGCCTCCGGAGAGCTGAGGCTTTCGCTTTCCATTTCCCAGCTGGGTACTTCAGGCCAGAGACTGCTTAGCCTTATGACACTCACAGGTGCAGCTGGCGACTGTATCCACACAGCGAAGGCCGGCTGGGTCCTGTGCAAACTCGGTAAGCTGAGTCACGTCTGCTCCTCCGCCTCCTCAGCCTCACAGTTTTACCTCAGGGAAGAGGGACACTTGCTTCGTTCTAGGGATGAACCTACGGACATTAGGAGAGTTCAGAAGAAGTGGACTTGCAGCCAGGTTGGGGTCAGGCTGGTTCTCTCTCTGTACTAAATACAAGATAGCATAGACTATATGTCAGATGGGATGGCCGAGAGGTCTGGTGTAGAGGAGGTAGACATGTTTTTGTTTTGATCCCAAGTGTGGGATGGGGAACAGACTTGTGAGAGAGCAGGTGATGTTTATCCACTTAGAAATCGAACCACTTCGTCAGGGAGATTGGTTGTTGCCAGCTGAAAACATCCTAGTACAGACTCTGAGAGGAGATTATATGTATGTATGTATGTATGTATGTATGTATGTATGTATGTATGTATATGGCCAAAACAGGAGGCTGGGCATTTTTTGGGGACTTGGTATTGTTTGGCTGTTCATTACTCCACTTCCGAGTCGCTCCTAGAGAAAACCACTCCAGGGAAGGCTTCAAGGCTTTGGTCTCCAGCTGAGGCTCCAGATCCAGCTGCTGTTCCAGGTTCCAGCAGCAACTTTGGTGGAATTGTTGGTCTGATGAAATCCTGCTGACTACGCCAGGGGAATCGTTCCTAGGAACTGATACCCAGGAGGTTTTATTCCTGTTTTCCTTAATCTCCTTTCCCTCTTGTTTAGAGTAGTTGGGCTGTAAGGGAGGCGCATTCACTTAGGCTCAGAAGGCTTGGGGTGGGGACTCTCTGTGCCGGATTCAAGGTCTTGAGCTTGACCCTGGGGAGGAATTAGATTCTTGGGGGAGGAACTTGCTGCTCTGACCCCTGTCTGGGCTAGGGAAGGAGAAGTCAGGCAGCCACCAGGAGAGGCTGTGCTGAGAGCCCCTGCTTTGGCGAATTGGGAGAGCTTGTGTACAGATGAGGAAGGGAGGCTTCCAGCCTCGGACTTCAATTGGCCACGATCAGAAGAGGACAGGGTTGTCTGCACACCTCCGGGCCCTCTCCAGGGTGTCATTCATCCAGGAAGGCTCACTGTCTAGCTGGCCAGAAGGAGGCTTGTGCAAGCAGGGAAAGACAAAACTGTATGTGTTTATGTATTCGTATGGCCTGGTTATTGCTCCCAGGACACAGTGTGAGCTTGGTAAGAACGAAGCCACGAAACTGCCTCTCCTGAGAGGACTCACACAGGGCTGTAAGACCCAAGGCGCAGACACATTACCAAAATGTAGTGTCACCTGAGATCCAGCTTTTCCACCTGCCAGCTGAAGTCCTGTAACCTGTGAGGCAGGAAGGAGGCAGCGAGTGGGTGGGGACAGCCAGCTCTCTTTCATACCCGTGCCTTTAGCAAGGGCCTGAGAGGGCGTCAGCAGGCTTCTTCTTGTGTCCTTTTAGTCAGGACTGAGTCAGTCGGTGACTGGGCTAGGGACCACATGTCTGAGAAAAGCAAAATCCAGGTGGAGGACAGTGGGGCAGTGCAGTGGTGGTAGCTTTTGCACATGCCAGCCTGACATCTGAAGTCATCAGAGCCATTGTCCTCCTGAGGTGAGGTCAGCAAGCTAAGAGATGCCATTTCCTGGGAACAGCCTGGGTTGCTATGGCTCAATAGGAAAGGCAACCTTTGGACGTCTTGGCAGGGACACCTCACAGCTCTCTTCAAAGAGATGGGAGTGATGTGTTTCTGCGCACTTGGTGCCCTCCAGCCCAAAGCCCCGGGGATGCTCATGTCATCCAGTGAACCTCCTATGGCCATTCTCAGGGCTGGAGGAGGCTCAGCGTGGAGAGCCGAGGCTGGAAGGAGGCTCGTAGAAATCAGATCTGCGGGTGGGAGGTGGGAGGGAGTGTCTCGAGGTGTGCTGCAGAAGCGGGGGGGGGGGGGGGGGGCAGCGGGGGCCAGCTGTGTCCACGGAATCTCTCCATCACCCTGTCTGTAGAGGAAGCGACCTGAGAAAGGACCCCACAGAGGCTTGGTGCCCCCCCCCAAAGGAACAGAAGGAGCTTCGTTTGTTCATTCCCTTTGTTGCAGGATGCCTCAATGTGGCCTTGTGACTGTAACAAAGCACCTGCAAAGGATGCCATTTACAAAGGCGGAGCTCACCACAGGAGGCTGGGAAAGTCTCAGGGCACAGGCTCAGGCTCCAGGTTTAGTTTTTGACAGGATCTTCCCGCTGCTGCTCCACAATAAGATGACATCACAGAGGGAAACAGAGCAAGCATGCCGACTCCGCTTTCTCTTCCTCTTCTCAGAGTCCTAGGCCCCAGCCTGAGAGCTCAGGCACCTGAAACAGCCCCTCAGCTGATATTAGCCACTAGTCCTTAAACACAGTTCCCGCCCACAGGTGGTAGCCGCAGCATTCTTCCCATTCTCTCCTTTTCCTGTGTTGTTTTGATTCTTTTTCACAACTGTGTTCTCAGTTCTGCTCACTCTTCCCTTGGACCCCACACAGGGCAGGAGGTTCTGCCCTGGCTGGGATGAGGGGAGGGGGAGACAGAATGAAGTCACAATACTGACCTCATTAAGGAACAGCTAAGAGGCTCAGGGAAAGACTGAGCTCTGACAGTGAAGTCCCTTTGGTCTTGGCAACCACGCTGGAGGACACCGTGAAACAACTGCATCCCCGGCTGCCTGCCTCTGCTACAGTGGTTCCCCCACTTTATCCCACACCGGGTTTCTTCTTTCTTTTTGCCTGAGCATCTGGTGAGCCGCAAGGAAAACCTCTCAAAGATCCTGTGACTGGCGCCAGGATCCAGACCCTCTCATGGCCTCTCAAGGTAGCCAGACCCATCCCCCTTGTCAGAACAGACCAGGCGTCCTCCACACCAGACAAGGATGAGGCCGCCAAGGACCAAGGCCAGTGCGCTGACCCTGGGTCTGTAGGGATTTACCTTCTGTCCTATCTGGGGTATATGAGGGGTCACTGTCCCTTTACTCTGTCCTCTGGTGTGACCTGAGAATGCACAGGACAGCAGGCCATGTGGCTCAGTCACAACTCCCAAAGTCATCACTGACTGCTTCGTGTAATTTTTGAGAGTCCAGAGATTACGAGCTTCCAATGAGGAAGAGATACTGCTCCTGTAATCTTGTCCAAAGAGGGTGATTTTTGGCTCTGTAAACTACATAGATGCATGCACTATGAATATAACTGCAAACACAGTGCCCACCCTTATTATGTTCAACGTACTCTGATATCAATTCAATTTCCTTTTCCAATGTTCCTCTTGAGCCAATCAATACACCAGTGCTAGAACCAGATACACTGAGAGTCACATTCTAAGGTACCACAGTGTTTGATGCGCTGGATGTTTGTGGTGGATGCAAACCAGCATTGAGATTTTACCTTCTCCCCATAGTCAGTCTTCACTTTCCATTTGCTCCGAGCTGGAACAGTTCATGTCCCTGCAGAGTAATGTGGTTCCTCCCTGGTCCCTGAGTCCTCTTGGCTCCCATCCCACAGAACCACAGGTGAGGGCTTGAACAAAAGTCTGTGTGTTTTTGCTCAGCTATGGAAGCCGATAGCCATGATGGAGGTGAGGCAGGTTGGTTACGGCGGGGGCCATCTTGCTGGTATGCAGAGGGGGCAGGCTCTGCGTGTTATAGCATCTCTACTGTAGGTTTTGTATAATAAAAGAGGAAAGGAAGAGGAAGAAGAGGGGGTGAATCATTTCCGCAGGACTATGGATTAGGAAGCAAAGTTTATGTGGTTTCATGGTAATTACCTCACTTCCATGCAAACTCTATCTATAAATGTAGATACCAGACCTTACAGCTGTTACACAGGAACCCAAGAACACGGTTCAGTCCACGACACTGGAGACTCTACCAACAGAGCTTTATGTGACAACTGCTCAGGACATGACATTAAGACCCTTAAACTCTGTGCCATGCCAAGTCCTCTGCCATGTGTCTGACTTCTTTCTCTTTTTGTCCCATGTAGAGAGCAGATACTTCGTCAAGGGAGCCACTTGGTATCTCCAGGACACAGCAGGCAGAGGAGACCTGCATCGCCTGCTGGCTGACGATGGAGCCTGGGAGGTCTGTATATCTGAGGCCAAATTGTGCAGGTCACTGCTTTGGGACACTCCAGCACTGCATCCAACCCCTGCATGACTCCTTCTCTCTGGGCAGGCACACCCACTCCCAACCGTCCCAGGAAATGGGCTGAGGGCATTCCTCCAACACCCTTGGAAAGTATTCTATCATGGTGGTCAGTGGGTCCCACGACCCACCTGTCTCCCCCTAGCCCAGCACAGAGATTACACCAGCATGCTACCGAGCCCGGCGTTTCTGACTTGGGTTGGAGGGATGGGTCTTAGGTTTGCATGTTTACATGGCAAGCACTGTCCCAACTGAGTGTCTCCTCGCCCCTGTAGGGCACTCGCCCCCTACTAAAGACACAAAACACCACTGAAACACCTAGCATCACCCACCCAAGGGCAATTTCCACACGGCTCCGGAATCCCTAATGGGTTGTTGTAGTACAGATCGCGGTGGGGTGGGTCTAACGCAGCCTATTTTACACAGACTCAAGCCGTCTCCCTCACACTGTTGGCCTCCACTCTTGCAGGCATAGGGCAGCTGCCCTGCACAAAACACTGAGGAGTCTGATAGAGCTCTTGACCGTAGCAGAGAAAGCTTGTCTTCAAAGAGACCCGAAGGGCAGGAAAAAGTTTTTGAAAGCATTTCCTTGCTTGAAGGCAGAAGCGGAAGAACACATCGCCCACCTGCACATCCTGGCTGACCGCGCTGAGGAACTGCACAGGGGCTGCGCCATCTCCAACGTGGTGGCTGACTCCTTCAGCACCGCCTCCGACATCCTGGGCCTCCTCGGTCTGTTTCTGGCACCAGTGACGGCAGAAGGCAGTCTTGTGCTCTCAGCAACTGGGTTGGGGCTGGGAGTGGCAGCTGCTTTGACTAATGCTGCCACTTCAGTAGTAGAGGAAAGAGGCAGGTTTCTGGATGAAGGAGAAGCCGGGTGCCATGCTTCAGCTGGCACGGAGGTGCTGGAGGCTGGAAACACCATGGCAAGGATAGCCAGCAATGTCCCTCGGGCTACCAGAGATATCGCAAGAGACCTGAGAGCCCTCGAACAGCACATGGACGCCCTAAGGATGGTTAGAGCCAACCCTCGCCTAGAAGAAGATGCCAGGATCCACACCACCACAGGAAACATCCCTGCCCAACGGGCTAGAAGGGTGCAGACCGCCCTGAAAGGAACCCCTCTGGCTATGAGCAGTGAAGCCCGGATCCACAGCGCCACCACTGCAGGTGTCTCTCTCTTGAGAGACGTTGACAGCCTTGTGAACAAGTCAAAGCATTTGTATGAAGGGGCCCGGTCAGAGTCAGCTGAGGCACTGCGGAGGCTCGCCAGAGAGATGGAGGAGAAGCTGGAGGAGCTTGCCAAACTCTACAAGAAGCTCTGATCAGGCTGCAGTCCGTCGCCCCATCCCCCAAGACATGCAGAGGTCAGGGGAGAGGAGCTGGGGAGAGGTGGGGACAGAGGAGGCAATGATACAGAACAGGGGTGCACTCGAGTCTGTGGGACAGAGCATCCAGCCCCCTATTGTCGAGCACAGCAAGGCTAGTGTGCATAGCAGTGGGTCAAATGAGACCCACTAAGCCTGAAACTAGGGACCAGAGAATGTGCTAGAAGAGGGACTTGGGAGAGTGACCTCCGAACTAAACATAGAGGGAAAACTGGAAAGCCGTCCCTGTCTGAACTGGAAACAACAAAGCTTGAGAGAGAAGACTCCACGGAAAGCAAACCCAGAAGAAAGTGTGTGCTCTGTAAATTAGTCATGAGCCACCAGCACCACCCCCACCCCCACCCCCGCCTTAGAGCCCTCCCCGGCTCCCCAGCCACTCCCATCCTCAGGCATGTGTGCACCCCCTAAATAAACTGCTTCTGTTGTCACTAACTAGCTCACCTGTGCGTCTGACTCAGTCCTTTGTCCTGAGACATGAGAACTTGTAGACTTCAGCAGGGGTCCTCCTGACTCTCAGCCTTGCCTGTAAGTGTGGGTGCAGTAGCAGGGGTCCTCCTGACTCTCAGCCTTGCCTGTAAGTGTGGGTGCAGCAGCGGGGGTCCTCATGACTCTCAGCCTTGCCTGTAAGTGTGGGTGCAGCAGCGGGGGGTGGGGGGGGCGGCAAGCACACAGGCTTCTGAACTCCCTCTTTGCAAAGGCAGCACATGTGGGGCTTGCCCCTCCCTCCTACAGGAGCTCTGGGATGCGCATGGCAAAGCTCCCTCAGGAGGCTCAGTATAGGGGTACGCCTCCCCTTCCATAATTCCTTTCTGGGTTTTGTCACCATAGATTGTGGAGCCACAGTGGACAGTGTGCCTGAACCCTCTCCTCCACTGCGGGTTGGGAGCTGAATCAATGCTGGGGCAAAGCACACAAAGCACTGACAGCCAGTCCCAAGCCTGGGCTAGGGAAGGGGGCGGCTGCTCATTACCATTGTCAACGCAAAATATGACTCTCGCCTCGCAGGGGATAAGACATGGTCTATTCCGGAGACGAAAGAGGAGTGACCAAGGCCTGGAAACGCAGACATAGGTGACCCCAAAGTCCGTCTTGCAACACGGTAACCATTGCATGAAGCTTTTACAGGCAGAGAACAGAAAGCCATAAATCAACACACTTCACCAACACATCCGTGGGAACATCAGAGAGAAGGCTTCAGGGAAGCAGAGAAACCTCAGCTGCAGGCCTCGGGGGCTTGTCTTAGCTTGTGAGTTGGCGGAAGCTAGGGGTCTGCTGAGTTAATGCGTCCCAAACAGTTTGTATCTGTTACTCGCCGATGTTAAGGCCAACACCGAGGTGGCAAGGAATGGCCACTCAGGGCACGGAAGAGAGTCAGAGGCAAACGTAACCAGGCTCTTGATCTGCAACATTCCAACCTCTCCTCAGATACTTAGCCTCATAGAAGGCTCAGCTGAGGTTTCCTTTTGGAAACAGTTATTTGCACCATCGACGTCTGTTACTGGACTTTGAGTCATGGACTATGCACCAGGAAGCAGGTGAGGGGTGGGGAGTGACTTGTACATGGAAGAGGGGCCGGGCCCTGCAGAGCTGGGAAGTGACCCGTGGAGGCTCCCACAGTGTGGCTGAGACCACAGAGTTTCATCCAGCAATGAGAGATGAGAAGGGTTTGAAGGCACTCCACTCTGCGGGTGTGTGAAGAGGGCAGGCCCGAGGGTGGTGCCACCAAGAGCCTTGTCTTCGGTGTCCGCTGGATCATCACCTGCTCAGCAGGTAAGGCTCTCATTCGCCTCCTCAGGGCAGGAATATTGTCCAGAGCTTGCCCCTGTTGTGACTCGACTGCACAGCTGGGGACAGGACATACTGCCTGGACCCCTGTGTCCCTTCTAACTCAGCCAGGAAAAAGAGTCTTCTATAAGGAGACGACAACTCTGCCCATGCTCACAGCCACTGTAAAAATGGAGGATTCTTACCCCCACTTTATGGGTGTGATTTAGGCATTGGCCCAGGTCACAGGCTCAGCAGCCTAGAGAGGACCTTGCATCCAGCTTAGAATCTGCCTACGCCTTCCTCTCCCTCAGCCCTAACAAAGAAAAGTGCAGGAAACCACTCAGATGGGACCGCCACAATAAGTTCTGGGTGATATTTGACTAGGGAAGGTCAGAGAGAACGTGGCTGTCCTGGGCGCCCTCTGGGAAATGGAGGAATTCAAGGATATGACTGGAGAGAACAAGACCCCTGAACCCAGAGCCTGGCGGTCGTGGCGCACGCTTTTAACCCTAGCACTCGGGGAGGTGGAGGCAAGTGGATTGCTGTGAGTTCGAGGCCAGCCTGGTCTACAAAGCCAGTCCAGGAAGGCCAAGAAAACATAGAGAAGCCCTGTATCGAAAAACAGAAAAGACCCCTGAGTCCTCCCATCCTTGTGTCATGACCACCCTGGATTTGGCCCTAAGGTGTTGCGACATGATCTGATGGTGGGACATGTGGACTTGTAAGACCCAGGAACCCAGAGACTGGACTCTACTCTTACTGAGTGTGCAAGTGTGTGTGTGTGTGTGTGTGTGTGTGTGTGTGTGTGTGTGTGTGTGTGAGTGGTGTGTACCAGGTTCCATAGGGGAAACTAAGGGCTGGCAAAGTGTCCTTTGCCAGATACTAGGAGGAAGCTAAGTAGGTGGGGGTCAAGTCAGCAGCCCCTGGCCTTAGCCAGCCTCTCTTCAGTCTGTGGGGCTGGAGAAGGGAGACAGAGGGTGTTCTGTGTGTCTGTGTGGGAAAGAGTGCCCGTGTGGGGACATGGAGGACAAAGTGCATAGCCCTGTAAATAGTGATATCGTGTATGTGAAAGAAAAGGGAGCAGAGTCCAGGTAGGGACAATCTATGTCTGTACAAGCAAAGCATATTCTAGAAACTTCGGAATTTCTAAAAGTCACATTTTCCCTTTAAAGTCAGAATCAGAGCTGTTGGCATTCTGTACTGTATGTTCACTCTTAGAATCTCTCTGTCTCTCTGTCTCTCTGTCTCTCTCTCTCTCTCTCTCTTTGTCTGTCTCTGTCTCTCCATCCCTCTGTCTCTCTCTCTGTCTCTCTCTCTGTCTCTCTCTCTCTCTCTGTGTCTCTGTCTCTGTCTCTGTCTCTCTCTCTCTCTCTCTCTCTCTCTCTCTCTCTCTCTCTCTCTCTCTCTCTCTCTCTCTCCATCTGACAAATAGACTTAGGATTGGCTGCTCTGCTCATCCCAGGCAGGCATCTGCTCTCCTCAGTGGCCAGACGGCTGCCAGACACGTGCCACAGAGGCCAAGGGAAAGTAGGTCCCAGGAAGCCTGAGCCTGTCTCTGGTCCTGGAGATGTTCAAAGGGACGAGACCAAGACACCCATCCTGGATCCCAGAACCATCGAGGACTTGGGGTATAGATGGTGGAAATAATTTAAATTTTTCCCCTTGAACTAATTTAAACAACATCCCAACACAGTGCACATTTAGTTCCCAGCCACACTTAGCACCACAAAGCTGTGTGTCTCAACTTTTGTCACACAAGTTTCCAAAGGTGTTGAGTTCCTAACACTTCTGTCTCTGGGTGGCACAGCAGTGGACTCTGGTTGGATGGTGCGGTGGCTGTTCTCGGCTGTCAAATTGACTACAATTGAAGTTAACTTAAAACCTAAAAGTGAGGTGATTTTGCTTAATTTGAAGGGGGAAGACCCACTGCTAGTCTGGATCTTTGAAGAGGGGAAACATGTCTTTAAAAGAGATCATCTGAGAAGGGAAGATGGCCCTCCAACCCGGGCCACACATAAGGACATGGAAGAGGGAGGCTTTTGCTATTTACAAGATTGCTTTTCCTCACTAGCAAGTCCATTTCTACAATGGCATTACAGCTTCCATCTTTAGGACTCTAATGTGTACTGAGGGCCAGCTGAGACATCCAGCCTAGTAGACTGAGCAGCTACTGGCAGCCACTGTTGGACTAGCTAACCCACAGCCTGTGCGTCATTCTAATAAATCCCCTGTCTTTATGCAGAGAGAGAGATATTCCTCTAGAAGCTCTGTTCCTCTGGAGAACTTGACTTACACAGGTGGTAACTTCTCCTGTCACCCACTATGCCCTTAAAGCAAGCTACTCTGACCTTCACACCCCTGCACAAGGTCCTCTGCTCACTCTGCTATCTGCCAGCTGGACATGTGGGTGGCTGGGCACCTACCTGGGCATTTCACAGTCCTCTCTGGGTGCTGTGCACTGTCCTGCAAAACTCCACAACCTTTCACAACGTGGTGTTTACAATGGGACGTGGACCCAGAGCTGGATCAAAGGGCATCATCCAGCAATGGAAATTCTTTGGCCAGTAAGTTAGCTTTAAAATGCATCTCTGTGTTTGTGGGATATTTTTGGACCTGCCAATAGTGAGGTGACTCCACTATTTTTCCCTAAAGTCCCAAGACCCTGCTATCATTATTGAACAGGAAGGATGCTGGGTGCAAAAAGCGGACCCTGGGTGTCACTTTGCGAAGGGG
The DNA here is from genome assembly GCF_964271855.1 of Acomys minous. Classification (NCBI taxonomy): domain Eukaryota; kingdom Metazoa; phylum Chordata; class Mammalia; order Rodentia; family Muridae; genus Acomys; species Acomys minous. Next base: position 24,811,791 of record NC_140493.1, read on the forward strand.
AATTCAGAGCACCTGCCATGTCTCAGACTCTGACTGGCTCTAATGTTTTTTGACATGTTCTTTTTCTCTCTCCTTTTCATTTCATGTGAGTTTGGGAAGGCTTCAGTAAGGTGGGAGGGAGGGCACAAACTACTTGGGCACTGCAGGCCTAAGATTTGTAGTTCATAGTTCCCCTAAGCTACTTAGTGAGGATGTGGCCAGCTTGAGCTATATGTACACATGGAGAGTTTGGGCAAGGACAGGGGGTTATCAGTACAGGGACAGAGTGCAGTCCTGACAGTGAGTCACCATTATCTTCAGCTGTGACCATAGCAACAAGTCCATTTACTCTCACTTTAGTCAGGTCCCAGGAGGAGCTGGTACCTTCCCTCCACTCGACCTCCAGGTAATCTCAGTACAGTTTCTGTTTCTCATTCCATGACGTCCCCTCCTCCACAAAGACTACTGATGGCTGGAAGAACGAAGGAGTGAACGCCTCATACTCTGCCTGTGACTAGATGTTAACGCCCTTTAACCCAGTCATCTACTTCCACAAATATCACAAGGAAATAGTCTCAAACGCAGGCACCAGCAGGCAGTGAGGACGTTCCTTGCATTATGATTTACATAAGGATTAGGAACATCATAAGGTCCAGTAGTCAGGGAGAAGAGCAGGGGTCAGAGGCAGCACACAGCAGGGCTGGGGCCAGGCAGGACTCCAGGGCCTGAGGGGACCAGGATATCACAGGAGCAAGGAGGCTGTACTCCCTGGGAAGCTACAAAGGATCCCAGTGAATTTGCTAAGATGAGGACCTGGGACTTGGCACAGGGCAGTGCTGTGCACACTGAGATCCATCTATAGCACACACACACCACAGTGCACACAGTGCTAAGACAGTGGAGCTTAGTCGTCTGAGAGCAAGATGTGGATTAGAATGCCCCGGGCTCAAGCCCTCCCTCTATCAACACTGAAAACACACATCAGGTAAACATGTACCTGTCCCTCCTCCTTGACATGTGTCACAAGAGGCCAAACCTAATACAGCATGTGCAGTGGTTTCATTGTATATGAGGAAGGAGCTCAGAGCATCCTGGAGAGTAAGTGTTGAGGCTTGAACAGGAGAGGCCACCATAGGCTAACACCTCTGATGCTCGGTCATTGGGGTGTGGGGCTACGTGAGACGGATCAGGAAGGGTGTTGGTGCTAGAGGAAGTGTGTCACTAGACATGAGCTTCGAGGTTTCAAAAGCTCAAACTAGGCCAGTGTCTCTCTCTCCCTGCTGCCTGTGGATCTGGAGGCAGAACTCTCAACTTCCCCAGCACCATGTCTGCCTCCATGTGCCATGTTACCCACCATGATGATAAACTGAGCAAAACTCGGAAAGTGTAAGCAAATCTTAATTAAGTGCTTTCTTTTATAAGACTTACTTAAGCCTTGGCCATGGTGTCTCTTCACAGCAATAACAGTGACTAAGACAGTAAGTATACGAAATAAACATTAATATAAATGTCGTTCTCATGTCTAGGTAGCTAGCAGAACATTCTTCTCCATCTCTCTTTCTGTGTGCAGAGTCTGTTGTTTCTCCACAGCTGTGTCTTCATCTGACCCCTTCTCCAGTGTCCCCAAAGAACAGGTGTCCTCCCCCTTGGCTGGGAAGAGGGCAGCAGGCTGGAGCACAGACCAACTTTGTTAAAGAGCAGTGACAGCCCAGGGAAACAGAATAACTTTGGATCAAGTTCTTTTGGTCCTTGGCAGCCACCGTTGAGAGAACTGTGGGTCCCAGATCCCTGGTCACTACAGCTGTCCTCATTCCATCCCACAGGTTGTTGTTTTTCCTCCTGTAGCCTGGACACCGGGAGAGCGGCAAGGAACTCCTGTCTCTGACTGACCTCAAGCCCCAGCAGCTGTCATGGACCCCGCAGGTAATGAGTCTTGTTCTGACCTCCTGCCCATGGCCTGTGACTGCCAGAGTCTCCATGCTGACAGCCTGCTTATGAGTCAAAGATGCCGGAGGAGAGTGCCAAGGGGAGCACAGAGGTGCCCAGGCCTGGGTCAGAGTCGCCCCCACTTCCTCACTTGGTCTTGCGTGAATTCTCAGGAGTCACCTCCTCAGTACCCAGCCTGGAAAATGGAAGCCAGGAGGGAGGGAGGAGGGAGGGGGAAAGGAGAGAGAGGGGAGAAAGGGAGGGGGAGGGACTTGAGGAAGACAGAGGGGGGAGGGAGGAGGGACAGAAAGCAAGTGGGGGCAGCTCCAGCTCCCTGATGGTGGCCTGCTCTCAGCTGACTCTGGGACGCTCTCTGAGGACACTGCCCACCCTGCTCCAGGTCAGACTGTCCTAGAACTGACTCTGAACTCCACCCTGGCCTCCGGAGATCCACCTCCAATCTCTGGAGTGCTGGGATTAAAGGGGAACACCACCATGTCAGGCTCTGTTTCATTTTAAGAATTCTTCTATTGGCTCTATAGACCATTCATTCATTCATTCACTGTGTGTGTGTGTGTGTGTGTGTGTGTGTGTGTGTGTGTGTGTGTGTATGTGTGTGTGTGTGTGTTTTGGGTTTGTTTGTTTTTTTTTTTGAGACAAGGTTTTTCTGTGTAGCCCTGGCTGTTCTGGACTCACTCTGTAGACAGGCTGGACTCAAACTCACTGAGATCCACCTGCCTCTGCCTCCCAAGCACTAGGATTAGAGGTGTGGGCCACCACACCCAGCCTTATAAGTTACTTTTGTTTTGTTTTTAAAGTAGGTGATACACACATTTTTCATTGCTGTGACTAGTGAAAATGGATTTATTTTGCTTACAATGTTGTATGCTTTATCCGTCCTGGAAGGCAAGAAGACAGGGAGGAACAGTGGGCAGTTCACATCGTGGCAGACAAAAAACAGACAAGACAAGAACTGGCCATCAACCCCAGAGACACATGCCCAGGGCCCTCCTGACTCCAGCCAGCCCCACTTCCCATAGTCCTCCACTCGGTCTTTGAAGCGGTCCTTAGCTCAGGCATTATGCTCAAGTGAGATCAGAGGCCCCTCACAGACCCCAGATAAGGACACTGATCTAGATACTCATAATACAGTGGAGTTGAGCTCAGGATTAAAAACTGACCACTCGGGTGCTGAACGTCACATTTGGGGCTGGAGAGTGGCTCAGTGCTTAGGAGCACTTGCTGCTCTTGCAGAGGACTGGGTTCAGGTCCCAACACCCACACCAGGCTCACATCAGTCTGTAACTGCCCATCCAGTGGATCCAAGGCCCTCACTGGGTACCAGGTATGCACATGGTACACTTACATGAATGCAGGCAAACATTCAGAGACCCAAAATAAAAGTAAAGAAAAGGTGTGAAGTCGCGGTCGAGGAGCATGCGGCAGGCACAGCATGAGTGGAGGCATGCCTGGCATCGTCCCTCTTCCTGCCTGAAAGACTCACTTTCTAACTGTTCTAGGCTGGAAAAGGCACATCTCCCTGCAAAGCACCATGGTAACACCCTGGTACATTAGCCTTCTCAGGATGTCATCCAAAGAGACACTGGGAAGGCGGCTTCCAAAGAAAAGATCTTTCCTCTCACTGCACAGGAATCCAACATCCACAATCAAAGTGCAGCAGGTTGGCCCCAAGAAGCACTGTCTTCCTGGTTGGCAGGAAGTTCCTGTGTCTCTATGTGCCCAGGTAGAAGGAGAGGGGCAGGGAAGGAGAGAAACAGAAGGAAGAGGAGGATGAAGAAGGGCACTAACACTATGGATTAGGGACCTCGCTCATACTTTGCTTAATTTCTTTTACTTTATGTCCTTAAAGCTCCATCTCCAAACACGGTGACCAGAGTTAGGGCTTCTCCAAATGACTGTAGGGCACAACTCATCGCTTACCATAGTAACATCATTAAAACACCTCATGGGACAGGGGCTCAGAAACACATTTACCAGCCTGTCCTGATGGCATCCCAGCTCTTACGTGGCGTCCTCTGACTGTTCTTTTTCCTTCCTATCTAGAGAGAAAAGACTTCGTTGAGACTGTGGCTGGCTACCTCCTGGACACGATGAGCACAGAGGACCTGAAGCTCCTCTTGGCAGAGGAGGAAACCTGGGAACAGTTTGTGGCAGCAGTCGCTATGTCCAGGTCACCTCCCTAGGGGACGCTAGCAATGCCAGAGCCCAGGCCTGCTTGGTTTTTTCTGGGCAGGAATACTCTCCCTGGCTGACTGAGCAGTTAGGGTTCAGGGTGTCCTTTCTCAGCAAATATTTCCTCCAAGCTATTTCCTATCAGAGAAGAGAATCTGGTTGATGGTGCCGGCAGCAGCCACAGGGGACAAGACTGTCCCTGCCATCGCCGTTCCGGGGACCACGGGAAGGTGGCCTATCACCGTCTTTCTTTGGTCACCATTGACCTTCATTTGAGAATAATAAGATTATGCATATGGAGGGATCAGTATATGGCCAGCACACAGTAGGTGGTCTTCAAAAGTTAGCTTTCTTTAGACTTTCTCTGTGTGTGTGTGTGTGTGTGTGTGTGTGTGTGTGTGTGTGTGTGTTCACACAGTATGAGCATGTGTGTGTGCATGCATGTGCCAGCGTGTGCTTGCAAGATGTGTGAGTGTCAGTGTGTATGCGTGTGTGTAGTTTTTGAATGTGGGTGACAAGCTTTCTCCCTCACTCAGTTGGCCTCTCCTGTTACAGGGAAGAGGAAGTTTGCTTGCGTGAAGCTCTTGGTGAGATCATTGCAGATACTGATGTGGAAGATGAAGACGACCTCCACCATGACCAGCAGGACAAGACAGAGAGGTACTCAGCCACGGAGTCAAAGACAGCTTTCTCTGTAGTTGGGAAGGAAAAGGAACAGGGTTCAAGGAGCATGCATAAGAGTTTGCATGGATCAGGGACAAGCTGGCTAAATGCGTTTCTGAGCACCTGCCCCAAGTGGGATTTTGTGGTGTCACTGAGGTGGCGACTAAGTTGTGTCCTACACTCTAAAAGCCCTACGCCCTTTGACCATGTTGGAGATAGAGCAGTAACAGCAGAGAGCGGGGCACTGTGAGGCCCCTCATGGGATTCCTGCTGAGGGAAGCAAAGGCCTAACACACCACAGGCTGGATGTGGGGATCTAATGGAGAAGCAAGCACCAAAGGTAGGATGCTCTCACAACCTGACGTAGGGATCTTGCCAAGCCTGGACAGGCAAACTGCACAGGGAAGACATGGAAAGCCAGGGCAATCCATAGTGGGGAGGCAGTTTAGAAATCTTAAAGTTTTCTCAAGGAAAAAGATGTTATCATCCTAAGCATCAGTGTCCAGATTTGGTGGGCCTTGACTAAATACACCATCCCTGTGAGTGTCCTGGGATCTCTTTCCTCCTGGAATGCCATGCCTTGTGTATCTTATTCCTCTGGAGGTCAGAAGTGACAGCAAAACCTCCACCACGCATCGTCTTTCTCAGGTTAGGAATTCTTTATGGGGAAGTGCTGAGGGCCCTACATGTTGTGACTTCTCATTTCTCCTGCTATGAAACTCTTTCAGAGGCACAGTGAGATGCCTCGGGGATGGGCCAACAAGTGAATAGGGAATCCTCTTGGCTTTCTATATCTTCACTCACAGCTGGAAGAGAACTGTGTTTGGGTGGACGGATCTCAGCTGTGAGTGGTCCCACAGGCCAGGTGTACACAGCTCTGCAGGGCAAAAAGACCTCCTGCTCCTAAGAATGTCCTATATAGCATTTCTTTCTTAAGGATGAGCAATTTTCAGAGTATATCAGCCCAGGGTCTCCAAGCAAACAGCAGGACACTGTAGGGTGGGCAGGTTATGTCCCGGAAACTGAGGCTGTTCCTGGGCGGAAGTGATCTCTTTGTTCAATACTCAGGTTCCCTAAATTAAACGGTTAGGATATTCTCTGACCTCACTTCTCTGTCTTTGTTTAGAGTTCCTAGGGAGAAGTATTTTAGTAGTGATGACACTGACCGTGAGGGGAGGGCTTCTTTATTACATGTGCAGCAATGAAAGCGTGTGGTGGAGGAGCAGACAGGTGCCTCTGTGGAGAAAAACACAGACTGCTCTTCTGGATGACTGAAATCCAGTGCTCAGCACCGTCGTGGTAGCTGACGACTGTCAGTAACTCCAGGTCTAGGGGTCCGATGCCTGCCTCTGCCTTCCACTGGCACCAGAAGAGCACATGACACATAGACACACATGCAGGAGAAGCTCTCTTACACATAAAAGAAATTTTAAAAGGACACATATAGATGGTTGTGTATTCTTTGCGTCCTTAACAGTAAAGGGTGCTGTGGTGTGTCAAGCCTGCTCATGAGGGTGAGAAGGAGTGTATTCCGTGATCACATTGTCCCCCACTTCACAGTGAATACTCTGTGGTTTCCACAGGACAGATCTTACTTTACAAACTGTCTTCCTCACTCAGTTGGCCTCTCCTGTTACAGGCAAGAGGAGGACGCCTTGAGGGAAGCTCTCAGTGAGGACACTGACATAGAAGATGAAGACGAGCTCCAAAACGCCCTGTGGCACAGGGAACAGTTTTTGCGTGCTTATCCTCAGGTGAAACTGGAGCTGGAGGAGCGCATCGGGAAGCTCCGTGCGCTGGCGGACAAGGTGGACAAGGTGCACAGGGACTGCACCATCTCACAGGTGGTGGCCAGCTCCACCAGTGCTGTGTCCGGGGTCCTGACTATCCTTGGTCTGGCTCTGGCACCTGTGACAGCAGGAGTCAGTCTGACACTTTCAGCCACTGGCTTGGGGCTAGGAACAGCAGCAGCTGTGACTGGTGTTTCCACCACCATTGCAGAAAAGGTAAGCCTGGCATCAGCTGAGGCAGAAGCCAGCAGACTGGTGCCAAGCAACAGAGACACAAAGAAGAGCATTAAAGAAATTTTGGATCTGAGCACCCCCAAACTTGTTTCAGTATCCAGGAATACCTTCAAGAACTTCCAAGGCATCAAGAAAAACGTTGATGCCATCCAGCTGGCCAAAGCAAGCCCTCGCCTAGCAAATAATGCCAAGCGTCTCATGACCACAGGGAAGATATCAGCCCGAAGCACTAGACAGGTGCAGAAAGCCTTTGAGGGCACCGCTCTGGCCATGAGCAAAGGAGCCCGGATCCTGGGTGCAGCCACCACAGGTATCTTCCTCCTGCTGGATGTGGTCAGCATTGTGGAAGACTCAAAGCATTTGCATGAGGGCGCAAAGTCAGAATCTGCTGCAGAGTTGAGGCAGCAGGCTCAGGACCTGGAGGAGAAGTTGCAGGAGCTCATCCAGGTCCACAACAGCCTGACTCAGTGATCTCTTCCTCTTCAGTGCAGCTCAGAGGACAGGGGAGAAGGATGTGCTGGACAGAGCCATGAGAACCCCTGACAGTACCCCTTTATAGCAGTGCCCGTTAAAGAGAGAAGCCACATTAAGAGACAGGAAGCCAGAAGCAGATGGGACGCTCTCATGTCCTCCCACCAGACTCCAGCTCTTAGATACAACAGCCTCCCAGCAACCCAACTATGAACCAAGCTTCCATCTGGGGAGCACAGCCAAGTCCTGACCAAGGCACAGCATGGCTGCTCCTGAGTCCTGCCCATCACACGGCTCCGAGCTGAGGCCCACCATCCTCACTGTCCACCGAGCTGCCGGCCTTCCCACTGCTTAGAGACCTTTTCCTCCATACTAGTTCTGCCTAATTGTGTTTTTCTGACTATTTCTAAACCTTACAATCAGACTGTGGTTGTGAACATCATTTCCTGCTCTTGGTTTTGGGTCACGTGGGTGCTTTGGTGCAATTCTCAGAGAGTATAAAGGGAGGATGCTGGGAACACCAACTGTCCAGGCATCGCTAGTTCTTGGTCCTACATGACAGCCGTGGCTGCTAATGGAAGGAGAGGTGACAGAATGTGATTGGTGAGTTCTGCTCTCTGGTACTGGACTCTTGGGGAAATCACAAGGTCTAATTCCTATTGTATTTATAATCTGCTGCAATTGGATAAGATCTGCTGAGGTGAACATGAAGGGCTACACTTGCTCCATAATTTTTGAAGAATAAATTTGTGAACTCTGACCTGGTCGTGCTTTGTGTGTTTCTACAAATGTTAGCATGCGTTTTCTAGATTGTTGACTATAGAAGATTGATAGTGTATTCAACATCTCCTCTTTGAAAACCTCTTTCCTTTATTTTGTTTTAACAAGAATATTTGAAATTTATACTCGATCCATTTTCATTCTTTTTGTCACCCTGCCTGCTGACTGTGGAGGTAACCCTGAGGCTGCAATACAGTGCACAGTGTCCCGTCCAGCAGGGCAGCTCAGGTGGCCTTCTTCCCAAGTTCTGACCAATGGAGACTGAGAGGTAGTCTGTGGGGTCTCTAGGTCTTGTCCATTAGAGAAACATCCTTGGGCTGCACAGCCCTCTGTTCTTCCTTTGGGCTGGAATATGTGACCAGGGGGAACACGATGGGGAGCAAGCATCTCCCCGTGGTGCAGGGCAGGGGCACAAGTGACTCCTGGACAAACTGGGGAAGAAAGCTGCCTACATCCTGAGCTACCTAGCAACTTGTACCTCAGTGTCCAAGCTCTCTGACTCCTCCCTACTGCGGAGCTCATGTGTGAATATCGGTGAACCTCACGACAGCTGCTCAGCATCTGTACCTTAAGTAACCCAAGAGCCATCACCAGACTCCTCCCCATTCTTGACTTTGAACTCTTGTCCTCTTCCCAGACTCTGGTCCTTTGGGACATAGATTACTTGATGACCTGTACCTGTGGCATGGAACTCATCGAGGCTCTCATACCCTCTAAATCTCTACATCACATCCCTTCGAACAAATGACCACTTAGTTGCCCAGTACCCAGTATCCAGGTAGCTCCCCCCAGCCTTCCAGTCCAGGCTCACCTCACCTCCATGGTTCTCCCCCCCCCCCCCGAACACTCCCTCCTTTACAAAGAATGGTGAGCAAACATGGTGGGTGTTGGGGGAGAAGTGAGACTGCCTACGTGACTTCTCGTCAATACAGCATTGCCTTATGGGTGATGAGAGTATTCTAGCAGGCAGAAGAGTATTTTCAAACCAGATACCTTTAAAAAGAACTTAAAATTAATCCATGTGACGTTATAATGTGTCTCAAGTTTTTAAAGTGCTGCCAGTAAAAGAAAAGCTATGGAAAAAGACAAGGAGAGGCTCAGGGATGGGCAGAGGCCCCTGAGAGGGACAGGAGAGGTGGACAGGGTGAAAGGGAGGACAGTGCAGAGGAGAAAAGGCTGTGACCATGTCTGTTCCTGACGAACATAAGAGATAGACAACAAGGATTGTGCTGTAGGCGCCACCCCTGGAAGGGTACTGCATTCTGTTCTGGCTTTTTGAGTGTGTCCTGGTATGTGCGAGAGACTAGGGAGGGCCTTGTGATGAACTGTGATACCTCTGCCATGAGAAGGGGAGAGACACTCATGCACACAGCATTGCACATGGCTGACGATGGCTTGTGCATAGTCAAAACAAAGCCCATTGTAAAGGGCTGTAACATCTGTGATTCCAGTTACAAAATAAACTACTGAAATGAAAAGACTGGGTGGTTGCCTTGGGCGCAGAGAAGGCACAGGAGCCTGAAAGTTTAACACCAGGGTGCCACCTGTTGGTGCTAGAAAAATCTTTCCCTTGGTTGTCACAATGGTTCCATGAGCCCATAACTGTGGTAAATAATCAAGGACAACTGCAAACCCACGGAAACGAGCAGAGACAAAGGCAAGGGAACTGCAGTGCGTTCTGTGGTCAAGCTCATCGGGCAGGCACGGCATAGGAAAGCTGTTGACCACATGGCAGCCATGAAGCAACAAGGAGTGACAGGTGGAGACACAGCCAACGTATGGCATTTGGTGTCGTGCTCCCAGTGACCCCTATCTCTAATAAACCCCACTTCCTAATAGACTATTCAAACTTTTACTCGTTCAATAACGTAAAGCAACCATCAGGTCAGAGGCCTCCCCCAAGCAACCTCTGCCAACTCAGATGCACTCGAGGCAAGCTCTGAGTCTCCGTGTTGTCTTGCAGTTCAGCCAAGGGGGCAGTCATGATGACCATTCCCACCTCGCCTTCTGCCCTGATCCCGCTTTTCTCCATGACTAGTTTGGAGCTATTCTTTTAAAATGTAGATATTTTAAAGAGCCCTGACAAGTTTCCGGATGCATTTGTTGACGTCATCTTCTCCTCCCTCGCTGGGTAGAGTGTGATGATGACCTTGTTCCATTGCTGTGCAGAAGACACGAAGGAGAAAGTAAGTACAACAGCAAGGGAAGTGCTGTGGCCACCACCCACCCAGGGAGCACTGTGGACAGGGTGGACAGCGATGCCATTTCCATGCAAGACCTCAAGTGGGATGACTGTTGGGAGATCCTCAGGAAACAGATTTAAGCATCAGTCACCTGGTGGGCTCACGCTGTGTGTCCTTAACTAGTGATTTGGGATAAATTCTGAAATAGTATTTAGAGTGATGGTTCTCAACCTGTGGGTCACAACTCCTCCTTGGGGACATTGAATGGCCCTTTCACAGTGGTCACATCTTAGATATCCTGTATATCAGATGTTTATATTATGAATCATAACTGTAGCAAAATTACAGTTATGAAGTAGTAATGAAATAATTTTATGGTTGGAGGTCACCATGACATTAGGAACTATATTAAGGAAGATTGAAAATTCTGATTTAGAGGAAGATTGAGAATCCAGCTGTAAACATAAATAGGCAGATGCTCTTAGAAAATCCACAAATGGAGACCTTAAATCAGTGGACAGGAGAGGCCTGACACCCATGGACTTCTTAATGAACTCCAGGCGTCAGGAAAAATGAACAGCCTGCAATAAAGATTAGGCCCTTTTGTCAGGGGAGTTTGTGTTAATTGGCTTTCATCGCTGTGACTAAATCCCTAATAGAAACAATTAAAAAGAAAGAAGGCTTTATTTGTGATCACGGTTTCAAATATTTCGGCCCTCGGATGGCTGGACAACAGTTTCTTGGCCATGAAAGGCATTATGGTAGACAGGGTGGAGGACCGAGGCTGCTCACCTCACCTGATGTAGCCAGTAAGCAGAGAAGGGAACTTGAAAAAGCTTGGCCACATTGGTGTAATTCTGAAGTCACAATTGATTCAGTGAGCACCCCCGCAAGTAGACAGCTAAGAGTTCAGGGGAAGATGACGTGTGCACTGGTGGGTGCATACTGTTAGAAAGGAAGGAATGTGAGATCAAGTCTATGGTCTGAACACTGAGGATCTTGTGTTTCTGTGGCCAAGCCCAGCAAGGGCAATACAGAGAGCGGTGATACAAAGAGAAGACAGAAACTCAAGTCTAAAAGAAATGGCTAGAGTGGCTTAGAGGGGTGGGGGGAATAGGACTAATGCACTGGGAGGGGTGTACAGGAACAAGGCAGTGAGAAGGCAGGAAAACTGGGTAGCTAAAAATGGGGAAAGCCAGAGTGAGAGCTCTGGATATGGGGAAAACGTGGTGGTCTACCACATTCCTTTCCACAGGGCAATGCCCTACAGAACCCAACCCTTTCTAGTATCATCAGTACCAACCCTTGTGCCTTCCAGGCACATCATCCAGATGACATCAGAGGTGCTGATGGTGATGATGCTATTGAAGTTGAGAACAGTGGACATCACAGAGTAAATGGAGCCCTTGGCAACTGCCCAGTCCTCCAAGGGGACAGAATGACCTGACGGCCCAATGCAATTGAAGTGAATCTCCATTTGCTTTGCTCAGACAGTGGTTGGCTGAGAGATGGGAGGACACTAGATTTGAGTAAGAGGTCAACCAATTTATGGTGTGGTGACATAAACCATGAGGAATAATGAGGACGTGGACCTCAGATTCCTCTCAAGGGGTTCTGGGTAAGATGAAGTTTCAGCTCATCTGCCTGTCTACTGTTCTGTAGACTTGGGTTCAATAAACCTTAATTGACTGGGAAAACTGGAATATGAAACAATGCCACAAAAGAAGGTGGCATAGAACGAGTAAGTAGGCAGAAAGTGTCAGGATGCCACTGACTGCAATCAGTGTGGAGCCCCTCTGTGATGGTCACAGTGTGATAGCTACTGTGTGGTGGCTGTGTAATGGTACTGTATTATGGCCACCTTGTGATGGCCACTGTGTGATGACCACTAGTGGTGGCTCCTGAGTGATGGCCACTGTGCAACAGACAATGTGTGATAGCCACTGTAATGGCCACTATGTGATTGTCATTGTGTGCTGGGCACTGTGTGATGGCCAATGTATCATGGTGTCTATGTTACGGTGACTGTGCGATGGTCACTGTGTGTTAGCCACTGTGTTATGTAATGGAAGTTTTGGCTTCTTTGTAAACTCAGTCATGTTATGTAAACATGTTTTTGTTTCAATCCCAAGCGTGGGATTTTAGTTTGGGCTTTAGTATGTCCACAACTGATAATTGCCTTCTGCACAGCATGGTCTTGGGCAGCTGGCGACAACCTGCCTTCATGCTGCATGTAGAGGGGCATGGTCTAGGACTCTAAGGGAGATAAATAGGAGAGCCTGGAGAGAGAGAGTGTATGGTGTGTGGCATGTGGCATGTGGCAGTTTGGAGGGGCCAGAGATGGATGGTGTGACAACTTGGAGATAGACAGAGAGAAACATTTCAATGCAATGATTCAAAGGAGTCTGCACGCTGTGTTTGTTGTTGATGGAGATTGGTACCACCCCCAAAAGAACCCATTGATGCTAAACAGCTGGGAGAAGTGAAGGGGTCTGTGCCCCCTCTCACCACTAATCTTCTTTCTCTCTTACCTGGGGTTAAGGGGTTGGTGAAAGTGAAATAGAGGCTTCAATACCCCAAATAAAATAGTTTTTAAAAAAAGCATCAGCAATGTTATGGACATCGTGTGATAGCCATTGTATGGTGGTCACTGTGTGATGGCCACTATGTATTGTCACTACGTTATAGCCACTATGATGACCACTGTGTTATGGATGCCATGTTATGGATACTGTGTGATAGCCATTATGTGATGGTCACTAAGTGATGGTACTGTTGTCACTGTGTTACAGCTTCTGTGATGGTCACTGAGCTATGGACACCATATGATGGCCACTGTGTAATGCCAACTGTGTGCTGGTCACACAGTGACAACAGATTGCTCCACATGTTTGGCCTACAGTTGGTGATACTGTTTGGTGAGGCTTGAAAGTATGGTGGTGTTGTAGGAAGTGTGTCATTGGAGGTGGGCTTTAAAAATGTAAAGGCTCGTGCTATTTCTAGTTCACTCTCTGCTTCATGCTTGTCGCTCAAGATGTGAGCCCTCCGTCTCTGCTTTGGCCACCGTATCTATCTACTGCATTCCCTGGCATGACAAACTCTGGATCCTCAGATCCAGATAAAGTCTTCTATAAATTGCCTTGCCCATGGTGTTTTATCACGCTAATGGAAAAATGACTAATTCAGAAGCTATGGACAATGTGAGGCCAAGGGTAGCAGGAAGCCTGGAGGCCTGCCACATGGCTCGCAGGGAGGGGCTTAGTCACTAAGCAGGATAACGGTGACATTCACCAGAGACACATGTGTCTGCTTTTCCCTCGGCCGACACCAAGGATACCAGGCATGTCTCTAACTCTGACAGCACTGGGGTGTTGGGGACAACAGGCCATATGGCCAATGTTCAGCCATCTTGTCAGAGTCTGCACCTTCAAGTCTCTGTTTTTCCCAGAGCTTGCCTTTCACCAGAAACCAGTTGACCCTGTTGTGCACCGGCAGTTAGACTAAAGACAGATAGAGATGGAGCGACCCTGTTGTGGTTTAGCAGTTAGACTAGACAAAGATGGAGCCAGATACCCTGTGTGGCAGGACATTATGACCCTGCCTGGAATTCTCTGTGTTTTGAGAAAAGCATGCAGCTGGGTTGCTATAGTAATATGCTTCCCTGCCTTCTGACTTATAAATACTGCTGCCTGACTAATAAAGTTTGAGAGCTTGATCAATCAGACTTGCTCTCCTTCTTTGTGTCTTGTGTTCTGTCCTTCATACAAGTTGATTCTCCTCCTGAGCTTTAGTTGAACCCCGCTGGCTGGGGCACTGGGGTCCTATCGTAAAGTCCCATATGTCACTGCAATGACAGGGAGGCCATGCAGGGAAAGCAGGTCAGGTTTTCTTACAGATGCTTTTGATGGTAGTGACTCAAGATGGCTTCAGCCAAGCTGGGTCCCTGCACTGAATCACTGAGCCTGTACTGCGTTGACCAACTCCGATGGGCACCTGAGTTCCTCTCATGATTCTGTTAAGGTATCAGGCAGTAAATCTTTCAATGTTCTTCCTGTGCAATCACTGTCCCTCCACCCAGGTATTTCTTTCAGACTCTGTCACCTCAGGCCATGCTGGAGCAGTGGGGGAAGCTCATACTTGTCTGGCTGGGGTGAACACAGGTGTATTCCTTGCCCATCGGCTAAACACAGGATTGATCTTGCTTTGGAGGGCCTGTGTTCAGATGTGGCAAGGGTCAGCTGTAGTGGGACCAAGAGAGAGAGAGAGTAAACATCCTCATCCAAGCTACCTTCATATTCCTTCTCCGCTCCTGACCACTGATCCCTGGCCCTGGCCCAGCCCTGCTATTCAACACACACTCACGGCCCACACTTTCCTTATGGCCACAGACTGCCTCTGAGGAGAGGTCTCTTGGAACTTCTCCTTCCCTAGAGCGATCAGGACCTATCCCCTCATCCCATCCTAGAGAGATCCTATTTGTTCATTTATCCTTCACACCAAAACTGAGTAAATCTTCCGTGGCCAGGCAAGAGCATGGTGTGGGCGGAAGTCCCCGGGAACCCCAGCTAACAGTCCAGCTGTCTTCAAGGCTTGGTTCCCTTTCTCCTCCCCTCTCCCCTTCATTTCTTCTCCCCTTACTTCTTCTTTTTCTTCCCATGTTCTTCCTTGTTTCTTGCTCCAATCTCATTTTCTCGTTCCTCCTCTTTCTAGTTCATACAAAGCCTTTCTGGCTTTTGCAGTTAGTTGAGAGGTGCAGGGCCTGCTCTCGGTTAGCTGAGGCTAATCACGGCAAAAGCATTGCCCTCACCTTGTTGATCAGCCTTGGGTGCCTCCCACACATCATCCTCCAGCAGTGGCTGTGCCAGGTTGCTTTGTTGTCTCTGTCCTTTCTAGCCTGCATTTTTCTCTGGTTTGGGGTGAGGGGCTGGGGGGGAGAGAAGCCCTGGTTTCCAGTCTTCCCTCATCTAGTAGCAAAGAGAAGGGCCTGGCCTGTGGGGCCCTGCTATTAAGTTGCAAGTCTGGCATTTCCGGATAGCCTCTAAGCTCAGTATAAGATGAGGGACTCCTTTTCTCAGCTGGGCTCCATTTCCGCCTAATCTGGGGAACCCCAGAACTTCTAAGGAGGGTCACATAACCCTCAGGGAGATTACAAACCCAACCCTTTCCTGATAAGAAACCTGTTCAGCAAGCATCTGGGGATTCCTAGGAACAGGCACCCTATGCTAATGAGATGTCTTGATGGCTTGGCTTTCAACCAAGGATCTTTAACCATACCTGGAGTTCTTCCCCACACATAGAATAATTAAGCACTGCTTTCCCCCTCTTATGATAGGGCTGTGTTGTTACATGTAAATCAAGTATCCCTAGTGCCCCTAGCCCCAGCAAATCAAACACATTTACCCCTCCCACTGCCTAAGGTTTGTAAGTCCCTGTCTCATAAGAAATAAAAGAGCTAGCTAGCATCATCTATTTCACCATGACCAGCTGAGACTTGTCATTTATTCTGAGAAAAGAGGGCTCCCCTCCTCCTGACAGTCGCTGGACCCCTAAGGTTTGGCTGCCCATCAGCCAGCCACATCAGCCGCATGCTGCTGGCTACCACTGCCACCATCTTTCTAGAGTAGCTCTACCCTGCCACAGTGCCTGTCTGCAGAAGCAAGCAGCTGGCTATTCTCCAAACAGCCACTTTTGTCCTCCAGAACAAAACTGAGCTCCTGCCTCTGCCTCTCTCAGAGCGAGCCTCCATTACTGGCTGCTCACAAAGCAGCCACTGACACACCCAAGGCAGGCAGGGCCCTCATTGTCACCTGGCTCGGGTTTTGGAGCCCTAAGCTCCTTTGACCCGATTTACCCCCTTTTCTGCCCAGAGCGGGCACTTCCGGTTTCATGCTGGGCTGGGCCAAGCTTCCCAGGGAGAGAACCCAACAAAGCCCAGGCTTCAGCGGGTCTCAGAATGACACCGGCCCATATGGCTCTAGAGTAGTGTAGCTTCCTTCATCCGAAGAGCCCTTAGATTTTTGCTCGGAATTGGGTTTTCAACAAAGATCGGGGGGGGGGGGGAATCTAATTCATTTCCTAAATTTTGTATGTATAGGTGTTTTGCCCGGATATGTATCTGTGCACCATGTACTTGCCTGGTGCCCTTGGATAACAGAAGAGGCGGGCATATCCCCTGGAACTGTAGTTCAGGATGGTTGTGAGTTGCCATGTGGGTGCCAAGAATCAAAGTTAGATCCTCTGAAAGAGCACCCAGTGCTCTTAACCATTGAGACATCTCTCCACCTGCCTTTTAAAACGCTTTATAGTCGGTCTGTACCTATTATAATACAGAATTGCCACACAAGCTACTCAAGCACCAATCTCAGTGAGCTATTGATGGTTTACACCACACCCCAAGGCAGACCATGGCCTTGGGAGCCTAACTGAAACACCAGTCTGTTTCCACGTCGGGCTTTTTATAAGAAAAACCGCAACCAGATAACAACCAGGTAAGCAGGTGGGAAGCAACGGGGAGGGCAGCATTACATGGTTTTGACCAGCTAAACACAAGAATAGTTGATTTTGTTCTGGGCGCAGTGTATCCAGGTAGCTAGGCAAAGCATTTTAAGCAGATTGGCTGGGATATAAAAGCTTGGGGACTTTACAGCTTCCCACTATTCTGGGAGAAAGGAACATAGCAGGATATTGTAGTTTTGTTTAAGTAGAATATAAATCATTAATTCAAGGTTCAACAAGGATTGAGTTGTATGTAAAAGGCTCTTCAAGCTCCCAAGCAGGTACAGCCTGAGAACCTGGACGTAATCTCACTTTATGATTAAAATGGAGATTTGGAGGCAAAATGGCTTCTGATGTGTTAAAAATAAAATAAAATAAAATAAAAACACGACAGCAGGTGTTAACAGAGGAGCCACAGTTATGCTGGTAACTAAACTAGGTCTCAGCAGAAGGACTAAAGCATTTAAGCAAATTAAACAGGTTACAACAGTACCAGACTGAATCATGACATGCCACAAATGTGTGTGTCCTAGCCAGGCCTAGTGACACAAGCTAGCTGGGAGGTTGAGGGTTAAGACCAGGCCACCCAATGATTACGTTGCTCTGTGTTGATATATAAAACAGAGACTTCCTCCCCCACCACTCGCCCCAAGACTTCACTTTTACAAGCAGCTTTCGACTCTGCTTTAAGGATAGAGGATGACTGCAAACCAGGCAAACACATGAGCAACACCTTCTGCCCTGCGCCCCACAGCCACACACTGCTTGCCTAGGACCACCTGAGGGATCCGTCCGCCGTGTGAAGTTGGCCCAGCACTCAGTGTAGCCGTGGTTCAGGGAGACCCAGCTACATACCATCCATATGGCTCTGGGCTTTCACACAGAGCGAACACAAGACTTACAGGGTCATGGGGACATCCTTGATTCAAAGTCCTGGGTTCGGGTGGAAGCTGAGAAAACTCACATCGGAGACAGAAGCTTAAAACACAAGCTCTCTTTTCTGTGTGCGCAGGGATGCAGTCCATCTGCGATCTGAACCGCGTCCCTGAAGGGAGATTGTACAACATTTTTAAAGGATGGGAACACAAAGCAAGGGGAGCAGGGAGGGCTGTTGCATTGACCAACCACATTTTGACACAAGGGGTTGAGCAAGGAAGTAAATGTGGGTGACTGGGCCCTATCCAGGTTTCAGGACCCTAAACTCAGCTCTGTGTGGTCAGATCCCCTCTTGGACTTTGGCCCAGAATTTAGGATGACAGGGGAACAAAGGAGCGGGCAAGCTTTAAGTCAAGACAGGCACCGCATTTACAACCTGTGAGCCTTAGTTTAGATATCGGACAATGGCAACTGCCCTCTTTCCATCCTTTACTGGCTAACAGACAAACATGAAACACCTGAGGAAGCAGGTGAGGCGCTGCTTCCAGGGCCTGGGAACATGAACTCAGTTTTGACCCTGCCAGCAAGATGGACCTTGTTCCTGAGATGGCTGGACCCAGAAAACTGTCTCAACATCCCCCCACCTTTATGTACCTGAATCAAGTCTTTGATGTTATCTTGTGCCCTCAAGACCATAAGTGGACAAAGCATGAAATAAACTCTATCATGCAAGGGGCACAAAGCATGACCAGGAGGACCAGAACCAGGGGCCTATTGTCTGGTGTGCCCATAGGAAGCCATTTGTCCTTTATGCCTGAGAGTTTCCTTCTGACTTCGCATTTCAGTCTGTTGGGTGGGACAATGGACGATGTGTTCTTTTCCATAAATAGTTCCAGCTGACATTAGGACATTGTTATCAGGGTCCAGGAAAGCTGAAAGGTTTGTCAAAGGCTGGGCAATGGGGCAATTACCAGAAGCATCTGATTAGTTGTTCCGGCTGAGAGACAGGGAGAAATCGGGTCGGCTGGTGTGGTTTATATCAGCTTTCAGCAAGTCCAGAGTTCAGCACTTTGCAGTCCGCAGGTGATCCCTGGATAGAGTCTGTCAGCCAGCTGAAAGTCTGCTGAGACAAATATAGACTAGGGACAGAAGTTAAAATTCTCTAGTAACTGGGGAAGGTGAGGAATCCCACGACCAAAGGAAAAATCCTATTTTCAAGAACAGGGTAGTGTACTTTTTTGGGGGGGAGGGTTGGTTTGGTCTGGGTTTTTTTGTTTTTTCGTGACAGGGTCTCTCTTTGTTAGCCTTAGCTGTCCTGGACTTGCTTTGTAGATCAGGCTGTCCTCGAACTCACAGCGATCCGCCTGCCTCTGCCTCCCGAGTTCTGGGATTAAAGACATGTGCTACCATGCCCAGTCCAAGTAAGTATACTTATCTGGAATCTGGTTGATCTGTGGCAGGTGGATCCAGGTCTTACGACTTTTTTATTCCCTGAAGCTTATGTAAATTTTAGTTTACAAAAAGCGATATATTAGTATTAACATTGTACTGAAATCCAAATTTTAGAAAAAGCCATTAGCAGGTGTCTGTAACACAGAAGAAATAGACTTACGCCTTCAAGACGTAGTAAAAGCCATAGCTTTGGGTTAAAAAGCATGAACATTCTTTTCTCAGTCCAGAGGGCTGGATATACAGATTGGGCAGACATGTTTTTAGCATGATGAGAAACACCTTTAAGTCTATTCTCAGAAGACGACCAAGGGGAATTTAATATCTTGAGCTTGTGACTGAATAGCAAGCAGCCATCAGAACTCCACTGATCAGTGTTAAAAATCCTGAGCTTTTGAAATCGTGTAACAGCGTAGGTGTAACACAGCAGCGTGGAGGGGGGAGGGAAAGCTGAAACATTTCTCATTGTCCTATAGCTCTACAGCTTGTATTTACACACCTTCAAACACCTTCTTACACCCCATAGCCTTCATAACTTGTACTGCCAGCCTTAAGATGCTTTCTTAGACTCCTAGACACTTCCTTAGGTCCTCAGACTTTCATAAACTTTACAGTTGGGTTTTTTGTTTTTGTTTTTCCTATCCCAACTAGTCATGAGACACAGTTGATTGATTGCTGGGAGCAGTCATTTAAACGAGGGAATAGTAAAAAAAAGTTACATTGAAATCTGCTACATCTTTTAACACAAAGCCTGTTAGCAAGGCAAGCCTGTTTATCTTTTTAAATAAGAGATCTAGTAGTTTTGACTAACTAATGAATTGACTGAGGCGCTCACACAGTGGTGGGTTACCTTGCGGTAAGGAGCTAGTTGCCTGTTGTTCCCTAGCTGTGAAGCTACAATCAGTTTAGCCATCAATGTGATCAGAGACCCGAGAAGGATAAATTACAATCCAAATGGCCTATATATTAATTAAAATGACAGAGACTAGACCATAGTCAGCTACCTAGACAGTTGTCCCAGGCTTCTGTGATCTCCATGACAACCCGGGCAGAGGCAGTCTCTGACCATCAGGCACAGAAGATGAGAGGTTGTTTTCTGTGGAGGAGGAACACGGGAAAGATAGACCTCACCTTATCTTAAGCAACATGGGACAACTAACTCTCTGGGTGTCCTGTTTGTCGCACAGTTCAGGATAAGCCTTAGCAGCAGGCAAGGTGTTGGGGCAGTCTATCCCAGTGGTCAGTGTAACCACACTCCTGATGAAATCCTTGTGCCCGTATTGTCTTGGAGGTCTTCACAGGGTCACTGTTAAGATTTGGGAATCAAGCCGGGCATGGTGGCACACGCCTATAATCCCAGCACTCGGGAGGCAGAGGCAGGTGGATCGCTGTGAGTTCGAGGCCAGCCTGGTCTACAAAGCAGGTCCAGGACAGCCAAGACTACACAGGGAAACCTTGTCTCAAAAAAACAAACAAAAAAAGATTTGGGAATCTCTGTTTGTCATAGTAAATTTAAACATACTAAATGCCATATCTAGCAGGTCTCTGACAAGCTTGAGGGCCAGCACCTGTCAAGCATGTCTGAGTTAAACAATCTTTGTCTGTTCCTAGTTGTCTGCTCTAAATTGTACCTTGAAAACATAAAAACAGGAGTGCTTAGCATGACTACAAATATAGTTCTGAACATATAAGAAGACTGACTGTTTACTTGTGTATTTTAATTCTCTTTAACAGTTTATAACAAAAGGACAATTTCCAAATTAAAGCTTTTTCAGTGTCCAGATAAGACGTTTAAATATAGAGGCTGGGAACTCTCTTGATGGTTACACAGTTTATAAGACATAACCATTTCCTGTATGGCCCAGCTTATAATAAAAAGCTATAGTTTAATAATACTGGCAAAAGCAAGATTAAACATATAACTTTATATCAGTCTCTGTTCCGGGGCCTAGGAATATGAACTCAGTTTTTACCCCACCAGCAAAACAGACCTTGTTTCCTGAGATGGCTAGACCCAGAAAACTGTCGGCCAGCCCCTGAGTGGGCACGAGGGACGTTATGATAGTGAATTGGAGACACCAGGAAGTTAGAAAAGCCAAAAGAATGAAAGGTTAGCCTAGGAAAACTGCAGCCCGGGAGGAAGGGACAGCCATAGCCTTCAGAGATCCATCCTGGTGATGCACCTCTGTCAGCTGGGCCCCACCTCCAAAAGGTCCTACAGCCTCCTAAAAGAGCGCCACCAGCCACCTGCTCAGGAAAGAAATGAGCTAGAGAGAAAGTTCTATGAACGAAATGTCCACACGAGGGCACCCACACACTTTTTAAAAGAAGCTTCGGCGCAAGCAGCAAACCCCGTCCCCCCACCTCCGCCCTACTCTCCTCCCCCACCCCCACCCCCGCCTTCCTCTCCCTCCCCCGTCCCCGGGACCAGGAATCTCAGCGGCAGTACTGAGCCTCACTCCTCCAGGCCTTCGCTCCACAGCCTTCCTCCTCTGAGAATTTCCTTGTAGGTTTTCGTGTTTCCTAGGGAGAGAATCGGTTACTCCTAAGGGGTCTTAGAGCCGTGATCCGAGCTGTATCCAGGGGAGAGAGTTCAGCCTTTCTGAGGGTTTCCTCTTCATCCCCAGGCACTAGTAAAGAGATCCAACATCCCTCCTGACTGAAACAAGGGAATGAGCTAATGGCAAGACGAAGTTATAGTATATAAAAAGCGGGTCTATTGGAAGCGGCTCTCCGCTGCTATATAGGAGGACGGGGAGAGAGGTGAGCCTGCACAGAGAGAGAAGGAGAAGCGGGGGAGGGTTACAGAAAGAGAGAGGATGGGGGAGGGGGCGGGGGACGGGACACACCAAAATGTCTAGATTATATAGTGAAGGGCCTCTGGGAGAGGGGAAGCCCCGCCCCTGGGCTAGGGAATTCAGGGTAGAGGGCGCTGGGCATGCGGCCACGCCCTACAGCAGGTAGGGACTTGGGGGGATGCCTGAAACCAAACACCTCCCTCCGGTACTGCCTTTGTCAAGTCCCTCACAGGACAAGGGCTGCAGGCCGCTGGGCCAGCTGGGTGGCTGCGTTCACTGCCCAGGCAGGGCGTGTGAGCTTCTGAAGCCGCTGCGTCCTTCTCACTCTCTCACAGATCGAGCAAAGCCTTCCTCTTCTGCACCAAGGACTTCTAGCTTCTCGGTTCTTTCTTCCCAATTCCTCCCTGCTTCCACGGCCCGCCCCACCCCCACCCCCACCCCCATCCCCGGCCTGCCTGGTTCAGTTTTCCATTAGCATCTGGCAGAAGTCGGGTGGAAGCGGAGCCGGCTGGCTGAGTAAAGCTGGTTACCACATGGCTTCATGGAGCCAGCCATACTGAGAGCAGGAGACACGGGGAGAGCCTCACCAAGTTCCGAGGCCAGTTTCCACTGTGGGACCAAAGAGTTTCTGCACTGGGCTGGGAGACAGAAATTCGTTAAGCTATCTTCCTTCCTTCCTTCCTTTCATCTATCTATCTACCTATCTATCTATAGCTCTCTATTTTAAGACAGAATCCTACGAAGTTGCCCAAGCAGGTCTTGAACTCACTCTGTAGCCCAGACAGGTCTTGAGTTTATAATCTTCCTGCCTCAACCTCCACAATAGTGAGATGACAGATCCCCACCACCAGTCTGGTCACTCTGTCCTCATTTCTTCCCCTGTGCCTGTTGACTACCACAAGAAATTCAAGACAGAGGAGGGGTGTAGGACAGGACTTGGGAAGCACAGCTGTGTTCAGAGCCTCCCGCCACCCCGTGCATTGGATAAACTATGTGCTGAGAAGATGCCCAACCCCCCCCCAGACTAGGACCTAAGGACCCCTGGACAATGTGGGGACACTAGCATTCACGCGGGGAACTGCAGCTGTGGATACTGAGCCAAGGCAAAGGTTTGATGCTGATGGAAAGAGACCGTTCTGCCCAGGCCCTGGAGGCTGTGCTCCGAGAAGGTCCTACTGTCCGTCAGGCTCCCCAGGGTTAGCAAGTGTGACGACGCCTTTCAGTCCTCTCCGTCCCTAACTTCGCTCAATCCTGTTACAGACCCACACTGGACACTGTGAGATCTCTGCTATTGCATAAAACCCCGTGTGTGTGTGTGTGTGTGTGTGTGTGTGTGTGTGTGTGTGTGTGTCTCATTATCCATTCGTCTGTTAATGGGCGTCCGGGTTGATTCCATTTCCCTACTTCTGTGACTAGAGCAGCAATAAACATGAATGTGCAAGTACCTCTGTGGCAGGGTACAGAGTCCTTTGGGTACATGCCCAGGAGTGGAATATCTGGGTCATATGATGGTTCTATTTTTAAACTTCCAGGAAAATGGATGGATCTGGAAATTATTTTAAGTGAGGTAATTCAGAGTCAGAAAGACAAACACCGCATGTTTAGGCAGGTCCTAGTTATTAATACATGTGTGGCTGTGTGTGTGCGCGCACATGTGTGTGTGCACATGTGTGTACATATGTAGCTGTGTGTGTGTGTGTGTGTGTGTGTGCACATAAGTATGAACGTGAGTATGGGTCATGCAACTAGGAAGGGAAACCTGAGGGGGGCTGTATTTTTTCAAAAGGGGTGGTAAAAGAATGCATGTGACATTAAAAGAAAAAAGAGGCTCCTGAGGTGAAAGGGTACAAGAGTTGGCGGGGAGGGGGGAGGCATCAGGGCGGCAGTGGTGGCGCACGCCTTTAATCCCAGCACTCCGGGCGTCAGAGGCAGGTGGATCTCTGTGAGTTCAAGGCCAGCCTGGTCAACAAAGCGAGTCCAGGACATCAAGGCTAACACAGAGAAACCCTGTCTTGAAAAACCAAAATAAATAAATAAATGAAAGAGTTGGCAGGAGGTGGTGCAGAAGGGGGGCTTCAGGAAAACAAATTATGTTTATGGATGCCAAAATAGAACCTATTACTGGTGTACTGGCTATTTAAAAAAACATAAATAAATATAAAATCCTCTGACTGTGTCACTGAGAATGAGGGACTATTCCAGTGTGAGGTTCAGGGTGTTCAGCTCTTAGCCCTGGGAATTTCTGGGTGTCCTGCGTAATTTTTTTTCCTTGTCGGTTTGACCCAAGCCAGGATTATGTAGGAAGAGAGTATATGAGCTGGGGAGCCACTTCCATCATACTGGTCCATAGCAAGCACATGGGGAATTTTCTCCTTTAATGAGTGAAGTGGCAGGGACCAGCTCACTGTGGGCTGTACCACCATAAGGCAGTAGGTGGTCCTGGGTTCGGTAAGAAAGCAGGCTTACCAAGCCACGAGGAACAAATCACAGGGAACAAGTCGTGGCCTCTGCATCAGTTCCTGCCTCCAGGTTCCTGCTTTGAGTTCCTGCCCTGGCTTCCCCTTATGATCCACTGCGTTTGAGACGTGTGAGCCAAATAAACCCTTTCCATCCCCAAGAAGCTTTGGTCCAGGAAAGCAAACTAAGACCCTGGACAAGGAGGGTTGGAGAGATGGCTCAGAGGTTAAGAGCCTGTTCTTCCGGAGGTCCTAAGTTCAAGTCCCAGCAACCACATGGTGGCTCACAACCATCTATAATATGATCTGATGCCCTCTTCTGGTGTGCAGGCATACACACAGGCGGAGCACTGTATATATAATAGTAAACCAATAAATCTTTTTTTTTTAAAGACCCTGGACAATAGATCAGTCCCACTCCCTTCTTCCCTCCTTCCCCTGTCCCCAGACTCTGTCCCTTGTCTTCTTTGAGAAGGAACTAGAATGAGGCCAGTCTCTCGGATGGGAGACCATGGAGTCTGGAGCCACCCTTCCCTCAGCACAGGCCTCGGCAGGGACCTCCAAAGGCTTACAATTTGGTCTTGGCCCCTGGGTGAGTGAACAGCAAAGGGGATCAGAGTGCTAATCATCCAAGCTGTGTGCTGTCCCATCCTCTCTGAGTGAAACCTTTCATGTGGATTGTTACGTTCCAGCAGCCACTAAGAAGAAATTGAAAGACCCATATCTGGAATCCAGTGGCTCGGAGGAGCAGGGGAGATCTAGGATTTGGTCAAAACCAGTCTTTGGAGTTGCTGTCAGAACGCTGGGTACATTAATCTGGAGACACGGAGGGTAGCACATTGACTGAGCAGTGGAAATGGGTGGATCTCTTAAGAAGAAAGGCTAAAGCGAAAGCCAGATGTACTGGGCAAAGTCCAGCTGCTGCCTCCAGCTGCTAGTCAGCAAAGACCAGAAAAGCTAAACGTGTAGAAGAATTGCTCCAGCTTCAGTGGAGTGCAAGATCCAAGAGACTGAGGGGCTCTTCCACACCCCAGTAAGAGAGGGAGGGGTGCTTCTACACCCCAGTAAGAGAGGGAGGGGTGCTTTCACATCCCAGTAAAGATCTGAGACTCAGGAAATGAGCAAGAGGCACTTTCTAAAGGTGACTGAGAAAAACTACATAACAGCCGCAGGAGAACAGCTAAGATCTGGCCAGATTGGGGTGGAGAGTTCAGAAGAGTCTATTCGAGAGTTTGGGGATGGGGTACTCAGGGAGATGGGTGAGCAGGGACAGCCCATATTTTAGAAGCAGGAGGATGAGGGAATGGGACAGAAAACAAAAAGTGAGCCAGGAGGGAATGAAAAGGGTACTTACTACCCAATTATGAAAGCACAAATTCAATCCTCAACACCCAGATTTTAAAAAAAATATATTAAAAAAAAAAAGTGTGGTAACATATGTCTGTAATCCCAGAACTGGGGAGACAGGGACCGATGGATCCTGGGCCTTGTTAGGCCCAGGCCTAGTTGGTGACCTCCAGGCCAATGAGAGAACCTATGTCTAAAAAAAAAAATCAATGTGGACAGCCCCTGAGAGACAACACCTAAGGCAGACCTCTGTCCTCCACATGCATGCACACATACCTACACACAAACACACACGCACACACACACACACACACACACACACACACACAAAGAAAAAAAGAGGTCCAGGAAAGACATTTGAAAAGCTCTGGCAAGAGCACATGCTGGTGGGAGGAGACCCTGCCTGTAAATCGGCCACTCTGGGAAGTGAGACAGGGATGTGGTGAGGCCAAGAATTCTGGGTGCACTGCTTGACAAAGTTCCAGTGCCCCAACAACCAGGTGTCCTTACGGCCTGCTTGACAAAGTCCACCAGTGCCTGGATGCCCTGGATTGATCCTTTACTGTAGAAATTCCTGTTAGAGGCTTCTCTCCAAAGGCTAGAATTGAAAATTAGTAAAAGTTGATGCTAATAAAAACTAATAAAGTCACTGGTGATTCCCTGGGAAAATACAGCTATGCAAAAATTGAGTCTTTTATAAAACTTGTTCAGATTCATTGTTAGATTATTAATACATGAGTTTGGTAAATGATCTACTGGATTTTAAAAGAATTTATAAAGAAGAAAATTTTAGGAAAACTTTAAAAGCTGACAAATTATAATTAAAATCACTAGGTCTTTATGTTCAGCTTCAGAAACAAGGAACTAGTTTAGAAAGAAAAGAGATCCTGACCATGTCATTATCAACAGACCTTGGTGCCTACCTAAAAGCAAAAGAAAACAGTTTTAAAGTTCTAATGTTCCTTCACAGGATTATAATAAAGATAGAAATTGCATTGAAGTAAAAGTTCATGATTGGGTTAAGAGAAGACATTGGAAACAATCCTAAAGTCCTAATAGTCTTCTATTCTTTACAAAACTGCAGTAAAGATAGAAATTGTATTGATATAGAAGTTCAAGACAAAGTCACAGAGACAGGCATGTTGTCTCAGTGAACGGCCTGTCCTTCTGAGTAAACTTGACAGGTCAGGACTTTCCTGATGTTCTGGAAAGACAAAAGGACAAGCTGCTTCCAAGTAACAAGGCTACAAAATATTTTTAAATGATAGCTTTACTTTAACTATAAAATAGGAAAAGAAAGGATTAATTAAGGGTCAGGAGGACAAGTTTAGGGTACCAGGTGGAGGGATTGATCTTTGATCTATTAACTATTTGCCAACTTAAACAAAATCAGATAGAGTCACTTTGTTTAATACCTTTGTAACCTCAAGGCTTTATGATACTGATCATAAGGAAGTTTTAAGTTAAAAAAAAAAAAAGCTGCATTTATCCTAAAGTAAATTTTGAGTTCTCAGAAAATTTGCTGTTTGCTTGCTTTGTTCCCCTTGTTCCTATACACTTATGTAACCAAAAAGATTTCAAGCTGTGTAATCAATGATTAAAGTTTTTAAGGAAATGATTTTGTGTATAAATAAAGCTTACAAGAGACAGAAGTTGTCAGAATAGGTAAAGCCACTAAGACTCCCTCTCTGTCCCGTCTCTCATCAAAAGAACTGGTTGGTGTCTCATGTCTGATTCTTTCTTCCCTCATTCGCCCTTCTTCAGGCCCAACCCTCATCCAGAGCTGGACTCCGGTAGGGATGCTGTATTTTTTTTTTTTTCCACAATGGGAACTTCTACAGATCCACGCTTCTCGGTTTGCTGAGTATGGTAGTCTCTGCAAGACACACTCCATGGGGGAAAACAACCAAGAACAGAAACAGAGGTACCATGACCCAGAAAACCGTGCCAGCCCTGCCCAGATTTGAGAAGGAGCAGGTCCCCTCCGTGGCGAGAGGTGGACAGGGGTTGTAGGGAGGACCGATCCAGCTGCCGCTAAAGCGGCACGCACTCCCCAGAGCCCGAAAGTGAGGGACCAAGGGCAACAGGGCTCAGGGGAGGAGCTGAGGAAGGTTATGTAGGTCTCCTAATTTCAGTTGCAGCCCCTCAGTCAGCCCACCACGGTTTCGTTTTTCATTCCACGCGTCCACTGCACGAGGCCTTTCCGAATTCTGTGCAGATTCGTCCAGCCTGCCCGAGCCTCTGCTCTTATGAATATTTAAAGGGTCCAGCTGGGATTGCTTCTCTCCCATGAATATTTAAAAGGTCCACTTGGGATCTGCTTCTCACCCACCAGCGGCGGCTGACTCCAAGGTCACAAAGCTGAAGTCTAGCAAGTGACACAGAGAAACTGAAGAAAAGCGTTGTTCCTGAAAGTACTCAAGGAGAGCTGAGCGTGTGCGAATTGACAAGAAGACCACAGAATGAGGTAGAGAAAGGGAGCTGAAAGACATCCCACCTCATTCACTCTCTCACTCACTCACTCACTCATTCATTCATTCATTCATTCATTCATCTACCCATCCACTCCTCACACCGTCATGGATGATGCTGGGTATTTTCTAGGCCTCAAGAAGATAAAGAAGAGTCGAGCAGTCTTTTCCTCTTTGGAGCTCCAAGCCAAGATGGGGCACACATGCAGACACAAAGACTATCCTCTGGGCCACAGGCTTTCACTCAGGCCCTGGCCACGTTTCTCCTCTCTGTGTCCCTGCCTCACCCCTGTGCTCCAGCAGCGCTTAAGTTCTGACTAGGTCCCCAACACCCTTCACACAACGCCTCTGCTGCTCCGGGCGCCCTCCCCTCCTCCACCTTGCACATCTGGCTCCTCTGTTTGCTCTTCCTAACACACACACACAACATGGAGTGAGGTCTTCCAGGGATCTGCCTGGCCCCTCGTTGTGACTCTGGTACCTCTCCTCCTCTGGGCTCCCATGATCCCACAGGCTTCCACCATTTGGTAGTTTCTAGTTAGCAATCCTATAAAGCATAGAGGCTTTGCATCTGCGGAGCTAAGTCCAACACCCTTTACCCCTCACATTGCTGTTGCCAGGTATGCCCACAGCATAAACCTTACAAGACTATAGACATGTATTTTAGAGTTTTTTTTTTTTAATTTCATGTTGGCCGGGGGCAGGTGGTGGCGCACGCCTTTAATCCCAGCACTCGGGACGCAGAGGCAGGCAGATCGCTGTGAGTTCGAGCCAGCCTGGTCTACAAAGTGAGTCTGGGACAGCTAAGGCTACACAGACAGACCCTGTCTCAAAAAACAAAAAAAAATTTTTTTCATGTGTATGAGTATTGTTCCTGCATGTATATATGTATGCCACATGCCTGCCTGGCACCTAAGGAGGCAGAAGAAGAGGGCCTCCTGGAATTGGAGTCACAGATGGTTTGAGCTGCCCTGTGGGCTCTGGAAACCAAACCCTGGTCCTCTGCATGAGCAGCAAGTGCTCTGAACTCCTTGAGCCCCAAACAATATGTATTTTAAAAAGAAAAAAGCAAACTATAGTCCTTCAGTTACAAATAATTAGTTCCCCCCTTTGGGAACAGGTTTTGCTGTGTATGTAGCCCAGGCTGGCCTTGAATCCACAGTCCTGCCTCAGCTTCCTCTGTGGGTAGGATTACAGGCATGTGTCATGTTTATGATTTCTGATGTCTGCCTGATTCTGGAGAGTTGATTCTCCTGTTGGCGACATTTGACTTTGGCTGAGGGATTTGTTTCTGGGAATATTCTTATGTTTCTGGAGGTGATAACCTCTTTGCTTTTCCTTTTTCCTTCCTTCCTTCCTTTCTTCCTTCCTCCTTCCTTCCTTCTTCCCTCCCTCCTTCCTTCCTTCCTCCTTCCTTACTTCCTTCTTCCTTCCTTACTTCCTCCTTCTTTCCTCCTTCCTTCCTTCCTTTTTTCCTTCCTTCTTTCACATGCTTGAGTGTTTTGTCTGAGTGTATCTATGTGCACCAAGTGCATGCCTGGTGCCAGAGGAGCTCAGAAGAGAGTGTCAGAACCCCTAGGACTATAGTTACAGACCTTTGTGAGCCACTATGTGGGTGCTGGGAACAACACTCGGGTCCTCTGCAAGGGCAGCAAGTGCTCTTAACTGAGGAACCATCTCTCCAGCCCCATGGTGGCTTCTTCTAGCCCTCCTTTATCTAGAAATGCCATCATCAGCATCTTTTTGTTTGTTCATTTAAGAAAGGGTCTCATGTAGCCCAGGCTAGCCTTGAGCTAACTTTGTAGCTAAGGATTGCCTTGAATTTCTGGTTTCCCTGCCTGTGTCTCTTCAGGTGCTGCCTTGCCCAGTTTGTGTATTACTGAGGATCCAACACAGTCAGCTCTACGCCTCTCCCAACTAAGCTGCTTCACCTGTTTTCATTTCCAAAAGAAATTTTTCTCCTAAATATAGGATTTCGAGCCAGCAGGTTTTCCCCAGGCCCTTAATGATGCTGGGCTGCTGTCTTCTAGGCTCCCTACTGTTTTGAATGACTCTCTTTGAGTATTTCCCATCAACTCAGCGGGTGGCTTCAGTCCCCAGCAGCCACTACAGACCCAGACAGAAGAATACCTGCAGGGACCCCCCCTGAATGGGCCCCTTTGATGTGGCTTAGCTGTCAGGGTTACAGTGTAGCAAGGCTTCAGTGGCACAGCTGTAATGTGAAGGTTTAAGAGGGTTTTTTTTTTCAGACTCCAGGGGGTACTCAGAGTGCCAGGTGGATAGAGAGCCGGGAAGAGAGAAAGCATAGGCTGAAGCGGTAGGTAGGGGAAACTCACAAGCCCACACTGTATTTGGTGCACAGAGTAATACAAGTATAGTTCCTGTGAAATATAGAATTGGAAACTGTGTCAAAGGTGATGGCACTCTGCTTCTAGCAGAAGAAAACACAATTTCTATTTTAAAATGGATGCTGAGGGCTAGCTGTGGTGGAACACACGCCTTTAATTCTAGCACTTGGGAGGCAGGGACAGGCAGATCTCTGTGAGTTCGAGGGCCAGCCTGGTCTACAGAGTGAGTCCAGGACAGCCGGGGCTCAGAAACCCTGTCTTGAGAAACAAGCAAACAAAAGTATGCTGAGGGCAGGATATGGTGGCACACATCTTTAATCCCAGCACTTGAGAGGCAAAGACATGTGGATCTCTGTGAGTTCAAGGCCAGCCTGGTCTAAATAATGAGTTTCAGGACAGCCAGAAATACATAGAGAGACCCTGTCTCAAAAATAAAACAAACAAATGGATGCTGAGACAGCATACAGTAGTCACACATTTGCCACATATAGCTTCTTAACCAAGTGTCTCTATTGTTTGTATAATTGCTTTGTGTCTAACATGCATGTAACATATATGCAGCATTATGATTTTAAAGTTTTGTGTTTGGTTTTAGTTTCCAGGAGGTTTACCATGATGGGCTTAGGGGGACTTGTATGTTGACTCACAGAACCTTGTTGTATGATTCACAGAACCTCTTGTATAGATATATTTATTTATTTCACCAATAACTCTAGCTATTATTTATTTATTTGTTTGTTTGTTTTCCAAGACAAGGTTTCTCTGTGTAGCCTTGACTATTCTGGATGCTTTGTAGACCAGGCTGACCTATAACTCACAGAAATCCACTTGCCTCTGCCTCCTGAGTGCTGGGATTAAAGGCGCCACCACCACCCAGCTGGCTGTTATTTCTTAAAATATTTTTTTCACATTCTGTTTCCTCATCTGAGACTCTAGTTCTCCAAGTTCCCATTACACTTAGTGAAGGAAGAGGAGGAAGCCCTGGTGAATATGTACTGTTGACACGAGCTGGCCTCGAACTCAAAGCGATCCACCTGTCTCTGCCTCCTGAGTCCTGGCATCAAAGGTGTGCGTCACCATGCCTGGCACACAACAGGGATCTTGGTGACAGTCCCACCATGCCTGGCACATAGCAGTGATCTTGGTGACAGTTCCTACTCATTTGGGCCTCCACCTGTGTTTCCTCGGACTTCACAACCAAGTAATTCTTCTGCCGCAAACCCCAATCCTCATTCTTCCCTGAAAATGCCCTGAGGAATCTTTGCTTTGACTAAAGGCTATTTTCATCAGAATAAAAACAGATCCAGCAGGCAGCTTTCTTGACTAATCCACCAACTGGATAGTGTGGACAATGTCTTTTCGTCTTCCTCACCTGTGCTACCAACTTCCCTGATGACTCACAGCTCAAAGCTCGTCAGCACGGCCGGGGAGGCGGCTCAGTGGTTACCATCCATCACTGGTTGCTCATGCAAAGGATTTGAGTTCAGTTCCCAGCACCCACGTGGCAGCTCACAGCTGCCTGTAACTTCAGTTCCAGAGGATCTGATGCCTTCCTCTGGCCTCCATGGGCACCAGGCACGTGCATGTTACACATGTGCACATAGGCAAAACACCCATTAGCATAAAAAAATAAATTAAAAAAATAAAATGTAAAGAAGCTTTCAGTCAGAGAGTTATGTTATTTTGAAATTTTTCATTTAATATTTTCAGATCTAAGCTGATCTCTAGTAACTGAAAAAGCTGAATCCTTGAAAAGCAAAACAAGGGGGGGCAGGGCCAGGAAGTATTGGATCTACAAAGATGTCTGTGTGAAAACCCGCCCCAGATATGTTACAAAACTTAACTGGAGCCGGGCAAGCTGGCAGGCGCACGCCTTCAATCCCAGCACTTGGGAAGGCAGAGGCAGGTGGATCGCTGTGAGTTCAAGGCCAGACTGGTTTACAGAGCTAGTTCCAGGACAGCCAGGGCTCCACAAAGAAACCCTATCTCAAAAATCCAAAAAAAAAAGAAAGAAAGAAAGGAAGGAAGGAAGGGAGGGAGGGAGGGAGGGAAGGAGGGGGAGAGAGAGAGAGAGACAGACAGACAGACAGACAGAGAAGAAAAAGGGAAGAAAGAAAGAAAGAAAGAAAGAAAGAAAGAAAGAAAGAAAGAAAGAAAGATGGATGGTGGTCCTTCTCCCAAAGCCTCCATGATTACCACCCGCGCTCAGGCAGGGGACCGGACTTCATCCAAAGAGCCAAAGACAGTTCCCTCAGGAAATGATGTTGGAGCCTTATCTTGAAGATTGACAAAGGGATGGTTGCTGGAAGTTAAGTGACCCAAGAGTCCTCTGGGCAGCAAGCTGCATACCAAAAGACTTGTGGATAGGGAGAAGTCAGACGGAGAGCTTGCGTCCAGAATATGAACACAGATCAGCAGGGGTCTGAAGGGAAAGTGAGCTAACCTCAGGGCCAGCCACCCACAAGTCGCAAGTCTATGCACAGAGCCCTCCCAGAATCCTCTGGCCACAGCTGTATGAGATCTGAAACAATGGAAGCCCATGCATAGGCCACAGTAAGGACAGGAGGTGGCACTGTCGGCACAGCCGACCTCAGTTGGAACTGTGCCTCGGCAGCCCCGAGGACCTGGAAGCCAGCACCCACAGAGGGACTGCTGCTGACGTCAGCAGTAACAAGAGACGCACAAAGCCGGTGGATCTGTGGGGGCCCCCCCGCCCCCGCAACCAGGAAGAAGGGGGAGGCTTTAAATTGAAAACACACCAGAAACACTTCATTGGGGCTCCCTAAACCAGGAAAAGAATTGAATACGGTTCTGGAATCCAACCGAGTGGGAGGGGCTGCTGTGTAAGCTGAAGGGCCAGGAAAGCTGCTACAAATCTTCTTCATCGTTATGGACAGGGACAGCTTGGGTTCTGTCCCATCCAAGAAAGATGCTCAGTGTTCCCGTGGCTTCATCCCTGCCCCGCCCTCCTTTAGGGTTGACCCTTTCTGCTGGACCCTCCTCGTTTTCCTCACTGCCCTCCAATCCCTACCTTTTCCCTAGCTGACCCTCCATACCCTGGGCCCTAGCAGCAGTAGCAGCTGCTTTCAAAACCATCATGGTAGTTGCTAGGACTGCTGACCACATCCTCCCAGCCTTCTTCCTCTCCAAGTGTAGGTAGGATCATTCTTCCTGCTCTCTTTGACATCAGATAAGAATTTACAGCTAGAGGCTGTGGAGATGGCTCCGTATAAAAGGTGCTTGCAACAAAGGCGTGAGGACCTGAGTTTCATCCTCAGAGTCCATATAAAAAGCTGTACCCCTGTAACCCCAACACTGGGGAGGTGGAGACGGGCGGATCCCTGGGGCACACTGGTCAGTCTAAGTCGCCGTTAGTGAGAGACCCTGACAATCTGTGACATCCTAGACACTAGCTGCTCCCTGGCCAGGGTCCAGGAAAGGAGACAGGTCAAAATGAGCATAAGGACTCTTTTGGGACTGTTTGTTACTGCAGCATAACTTAGACTCTCCTGACTGGTAGAAGCAAACTCCTATAGATTGTTGGGCGACTTGCAGAGAGAGTGCTGTGAAAGTGTGTATCCTTACATTAGCTAGAATTATTAACAATAATGAGTGTCCCTTGACTAGTGTGCATCAGGAATGATATTGGGCTTTTTTGGCAGGTGGTCCCTTCCACGGTCCTATGGATTTATATTATCATCCTGTTTGGTATTAGCAATTTCATTGCAGAGTTCAGAGGCTGAGATGAAAGGACAGCTGAAGGTCATGACCATAACTACGCACTAACATTATAATTCGGATATAGAAGCTTCTAGCTTCTGCTCCTTCTTTCTATTGCTTTTTTTTTTTTTACTGTGAATGCGCACAAAGCTGGACTAAGCATTCCAAGAAAAAAAAAAGTAAATAGTTCTTAAAGAAATGATTTCTTAACGAGAGAAACACGAACACCGGCATTAGGGATGAATCAAATGTGGAAGGTGGACACACGGAACGGAGATGCTCGCCCATTTTCTCCTCTGATCAGGCGCTTTACCAGATGAGCCGCGGCAAGCAGCAAAGGTTTGAGAAAAATTCAAAGAGATCGTTTTGTCTGTCACTTAAAATTGTTCTGAAGAAGCTGGGAAAACAGGTTGCGTTATGCATCATGGCAGGATGAATGGTCCCAGGTCTTCGGAGATGGCCATGACTCTGAGGAAAGAAGCCACGTGGCCGGCTTGACACCATCTTGCCTACCCAGGAGACATTCTCTCCCTGAAGGCCCAGCAGTCCACCACTCTGCATACTGAAGTGGAAGGTTCTGGTCTCTTTGAAGGCTCAGTTGTGTCATGAGTGGTGTTTTGCTGAAAGCTGTCTTGTGAGGGGTCACGTGATGTTTTTTTCTGGGAGAGAGGGCATGGGATGTTTTGGTGGAGCAGACAAGTGAGAAGGCGCCGTGGTGGTGGGGAGGAGTATTAAAAGAACCGAGGACAGTGAGGTGAGGCTTTGGGCATGTCTGCACCGTCCGTGCGACACTTCACTGGTCTTTGCTGGACTCTGCTGGCCTTTGTTGATCTTCACTTCCTTGAGAGAAACGTTCCAGAGAACTTCCCGTGGTACTCCGGTTGATTCTGGCCACTTCCGCTGACTTGTGTGGATTCGTTCATGTGCTGTCTGGTGTTGGCTATTGGACTGGACTGCTGGGATCCTGACAACACAGAGTGGAACTGGCCCGAGGAACTATGTCTAAGCAGGTCCACAACGCCTTTTTCCTGTTAACATCCTTTCTCCCCTTCCTCAGGTCGGTGGGTTAGAAGTGAGGTTGACGTGTTTAAGACCCTAAATGAAAACGGTTTTGAAAAATCAAAGCCTACAGCATACCCCCGCCATACCGTACTCCATTGCC
Organism: Acomys minous; assembly: GCF_964271855.1. Classification (NCBI taxonomy): domain Eukaryota; kingdom Metazoa; phylum Chordata; class Mammalia; order Rodentia; family Muridae; genus Acomys; species Acomys minous. The sequence goes on from NC_140493.1 coordinate 24,847,132, forward strand.
CGTCCCACCCCACCAGACAGGGCTCCTCTCTGTCACCGCTGCTGTGACACATGGTAGAGTACAGACTGTCATCTTCAGACCTGAGCCCGGTGATGGCGGGAGTGCATACCACACCTCTGCTGTGTCAGGGAGGGGAGTAGAGAAATGGACATGGAGGCCAGAGACTAGGACGTTACAACATAGGAGCTATGCAATTTGTTTACTTGGCAGATCTCCGGTTAGGTTTGTGGACTGGTCAGTGAGCCCCTGGCATCCTCCTGTCTTGCCTTCCCTGCTCTGTCATTCTATCCCTGTACTACTAAGCTCTGGGAGGGGGCAGAAAAGAGAGGGAGGGATGGAGGAGGAGGAAGATTACAGGTGTGGGGAGGGAGGGAGGAGGAGGAGGAGGAAGAGGAGGAGGAGGAGACATGACTGTCCCTGGCATGGCACAGAGGCCAGAGGACCACTTGCATAAGCCTGTTCTTTCCTTCCACCATGAGGGGGTCCGGGGGATGGAACTCAAGCAGCTTTAACCCCTGAGCCATCTCCTCACCTAGAGCAACATAGCCTGGTCTCCTCCCACTGCACCGCCTCTAATCCTAGTCATCTTCCTTTCTTATAAGTTTACCTTCAAGATGGTTGTATGAAGGATACGAATGAGACCGTAGAGATAACAAATGGCCTCGGGAGTTGGCTTTTCGTGCTCAGCACAGTTTTATCTGCAGACTCAGGTGATCAGAACTGCAGATAGCCCAGGGGTGCCTGGTCATGTTCCTGGGGGAGGAAGGGCTCCTTCATCTCTCACCCAGCAGCGCCTTATACACAGATACCAGGATGCAAAGCTTGGGGCTTGGAGAGTGGGCTTTGGACTAGGACACCCCTGAGTTCAACACCTAGGGCAGAGCAAGCAGATGACGTCATGTTCAGGGCAGAGCAAGCAGATGACGTCATGTTCAGTTGTTTGTTTCTTCATTTGTAAAGCAGGGACCGAGGTAGCACCCTTCGTATATGGTTGTTGTGGAAATTAAACAATTCAGTGCGTGGTCTGTGTTTAGTTCCCAGCCTGTCATTCAATCAGAACATAATTCACAATTATTGATTATAATTAAGACTGTGCACACACTGAACCAAATTGCAAAGTCTGGGATGAGAAAATTCAAGCTAACAAAGTATTCAAATCAGGGAGTGGTGGCACATTCTAAAATAAATGATTCTGCTTATTTTTCCCCCCCTCAGAGCCATCCCATAATTTCTTCCCAAATAATGAGCTCCCCAGACTCATTGAAATACAAATATTTGAAAACAATGCAGCAGAACCCACCGACGACTCTGCATCCATTCAAATGTAGTCCCAGCCTCTCTCGGGGACAATAGAGACTGGATGGGCTGGGACAATAGTTATTGCGCGCCCACTGTATGTATGCCAGGTGCTGGTCTAGGTGCCAGGAAGGCAGCAGAGAAGAAAACCAGACACCTCCTCCTGGCAAGATCGATGCAAAGGAGGAAGGCCTTCTATTTCCCAGCTCCGCTCCAGGCTGTGGAGGTGACTGTGCACACAGATGAAGCCTGCAGCCAGCAGCAGGCAAGCCGTGCGATGGTGACCTTGGGGACACATGGACATGCCCTTTGCTTTAGTTTTTCAGAAGCAGAACTAGCCCTCCTCTTCTTGGCTTGACTGGCCGTCAGGGAATGAGTCTGACGGGCCATCTGGTCCTCTCCCCACTGCCATACTTTAGTCCCTCTGGTGTGTGGATGTGACCTCAGGACGTACCACCCTCAAGTCGAAGGGGTACCTGGGACCTCGGCTTCCCGTGGTTCCCACTGAACATGGTGACTTGCAGAGGCTGACTTTCCTCCCCTCCATCCCTGCTGGGCTGCCTGCGCTTCAGTCCAGAGATGCGTGGCAAGAGCTGCAGTCCGACTGCAAAGCCAGTTTTCTCTGGGGGATACTAACTGGCCCATGACCTTGGCCTCATTAGCTTAGAACTCTCCACCTGAGCTGCCTGGATCGGGGCCAGCCAGAGAAATTAGCTCAGCCCACAGGCCCCCGGGAGAGGCATCAGGCAAAAATAGATCAGAGAGAGCCAGAGACTCCTTGTGCAGGAGGGCCCGCGGAGCCTGTCGGCTCTGGCTTCGTCCTACCTCTGCAGATGGAGGCTGAAGCCCGGGAGAGCAAGGTCATATTGCCATCAGTGCAGGCCTGAATGAGAAGGGTCTCCAGACTCCCCAAGTCACCCCTCACCTGGACATCCCATCAGGCCATCATAAGGGAAAGATGAAAGCTCCTAACAGACAATAAGTACTGTCTACTTTGGCTGGGAGGTGGTGGCGTACACCTTTAATCCCAGCACTCAGGAGGCAGAGGTAGGTGGATTGCCGTGAGTTCAAAGTCAGCTTGGTCTACAAAGTGAGTCCAAGACAGCCTAGGCTACACAGAGAAACCTTGTCTCGAAAACCAAAAAGAAAAGGAGAAAGAGAGACAGAGACAGAGACAGAGAGAATCTCCAACAATGGAGTCATTAATTATAAGATATTTGTTGGGTTTGCTTTTATTTACAAAAAAAGGCATATAAAAGGTGAAAATTAAAATGGCCTGTAAGAAAATGTCTGTGGATTATTAAATATATAAGAGAGGCAGTGTTGCATTGCATGCTAGCTAAAAGGGGACCTCCACTGCCTGCAGTCAAGTCCCAATTTCCACCACCACCACCACCACCCCCGTTCCACGGTAGGTGTCATCAAGCAGGTTATTCAGCCTCTCTGTGCCTTGCCTGGAGAGTGGGGAGAAGAGCAGAGGCTGCTGAGGCTGAGAGGGAGTGGGAAGCAGAGCTCCCCAAAACACTGGAAGCCAAGACCACAGAGGAACAGCACTAGGACGGCTGTTGCCAGGAATGTCAATGTCACGGGCACGGAATCAAAAAAATAGCAAAAAATTGCTAGCCTGGAGTGTGGGCTCTAAGGCAATCAGTGTTAGCAGCTCTCTCTGGAGCGTACAGGAAAGAAGCTGTACAAGTAAGTGTGTGTGTGTGTGTGTGTGTGTAAGTATAATTGTGCATTTGATTGTATGTGTGTGAGCATCTGTGTGAGTGCATGTGTGTATACATGTGCATGTGTACATGCACATGCAAGTGTGTGTATGTGTGTGTGTATGTGTGTGTGTGTGTGTGTGTATGTGTGTCAATATCCCTTTAAGGATGGCGTCAGAGCACTCTGCTTATGCCAAGGATACTACATCTGGGCATTTCTCCTTTTCATCCGGTTCTGAGGCACTCCTTCTACTTAAGGGCTCCACAGCACTCAGTTTATCACTGGATCTGTGCACTAAGCCAGACCCCAGGAGACGATGGTAGAGCACAGAGGAGTGGCTCTGCACAGCTGAAATGGAGGAGTGTGCCACACAAAAGCAGCATGTGGGGGGAAGGCTGTGGCTTCGATGCTCAGCTACACAGCTTGATGCAAATGAAGGCTTCTGCTCATTTAAGGACACGGTCCACCTCGAGACCTCTTGGCTTCACTATAACTACCCATCATTAGAATCCCGCTTGTGGTGAAGGCTAGAGCTGAAGTCAGTTTCCATGGGTCTTACCTTAGCAGGGCCAGAGTGGAACAGTCACACACACACACACACACACACACACGTGCTTTGCGCATACGGTATGCCATGCTCTAGTGCCACCTGCAGTGGGCAGTCTGTGCCTGATCCTATAGGAAGTGGCACTCCCCAGCTGCCTGCTCTGATGGATCCTCTTGTCAGGTCTTTCTCTGCCCCTAGCTGCAGCTAATGCAGCGGTTCATGGCCCCAGGGTCTGTGGTCAGGGATAAAGGAAAGAAGATTGCTGAGCAGTCTCAGTGAGCCCAAGGCCATGATGGGACAAGCTTGCTGGACCAAGGGCAAGGCTAAACTTCAATGAGAGCTGGCAGAAGAGAGCTTGGGTCCCTGCTCAGCCCCGAGTCCTTGTCCAGTCTGATTTCTGGCCTCTCTTAGAAAGAAGCTCAACTCATCTGCTGTGTTTCTATGGGACCACTGTGAGATCACCATGGTAACCAAGCATCCCTTTCCTTAATAAGGCCCCTCTTCCCACCCTGCAGCTTCCCCTAAGGGCTCTCTCCTACTTGATCAAACGTACTCTTTTTGCGTGTATGACGGGATGTCAGCCTTGGACCAAGGTCATTTTTTATGAGTAACCCCTCCCCTGCACAAGTTGTCACTACAGACTGCATCATAGCCTGGCCTGATCTGTTTCTCTAACTTAAGTGTATTTGTCAACTTGTGAGGTGTATCCAAAAGGAAAATAAAAGCAGATCCCTACCTCACATCACACAAAACTGGCCCAAGCAGCAATGTGAAAGACAAGCCCTTCAGGCTCCTAGAAGAAAAATAATGTAAAATAATGGCTCTATGGCCTGACCCTGGGGCAGGGAAGGATTTCTTTCTTTCTTTCTTTTTTATTTTTTGGGTTTTTTTTTGGGGAGGGGGGTTGTTTGGCTGGTTGGTTGGGTTTTTATGTTTTGTTTTCTTTTTGTTTTGTTTTTCAAGTCAGGGTTTCTCTGTGTAACAGATCTGGCTGTGTCCTGGACTCTCTTTGTAGACCAGGCTGGCCTTGAACTCACAGAGCTATGCCTGCCTCTGCCTCCTGAGTGCTGAGATTAAAGGTGTGTGCCACCACACCTGGCTAGGGAAGGATTTCTTGTTCCTTTTCTTCATAGGTTGTGTTGTTGCTTATTGAGAAAAGATCTCCCCTAAGTGTCCCAGACTTAAACTTGCTATCCTCTTGCCTCTACCAGCCAAGTACTGAGATTCAGGCAAGAATTTCACATGGTTAGTTAGTTAGTTAGTTAGTTAGTTAGTTAGTTAGTTAGTTAGTTAGCTAGTTATCTACTTTTAGGGCAGTGGGGTTTGCACATGACAGGCAGGTGGGTAAGTTCTCTACCACTGTGCTACACCCCCACCCATTAAGGAATAACTCTTGAGGAGAAAAAGAAGGCGCCTAAGCCATTTGATAAAAAGGATTAAGAGGGGCAAGAAAGACAACTCAGCGGGGAAAGGCACTTGCTGCACAAACATGGCAACCTGAGTTCAATTCCCCAGGACCCACAAAAAAGAGAGAGAGAGAGAGAGCGCGCGCGAAGAGCCGAGGAGAGGAGAGAAGAATCACTAGAAAGGGTCCATGCTCTTTGGAACCGAGTGGCCTCCATTCTCAGCCGCCTTCTTTCCTTTCACCACCTCTGCAGCTGTTGGCACCTAGCGATGGAATCACTGCAGAAAGGCAGTCGGCACCGGCTGGCTCTGAGCATGTTTGCTCCCATCCCAGACCCTTCCCAGACACAGGGGGACTGGAGCACAGCTTGCTCTGAGCAGGAACTTTTCTCTCCTTTTTAAATTTATTTTTTAAACACACACAGGTATTTTTGTCTGCAGGTATGCTTGCTTAGTGCTCATCGAGGGCAGAAGAAGGAACTGAATCTCCTGGACAGAGTTACAGACGGTTGTGAGCTGTCCTGTGGGTGCTGGGAACCGACCCCAGGTCCTCAACAAATGTTAAGCAACTGGACAGACTTATTCCCCAAGACTGGAAGGGATTGGGACCAGCTGTGTTAGAAGCTGCTCAACAGGTACAGTGGTTATCGTGGTGGAGAAACGAAGCCACAAGGATAGAACAACAAAATACAACAAGGGGGACGATCTCAGAGGCTGCTGCTCAGTCAGTCTACCTCCAGGTTCGATGAGAGACCATGTCTCAAGAACCAAGGTTGAGAGCCATAGAAGACACCAACGTAGACCTCTGGCCTCCATCACTACTTATATGCCTGTATGCGACACACACACACACACACACACACACACACACACACACACACACCAATGTAATCCAAATATCCATTAACAATTGAATGCACAAATAGACTGAAAGATGTGTATGGTCATGGATTAGAATAATACATAGCAAAGCAGAGGATTAAAGTGAATAGGCTACATATACGAGCTGAAAAGCTATGGAAGGATGTGTTCAGCAGAAAGATCAAAGCAGGCCAAACTGAACACATACGATTACTTACTTGCATGGCAGTACAACAAAGGAGGACAAGAAACAATTAACATAAAATGCAGAGGGCTGGAGAGATGGCTCAGCGGTTAAGAGCACTGTCTGCTCTTCCAGAGGTCCTGAGTTCAATTCCCATCACCCACATGGTGGCTCACCACTATCTACACTGGGATCTGATCCCTCTTCTGGCATGCAGGTGTACATGCAAATAGAGCACTCATATACATAAAATAAAATATTTTTTTAATGTAGAGATAGCTGGGCGTGGTAGCACACACCTATAATCGCAGGTAGATCTCTGTGAGTTTCAGGCTAGCCTGGTCTACAGAGCCGAGTGCAGGACAGCCAGGGCTACATAGAGAAATCCTGTCTCAGGAAAAAAAAAATGTAGAGATGCTTGGCACAGTCATGGAGAGTGAGTGAAGGGAGCCGTGATGGAGAGGCACGTGACGTGCCTAAGACACTGAAACACTGGAGGCTGAAGAAAGGGCTGCAGTTAAGAGCACCTACTGCTCTTGCAGAGGACCTAGCTTTGGTTCTCAGCGCCCGCAAGGGTGGCTTTCCACCACCTGTCATACCAGTTCCAGGGACCTGAAACCCTCTGGCCTCTGTGGGCAGACCAATAGGTGGTACACATAAAATTATGCAGGAACACATTCATGCATATAAAATAAACATATAAATAATTTTTCTCATGCGAGTAGTGTCGACATAGGAGTATCCTGCATTATTATTTAAACTATTTTTATATATTATGTATACAAATTTATTTCATTAAAAATTTTTGTTCTTTAGAGAGGCACCGGAGAGGTGGCCTTTCCTTCAGCCATGTGAGGTTACTACAAGAAGCAAGAAGAGGCCTTCACTTCCTTCCTTCAGGAGCCAGCCATCTCCTTGACCTGGGCTGTCTGCCTTCAGGGTTCTGAGGACTGTATACGTGTCGTTTAAGCTGCTTGGGCTGTGGGATTATGGGTGTCATATGCCAAGCTCCCTGGGACAGAGATTTGTAAACTCAAGGGCCGTGGAGAGAAGCTGATATTTGTCACAACTAGGGTAGCTAGACCATAGCCCAGGAGAGTCTGGGGAGTCAGAATTGAAGACCACAGGATTCTGGAGCAGGTTGAGCACCATCCTTGTGGGTCATTTTGGCCAAGAGAAATCTAGAAAACACACTCACATTCACACACATTGACACACACACTCACATATACATACTCACACACACATATACACAATCACACATGCACACACACACACACACACACAGAATCTATTACCCAAATCCACCAATTTAACCTAACTTGGGCACAGCCAAGACATAAAAGAGGCAGCTAGAATCCAAGAAAAGCCACGGATACTGTACCTGCATCTGGGAAGTGACATTCCCTGAGGCTGCTGGGATTTGAGCTGGTTTCAAAGGCAGCAAAATCTATAAGGTCAGAGCCCTGCAAAGCTGAGAGAGACTCCCTGAGCCAGTGGGAGGATCAGGGTCTCAGAGCTCCAGTCAACTGTGGCTGCGACCTTGGTAAGGTCACTTGGCCTCTCTGACCCTCAGTGTCTTCGTTGGAAAAACAGAGGTGATAATGAATTCCATGTGCCCTGGATCCACACTGTCCTTAGTCTAACAGAATCACCAGAACCCCTGGGGACCTCCAGCCAACCTGCAGGAGTGGCAGTGCATGACACAGGGTGAGACCCAGCCTAGTGCACACTCTCATGCATGTGGAGGGGGCTGATCTTGGGGAGCCCTAGCCCCCCTATCCTCTGTAGGTGAGTGGGCAGCCCAATTTAGTGTTCGGGATGCGGGCACACTTCAAGACTAAGGTCACACACTGATCTTCACCCTCAAGCACGAGCTAAGGGAAGACAGTGGCTCCACTCCATCTTGGTGGACACTAGAAGGGACATGGGAACAACTATAAAAGTGGACAGAGGAGGCTGGCCCAGCTCTGTCCTCCAGCACCTCTGGCCCCTCCCCCTCCCCACTGGTGCCTCTGCCTTCTGTCAGGCCTGCCTCCCTTCGGTCTGCTTCAGGAATGCTGGTAACCCGAGACTCCTCACCTTGATCCTGGCTCCAAAACACACATTCAAACAGAAACAGGCCTGCTGCCACAATGTCCCAGCCAAGTGGAAAGCTTCCTGCCTGCACAAAGATGGGAGATGTGGGCCCTGCGAAGGAGGACAGGCTCTCCCTGACCCAACCTCCCTTCTCTGAGCCTGTCCCACTTCCTCTGCCCTTCCAGACCCTTCCAGATCTTTCCTCTGGCTCTCAGCTACAGAGAGGGAAATAGGGAGAGGAAATCCTTTGATCCCTTAACACTTTTCCTCCCTCTCCTTCTGGGCCCCCTGCTTCCTCTGAACTCTGCCCTTCTGCTTTCCTAGGGCTCCAGCCTCCTTGTCTCCAGAAGCCTGTCTTTTTTGGGGTGGGTAGGGGGTTGGTTTTTGTTTTTTTGTTTTTGTTTTTTCCGAGACAAGTTTTCTCTGTGTAGCCTTGGCTGTCCTGGACTCGCAGTGTAGACCAGGCTGGCCCCAAACTCACAGGGATGGCGTGCCTCTGCCTCCCATGTGCTGGGCTTAAAGGCTTGTGCCGCCACGCCCAGCTTCAGAAGCCTGTCCTTTATTCTGTGAGCGGTGACAGTTACGATGGCAACTGGGCAGTGAGCCTCTTTTCTGTTTATATATCCCTTTCCCACTGTTCTTGGATTTTAAAAAAATATTTATTATATATACAGTATGCATCAGATCACATTATAGATGATTGTGAGCCACCGTGTGGTTGCTGAGAATCAAACTCAGAACCTTTGGATGAGCAGTCAGTGCTCTTAACCGCTGAGCCATCTCTCCAGCCCCCTGTGCTCGTTTTTTGTTGTTGTTGTTGTTGTTTGTTTGTTTGTTTGTTTTTTCTCCCGGCCACACCCTGAGGTATCTTGAAGGGGATCCAAGAAGTAAGAAATTCAAGTGGCTTGCTCAAGCACAAAGCCAGGACGCTCAGGAGGCCTGATCTGGTTCCCTGAGCCCCCCTCCCTGCTCCCTCCCCCCCATTTTTTAAAGATCTATTTGTTATGTATACAATGTTTCGTCTGTAGGCCAGAAGAGGGCACCAGATCTCATTATAGATAGTTGTGAGCCACCATGTGGTTGCTGGCAATTGAACTCAGGACCTTTGAATGAGCAGCCAGTGCTCTTAACCTCCGAGCCATCTCTCCAGCCCGCCCCAGACCTTCCTGCTGTGTTTCCGCATGACCCAGGGAGCACATCTGGCCGCATCAGAAGCATGGAAAGCTGTGGGGCTACCCATGCAGGGAGGGGCACGTGGCAGTCGCTCAGGAAACCCTGACAGAAGGCATAATCTACACAGTCAGAGAGAGGCTCTGGGCAGGGAAGCTAGGCAGGTCCACTGGCAGAGCGCCCCCTGCTGGATTCTCTCCTTCCGTGGTTCCAGCTGTAGCCACCGCTTTCCTTTTGTGGGGTCCTTGCCCCACATCCAGAAACGGAACAATAGGGAGGTGTACGAGGTGTTCCCTTCTAACTCCAGCATGCTGCAGGCCACTGTTTCCCCCACCGCTTCTCTGTAGTTCCAGTGTCCTGGCTTTGCCATGCTCTCTGCCAGGCGTCCTACCGCAGCCCTTCCAGCCTGATGCCCAGGTGACAAGAAGGAGAGGCAGAGTCTCATATGGCCGTGGGACGAAGAAGAGAGGTCACTCCTGCAGCTTGGAAAAGCATCTCCCTGCTCCTCTCAGGCATCTTCCTTCATCTCTTCTCCTGTCAATCATCCAATCCAAACGTGCCCCGCCCCGCAAAGGGAAAGCAGACAACTGCATGGACAGGAGTGACTGGACTTGTCCCGGCGGGACAGGAAGTCCCCAGACACACACGCACACACAATGGGTCTCTGTAGCGAAAGCAGACAATGGAGATATTAATAGCAGCGTGTTCTGTCGCCACAGTTGACAGGCGTCGCTTAAGCACTGACTGGCGTTTGGTAGCCCACTCAGTACCATGTGCTCAGTTTGCCTGTTGAAAATGATCGAGTGCCTGCCCTGCTCTCCCTTCTCCTCCTCTCCCCTCCCCTCCCCTGCTCTGCCTTCCCCTGCCCTTGGCTGTGTGACCTTAAGCACATAGCCTAACCTCTCTGAGTCTCAGACTTCACATCTATAAAATGGGGAGAAGAAAAATAAAAATAAAAATAAAAAAACCAAAACGATTCCTTCCCAGCTTTTCTCAAATCCTCAAAATATCACTGCCAGGACAAAGTGATATGTAAAACAGACTGAGACACACACTATGAACTCTGTGAATACAGACATCACACAATCACACATGCCCTTTAAACTCTAGGGTCACATACCTCACATGAATGTATTACATCTTCCAAAGTGTCTCTCTTGTCCCCAGCTAATCCCCTTCCTACTTTTCCAGCTCTAGGGATTTCTCCTCTGTCACCAAAGACATAGCACCAGTTGACAGGGCTGGGGGGAGTGGATGGACACAGCGGATGTGTCAGAAGTGCTCCATCACTATCATAAACACCTGAGAAAACCATTTTGAGGGACAGAGGATTAGCACTGCCTCATGGCTTTTGAGGTCTCAGCTTGGTCTGCTGGCTCCATTGCTTCTGGGCCTCTGTAAAGGCAGAGCTTCATGGTGGGGGGTGGGGGGGTACGGTGGTGTGCGAGAAAGCAGAAGAGAGTGAATGGGTGTACGACACCCCCTTCTAGGCCAGATGTGGTGGTGCACACCTGTAATCCCAACACTCAGGAGGCAGAGGCAGGCAGATATCTGTGAGTTCGAGGCCAGCTTGGTCTACAAAGTGAGTCTAGGACAGCCAGGGCTCTGATACATAGAGAAACCCTGTCTTGAATCGCCCCCCCACCCCACCCCCAGAAAAAGATACCCCCTTCTAGGACACATACCTAGTGACTTCTTCCAAAAACCAGACACCACCTCTTAGTTCCCAATGACACCATCAGCTCCTGGGTTTAACAGCACCGGTCAGGAAAACAATAAAGCCGACCATGTGGGGTTTGTCGGTTTGTCGAGGGTGGGAGAGGGAAGCAATGGAATGAGAAACAGTGAGAGTCCAGCAGGGGGCGCTCTGCCCACAGGCAACACTCAGAAGGGCGTTGAGTAATCGTTCTCAACCTGTAAGCTACCCTCTTGGGGTTCAAGAACGACCCTTTCACAGAGATCAAATATCAGATATCCTGCATATAATATATTTACACTACGATTTATAACAGTAGCAAATTTACAGTTATGAAATAGCAACTAAATAATTTTATGGTTGGGGGGCAGGGGGTCACCACAACACTAGGAATTGTATTAAAGAGTTGCAAGCATCTGGAAGGTTGAGAAGCACTAGTGTAGAGTAACTAAGCTGGGGCAGATGAGGCAGCTGACCCACCCCACTGCCATGTTCTGAGAAGAGGGGAGCTCAGCTGTGTTTTAAAGCCCGGTGGATATTTGACGGTGCATAAGACACGGCCCTTGTTCTCAAAGGTCTCTCACCTGTGCAGCCCAAGGGAAGCCTACACCTTAGACAGCTGCCCTCCTACTAAGCCTTGCTGTTGAACCCGTATTTACATTTTAATTGAAAGAAGAATCTGGTATAAGCCCTCACGTATTTATAAAGGTCTTTATTTACCGCCTCACAGACTGGTTTTGGCCAGGCAAAGACTTTTAAGTTCCAAACATGTCCAGGAGACCTTTGAAGAGCTAATCCAATTAGCCCATTGTCTCCCGGAATTCAGTACAACTGATGCAAACTCTGACTCCCCCACAACTCATGTCTTTGCCAGCAATCTCATCGCTAAGACTCCATCTTACCCTGGATGCCCATGAGTTCCATCACGAGCAAGTAATCTTCTTCTATTATTTCTTAGATTGTTTCTTCCTTTAAATTATCTTGCCGGGCATGGTGGCACACGCCTTTAATCCCAGCACTCGGGAGGCAGGCAGACTGCTGTGAGTTCGAGGCCAGCCTGGTCTACAAAGCAAGTCCAGGACAGCCAAGGCTACACAGAGAAACCCTATCTCGAAAAATATATATATATATATATTTGTTCTTTTAGGCAGGCATTAGAATATATGGTTGTCCGACCCGTCTGGTAACTCATGTTGCTAGAATTCTGCTTCAGTCTGCCCACCTGTGATGTCAATGCTTACCTGCCAGGGGGCGTGGCCCTGCCCAGGGCTATATAAAAGGACAAACTCTCATGGTCTCTCTATCTACTCTCTGTGTCTCTCTCTTCTTCTCACTCTTCCTGTCTCTGTCTCTCTCTGGGGTCCCCCTTTCCCCCTTTCCTTCTCCCCACCCCCACATGCTCATTTAATAAACTCCTCTATAACATAATCTCTGGCATCTGGCACCTTATTATCTTAATTCCTATTATCCTATATCATTACCTATTGTCATTCTCTTTATATTAAACATAAAACATGTTGTGTAACTTTTCTTTCTTTCCCATTTTCTGTATTTGCTTCATTTGGGGGGCTGTTTGTTTACATCTATGCTCACCATATTATTCAGTCTGTTTTACCTACTTTTCTCAAAGCTGCCTGTTACTTAAGCTAAGTTGGGTTCTTTAACAAACAAGTCTTTAAAAACTGTTTCTGAGCAGGACGATGATGGCACACACCTTTACTCCCAGCCCTTGGGAGGCAGAGGCAGGCGGGTCTCTGAGTTCGAGGCCAGCCTGGTCTGCAGAGCGAGTCCAGGACAGCCAGAGCTATTACACAGGGAAACTCTGCCTCAAACAAAACAAAAAGGTTCTGTGCAAAAAAAGTATTTGGAACCTGATACTGGAAAGTACCTGCAGGGCCACCAGGGCAGCAAGATGAGGAAGAGAGGCAGCCAAGGAAGTATGTGTTGTCAAGTCAGCCATCCCAGTCAACCATGCTGGGAAATGCCAGGGCAGACCACACTGGGACTCATTCCAAGCAAGGAGTGGGAGATCAGGGTGTTTCATGACAGGTCCTATCGACCATTGGCTGAGGGCGACTTCCAGGACAAAAAGTGTTAATCCTTTGCTGCATCAGGTAGGTGGACAGTCAGTAAAGAGAACGCTAGGGTGGAGCGAGGAAGGAAGCCAAGTAAAGAAATACAGCCGCTCCCAGTTAGAGCCGAGTCTCTGTGAACGGAAGTGGTGTGAGGAGCACACTTGAGCGAGGGATCCATACAGTTGAATTAATGGCTACTGTGGTTGTCTCCTGCGCCTCTGAAGACTGGCTAATGACTTCTATTATACGCCTTTCTATGTCCTTAAGTGCTGGCCCATGTTTTATGGAGCTTGGTGTTGCTCTTTAATGGTTTTGTCTTTTATTGCTTTGAGAGGCCTTTGTCACTTGCCTGGAGCCAGTGTGAGGCCGAGACCATGTGTGGCACTCTGCTCTCAAGGCTGCCTTGGGGACAGGGATGTCTCCTCTTACTCCGGGGTTCCCGCAGCTGCCCAGCACCACTCCGGTTCCTATTTCTCCCAGCCACATCTGAGACTTGGTCCTCAGGCTTGAAAGTCAAGAGCCACTGCTTACTGCTTCCTGGCAGAACGGGGAGAGAGAGGGGTCAACAAGGCTTACTGTTCTAGGTGCTACTTCCCAAGACAGATTTTCTTTTTTTCTTTTTTTTTTTTTTTTAAGTTTTTAAAAGTATTCCTGAATGCTACAAATGTGGGTGCCAGCCCCACGTAGTGACCACGCCTGTAATCCCAGCACACGGGAGTCTGAAGCTCCAGGACAGCCTTGCAAAACAAGATTCGGATGTCGGACCTGTGCTCTCATTGAACCTGGTTATGTTGGTGAGATGAACGAACGGGCAGCTACGTTTGCCAGGTGTGGCCATGGCCATTCCTGCCACTCCTGCCGAATGTGGCATCTGTGTTTTCCTTGAAGTTGCACAAATCACACCAGATGTTCCAGGAGTTAGGATCAGAGAGTTATAGCACTTGGGACATATTGTTTAATTTTTTTTTTCCCAGTTGGAACCTCATGTGACCCAGGCTGATGGATACCTTTGAACTCCTTGTCTCACTTTTATCTCCCAAATGCTGGGATTTCAGGTGGACGTCTACACACGTGGCTTTATGTGGTGCTAAGGACCAAACCCAGGGCTTGGTGCATGCTGGGAAAGCACACTAAGATCTGAGCCAAATCCCCAGGCCACGGTGTTACATACCATTTACCTAATAACCTATGTATTATATGGAATACACTAACAGTCAAAATTATTTATTTGACTGAAATTTGAAATTAGCTGAGAGTCCTGTACTTTATCTGCCTACCATGCTGAGAACCGAGGCCTGGGGACTCCTGTGTGTCCAGGACTAACCAAGCCCCTTTGTGGAAGCCTTTGTTTTTAGGGTTCCTCCTTGTTTATTTTGAAAAAAAAAAAAGGTCCACAGCAGGGCCATGGCAGTTAATGTCTGGCATGTGGAAGGAGCACAGTAAATATTTACAGACTGACGTAATGAGCTTAGATGCTAGGCTTCCTGCTCTGCAGAGGTCGGAGTCCACAGAGGGCGGAAAAAAGAGGCATGAGACACACACCTGGGTTTCATGGTGAGGGCAGGCATGAAAGGCTTCTAGGGTGAAGTCAGACCTGACCTGGGAGTAGAAGGGACAGCCAAAGCTTCTAGAATGTGGTGAGACCTGAGCTGCAGGCAACTAAAGCAAGTGTCAGGAGAGGGGTGAGCTTGGAATCTGAGGGGTCGGCTGGGACCAGTCAGGCCTCGAGGATGTGGGCAGAGAGTGTTATCCTCTGTGGGGGACGGGGACAACAGAAGGGCTTGAGCTCAGGAACAGTGAAAGGAGGATGTGACACTGCTGTACCCAGATTGTGAGACACTCCCCCCCACCAAGAAAAAGACCACCAGGACTCAATACCAATGCAATACACACGAGGACCTTTAATTTTTCTACTCAAGTCGGGCTCTGGCCAGTCACCAACACAGTGGTATCCAGAAAGAACCTCGAACTCTGAGCTGAGGGTAAACTTATGGGTTCCTATCCCTCCCAGCACCCCAAAGCAGGGGAGTTCCAACCTGGCAAGCATCTATTGGTTGAGTAACATAAGGAGGTCTAATGTCTAAAGGTGACAGGCTACAGAAATAGGCTCCAAGACCACCCATGGCTTAGCTTTCTTTGTTCTCTTTGTTCACTTGTCCATGGAAGTGTCTGGTTTCTTATTAGCCCTATCTCCAGCAGGCAGAAAGGAATGTGGCCATAAAACTGGGTCTCTTATCAACTCTATCTCCCGTGGGACCCTTCAGGTCAGTCATTAGGCAACGCTATCTCTGATGGGGCTGCTCTTTGCAGCTGGCCAGATTATCTCCTGTGGGCCTGTTTCTTAACCTTTGCCCCTGAAATCCAATTTTAGTTCTTCTGGCATCTCAACACCTGCATCCTAACACAGGGTTTTCTTTCTGTGGGGGAAGGGGAGCCTAACACTCAGGCTCATTAAGTCAATCTGTAAATGTGACATTATCTTTGTAAGCTCTCCTTTCCCAAGATAGCTCTCATCCTTTTGTTCCAAAGAGACAGATGCCCAGTATGATCAAAGCTGCCACCTTCTGGTGATGCTCTCAGGGCTCCTTGAGGATGCTTACTTTGTTGCTAGCACAGAGCTGCTGGTGGTGGTGATGGTGTGATGGTGAAACACCATCTAGTGAGATCCTCTAGGGCAGTGGTTCTCAAACTTCCTAATGCCTCAGCGCTTTAATACAGTTTCCTCATGTTGCGGTGATCCCAACCATAAAAGTATTTCCTTGCTAGCTGGGAGGTGGTGGCGCACGCCTTTGATTCCAGCACTCGGGAGGCAGGGGCAGGTGGATCTCCGTGAGTTTGAGGCCAGCCTGGTCTACAGAGTGAGTTCCAGGACAGCCAAGGCTACACAGAGAAACCCTGTCTCAAAAAGAAATTATTGATGGTCTTAGGGGACCCCTGTGAAAGGGTCGTTCGATCCTCCAAAGGAGTCTTGACCCACAAATTGAGAACCATTGCTCTAAGGTGTAAAATATATTGCATGGATTATATCATCTACTTACTGTTGTTGTTATTATTATTTACTGCTAATTACAATTATTATTATTATCACCATCATCATCATTTTTATTATTGGTTTTTCGAGACAGGGTTTCTCTGTACAATGGTCCTGGCTGTCCTGGAACTCTCTTTGTAGATCAGGCTGGCCTCAAACTCACAGAGATCCACCTGCCTCTGCCTCCTAAGTACACCTGGGATTAAAGGTGTGTCACCACATCGTTTATTATTGACTTCTTGAAATAAATATTTCAAGATAAATAATTGTCCCCAGTTAATGGATGAGGAAATCAAAACCAAATAACAGAGAAGAAGTCAAGTTACTTCCTCCAAGTCACACAGCTTTGAGAAAACAAGAGTCTAGGATTCTAGCCTCAGTCTTTTTGGTCACAGAGTCCATACACAGTGGTGAGGAATCCAATAAAAATAGTGAGACCTAGCAGGACATGGTGACACATGCCCAGTACTCGAGAGGCAGAGGCAGACAGATCTCTGTGAGTTCAAGGCCAGCCTGGTCTACAAAGAGAATCCAGGACAACCTGGGTTCTGTATAACAGAGAAACCCTGTCTTGAAAAACAAACGGGGCTGAAGAGATCGCTGAGCGGTTAAGATCACTGTCTGCTCTCCCATAGAACCTGGGTTCAATTCCCAGCACCCACATAGCAGCTCACAACTGTCTGTAACTCCAGGTCCAAGGCCTATGCATATAAAATAAAACTAAATAAATAAAGATTATTTTTAAATTAAAAGGAAAGAAAAACAAACAAACAAAAAAGAGTGAGACTTTGTCTCAAAGAAAGAAACAAAGAAACAAAAAATAAAAACAAGTCTCTGAGTTTGAGGCCAGCCTGGTCTGCAGAGTGAGTTCCAGGTCACCCAAGGCTACAGAGAGAAGCCCTGTCTTGAAAAACCAAAACCCAAAAATTAAAAATTAAAAAAAAAAAAAAGAAAAGAAAAGAAAGAGATGATGGTGGTAGTGGTGGTGATGATGGTGATGGTGGTGATGATGATGATGATGATGATGATGATGATGATGATGATGGTGATGATGAGAAGGAGGGGCAGGAAGAGGACCCAAATGAGAACAAGGGACTTTATACTTCACACACTGCGGTGCTGTCACTTCACTTAAGCCATTCCACTTATTCTTTCATGTTTCAAGAAAGCGCCCCTGGCTCAACAGCACCCGGCCAGGCAGTGGCTCTGGTCCGTAACTAAGGTACTCTTCCTCCCGTTCATCCACACAGTGAAAGGTTAAAGCGGGCAGGCTGGGGAGAGCTGTGGGCAGACGCCTGGGGAGCAGGGGTGCTAGAGAGACCTCGAAGAAGCTACTGGTTACAAAAGGACAGGGCCACCCCTGCTCTATGTGAGCAGTCTTAAAATTCAGGCAGAGTCTGGAAGGAAATAGTATGCCGTCAGAACCGCAGGTGCAGTGGACGTCACGCTGAGGTTTCTCTTCTTGCACCCCGGCATCGTCACACCACTGCCTCAGCCAGGGGAAGCCCCATTAACCTTGATGGCTGTAACTCCTACTAAAAACGTGGCTTTAGTTTTAATTTTATGTTTTGAGGAGATGGCCAGAGAAAAGAGACTATTATATGGGGATTGGTCCAGGTTCCATTGGTAGGACGGGGAACGCTGAGGCGGGTGGGGTGGGGTGGGGGTAATTTACACATGTGTGAGATTATTGCAAGAAGTTGGTTTATGTGCTTATGGGACCTGACTAGGTAAATCCAAAATCTGGAGGGCGGATGATGGAAGGGCTGAAAAGAGTGAGCATGCCCCAG
Source organism: Acomys minous (assembly GCF_964271855.1). Classification (NCBI taxonomy): domain Eukaryota; kingdom Metazoa; phylum Chordata; class Mammalia; order Rodentia; family Muridae; genus Acomys; species Acomys minous. The sequence goes on from NC_140493.1 coordinate 24,864,975, forward strand.
CGCTGCTGTTCACAACGTATTTCCTCCTCTTCCAAGACCCTCCGCTCTTCTTAGACGACTCTTCCAAGGATGAGCTGAGACCCACCCAGGCACTAGGTAAGCCGAGGACGGCGCCAGAGTAAACAGAGACGATGCCTAAAGCCTGGGTGTGTGCACACTGCAGCCTGGCAGAGCTCACATATCATGCAGGCCAACCCCGTGTTGAGAAGAGCCTGGGGGGGCGGGGATCCCAAAGATGTCCTGGGTCTGGATCTGCTCTGCTTGTGATTCTGTACGATCTTAGTGAGCTCCCTATGCCTCAGTTTCCCGACTGTGAAATAGACATAGTTATAGAGCTGTCTGTGGTAAGGCCGTAAAGAGGATCGAAATAACAAGAACGTGAAAGGGGCTTGAAACCAGACAGCACAAAGCTCATTGTGTGCCTTCGCTATGCTGAGCGCCTCACAGAGAAAGTGGGTGGAGTCAGGCTGCCCAAAACTGGTCCAAGGACGTGCGCGCTCCCCCTAGAGGAAAAGGAAGAAAGAATAAGAAGACACGAAGTGGGGTCTTCCTCTTAGGGAACCTGGGCCGCTTTGCTGTGGGGCTTTGCGGCACAGGCACCAGGAGGCAGGAGGCAGCTGAGAGCCGCCTCCGAGGGGCGCAAGAGAGCTTCTGCTGAAGTCGCCGGAGGGAGGCTCGGATCCGCCCAGCAGGCTTTGGGCGTTCTTGGAAAACCCTTGGAAAAAACTGGACTTCCTGCCACGAAAAGGGTGGGGACCGCAAGCGTTTGCAATCCCGGGTAACACTGCGCCTGTAACTGCATTCGCACTGCCAGATTGGGGGACACCCATCACGTGGTCCTGTCTGCTTTACAGGCCAGTCTGAATTTTTTAGAACCAGGCTGGTTTCTCTTGGGTCCCTTGAGGACCCAGGCTTTCAGTCCTTTTCTCTGCTGTAGCCCAGGAGTGTTCCTTCGACTCTGCAGGACAGGAGGGGACCCTTTAGAGCACGCAGGAGGTGGGAGAGTGCGGGCCGATGTTATGTCTGACTTTTGGCACTGCGGGCTGGAAGGAACGGAGGGGCTGAAATGATCCTTACCATTTGATAACACTCTCCAGCCAGGTGTCTGAACCAAAGCTGGTGCCCTTGGCGCAGAAGGAGCAACTCTCATCCTGGGCTCTTTTTGTTTTTGTTTGTTTTTCGAGACAGGGTTTCTCTGTGTAGCCCTGGCTGTCCCGGAACTCACTCTGTAGACCAGGCTGGCCTTGAGCTTAGTGATCTGCCCACCTCCATCGTTGTGGCTGTCCTTCTGGACCCTTACAAGCTACCAGAACCCCATCCACACAGACCCACCAAAGATCTCCTCCTAGCTAGAAAACAAGCAGGTGTGTGTGTGTGGGGGGGTTGGCTGGAGCGGGATTGGAGTTCTGGAAGCAAGCCGACCTGAACCCGGGCCTCTAATCCTGTTCCTTACAAATGCCTCCATGACCTTGACTAATGTCAGATCCCTGAGCCTCAGTCTCCTCATCTACAAGATGGGCATCACATTTCCTACTTGGGGAAAAAGAGATGAATGGGGAATTCCTGGCGCGGAACTGGTGTTCAACACGCAGCCAAGAAATATTTGTTGGCTGAACGACTGAGGAGAGGAGTCAGTCGATCTGTGAATACTGTGCGTAGATAAAATTTCGAGCTCCAGGCCCTGCCAGACTGGTTGCCCAAGGCCTTCAGAAACCTCTCATATTTGTTTATTGTGGCAGGGGAGTTAAAATGTGGCCTGTGGGGCCAAGTCCACACTCTCTCACTTTGGCACTACTAGATGCTGAATTCTGGGCAAATCATTTAGCCTCTCCTGGCCTTAGTATTTTTGTCTGTAAAAGTAAAGATAATGGGGCTTGCTCCGTAAATTGCTAGAAAAGTCAGGAAAGAGCAGGTGAAAAACACTAAGGGCAGTGGACAGGAAGAGCTCAGCACATGCTAGCTGTTGCATAGGCACCATCCTTGATTGTGGTGTTGTTTTTAAAAACAAAATCCCAAAAGTTTGATTTTACCAATAAAGACTCAGGAGCCAGATGCTGAGGTGAAGCCTACTAGCAAGAAGGCACCCAGCTGACCTGCCTACTCAGTAACCTCCCAGAAGGAAAACGGCCCCTCTCCTTTTTCATACTGTCTTTCAAAACACTATAATCTGAATGTCCCTCCTTTCTACTTCCTGTGCATCTCTCTAGCCATCCTCCCGTCTTCCTCTGACTCTCTCTGTTCTCTCCCTCTCAATTGGTTGCTTGCTAAGGCTCTTGACCTATGGTTGACTTTATTTAATCTTGTTTACAGAAAGCTCTTGAATTAAAGGTATATGCTAGGGCTGGGCCACACCACAACTAGAAACAGGCTTTTCCATTACACAATCTCAGGGTTCACAGTGTGGTCAAATATCCTGTAACACTGCGCCACGCACATACACCATCCTGAGAGAGGTCGGGGGATTCCCGAACCATTCACATCTTCAAGCATTTGCCCATCCGCTCAACAAACAAACAGGATGTGTCTACTGTGGGCCAAGTCTCATTGAAACTGTTGGGAATCCAGTCTCAACTGTCTCTGCCCTGTTGGAGGGAACCCTAAAGGATACCAACAGACAAGTGAGGATGATCTAGTAATGGGTGGCCAGGGTCTACAGCACAGGAAGTGGGTGACAGAGAGATGCAGGAAGTCTGTGAGCTCAGGGGCGGTCTCTCAAGTGAGGACGCATTTGAACAAAGATCTGAAGCAAATGGGCAAGTAAGCAGTATAGGTGAGGGTAGGAGTGGGGGCGGGGCGCCTAGACAGAGGGGACAACCAGTGCAAAGGCCCTGAGGTAGGAACTCTTAGCATGGTCAGGGACAAGGCTGGTAAGACCGAGGACAGCCAGCAGGAAGAGGGTGGTAGCGGAGGTCAGGGAGGTGGCAGAGGATGGTGGGATGTGTTTAGCTGAAACAACTAGAAGGAAGTAGAAGCTTTGTTTTGTTTTTTTTTGTTTTGTTTTTTTTTTTTTATACGGAAAACTAGTAAGAAGCAAATCCAGCTGGGTGTGCTGTACCATAAGCTATGTGTCCGTTACAGAGCAGGCAAGACTCCAGGATGGGAGAGGAAGCAACACTGTGGGGCTGCAGTGGCGAGGAAGGGCGAGGCGATCAGGTCAGGACATCCCATCATATCCCCTCATGGGGAGTGGTGTTTCTTACAAAAACTCCGCTTGGCCGGGGATGCACCTCAGTTGGTAAGGCTGCTGTGTTGCACACACATGCCCTGGGTTGCATGCCCGGCACCATGAAAACTGGGCGTCTGAGAGGTGAAGGCAGAAGCGCTCCCCCGAAATCCAGCATGTGGGAGACGGAGGCAGGAGTTTCAAGGTCATCCTCAGCGACATATCCGGTTTAACACCAACTGTGCAACATGAGGCCTTGTTTAAAAAAAAAAAAAAAGATTCTCTCCTTTCCTATCCCCACTGTCCCTTTCACTCTCTGTTCAGGATATCACACTCCTTAGGGAGGCCCTGCTTCTTTGTTTACAGCAATAGGGTCTCTCCCTCCCTCCCTCTCTCTCTCTCTCTCTCTCTCTCTCTCTCTCTCTCTCTCTCTTCTCTCTCTCTCTCTCTCTCTCTCTCTCTCTCTCTCTCTCTCTCTCTCCTTTCTTCTCCCAGCCTCTTTGCAATCTTAAAAATTATTTTTTAAAAATATGTCAAAGACCTTTGATTTATGTGACTTACATTTATAAAAGGTTACCATATCAGGCTTGGCATGGTTGACCCATACTTTTAATCCCAGCACTCAGGAGGCAGATCTCTGTGAGTTCGAGGCCAGCCTGGTCTACATAGCTAGGCCCTATTGTTGTTTGTTGTTGTTGTTGTTGTTTTAAATAACTATAAGTAAAAAGTAAGAGTGTTTTAAAATACTTGTTTATTAGTTTAAAAGGCAAATCATATTGGAGATATGGCTCTGTGGTTAAGAGCACTGTCTGCTCTTCCAGAGGTTCAATTCCCAGCAACTACATCATGGCTCACAACCGTCTATACTGGCATGCAGATGTACATGCAGATAGAGTGTTCATATACATAAAATAAATAAGTGAAAAGCAAATAGTAGGGGCTGGAGAGATGGCTCAGCAGTCATGGACACTTGCTGCTCTCACAGCAGCCCTGCACTGAGTTCCTCAGATGCCCTTGGGCAGTTCATAGTTGTCTGTCTGTCCAGCTCCAGGGGACCCAATACCCTCTACAGGCATAAGCACATGCGCTCATGCGCACATGCATACACACACACACACACACACACACACTTATTATTTTAATCTTTAAAACATTAGTAAATCCTTCACTGTAATATTTTTGTGAAGAAGGAAAAAAAAAGATTCATGGAGAAAATCTGACCCATATGCACTTCACAGGACCTTGCCTCTGGGATAAGAAGAAGTGTTTTGTTATATTTTATTTTATTTTGGTTTTCCGAGACAGGGTTTCTCTGTGTAGCCTTGGCTGTCCTGGACTTGCTTTGTAGACAAGGCTGGCCTCGAACTCACAGCAATTCGCCTGCCTCTGCCTCCAGAGTGCTGGGATTAAAGGTGTGAGCCACCATGCCTGGCAAGGAGAAGTGTTTTAGTAATCTCCCAGGTCATTGTAAATAGTCCTACACTCCATCAGAACTCAGTAAGTAGTTATTGTTTTTTCTTCCTTTTTAAAAAATGTTTTGCCTTAATTGTGTGTGTGTGTGTGTGTGTGTGTGTGTGTGTGTGTGTGTGTGTGTTTTGCCTACCTGTGTGTATGTGCCCCACATGTGTACTTGGTGCTGTCAGAAGCCAGAAGAGGGTGTCAGATCCCCTGAGAATGGAGGTAAAAACAGTTGTGAGCTGCTTTGTAGGTGTTGGGAGTGGAGCCCAGGTCCTAACCACCGAGCCATTGCTCTAGCCCCCTGTGGTAGGCTTTTGTTTTAAAATGTATGTATGTATGTATGATGTATGCATGTATGTATGTATGATGTATGCATGTATGTACGTACATACATATACAGTGCTCTGCCTGCATGTACACCTGCCTTCCAGAAGAGGGCATCAGATCTCATTATAGATGGTTGTGAGCCACCATGTGGTTGTTGGGAATTGAACTCAGGACCTTTGAAAAAGCAGCCAGTGCTCTTAACCTCTGAGCCATCTCTCTAGCCCTTTAGTTTGTTTTGGTTTGGTTTGGTTTTTGTTGTTGTTGTTGTTGTTGTTGTTTTAAATGCATTTATTTGTATGTTTATGAGTGTTTTCCTTGCACGTATGTCTGTGTACCACATGCATGCCTGGTGCCCAAGGAGGCCAGAAGAGGTTGTTGGATCCCCTGAGACACAGTTGTGAGCCACCATATGTGTACTAGCAATTGAATCTCAGTCATAAAGAACAGCAGCCAAGCTAGGCAGTGGTGCCACATGCTTTTAATCCCAGACTCGGGAGGCAGAGGCAGGAGGATCGCTGTGAGTTCAAAGCCATCCTAGTCTACAAAGTGAGTCTAGGACAGTCAAGACTACACAGGGAAACCATGTCTTGAGAAACCGGAAAAAAGAAGAAGAAGAAGAAGAAGAAGAAGAAGAAGAAGAAGAAGAAGAAGAAGAAGAAGAAAGCAGCCAAGTTGGGCAGTGGCAGTGCACACCTTTAATCTCAGCACTCAGGAGGAAGAGGCAGGTGGATCTCTGTGAGTTCAAGGCCTGCCTGGTCTACAAAGTGAGTCCAGGGATACACAGAGAGAAAACCTGTCTTGAAAAAGACAAAAAACAAACAAACAACAACAACAAAAGAGCAGCCAATATTCTTAACTTCTGAGCGATCTCTCCAGACCTCAAAGTGGTAGTTTCTTAAAGATTAGTTACAATGAGGGATGTAAATGTTGTTTCCTCAGATTGGGGCATGAGATGAGAGCTGTATCCAAGCTTTATGAATACATGGCTTGGGCTGAGCCCAGAGCGTTTCTATCTAACTATCCCTAGGCCTGGCCTGGAAGCTTCTAGCATCCATACAATCTAATCTTCTGCAAGCCTGGACCACCTGGACCTTGAAGGCTTCAGCTTGCAGCCTCTGTCTGCTAACCTAGGCCTAGAATGTTTTCAGCTTCTGAGACTGACTGCTGAATAAACTCACCCTTTCTAGCTTGTTCTGAGCTCTGGCTGCCTAGTTCAACTCAGTTGTTCTGGGTCAAAACGCCTCTCCAAGCTGATGGATTCAAACTGACTTCTCTTGGATTCTCACTGAATTGCTCTGCTTGGGAAAACTGCCTCTGAACTCTACAAACTGAACTGCATCTAACTGCCTGCACCAAATTCAACCCGCACGGCACCGAACGGTACTGTGTGACTGCATGAACTCTACCACATTCCTCTCTGTACTGTCTGTCTCACTCCATGCCTGCTCTTAAAGTAGCCGACCCCCTCCCCACCCCCTCCCCACCCCCTCCCCACCCCCTCCCCACCCCCTCCCCTCCCCCTTCCCACCCCCTCCCCACAACCCATCCCTCTCTCCTCTCTCATGAGAGTTGGGCATATCCTATCTCCGACTCATTCTACCAAATCCTTCTCTGATTGGTTACTTTTTCTGCTCCTCACTTAGAGATCATTGTTTGGGATTAAAGGTATCTGCTAAAGCTGTGTCTGTATTCCAGCCAGAGGGATTAAAGGTGTATATCCCAGCTGGATCACGCAGACCTAGATCTTCAGATGTGATCCCTTGACAGAGTAGCCATGCTGCTGGATGAAAATTCCTCTACAGTGTAATATGGTTTCAAGGTCATTGGCGTATTCTTAGTGTATTACATTGCCCATTTAATTTGCATTTTTGAATGGATGTTTCACACATGTTTATGCTTACAGCACTATATGGAAAATACTGAATTACCACATCTCACTAGCACTGACGTTTCACCACATGGTTAAATGTTGAATGGTATCTTCAGCTCCTAATAACACTGGTTTCTATTTCTTCTTTGTAGACAGGATCTTGTGTAGCCCAGGCTAGCCTCCAACTCCAAACTCCTTATGTAATAGACAATGACTGAATTTCTGGATCTCCTGCCTCTACCTCCCAAGTGCTGGGATTACAGGCATGCCCTACCACAACAGGTTTATGCAGTGCTGGGGATCGAACCCAGGGCCTTGTGAATGCTGAGCAAGCAAACCATATCCTCAGCCCTTAACACTCCTTCCATCAGGAAAATAAGACATAAACTCCTACGTAGTGTCTTAGTTTGGTTACAATTGCTGTGGTCAAAAGCAACTTGGGGAGGAGAGGCTTATATAATCTGAGTCACAGTCCACTGAGGAAGCCAAGGCAGGATCTCAAACAGGGCAGGAACCTGGAGGCAGAAGGCCACGGAGGGGTGCTGCTTACTGGCTTGTTCCCTATGGTTTCCTCAGCCTGCTTTCTTATAGAACCCAGGACCAACAACCCAGGGGTGGAGGTGGGCCCTCCCACATCAATCACTAATTAAGAAAATGTTCTGCAGGCTTGTCTGCTTACAGCCTGATCTGTTTTTTGTTTTGTTTTGGTTTGGTTTGGTTTTGTTTTGGTTTGGTTTGATTTTTCCAGACAGGGTTTCTCTTTGTAGCCTTAGCTGTCCGGGACTCACTTTGTAGACCAGGCTGGCCTCAAACTCACGCCTGCCTCTGCCTTCCAAGTGCTGGGATTACAGGCGTGCGCCACCATGCTCAGCCCTTGTTGATACTTCATAACTATAATTTTGCTACTGAGAGACTGTGGTGGGAAATATATATAATATGTAAATGTATATATAAGATTTATTTTATATAATACATCACATATATTATATGATATATATGTATTATATCATATGTATGTGGTTGTATATATATCATATGTGTATATGTATCATATTATTTTATATATAATATATCATATATCATTTATTATACATAATGATATATATGATTTATTAGAGTATCTTACAGGTTGTGGCCCGGATAGTCTAACAATGCCTGTCTATCAACAGCTAGTCCAAGAATCCAATAGTTGCCCAGACCATGAGGTTAGATGTCTCAGCTGGTCTTCAGGATATGCCAGAATCTCAAAGAAGTGGGCTCTAGTGCCAGTGAAGGAGTGGGCTTGCCTGTGAGAGCGAGGGCAAAGAGGGACGCTGCCTCCTCTCCTGCTCTACAGACGCTGCCACCAGAAGATGAGGTCGATAGTACAGGTGTGTCTTCCCACCTCAAGATCCAAAGTGCCGATGGCGCCTCCTGCTTCAGATGATTTCGTTAGGAAGAACCCCTCACGAGGTGTACCCAGATTAGGTTTAATTCATTCCATAAGTAAAGTTGACAACCAAGAGCAGCCACCACCCTGGCATTTTCTCAACGAGGCTCCCTCCTCTCAGAGGACTATTGCTTGTGTCAAGTTGAGCTGAAATCACCCAGCACTGCTGGTATTAGGATTCTGTCAAATCTTCACAGCATCAATTTTCTTAACATTTTAACTTTTGCTCCGTAGCACATCTTTTATCTTTGTCAATCGATACCGACAGTCGTTTTGCTTCGAGCGTTATGCTCATGGCATTTATTTTCAAGAAAGCCCCTGCCAAATACTCATGTCTGAATAAACAAAGCCAGGAGAGGATTTGCTTGCTTCCCCTCACACAGGCTGAGCATCTCCCTAGTGACAACCAGGGCACTTTGCGAGGAAACCAAACGGCTCCGTGCGCATCTCCCATTCCATCCCACAGAAACATCGGGCTCTTTCTGGGGCACGATGCCTGCCTCTAGCTTTCAGGCAACCTAATGGCTCTCTCAGGGAGAGAGGCACAAAGTGACATTGTTTCATGGCCATGGGAGTCTTGCCTGCGGAACCACCTTGTACTCACCCAGCAAGGTTCAACCACAACCTAGACCTTGAGAAACAGTTCCTCTGAACGGGGAGCCAAGTCCTCAAGTCTGTGAGCCTATGGGGGAAAAGATTGTCATTCAAACCATTGTACCATCCTTCCACTCATACATTGCAGGGTCAAGATCAGTGTGGGGGTGGGGGACAGCACGGTGGTGGCGACACGCCGGTAATCCCAGCACTCAGGAGGCAGAGGCGGGCGGATGCTGTGAGTTCAAAGACAGACTGGTCTACAAAGGGAGTCCAGGACAGCCAAGGCTACACAGAGAAACCGTGTCTCAAAAAAAAGTGTGTGTTTGTGTGTGTGTGTGTGTGTGTGTGTGTGTGTGTGTGTGTCCTCAATTCCAATAGAGTGCCTGGGGGGACAAACACAGCAGTGGTTTTTGGAATTAGTTGAATTTCTGAGTTTTCCCTAGACAGCAGCTCAGAACTTTCTGGAAACGTTCAGGTTACAATGACAGGTTGAACACGCATCGGGTTTTGCTTTCTCCTGAAACCTCATCAGAATTTCTAGAAAAAAAAAAAAAAAAAGACAAACCAACACTGTTGAGAGAAACAGGATGGGAGGCCACAGCCACGAGAGGGCTGGTGGTGACTAAGCTGGCAGGCCTAGGAAAGCCAAGTCCAAGGCGGTGGTGTGATGGCTGAGTGCAGTGATTTACACAGTGCAGTCTGCCAGAGACCCGAGTGGCTGGCCGCCAGGGTCGCTCTACAGTGGGGGTGGAGCTAGAATAAGGCCTGTCAGGGAGCTAGGCAGAAATCAGTCAGATTCCTAGCTCTGTCTCCCATTACCCACCCAACTCTATTCTACAAGAGAACTGTAAGATTATTCTCTGGCCTGGGAGGCGTGAGGTACAGTTGAGGATGTTGCTGTAACCCCAGTGACTGAGTAGGTGGAAGCAGGAGACTAGCCTGAGCTACATAGCAAGACCCTGACTCAACAACAAACTCAATGAAACCCCCCTAAAAAAGTTTAAAAATAATAAAAAACAAAGACAAAGAAAAATAATGAACTGGATGTGGTGTCATAGATCTGTAACCTGAGCACTCAAGAAACTGAGGCAGGAGGATTGCTGTAAGTTCCAGGCTAGCTTGAGGTACATTGTAAAACCTTGTCTCAGATGGGCATGGTGGTAGGCCAGCCTGGTCTACAGAGCAAGTCTAGGATAGCCAAGGCTACACAGAAAGACCCTGTCTTGAAAAACAAACAAGCAACAACAAACAAACAAAATCAAATACCTTGTCTCAAAAACAGACTAAAGAGCCTGGAGAGACCTGTTAGCAAGCAGTTAAGATCACTTGCTGTTCTCCCAGAGGTAGAAGCATCCACCTGGGAGTGCACAACTGCCTGTAACTCCGGTTTCAGAGGTTTCAGGGTTCTCCCCTGTCCTCTGAGGGCCCCGGATATGCATGAGCTGTACACGCATACATGCAGGTACTCACAGGTACACATAAAATTAAATTAGAAAAATATAGGGGAAGAAACGAGTGTTGTAAGAGCTGAACATGAGAACATAAGAACATTCCAAACGCCCCAGCCCTCAGTCATTACTCAGTGTGACCTCACCCTCTAGGGAGGCCAGTGGTGGATGACCAAGTTAATGAAAACACATAAAAACACCGGGGTTCCTAGCAAATAGCCACCCAGACCACCCTGTGGTGAAGTGGACAGCCCATAAGTGCTCCACGCTGCCAAAAAGCCTCTCAGCAAAGGCCTGAGGAGAGAGCCAGGGAACACCTCACAGTACCAAAGAGACACTGGAGGATATTTGGTCCCACTTTGAACTCCGAAATTATGTACTGGAAAAACCTGTTTTTAGTTGTGGTGTGGCTCAGCCTTAGCACACACCTTTAATCCAAGAGATCTCTGCTTGAATATTGTAAACAGGATTAAATAAAGTCAACCATAGGCCAAGAGGTGGAGCAAACAACCAGCTAACAGGAAGTGAACACAGGATTATTAAGGGGGGGAAAAAAACATAAACAGGGCATGGTGGCACGTGCCCGTAATCCCAGCAGATCTCTGTGAGTTTGAGGCTGGCCTGGTCTACAAAGTGAGTGCAATTAACAGTAAAAATGATAATTTACAATACATGTTTTTATTTTTTACTTTCTTTTCAAGTTTTACTGATACACTTATGAATATTTAGGAAATATAGAAAGAGTTTGAAGAGCCAGGCATGGTGGTGCACAACTGTAATCCCAGCACTCAGGAGGCAGAGGCAGGCGGATCTCTGTGAGTTTGAGAACAGCCTGGTCTACAAAGTGAGTCCAGAATAGCCAAGGCTACACAGGGAAACCCTGTCCAGAAAAAAAAGAAAGAAAGAAAGAAAGAAAGAAAGGGGGCTGGACAGATGGCTCAGTGGTTAAGAGCACTGTCTGTTCTTCCAAAGGACCCAGGTTCAATTACCAGCACCCACATGGCAACTCACAACTACCTGTAACTACAGTTCTAGGTGATCTGACACCCCCACACGAATAAAATAAAATTAAATAATTTTTGTTGTTGTTGTTTTGTTTTTCGAGACAGGGTCTCTCTGTGTTAGCCTTGGCTGTCCTGGACTTGCTTTGTAGACTAGGTTGGCCTCGAACTCAGTGATCCACCTGCCTCTGCCTCCAGAGTGCTGGGATTAAAGGCGTGCGCCACCATGCCCAGAAAAATTAAATAAATTTTAAAAAAAGAAAGAATTTTAAATGGCAACTCTTTGATTTATGCTTAACTTTTCACTCCTAGTTATAATTCTTTTTTGTTGTTGTTGTTGTTGTTTGTTTGTTGTTTTGTTTTGTTTTTCATGGGATTTTCTCTGTAACCCTGGCTGTTCTGGAACTGGCTCTATAACCTAAAACAGAAAAAATAAAAAAGAAAGGACATGACCGTTTCTAAGTATGGTGAAGGAGAAAGTTTATTGTAGATAAAAGGGAGAGCATAGGCAGAGGCAGCGATGTCTGGGGGAGTCCAGAGTGGACGTGCCCCTGAGCCTAAAGAGGGAGGAGGCGAAAGGAGAGGAGAGCCAGGTCGGGCAGCCAAGGGGGCAAAAGGTAAAGAGAGAAGCGGGTAACCAAGATGTCTGGACTATACACAGCCGAGCCCCCTAGGGGAAAAGCAGCCCAGCCCCTGGTAGAGGTAGAGGGCAGAATATACCAGCCACACCCTGTGACGGGTAGGGACTGAGGGCTGCTGAAAGAACCTGTTGGCCAGCTCTGCTTTGATGTGTGAAATAGGCACCTCAGCCACATGTCCCAGGATTTGAGATTTAACCTCAGCCAGGCTGGCCTCAAACTCAGAGATCTGCCTGGCTCTGTCTCCCAAGTGCTGGGATTAAAGGCACGCGTCGCCACCGCCCGGTTTATAATTCCTTTCCTTAAAGATTTATTCTTATTATTTTAATTATGCGTGTGGGTATGTGCACCCGAATGCAAGATCCTCAGGAAGAGCAAACAGTGCTCTTCACCACAGAGCCATCCCTCCAGCCCTGGAGTTCCTTATTTAATACTACAGGCAGCTTCCCCTCTCTGCCCGACACCTCCCCCCTCTGCCCGACACCTCCCCCCTCTGCCCGACACCTTCCCGCTGCAGCCCTTTCCATTCACTCTGCTTTTCATTTTCTCATACCTCTTTTTTTTCTTTTTCATTAATTTTTAGTTATTCTCATACTTATTAACTTCTTAGGATACCTTCAATAACAAGGATCTCAAAGCTTTGCGCCTCCTCCCGCACCCCCCAACAACCTAATCGAACGCTGTAAAGAGTTCATTACAGGGCCGATTATCCGTTCCTATTTACCAGGTTTAAGAAATAAAGCCAGCAGAGCCTTAGGTCTCACAGATAATCCCAGCACTCAGGAGGCTGAGGTAGTACACGGAGTCTTATGCTAAAAATAAGTAAACAAATAATGAGTGTGGGTTTTTTGTTTTTGTTTGCTTTCTTCTTTTTTTTTTTTTTTTTTTTTTTTTTTTGGCCAGTGAGATGCTTAGTAGGTTAAAAAATGCTTTGGCCAAGCCTGACAACAAGAGTTTGATTCCTGAGACCCACGTAGTAGAAGTAGAGAACTGAACTCCCTAAATTGTCCTCTGACCTCCATACATGGTATGATATATGGTTTGGGGCACACGTGTATCTTACCATATATGTGTGTATATATATGTGTGTACATACACACACGTGCGCGCGCGCACACACACACACACACACACACACACACAGACACAATAATTGTAATGAAAATCCTTAAAAGGAGGGCTGCAAAGTTGGCTCCTCAGTTAAAAGCCCTGGCTACTCTTGCAGGGGACTTGTGTTTAATTCCCAGCACCCACAAGGTGGTTCAAGATAATTTGTAACTCCAGTTCCAGGGGATCTGATGGCCTCTTTTGGCTTCTCCGGCACCAGGCACGGACATGGTGCAGATATACAGGCAGACAAAACACCCATACACATAAAATAATGAAATAATAATTCAAAAATCCTTAAAAGATAAGAAAAGAAAAGAAAACCAGAATAAAATGAAGCTCGGAGCCCTGGGGACAGGAGACGCACAGGCAGACGTATAGGCTGTAATCTATCTTGTTAACGATCTTGTAGCTGTCAATGATCTTATAGCTTTGGAAAGTTCCACTGTGACTGATGGGACAACAAAGATGAAAAAGATTGGCAAAGTTTGTCATTGCTCTAAAACACTTTTCATCTCAACAATCGCCTGGAAGGGTGTTAAAAACCCTTACGGGGGTGGGGGCGGGGCCTGGACAGTACTCTGAGAACCACTGCTTAGAACAATGCCTGGCCCATGGTGGTCACAGGGAGCCATGGGCCAGGTCCTGTAAGACTCCTACCCACACAACTCACAGCTCATGGACACCCTCTGAGGTCTCTGGTAGAAGATAGTATGACAGTCCATCCTTCCTTCCTAGTTTTCTTTTTCTTTTCTTCTTTTTTTCTTTCTTTCTTTTTTTTTTTTAGACAGGGTTTCCCTGTGTATCCTTGGCTGTTCTGGACTTGTTCTGTAGACCAGGCTGGTCTCGAACTCACAGCAATCCGCCTGCCTCTGCCTTCCAGGTGCTGGGATTAAAGGCGTGTGCCACCAGGCCTGGCTAGTTTCTTCATCTGTGGATTCAGCCGACCATGAAACAAAAATATCTGAACACAGATTACACGTTGTCCTGAATGTATAGTTTCTCTCCCACCTCCCTAAACAACACGGCATCGCAGCTATGTACACATCACTCACTCGACAGTGCAGGGTAACAGGGAAGACTTGAGGTGTATGGGAGGGGCTGCATGTGGTGGCGCATGCTTTAAATTCCAGTGCATGTGATATCAGACCAGAGGGATTACCAGCCTAGGGCTATGCAAGACACAAGTCTCGTAGCCTTTTGGGTGAGGGGCTTGAATACCCCTGTGTTTGAGTGTCCCTGTAGAACCAGAGAACCGTGGACACCAAGGCTAGCCACATTTGTGTTGACATTCTGTTTTTGGAGAAACCCTTTCCGGGCTGCAGGCCTGGAGTTAATACAGAGTCTACAGCCTGCGGGCGAGTGAGATAGCTCAGCCGGTAAATGTACTTGCTGCAGAAGCCAGTCGACCTGAGTTAGAACCTGCAAACCCATACGAAGCTGGAAGAAGAGAGCCGACCTCACAGCCAGCCTTCACTGTTCCAATCTGGGAGGCTTTGTGACATACATAGGTGCCTCTCACAAAGATTAGTCCCCGCTTTATAAATGGCAGGAAATGTGTTCATGGGACTCCCACTGAGAGAGAAACAAAGCCAAGCAGGCCCAAGAGTCTCAGGCCTTGGGAAGGTCTCTCTGCCAGTCAGTTTCCTTTGTTAATTAAAGCTCCACAATGGAGTGTCGTCCCTTGGTGACGGACACTAGGGGCTTCCACGGGGCATGGTCTACAGTCCTGTCAGCACCAGCAGTGTTACACTTAGCCAAGGCAAGTCTCTCTTATTACTGCTTAATCCAGCTGAGCCAACTGGGGAAATTAGCCTGTTTTGGAGACATTTGATCTCCTGACCAGAAAGCCCCCGGGCCACTCAAGTCATCTGGGACAGTGGCATCATGAAGAAAACACGGAAGCCCATCCCACACCCTACAGAAAACAAAGCTGGTGCTCTTCCTACGGAAACCCAAATGACCAAATGATGTGATTTAAGCCTTAGGTCCCTCTGAGATGAGCTAGCGGGATTCATTCTTGCATAGGGGATATGTTCTTATTTTTAAAATATATATTTGGATGGGGCACAGTGGTGCATGCCTGTAATCCTGGCATTCTGGGAGGCAAAGGCAAGTGGATCTCTGTGAGTTCAAGGCCAGCAGTCTACAAAGTGAGTCCAGGACAGCCAAATCTACAGAGAAACCCTGTCTTGAAAAACCAAAAACAAACATATACATACATGCATACATACATACATACATACATACATACATACATACATACATATATACATACATATATACATACATATTCTGGCTGGAGAGATGGCTCAGTGGTTAATAGCACTGGCTGCTCATCCAGAGGTCCTGAGATGAATTCCCAGCAACCACATGGTGGCTCACAACCTGTAACGAAATCTGATGACCTCTTCTGTCTGATGCTCTCTTCTGTCATTCGGTCATACATGCAAATGAAGTGCTTATATACACAAATAAATAAATATTTAATAAGTAAAAAATATATTCACATGTTTAACAAATACGGTTCAGAAGCCAGGTGTGGCGGCACACACCTGTAATCCCAGCACTCGGGAGGCAGAGCAGGCGGATCGCTGTGAGTTCGAGGCCAGCCTGGTCTACAAAGCGAGTCCAGGACAGCCAAGGCTACACAGAGAAACCCTGTCTCGAAAAACAAAACAAAGCAAAACAAACCCCAAAAGAACAAAAACAAAAAGAAACAAAACCTGTTCAGTTTCCCATTAATTACATGAGATACCGTGGTGTTTTGAATGAGAAATGTCCCACATAGGCTCATGTCCACAGATGGGGACGTTCTTTGGGAAAGTTTTGGAACTCTGAGGAAGTAGTGCCTTGCTAAAGGAAGACTGTCATTGGAGATGGGCTTTGAGGGTTTGTAGCCTGGCCCCACTTCTTCTGCTTCCTGTGTGTGGATGAAGACGTGGCCAGCCTGCTTCTGCTCGGGCCCCTGTGCTCTCCTGACCATTGCATGCCTTCCCTGACACGACAGACTCTCCTGCTGGAGCCATAAGCCAGAATAAGCTCTTCTCTTTCTTCGGTTGCTTTGGTTGGGGTATTTTCTC
This sequence comes from Acomys minous, assembly GCF_964271855.1. Lineage (NCBI taxonomy): Eukaryota > Metazoa > Chordata > Mammalia > Rodentia > Muridae > Acomys > Acomys minous. The sequence continues at coordinate 24,881,096 of NC_140493.1, forward strand.
ACAGCCACCCAAAAGTAACTAACGCAGATGCTGAGAATGTTACTGTAAAATGACGTCGTCCTGCGATCTGTGGGTTAGATGCCATCTGTCCCCCAAGGTTTTATGTGCTGGAAGCCTGATCCACACTGCCACACTGGGGATCAGGCAAACCTCTATGGAAGGTTCACTGTGGGTGCGGCCCCCGGATGGCATGTATGCCAGCCTCCTTGTGAGAGTGGCTGAAGTGAAAGGAGCAAGCTGAGTTGCTGATGCACTCTGGCTGCCCATCTGGCCACGTGATCTCTCGCCATTGTGATGCCATCTGCCATCATGTGCTCTTAGATTTCAGCCTCCAAACTGTGAGATATAGGCTCGCCAGATGGCTCAGGAGGAGAATGTGCTCACCACCAAGCCAACCCTGACAACCCGAGTTCAATCCCCAGAGCCCATTAGGGTCCTACAAGTTGTCCCCCGACTACTACACATGCTCCCTGCTCCCCCTTCCCCCCTCCCTCTCCCTCCCTCCCTCCCTCCCTCTCTCTCTCTCTCTCTCTCTCTCTCTCTCTCTGTCTCTCTCTCTGTCTCATACACACACACACAGAGACACACCAAACAAACAATTAAATGTAAAAATTCCAAATTGTGAGGGAAACAATAGTCTTTTCTTTATGAAATTATCCAGTCCTTATTTTGATATAGCAATAGAAAAGAGACCAATGCAAGAGTTCTGTTAACCCTTCAAATTAACAAATTCCAACCCTTTCCTCCTCATATTCCTAGTGTAACCCTAATACTTCAATAGTGGGAGATCTTATACACACAAAAATCCAACCTCATGGAATTACATGAGACTTGGCTGTTGGTGCCTGGCTTCCTTCATGCCCTGCAGGCATGGACTTTGCGCCATCTGACGGACTGACCCCCATCCGGCCCTTGCCCCACTGTCAGAGAGAGGAAGCACGTTAGTAACAAAGACTGCGCATGCTCTCATGCGGGCTCTCAAGAGCCCTTCAGTCTGCATTTCCCTGCATACCTACTGTGTGTCCAGCATTTTCCTAAGAGAGGGAAGAGAGAGGGGGGGGGGAGGGAGAGAGAGTCCAGCCCTATAGAGCCCCCAGTGCCGCCCTGAGCCTCCCAGCATGCTCTCTTTGTGAAGTGGCTCTCTATTTTATGCTAGGCAAGAGTATCTTGCACCCTGCTGTTATATTAAAGGTGTCCTTCACAAAGAAGCCTTCCCACCAAAAAGCGGCCTGTTTCCACCAGCCTTCCACCCCCTTTGTTTTCTTTTTTTCTTCTTTAAAAAAATTTTTTTTTTTTTTGAGACAAGGTTTCTCTTGTAGTCCTGGCTGTCCTGGACTCGCTTTGTAGACTAGACTGGCCTCAAACTTACAGAAATCTGCCTGCCTCTGCCTCCCAAGTAGACCCGACTTTCTTTTTTTAAAGGAAGTAATTTTTTTAAAAAAAAAGATTGATTATGTATACAGTGTTTTTGCTTGCGTGTACTCCTGCACTCCAGGAGAGAGCACCAGAACTCACTGTAGATGATTAAGAGCCACCATGTGGGTGCTGGGATTTTAACTCAGGACCTCTGGAAGAGCAGCCAGTGCACTTAACTCTCCAGCTCCCTTCTATCCCTTTCATCCTCCAAGTAGCATGTACCAGGGTCTCACGTCTTTGTTGTTATTTTCTCCCTTTCCTCACCAGAAGGCAAAGTCAGCTCACGAGAGCAAGACCTTAGTTTTGTTTAGGGTCATGTTCCCATTGAGGAACTGCTCAACGTTGGCAGACTAGATAAGAAGGGACAGCTGAAAAACCCAGGCCCGGCGTGGTGGTGCACACCTTTAATCCCAGCACTCCAAGGCAGAGGCAGTGGGATCGCTGTGAGTTGGAGGCCAGCCTGGTCTACAAAATGAGTCCAGGACAGCCATGGCTACACAGAGAAACCCTGCCTCAAAAAAAAAAATCCTAAATTACAGGCTGGAAAGAAAGAAGAACATCAAGCTGTCTAAGGCAACGTTGGCTGCTGGTTGGCACTAGCATGTATGGCATCGAGGTTGTGTGGTACTTTGACAGGAATCCAGAAGCTTCCGCAAGAGTGTCCAGAGTGGACTGGAACCAGATGCTTCTTGGCTACAAAGATTAACATCAGAAGTACAAGGCCAAATAGACAGAAGAATTCCTGGTGACAAGAGACTAAAAGGCCTTTTAAATGTTTATGTTTATTTTTAAATGAACAGATAAAATTATACATACTTATGGAATACAGTATGGTGTTTTGGTGTATATGTGTGTGTATTGTGAAATGATTAGATGAAGCTAATTAACTAACATATATTCCTCCACTACTTTGTGTGTGCGTGATGAGCACTTAAATCTGTTTCCCGAGCAGCTTTTAAGTCTCTGAGACAAATACAGTCACATGATGCTGTGCAGTAGATCTCCAGACTCGTTCCTCTGGTCTCCCTCAAACTCTCAGCCCTGAGACCAACAACTTGGGGTACACCCGCTTGGCCCCTGGAAACCAGCATTCTGACTCTGCTTCTGCTAGTCGCACTTTTTTAGATTCCGAGTGTTGTTCGTCTCTCTGAGCCTGACTTGCTTCCACTCAACACAGTGTCTTCCAGGTTCATCCACGTGGTTCAAGTATTGGATTTCCTTCCTTCTTCAGACAGACGTGAGCCTGTTAGTGGTGGCACACGCCTTTAATGCCAGCACTCCGGAGGCAAAGGCAGGATCTCTGAGTTTGATGTCATCCTGGTCTACAGACTGAGTTCAAGGACAGCCAGGGCTATGAAGAGAAACCCTGTCTGGGGTTGGGGGAGGTGAAGATAGGTAGAAGACTGGGGAGATGGTTCAGCAGCTAAGAGCACTGGCTGCTCCAGAGGTCCTGGGTTCTGTTTCCAGCATTCACACACATACACACACACACACACACACACACACACACACACACACACACACAGGCTCACAACTGGCTGTAACTCCAGTCCCGGGGATCTGACACCCTCCTCTTGCCTCTGCAAGTCACTGTATACATATGGTGCACTTACATGAATGCTGGCAAAACACTCAGATACATAAGATTAAAATAAATTTAAAAATTAATTCATTAAACCAGGTGGACATGTATTAAAAAGGGGGGCATGTATAAATGAAATATTCTTTTTCTTGATTATTTTGGGGTTTTTTTGTTTGTTGTGTTTTTGTACACACACACACACACACACACACACACACACACACACACACAGAGCTTTGGTTGATTCTCCTATCCTTTTTTTTTTTTTTTTTATTCTCCTATCCTTGACCCTCTCCCCATCTTTCTATGCCCTCTTCCCCACTTGAAATCCCTCTCTCAATATTCTCCTTTCTACTTTCATGTCATTTATTTATTACCCTCTTGATACTCCCTCTCTCTCTTTTAAAAGACTATTTATTATTATGTATACAGTGCTCTGGCTGCATGTACACCTGCACACCAGAAGAGGGCATCAGATCACATTATAGATGGCTGTGAGCCACCATGTGGTTGGTGGGAATTGAACTCGGGACCAGTCAGTGCTCTTAACCTCTGAGCCATCTCTCCAGTCCCCAACAGCCCTCCCCCCCACTCTGTGTGTGTGTGTGTGTGTGTGTGTGTGTGTGTGTGTGTGTGTTTGGTTTTTTGGTTTTTTGAGACAGGGTCTCTCTGTGTTATCCTTGGCTGTCCTGTACTCTTGCTTTGTAGACCAGGCTGGCCTCGAACTCACAGAAATCCACTTGCATCTGCCTCCCGAGCACTGGGATTAAAGGTGTGCACCACCATGCCCGGCTCCAACACCCCTCTCTTAAAACCTCTTTTTCCTATCTCATGGGCCCCTTTCTAGTTTCTTGACATCTACCCAAATACACATACTTAGAATGAGATGCAAGGTTTGAATATAAGAGAAAATTCCGGTTTTTTTTTTCTTTCTGAGCCTCAGTTACTTCACATGATACAATATTTCCAGTTCTCATTTATTTTGTTTTAAATTTCACAATTTCATTTCCTGACAGATGAACAAAGTTCCGTTGTGCAAGCGTACTGCATCACATCTCTGTCCATCTGCTGGTGACATCTAGGCTGGTTACACGTCTTTGCTGTTGTGAGTAGAGCAGCAATAAATATGGATGTCTTGTCCTTGGTCAGTGCAATAGTTTGACTAGACGTCCCTGGGCCCTGATCCACCCGTCACGATGTTCTTCTTGTAGGTTTCTAGGACCTTCTGGGTCCTTCTATTTCCCTATCTCCTATACTTCTCTTACCTAGAGTCCCAGTAGGATGTCCTCACATCTATTCCAAAGAAAGAATAAGCAGGCTACCAAGATGAGACTTTATAGCCTATGACCATATAGTGGGGGAGGAGGTCCCCTTGGGCTTAGACCTAAGGGAGGGGAATAGGGTGAAAGCGGGAGGGAGGAACGAGAGGATACAAGTGATGGGATAACAATTGAGTTGTAGTCTGAATAAAATAAATAAATAAATAAATATGGGTGTGCTGGTGGCTCTGATAGGACATGGAGCCCTTTTGGAGTATGCTCAGGAGAGGTATAGCTGGGTATATAGTAATTCTGTTTGTAGTTTTCAGAGAAACCTTCAATACCTTGTGTTCTTTTTCCTTTTGTTGGGAGCTAGGAGATATTTTTCCTTGTTGAATTGGGTTTCTTCAAAATATTCCTGGATGCCTGGTCTAGTGGCGCACATCTTTAATCCAAGCACTTGAGGTAGAAGCAGGTGGATCTCTGTGAGTTCTCTGGTCTACAAAAAGAGTTTCAGGATAGCCAAAGGTATATACAGGGAAACCCTGTCTTGAGAAACCAAAAAACCAAACCAAAACAAAAGCTAAAAACAAAACACTCCTGGAGCCAACAATATGGGTGTTGTTATTATTTTATTATTTTTTGAGACAGGGTCTCTCTGTGTAGCCTTGGCTGTCCTGGACTTGCTTTGTAGACCAGGCTGGCCTTGAACTCACATCGATTTGTCTGCCTCTGCCTCCAGAGTGCTGGGATTAAGGCGTGCACCACCACGCCGAGCTGTGGAACTGCCTGGTTGGGAAGATGTCCACTGGAAGCAAACGGAAGGGCCTGAGTTTGGATCCCCAGCACCCGAGGAAAAAGTTGGGCGTGGTAGAATGCACCCATAACCCCAGAGGTAGGATGGCAGTGACAGAAAGACTCTAGTGCAGCAGTTAATGACCAGACAGGGTAGCTGACTCAGTGGTTTCCAGATTCGGTAAGGAGCCCTGTCCCAAGCAACCAACCAAGCAAGCAACTAGGCAAGCAAGTGAGGTAGAGAGTAGTTGAGGGAGACCCTGACATCAACCTCTGGCCTTTACACACATGCACATACATACATACATGCCACACACAATTGCTACAGTGAAAATGCAAGGAGGGCCGGGCGGTGGTAGCAAATGCCTTTAATCCCAGCACTCAGGAGGCAGAGGCAGTTGGAGCCCTGTGAGTTCAAGGCCAGCCTGGTCTACAAAGGGAGTCCAGGACAGCCAAGGATACATAGAGAAACCCTGTCTCAAAAAAAGAAAAAGAAAAAAAGAAAGAAAGAAAGAAAGAAAGAAGAAAATGCAAAGAGAAGTGTTCAGGACCCAGCTCTTGACTCTCAAAATATACTTTTGAAATGATTTTTCGAAAGAAAAATCTCTGTTTCAGAAAAGCCTGGTCCTAACCGGGCGGTAGTGGTACATGCTTTTGATCCCAGCACTTGGGAAGCAGAGGCAAATGAACCAATGAGTTTAAGGCTAACCTGGTCACAGAGTGAGCTCCAGGACAGCCAAGGCTACACAGAGAAACCCTGTCTTGAAAAACCAAAAAGAAAAAAGAAAAGAACAGAAAAGTATGGTCTTATTTCCTGACTAACCTAACCCTGTATGACTCTGGACATGAAGTTTGTGCTCTGGGAAAAACAGAGGTTCAGAGGAATCCAAATCATCTGGACTAGTCTCGCATCCCTCAGTAGAGGCTGCAGGGAACCAGGGCCAGGGCTGGCCAGGATGTGAGGGGACTCCAGTGCCTGTGTCCTCCTACACTGAGCCTCAGGGAGGACAGAAGGAGATTTGCCACTCCAGATCTGTGTGACATCTGAGAGGGGAGGGGCCCTGGCTCACTCTTTGGGGTTCTGGGGGCAGTTCCTCTCCAGTAAGGTGTTGGGAGCTGAGATGCCTAAGTGTCTTCACAATGGAGTCAGCAGCTTGGAGTCCTAAGGGGCCTGTGGGGGAGGCCATGAGTTTTCTGTGCCCTTGACTGAGGCAGCCTGCATGGATCAAGGACTGACGATCAGATAGCCAGCTCAATGAAGGCTGATGGAACTGATACTGACAGCCAGCCGGGAACCCAGAGGGGACATTTGAGCAGGAGCCAGCAGGGAGAGCAAAGAGAGCAAACACCTCATGCATTGACTGGAGAAGCCCAGGAGCCCACACAACCAATGCAGCTCTCCAGGCAGACACTTAGGTTCTGTGTCTGTGAATAAAACCTTAAGCCTTTTGGATCTTTTTTCTCCCCTGCAAAATTTGGACCTGCTCAAATGAGAAAACACTAAAAGGTCCTTAAAAGGGGGTCTGCAGAGGACTGGCAGTGATGGCTCTTGCCTTCAATCCCAGACTTGGGAGGCAGAGGCTGGCAGATCTCTGTGAGTTCAAGGCCAGCCTGGTTTACACACAGAGCAAGACCTAGGACATCCAGGGCTACACAGAGAAACCCTCTCAAAAGAAGAAAGAAAAGAAAGCCAGGCGTGGTGGTGCATGACTTTAATCTCAGCACTTGGGAGGCAGAGGCAGGGGGAGTGCTATGAGTTTGAGGCCAGCCTGGTCTATAAAGCAAGTCTAGGACTGCCAAGACAACACAGAGAAAACTTGTCTCAAAAATAAAAAAAATAGAAAGAAAGAAAGGAGGCTGCAGCCTGGGGAGATGACTGACTCTGCCAGTAAAGGGGATTGGAGTTCAAATCTCTAGAACCCACATCATAAAACAAACAAATAAAAACCAGACATGGGAGTGCACAAGTGCACACTTAGCAACGCCAGCACTAAGGGGGTAGAGACGGGCAGATGCCTGAGGCTCACTGGCAAGCCTACTTGGCAAGTCTGGGTGGGGCCTCGTGGCATACACTTGAGCTGCAGAAGCTGGCAGATTTCTGTGAGTTTGAGGCAGGCTTGGTCCTTGTAGCAAGTTCCTAGGCCAGCTAAAGCTACATAGTAATATGCCTCTGTCACATTAAAAACAAAACACAAAAACACCCAGTCGCCTATGGGTGAGGAATTACAGTCAAGCTTGACCTCTGGCCTCTACACCCTCATGCACACACGTGCACACATTTCTTCACAGTCTACACACAGGGCTGCACTCGAAGGGGCAGAATGGGATAAAGGGACAGGAGTGTTTTTGTCATTGATTATCCCACGTGACCTTGAACATGTCATTTCATCTCTCAGGATCTCCATTTTTTTTCCCCATTTATAACAGGAGGTGTAATGCTGCCTACTTCGTGGAACTTTTAGAAGAATTAAAAGTAAAAAGAAAAAGGCAAACAAAACAAAACAAAGCGCGAAACTAGTTCAGGGCTGCTATGCACGAGGGCTCCACAAGCATCTGAGCTTCCGTGCCCTTCCTTTCTGAGGTCATTGCCAGTACTGAAACCCCGTAATTCTCTTCAGGAAGGATGGATACACGAGGCTATGTATAGCTGTGCCTGGAAAATGGAATAAAATAAGGCTTTCCTCCATTCTGTGAGGAAGCAATAAAAAACCTAGGGGCAGGCACAAATCAGACAATGAAAACATGACTTAAGAGCAGGGTAGGGGGCAGGGGGCAGGGTGAGGGCGGTGACTGCACTAAATGAAAAACAACAGCTCAATACCCTGCTATCATCCTTCATCAAACTACAGAAATAGAAACCAGACAAACACATAATGTGAAGGGCGAAAAGGGTTGGCAAGGTCCCGGCCTATAGGAAAAACCCAGGTTCAATAACGCCACAGGCAGAGAAGACGTAGGGAAGCCAGGCCAGAGTCAATAGCAGGGCTTGCATTCGAACGGCTCTAATGAGGCTTAAGCATCCCATGGTCTTTTTTTTTTTTTTTTTTTAAACTCAGTTTCTCGTTAGACTCTGTATCTGCTCCAAGATCTGCCAGCCACACGGCAGGAGTTGCTTCCACTTCCTCTGGCCGCTGAATTACCAAGGGTATTCTCCTCCTTTCTTTTTTTGGGGGGAAAAAAAACGAAAGCTTTGGCTTAGAAAGCAGTTTCTTCTATTTATATGCACTTTTCTGCCTCTGGGAACGGGGTGGACTGGGCTCCGGGAACTCTGTGCAGAGGGGGTACACCATTAGGACTGCAGTTGGAGACCTGCTCTGCTGGGGGTCTCTAGCTACTCGTGGGGGCATCTTAGACCCGACTATACCACTGAACTTACCTGGCCCACCGGGCTGTCCCTTTTAATATTTTTATGATGCTTGGAAGAGCTAGATTTCGAGGCGACCTCACAAAATGTCCATCCTGTGTTCCTGCTAGGTGCAAGGGACACAGGATCCGAGGCAAGGACTAAATTAAGCTCTCTTGTTCTCTCAGAGATTATAAATAAATCAACAGCACCAGGCTGGGCATGGTGGCACACGCCTCTAATCCCAGAATTTGGGGGGCAGAAGCAGGTGGATTTCTGTGAGTTTGAAGCCAGCTTGGTCTACAAAGTGAGTCCAGGACAGCCAGGTTTATCACACAGAGAAATCCTGTCTCAAAACCATCCCTTGTCTGCCCCGCCCCCCAAAAAGAGAGACAGCACCAGCTTGTGAATGACTGTTGATAACCAGAGGACTGGGTTAACTGGTTTGAACTTGTCTTTCCTAAGATTTTTGATCTTCTAGAGGCTTTGAAAGAGTCTTGTGGATGGGTGCTCTGGTCCCCACTTGCAGATGGGAAGGCCACTTGCCTCTCATATTCTCTGTTTATTTGAAGACCGCCAGCACTGCTCTTGAGCCAGACTGATAGCCTCTGATCTCCTAGTGGGGAATGGCAGACACAAGAATTTACTTCCCTTTCTTCTGAAACCATAGCCTGGGGCTGCCAAGGTGGCTAAGTGAGTTAAGGTCCTTCCTTGCCTTCCCCTGGGCCTCACCAGCATGCTGAAAAAAGAGAGAGAAAGAGAGAGAGAGAGGGAGGAGAGAGAGAGAGGGAGGAGAGAGAGCTTGAAGCAGACAAGTTGTCCTTTGGCCTTTACACACACTAAATCAATACGTAAGTGTAAGAAACAAAGCCAAACCGGAAAAACAAAACAAAACAAAAACAGCCATAGCCTGGAAAATTGTTCATCGTTTAAATCTAGGTCTTAAGACCTAGGTTAACTATAGCATTCTGTGTAAAAACCGTTCTATCTCCTCCAGGCTGAGGGAGTAGCATCTACCTCTGCAGCCCTCTTGGTTTGGGCACATGCAATAATCATTCTAATAAGGATGAGAGAGATGTGCGCTGGGCATGGTGGTGCTCAGCTTTATTCCCAGCACTCGAGAGGCAGAGGCAGGCAGATCCCTGTGAGTTCGAGGCCAGCCTGGTCTACAAAGTGAGTCCAGGACAGCCAAAGCTAAACAGAGAAACCCTGTCTCGAAAAACTAAAAAAAAAAAAAAAAGACGAGAGATGTAGTGATGTGTACAAAGGTCTTCAGTGGCACTCATCAAGTACCTGTGAGCCGGGCGCTCGCGGCTTTACATGCATTATTTAATGCTCAAAAGAACCAGGAGAGACGCCACCTTTATCCTTTATAGATTGTATCGGTGAGGATTTGAGTTGGGCTGGTTGCATGTTGAAACCTATCCACAGTGGCTTAGGCAAATGGGAGCTTCCTTTTCTCAAACAGCAATGCATTACAGGTCGCCAGGCTTGTGTGGGTCTAGTGGTTCTCCAATACCACTCTTAGAAGGCAGCCTTGCTGCTGCAGGGACAAGCTCTCTGCTGGTTTCCCAGTTGGTGTTCTAGGCAGGAAGAAGGGTAAAAGGCAAGAATCCTTTTCTTCTTGAGGGTTTTGTCTTAGTGGTTGAGAAAAATTGCATCTACTACCTACATCTTGAGGGCCACAACTGTGTTATATGGTTGTCCTTAGCTGCCAGCAAGCCTGGAGAAATTCTTCCTTTTTTCCCCCTCCCTCCTTCCCTCTTTTCTTCTTTCCTCCCCGAGGCTGGGAAGATTGAACAAAGTTATGATTTTGCAAGTAACAACTAAGAAAGTAGATGTGGGGCAGTGCATGTGATATAGAAGGCATACTGGTCACCGTCAGTGCCAACATCCTTGCGCAAGCAGAGCTGTAAGGGAAGGCAGGCTTAGAGCTACGTCTAGCAGATGCCAGAGACTGTGCTCTTGCCCACTGTGAGAGGTGAGCTCCAGTCATGATGCATTGCAATTAGCTCTTTATTTATTCATTCTTTCTTCCTGGATGATGGTCCGCTTGGTCCTCAGAACAATTTTGTTTTGTTTTGTTTGAGACAGGGTTTCTCTGTGTAGCCTCGGCTGTCCTGGACTTGCTTTGTAGACCAGGCTGGCCTCCAACTCACAGCAATCCACCTGCCCCTGCCTCCCGAGTTCTCAGATTTTCCCTTTCTTTTAAGCAAGTTTGTATCTATCTCTATACTCCAAAAATCCACTTAACGTTCTCAGAGGGTGCAGTAGATATTAAAATAAGAACAGGCACTGCACAGAATGGACAAAGAATGATAAAAACGTTCTTTCCCCCGCCCCATGCATACATGTGTGTTTGGTATGTTAACATTTGAATGTGTGAATGTGCATGTGGCTGTGCTGAGGTCTGAGAGTCTTCTTCAGTCACTCCCTATCTCGTTCATTGTGGCAGGATCTCTCAATAGAATCCAGAGTTCATCGATAAATCTAGTCTGGCTAGGCTCACTCCAGGTATCTCTTGTCTCTGCCTCTGGAGTGCTGGAATTACTGGGGGCTGTCATGCTGGGATCTGAGCTCTTGTCCTTAAGCTAGTGCTGCAGGAGCCATCTCCTCATCTTGAAAATAATTCTTCAATGTTATTTATTTATTTTTCGGTACTATTTCATGCTTTGTTGTGTGACTTTGCCTGGGATGATGTGGATAAACATGTGTTCACCTCAGATAGGGCACCAATGACAGACCAAAGAAACAAGTCCACTCAGGTCTAGCTGTGATCCAGTGCGTTTATAAGTGCTAGTTACAGCAGTGTGGGTGAGGAGCTACCTCACGGACAACTCAAAGGTAAGTGCATCAAAGAAAAGCCCTTTCTAGCATGGGCGATGACTCACAAAACTACACCCCTGGAGCTTGCTGCAGGATTTATAGGCAGTTCCATAGGTCAGATAATCCCCGGAGGATCCTATTGTTTATATAGCCTTGGGGGAGGGGGCATTATGAACCCTTTAAATTTCAGGACCTTTCTGAGACCTGGGAGTTGTTTACTTTCTTGCTTTTGATCCTGGGGAGATAGAATGTTTGGATTCAGAGGAGACTAATACACATGTATCTATTTCCAGACAAGTAGCTTCAGAGTGTAAGAAATGGAAGCAGCTGTCTTTTTGCAGTTACAGGTGCATTTGACAAGCTCACTGGCTGACTTCTAGTCTCTTGTACTTATTTTTTTTCCCTAAATTTTATTTATTTATTTTTTATTGTATGCCTGCATGTCAAAAGAGGGCATCAGAGCCACCATATGGTTGTTAGGAATTAAACTCAGAACCTTTGGGAGAGCAGCCAGTGCTCTTAACCACTGAGCCATCTCTCCAGCTTCTCTTCTTCTTTTTCTAAAGTTTATTTTCATTTATTGTTATTATTAATAATAGTATTATTTTGTTTTTTTCTAGACAGAGTTTCTCTGTGTAACAGCCCTGACTATCCTAGGCGCGAGTGCTGGGATTAAAGGTGTGCGCCATCATGCCGGTTGCAAGTACAATTTTTTAAGGAACCAAATATGTATGTGCTTAGGTTTGAAAAAAAGAAAGTTATTGTTGCTCCATAGGTCAGGCCAGAGACAGCTGTGTTTTCTTCAAGCTGTCATGGTCGGGTGGACTGGACCAGGCTTGACCTAATCATTGTAAGATAGTGCCAGTTAGGAGACCCCGGATTTAAGTGGGACTCTAGTTCTACACACTGAGCTGGTAGGGAGGCACTGGTGGTGCAAACAGCACTATAAAGAGATGTCTGGGTTTCCATTCCCAGCCCCATGAGCTCCTGGCCAGTAGCTTATTGGCACTGAATGAATTAGATGACAAATAATTACTACCTATTAAGCAGTTACTGTGCTAGGCATTCTGGTAAGTGCTTTCATTTAATGCTCAGAAAGACATCATGACTATTATTATTGTCATTTTACAAAGGAGAGATGTAAGGCTTAGTAAAAATGAGTAATTGGCTTGACATTAGTGGTTACACCCGTGGATGCCTTGTGGAGCTTTGTCCATCCCATCTGAATCTTAGGTAGCCTCGTCCAAGCCACCTTATAGAGCAACCCCAATAATAGTAATTAACCCTTTCTTTCACTGGACATCTGAAGGCCAGATGGGTGACTGCAGTCACCCTTGACATTTCGGCTAGGGTTCTCATTCTTGCTATGCTTGCTCAGACTGCCACAGTCGGATCCAGAAATACTGGCTAAGCATGGGCCAGCAGTGTTTGTGTCAGCGTGGAAAGGACACAGGCTCATTGGCCTGCACGCCCTTCCTGGACTGGACTCAACACTGGCCACCCAGTAAAGGAAATCATGATAGCTTGTTGTACACCAAAACCGTGTAGAAACCTTAAAAAACCAAACCAACCAACCAAACAACAACAATAACAACAACAAACAGTGATAAGAACAGTTTTTGATTTTGGTAAAGAACATTTATTTTGAGCAGGGTATGGTGGTGCATGCCTGTAATCCCAGCACTAGAGAGGCAGAGGCAGGTGGATCTCTATGAGTTCAAGGCCAGACTGGTCTGCAGAGTGAGTTCCAGGACAGGCAGAGTTTTACAGAGAAACCCTGTCTTGAAAAAAACAAACAAACAAAAAAACCAAACAAAAGTCCAGCTTTGCCAGGTGATAGTGGCGCACGCCTTTAATCCCAGCACTAGGGAGGTAAAGGCAGGCAGATCTCTGTGAGTTCGAGGCCAGCCTGGTCTACCAAGAGTCTAGGACAGCCAGGGCTACACAGAGAGACCCTGTCTGTTGGGTGGTGGTGGGAGTGGGGAAGAAATGCAGCTTCGAGGCAAGTTGTACAGTCTTTTTCTTTTCCAGGAGCCTTTTAACCACCAGCGATCCAACATCACGCGGGCAGTGGGTGGTAAAGCCTTGGGGCTCTCTGGGTTGCTCTGACTCTGAAGCACTTCAGCACTTTGTCTAGTTCTAGGTGCTTAACTCAAGCTCAAAGGCCAAGTCACAGGCTGCTTGCAAGTGGCCTTAGGAATCATCTGACCTGGGGTTTCTCAATCTCTTAACTATTGACACTCCGGTTTGGACAACTCTCTGTTGCAGGGTCTGCTCTATGCACCGTAGAGTTTTGAACAACATCCCCAGCCTCTATTTACTGGATGCCAGCAGCTGCCGCCTCCATTTGTGAAAAAACGACATTTATCAAATGACAAATATGGAAATGGGAGATGTTGGGTGGGTGTGAAACCTTCCCTGGTTGGGAACAACTGACCCAAACCATTTATTTTGCAGATACTACACTTTGGATCCAAAGAGAAAAATTAACTTGTCTAAAGCAGCAAGCCAGCCTGACCTAGACAGGAGCAGGGGCTGTCTCTGACTCTGCTGCCTGCCTTTGGATCCCTTTCCCTTGGCTGGGCTGCCTTGTCTGGCCTCAGTGGGAGAAGATGCACTTCCTGCTGCTGTGATTTGAGGTGCCATCGTGGGTTGGTACCTCTTAAGGCCCCCTCCCCTTCTCTGAGAAAAAGAGGATAGACTGGAGGTGAGGTGGGCTTGAGGGTGGAACGGGGAGGAGAGGAGGGAGTGGGGGCTGGGATCAGGCTGTTAAGTGATTAAACAAATAAAAATTGAAAAATTGAAAAAAAAAACAAACAACCTAGTATACGCTCAGCAACAACAAAGTAGCAAGCAAGGGAAAGCCAGGGAGGCTATTGTGAAACATCTTACAATGGATATGTGACGCATGTAGCATAGTATGAGACCCTGAGAGGCAGAAGCAGTTTCCACTACAATCAGGCAGAGAAAACCTACTGGTCAGACCTAACTGCACGAAGCTGATAAGCAATGTAGGGCCATTCAGGCAGCAAGGAGTCAAACAAGAAAATGCGATCTGGACCGGTCACGGTTTCTGCTTTGGGACTTGAGCAAATTTAGGTTCATCCATTAGATTGAAAGCAACTTTTCCACTGTCAGGTTCAAAATGGTTCTGTGTATGCATTGTGTAAACCTTAAAGTACTTTAAAAAAACAGGCATTATTATTATTAATTATTATTTATGGTTTTTCAAGACAGGGTTTCTCTGTTGTAGCCCTGGCTATCCTGGAACGCATTATGTAGAACAGGCTGACCTCGAACTGAGAGATCCTCCTGCCTCTGCTGGGATTAAAGGTGTGTGCCACCAGGCCTGGCAACATCAGGCATTATTAACATCATCAGGGATGCTAATTCTATTCATAGCAAAATTTCTCAGAAAAGTATATATGGGAGTCTTTATTCCTGGACTTGCCAGTTCTTGGGCGGGAGAGGAAGCAGGCAAAGAGACCCTCCTCTCGCAGAGTGCCCCTTTGCTCCCCCAAATCCCAGGCAGCTAGATAGGAGACATCAGGTCACTACTTGGCACTAGCCAGAGTTGCTCCCCCGTACTCCGGCCCTTCAAACTCCGCCCTCCGGCCACCGCCCTAAAAGAGGCGGACCCTTTCCTCTCCGTGCCTCCCAGAGCATCCCGGAGATTCCCGAGCTTTTCCGATCCCTTCCCGGCCTCCCGCGGGCGGCCCGCGCGGAGGCGGCGGAGATTGCCGAGGGGCGTAGCCACGCCCCTCGGCACAGCCTCCTCTCGCGCGGGCGGCTAGAGTCCCACACATCCAGGTCCCTCCTTCCCTCCCTCCTTTCTCTCTCCCCGCCTTCCCGGCGCTGCCACAGTGGCGGGACGGAGGATCCCGACCAGTCAGCTCGCTGTGGCCTCGCGCTCCTCCTCCTCCCAAATAAACAGCCCTCCCCACGCTGGGAGCCCGGGCCGCCCCCTTCTTCGCGCAGCCGGCGAGTGGTGAGGGAGAGCGGGACTGAAGGACCAAGGGGACCGAAGGAGCGGCGCACGCGCGTGCGAGGGAGCGAGCGAGCGGGCGGCCGGCGCGAAGCCGTAGTAGAAGCCGGAGCCGAAGCCGTAACCAGAGTCGGAGCGGTAGTGAAGCCGGAGCCGAAGTCAAAACCGGGCTCCGGGCCGGCGCGCACGCACTCACGCACGCGGGGGGCGGGGCCGGCGCGCGCCCGCCTGTCGCGACAGTCGGGGCTGAGGCCCAGGGGGAGGTGGCCTGTCGCGGGTCGCCCGGCTCCCGGAGGCGAAGGGGGCGCGGGCGGATGGCGGAAGGTAGCCAGCCGCAGCAGCAGCCGCCTCAGCTCGGGCCCGGCGCTGCCGCCCGGGGCATGAAGCGGGAGTCGGAGCTGGAGCTGCCGGTGCCCGGAGCGGGGGCAGACGGACCCGAGCCCGGCCTGAGCAAGCGGCCGCGCACCGAGGAGGTGGCCGACGGCGGGATGCAGGTGACCGCGCGGGACGGTGCCGGGTTACGGCGGGCCGCGGCGGGCTCGGGCCTCGGGGCGCCTGGTGGGCCTGGCTGGAGAGTGAGCTTGGGGCCCGGTGCAGGGGCTGGGCTCCTAAGGGGCCGCGGAGGCAGCGCGAAGGAGTAGGATTTTCTTTTTGGAGTTGAGGAATTGAACAGGATCGGGATGCAGCCAAGCCCGTCCTTAGTTCCCTGAGAAGTTGGGGTAACTTGGGTTTGGCTGTCCTGGGTGAGCTTGTTGGGCCGAGCCGAGGGCGAGGGAATCTGGTGGGAAAGCTCCTGAGAAGAAGGGGGCGCCTTTTGGTTTACCCTGGGCGCACACTGGGATAAGGAAAGGGGAGCCGCCGCCGCATGTGGAGGACAGATGGAAAAGCTAGCCAACTCCTGGAGAGAGCCTGAAAGGGGATGTGGCTTAGTTTGTGGGTTCAATCAGATACTCGAGTGTGTTGCGAAGTCCGCGGAGTTTGGTAGCGTGATGCTCAGGCTTAGTTTTGGGCAGCGTGTTATTCAGTCTGAAGTCATGTCCCTTCTGTGCTTTACTCACTGCATTCTACATTCATAGGGCACAGAGTAGCTCCTTAGAGACCTGAGGTAGAGAAGAAAATTTATAGGGCTGTTAGGAGACTGGTTTCTGAGTTGTGGCCTCAAGGGTAAGCTAAACTGAGGTGGGGAATGGCAAAGATATTGATACTGTCGGTTGCTACTTAGTTTGAAGAAGGGCATGAATCCTTTATAGGCGTTAGGATTTGCTCTCTGTTTACAAAATATTGGCCATGAAACCGAGAGGCTCACAGCAGCAACGGGATGCTTTCTAATTCTTTTAGAACCATAGAATGTTAGAGACGGAAGGGACCAGAGACACCATCTTTCCCACCAGGGGTTCTCAATCTAATTACACTTGCAAGAGTTAAACAGCGTGGCTTATGTACACTTTCTGTGAAGAGTAATCATCTTTTTTTTTTAAAGTTGTGGTAGGAAAGGGTGTGTTTAAGTTTCAGCATGTGCTTTTTTTTTTAACCTCATTTTTACAGATAGGCAATTAGAAGGTCCTGAGAAGACTAGTGACTTGCCTAAAGCCACCCAGTTAGCTGGTTCTAATTCCTATTCCTGCGCTCTCTCCGCTCTCTCCGTTACACCACCACTCTTGGAAATCTCTGCGGCGCTGAAAGGCTTCCTGTGCCTGACTTCCTGTGGCAGGGAAGGAGCAGTTCTTAGCCTGGCATGTTTGCTGTATGCCTCTTGTCTCCCGTGCAGAATCCGCCCTGTTACCTCTGTTGATTTGAGCAGAAGGAACTCCCTGGGAATTTATTTTTGAATTCTTTTGTTTGCTGGCTTTTATTTCCCTTAGAAGAAGTCTGTCAGGCAGAGGGATTGTGAGGTCAGTCTTGGAGCCATAGAAGAGTGAGGAGACGAAAAGTGAGCCGGGTCAGCACTGGATGATAAAGGGGGACCTCCGTGCAGAGACGCTGATGGGCCTGTTCGCTTGGAGTGTGCGCACATCCCCCCTCCCCCCAGTCAGTAGTGAGTTTTTTGTTTTTTGTTTTTGCTTTCCCTTTCTTCTGCCTGGGGCCTATTACTTGCTGACTGCCTTCACATTGGCTGAGGATAGTGATACTCAGAGTAGTAGTGCATAGGGACTTTGGGATGTGCAGAGGAAGGAGTGAATTAGGTCCTTTGGGTGCAATTGGATAACTTAAAACTATCCCGCAGAGAATTAGTTTACTCTATATTTATGGATAGTCTTTACTTTTCCTTTTGTACATGCTTATGGTTGTAAGGTTTTGTTTCTGTTTTTGTTTTTGAGATAGGGTCTTGAGCTCACTGTGGTAGCTGAGGATGACCTTGAACTCTTGGACTCCTGATCTTGCTTTTTCTCCCTTCCCATCCCAGGAGGTTTCTGAGCTTATGGGCGTGCACGACCATGCCCAGCTCGTTATAATAGTTCTCTTACACCGTGTCACACACGGGTATTAATATCATTATTGACGTAGCCCTCTGTTTTTAATTAGCTGTATTGTCCTGGGGAAAACCCATGTTTGGGGACCTCTGTTTTCTTATTTAGAAAAGTATTTGTAGAGGTTGCCTTCTTAAAAACTCAAGCTAAGTTCCCTTTCCTAATTGTGCATGTGACCTGGGCAAGGAGACAAATGAATGAAAAGTTAAACAAAAAAACCTGTGGGTGCTTATCAAGCAGCTGTGACACTCTTAGGCACTATTTTTTGTTTATTTGCCTTTGAGACAGGCTCTCTCTATTTAGTCCTGTCTTGGAACTTGCTATGTAGACCAGGCTGCCTTTGAAGTCACAGAGCCCTGCTTCTGACTCGGTAGTGTTCAGGCACTGTTTTAACCCTAGGGGATATATAAAGAAACCCTACTTTTATTGAATTGTTATTCTGTGGAAAGAGGCAAATCAAGCAGTTTTTGTTTGCGTGTGAGACAGTTAAGCAGGGAAAGGGATTGGGCACCTTAGAGGTGGTGCAGGGAGGTCTCTCCGTAGGTGACCTTTGAAGTGAAGATGTGAGTCATTCAGAGGTTTTAGGGAAGAGGGTTCAGGCCATTCAGTGGTTTAGGGAAGAGGAACCCAGAGGGCTGAGGCATTGGGAGAGCAGTGGTTTGGTGCGCTGACCTGGAGGCTAGGGTAGCTAGGGCAGAATGTGCAGGCATGGGTCTTCTCAGGAGATAACATCAGCACTTTAGAAGGGCCTGGAGGCTCTATGCAGCTAGCTTATCTTCATAAGGATTTTTATGAATTTGAAGACAGCTGGAGTTTTTCTGAAGTCATGGCTGGGTCTTTGAAGACTTCTCCAACAGCATAATTGGCACTGGCTTGGCTCTGCCTTTGCCTGCTGGTGTATTTATTTGTACTTACGCCTCACCTTTTGTTGTCATTAGAGGCTTCATTGTGCCTACTTCCTTAGACTGTAAGCTTCTACAAGGAAGAAACTATATTTCCTTTGTTTATTCTTCATAATACCTGGGTTTATAATAAATGTTCAATGTCTACTCAATTGAAGTTGAATTTTACCACTTACAAACAACCTAGGGATTAAAATAATCATGAGATGCCTGAGCAAAGGAAGCATCACAGAATCATAGAGTGAGTGCCAAGGATTAATTTTTACAGAGTGCAGCATTGACTGAGTTAATTCCCCGAGACCATTTACTAAATGGAACTACAACCCTTCACTAGGTCCCAAGGCTGAGCTGAGTCTCAGTTAGGCCTCTAAACTTTTTATTTCATCCTTCATCATTACTTCCAAAGTGGAGTGCTGGGGTTCCAGAGAGTCTGGGTTTGTATTGTCAGCCTTGGGTTGAGAAGGAAGCTGAGGGAGAGAGGAAGACTTAGTGCTTTTTAGAACAGCAGCACACAGAAGCCTCATGAGGGGAGAAGAGTTCACTCAGCCCAGGGGAGAGTACAGAAGTAGAGAGACCTGGACTGTGGAGTCGGAGGGAACAGATGGTCAGTGTGAAAATTGAAGTGTGGGTTGAGAAGGATAGCTGGTACAAAGGGCCTGGAGGGCCGGGCGTGGTGGCGCACGCCTTTAATCCCAGCACTCGGGAGGCAGAGGCAGGCGGATCGCTGTGAGTTCGAGGCCAGCCTGGTCTACAAAGTGAGTCCAGGACAGCCAAGGCTACACAGAGAGACTCTGTCTCGAAAAACAAAAAACAAAAAACAAACAAACAAAAAAAAAGGGCCTGGAGCTAGTTACTGCACTCGTGGAACGCTAAATGTGTAACATGTGTAGCTGTGAGCACATCACCTCACTTTCAGCAAGACTGATACGTTTGACATGGAGGTTCTACCAAAACACACCAAGGGATGCTTTCAGTCAGCCTTTCTAGTGATTACAAACAGTTGAATTATCAAAAATTGTGTCCTTATGTCACTTTCTAGGAATTTGGCTGCTGTGTAAGGTGCGTCTTCATTATCACTTAAAACCTTCAGCGAAAGTCCTTACGGCAGTGAAAAGTTGGTATGATTTTGAGGGCTACTAACTGCTTCTGACCATAGTCATCAATCCAGACAGCTAAGTGAGTTCAGCAGTGTGAACAAGTGTGTGTAAGTACGTGTGTGCTAGTGTGTGTATAAACCCATACATGCTGGGGACTGAGCCTAGGGCCTCATGCCTGCTTGGTAATTGCCCTGCTACTCAGCTACCCCTGTAGTTCATGCGAGTGTTTTGTTTCATTTCAGCACTGCAGAGTCAAACCCTTGAGCATGCTAGGCGAGCATTTTACCATTGAGCTATATTTCCAGCCCCATTTTTACTCTATATTTTGATATAGTATCTTACTTCTTTGCCTGGGTTGGTGAACTTACACTGTGGCTAAGGCGGGCCTATTGTCCTTCTGAGTCAGACTCCTGAGTAGCTAGGGTTATAGATCCTAGCCATCAGGTGTAGCTCATTTTTTAGTGACTCTAGTAGGGAGGCTCTTCCTGGTCTCGGGGAATGGCTCTTAGGTATCCTGTGTCTGATTGTGGTATCTGTTTATCTTCTCATTTGCCCATTTCTGGCTTGATCTTCTAGGTAGGCATCTATTTGGACCCTCATTTGGGTTTTTGGTTCTGAAACTTGACACTGTGCTGCTCTCAGTAAAGTTACTCAGCACTGTGCTTTCCTCACAAGTTCTTTCACGGACAGCACCTCACTTCAATGACTTACACCTGCTTTCTCTCTGACTTAGTCGCCTCAGGCTGCTAAATAACAGGCATTTATATCTCGCAGCTTTGAAAGTCCAAGATGGTGCCAGGATGTTTGGGACCTGGTGAGGGTCTGCTTCTTGGCTTACACATAGTACCAGCTGGCTATCTGCTGGGGTGGCCTTTGGTAGAGAAAGTGAGAGCTATGTAATGGTACTTATCTCAGCGGCCCCGCCCTTACCACCTCATGGAATCCTCAAACCTTCCAAAGACTCTATCCCCAAATGCTCTCTCCCTGGGAGCTAAGGCATCCACTGAATCTTTTTGTTGGCAGTGGTGTTTTTTTGTTTGTCTGTTTTGTTTTTTTGACACAGGGCTTCTCTGTGCAGCCCTGGCTGTTCTGGAGCTCACTCTGTAGACCAGGCTGCCCTTGAAGTTGGAGAGATCCTCCTACCTCTTCCTCCTGCTTGTTGGGATTAAAGACGTGGGCCATCACTGTCCTGCCACGTGCACTGAATTTTGGGAGAACACTTAGGTGGGGAAAACTGAGGCATAACCACAGAATTTATTTATTTATTTAAAAATTTTCTTTTAATGTATGACATGGAAGCGCAGAAACGTAAACCTGGGGATGTACCTGACTTACAAGTAGAATTACTCTTCTGGGTGGCTCAGGCTGAGGGGCCCGAGTCTCAGCTCCCTCCCTCCTCTAACCACCTAGTTACCGTTTTCTCTATCATACTGACATGCAGTGTAATCTGAGCTAACCGGAGGTTGAACTTTCATTTTGTTATTAAGCAGACTAGTGCAGACAGGCCCTAAGATTACAGGATGAGGGAAAGGAAGGCAGACTCCTTCATGTAAACACCCACAGCAATGGTGCTAGCGACGGGCTAGGCCGACACTCAGGCCTTTAGTGGCTGTTGGGCTTCAGTGGCAGAATTAGTTGTTCAGTGAGTGGATTTGTTTGGATTTTTGTTATATATTTGACACAGCATCATAAACACCTTACTCTAGGACACACTAAACTTCCTGTGGAGACAGGAGGGAAGAGCCATGGAGGTGGTGGAAAGGAAATGGCATCCTCTGGAGCTGGAGTGGACAGATGGGGCGAGGCATGGCGAGGACATGTGGCGTGTAGGTGGCCCCAGGAGGATTGAGTTTCTTATTCTTTTCCCTGCCGCCCCAGTGGGAGCGGGCAGCTTACATGGCTAAGGTTTCATTACCTAATCCATCTCAGATCAGCCTGAGTAAGCCCATTGGCCGATGCTGATCTAGTTAGGAGGGTATCGCAAAGCTGCTTGAGCCAGGATTGGGACAAATCGGATCAGAGCTGCCATGTGAATCCTGGACATAGTTCTGTAATTTGGGTTGGCAAGTGGTTTGGGAGATCAACCGCGAGAGTGAGGGAGCGGCAGGGCTTTTCCCACCTAAGTGTTATCTTAGGGGCTGCAGGGGAGTGTGCGTGGAGGGTGTATTTCTATGGAGTAGAGACAAGTTGCTTTGACTGTTTGAGCCTGAACTTAAATTTTTTCTTTTTAGTTTTATTTTACTTTATGTGTATGAATGTCATGCCTGTATGCATGTATGCGTACGCATGCGTGCCTGTTGGGTCTCCTGGAACTGGGGTTAAATATGGCTGTGAGCCACAATATGGGTGCTGTGGGTGCTGAGAATGGAGTTCCAGACCTCCTCAAGAGCAACCAGTGCTCTTAACCTCTGAGTTGTGTCTTTAGTTCCTCAGCCTGAACACTTTTGATTATTAGTGTTCAGGGGTGACCTTTTTAAAGCAGCATTTGGAGGTTCCATTTGTTATCATTTAGTTGTGACTTACCTTTCTGAGTGATCCCTCAGCTGAGACTTTAAAGGGGGAGAGGCTGCTATTATCAAGCTGCTTGTGTAAACACTTGCTGTCTGTACATTTCACAGGTGATGTGCTAATGTCAGGAGTCTCCCCTGTTTGCGCCTGAGCCCTGGCTTCTCTGTTTCCCAACTCTTGGCAAGGCTCTGAGTTCTTGCACACACATCTGTGACCTGGCAGAATTAACGCTTATGAGCTATGGCAGTGAGTGACTGAGATTATTTAAAGTGCCTATCAGTGCTGACTGTCGGTTCCCAGCCCTCCTTACATCCTGCTGTACAGCACTCAGCAAGTTCCTGCTTACTGCTTGATCAGCATGGAGTGGTTAATGTGCTTCCGATTGATTAAGTGCCAGAGTTGGGGATGTCAGAGATGAGTGCTGTTAAACTGGGAAGCCTCCTTCGCTCTACATCCATGGGGAGGAAGAGAATGAACCTGGCATTGAGGTCTCCTGTGGTGCGGAGGGGGCTTCATTCTTTGTGAGAGGCAGAGGCTACTGAAATAACTTGGCGGGTATAGCGTCCAGGGGAGCCTTCCTGGGAGGTGGGCGACAGATTGGCTGCTGCTCCTCCAGAGAACCTGGGACACAGGATCAGTGCAGATGTGTTTGTTGGATTACTACGTTGCACTGCATAGGTTGATTGCTGTCTCGCTTGTTTCCTTACAGCTGCATTTGTAGAGTGGTACAGGAGTACCTCTGTTTTCTCAGTGTCTTCAAACTGGCTTTAGACTGTTGATCGGAGGGATTCCCCAAAAGTAAATCTGTTGTTAAGTCAGCTTAAAATGTTGTTAGAGCCTGTGCGTGCCCCAGGATCAAGTCTGTTCCCCTGTTGGGGCTCCCAGGTCCTTCTGGACTGACATCTGCCCAGAGTTCTAGCCCCTCTTTTTTCTACTTTACCCCCACGTCCATGGTCAGACACTGCAGATTCTGAAGACAGTGTTCCTCTACTTTGTTCTACTTTGTTCCTGTTCTTTTTCAGGAAACTCCTGCCTCTTCTCTGTGCCTTTGCCCCTGCCTCCTTACCCCTTATTTGTAAGGCCCAGTTGACGGCCCCTGGATGCCTTCTGACTACTCCCCTCTACCCAGTGGTATGGTTTTGTTAGTTGGTTTTATTTTTGTTGTTGTTTTTTTAATGTTTTCTCTTAGTATGCTTACATGTGTGCTTTGTATGCACATGTGTAAATGTGTTGGCGTGTGTGTATGCTCACTGGTGCACATGCAGGTTTGGAAGCCTGAAGTTGATGTCTGTGGTTTCCCGTGATCACTGTCCATTTTATACACTGAGGTAGGTCTTTTGCTGAACCCAGAGCCTTTTCTGTTAGTCTAGTTAGTGAGTTTGCTGGGGTCCAGCTCCCCATCTCTGCCTCTCTGAAGCTCAGATTACAGGATGGCTACCACAGCCACCAGCATTTAGGTGGGTTCTAGAGACCTGAATCCAGTCCTCACACTTGTGTGGCAAGCGTGCTCCCCAGCCTGTTACAGGGCTTCTAGGCTAACCTTTGCTCAGATGGCTGTGCTCCTCTCCTGCCTGAGCTGTGATGGCCGTGGGGGCCATAGGCTTCAGTCCACTTGAGGCCTGCCTCAGTGGCCACGGAGCCATGTTCTTGAGGCCTGCCTCAGTGGCCACGGAGCCATGTTCTTGAGGCCTGCCTCAGTGGCCATGGAGCCATGTTCTTGGAGGAGTTCAGATTTGTCTTCTGTTTCTAGTTGCAGCTCACAGATGGCTTTAATTGTTTCCCCAGGTTTCCGCTGACGGCCTGGCCCTTGGTCTGCCTCGCAGCTCCGGGGAAGGCTGGGTGTTGCATGCTCTGCGTGTGTTATTGGATCTCTCCGCTGGTATTGGGGTTAGAGGTGAGAAAAGGCTTTCTGAGAACAGAAGCGGGAGTGGAATTGAACTGCCAAATGTGTTGGGTGGGCACGGCAACCTGATATTTGGTTTCCTGTGCTCAGATATTAATTGACTGCACGTGTGTATGTGTAAAAGCGCCTTTGTAGTAGTGTGTTAAGGAAAACAGGAGCCACACCAGAGAGATGGGCGCTGGGAACTAACATGTCGGGTTCATTGGGGCAGCTTGTTGACCGGCCTTTCTGCCGTGCTGCCCAGGGAGTCTGGCAGGTTGTGGCTGAGCGATATCACCACCATTGCCACTAGAATTGCCTGATCGGTGTGGGCCTTAACCTTCCCCTCTCAGCCATCGAGTTTCATCAGATACTGTGAGGGGTCCAGGAAGATTAGTACGTGGAGACACTTTACACAATGGCTGTTTGTTTTTCACTCATGTTGGGTATGTTTGAAAATGAAGTGTGACACAGTTCATTGAAATTTCAACTTTGGAGATAGATTCATTGAAGAATTTTACAACGTTTTTCTCTCTGGCCCTTGTTTTCCCTCTGCTTTCACATGGAGGCGCTTGTACTGATTCCTGTGTATCCCTGGCCTGTTTTCCAGCTTCCAGCCTTGCCCACTTACTGTAGTTAGGGGCCTCCTAAGGGCTAGTGGTCATGCTTCATGGTAGCTGGCACTTTAGCTTCTGAGTGGAGGAGGGAGAGCAGCTGCAGAATCCCTTTAACTTGTCTCACACTGTGTGGCATCTAGTAATTTCAGTTGAGTAGTCATGATAAACACTGTCACAGAGTGGCTACTACTCTTGAGTTATCAAAGCAGTGGTTGACTAGCTGCTTAAAAGCCTGTCTTTCCAAGGGAGGAAAGTGAGTTTTTGAGATGGGTGTGCCAAACCGTATATACATTTTTTCTTTTTTTAAAAGACCCAACTCCCCAATAATATTTGCTTTGTCTTGTTTTGTTTTTTCAAGACAGAAAGTTTCTCTTTGTAGCCTTAGCTGTCCTGGACTTGCTCTGTAGACAAGGCTAGTCTTGAACTTACAGAGAGATCTGCCTGCCTCTGCCTCCCTGAGTGCTGGGATTACAGGTGTGCCTCACTGCGCCTGGCTCCCAATAACTTTTTTTCTTAGCCTTGGCTGTGCTGGACTCACTTTTGTAGACTAGGCTGGCCTTGAGCTTGATCTGCCTGCCTCTGCCTCCCCAGTGCTGGGATCAAAGGCGTGTGCCACCACGCCAGCCTGGGATGTTTCTAATGTAGAGACTGGTTTCTTTGTTGAGTAAAAGCACTTTTCCTTTGGTTATTACATTTTATTCCAGGCGTATGACCTTTGTTTGTTTGTTTGATTTTTGAGACAGGGTCTTAAAAATATGGAATTAAAGGTGAGTGCCACCACCACCAGACTGGCAGTATGGCTTTTTTTTTTTTTTAATTTTATTTACATTGGTATTCTGCCTCCATGTATGTCTGTGTGTGTGTGTGTGAAATCTCCTGGAACTGGAATTAGAGATAGTTGTAAACTGCCATGTGGGTGCTGAGCTTTGAACCCCTATTCCTTTGGAAGGAAGAGCAGCCAGTGTTCTTAACTGTGGAGTCATCTCTCCAACTCTGGCAGTATAGCCCTTAAAGCAGACATTCTGTTTATTTTTCTTTCTGGCTCCCCCATCCGAATTGGAAGTACCACAAGCAGAGCATAATTATTTTGAGGGATGGGTTGGTGGCTGTGGGACTCTTCTTGCTCTGGAGGTGGGTGTGGGCAGAACAGGGGACAGATTTGTTATCAGCAGAGATAGAGGACCGGCAGACTGGGCTGTGGGGTCCCACTGTGGCCTCAGGCTACAGCTTGAGTTGGAACACTTGAGCAGAGAGGCTCATGGGAAGTTCTTCCAACTGCTTTATTTGGAGAGCTTTTCCTCTGCATATTGGCAGCTGTTTGGAGGAGGGGACATTAATTGCTGACAGTCAGGATGTTTTCCAAAGCAGGCCTATATGGATCTCATTTAGGGATTAGTTTCTGGGGATGAGCCGAGACAGGAAGACTTTGGTTCCATTTCCCAGGAAGTTGGTGGGTTTTGTGATGTGCCTCTGCCATTTGCGTTGGGTGCTGAGGCCAGTAGAAAAGCAGTTGCCTCATGCGTGGAGCTAGTGGCAGAGATTGCCTTCTCCTGGGACTTTCACACTCATGCTTTCAGCCTTCATTTGTTTTCCTTTTCTCTTTGGTTTCTTTCTGTAGTTAGTATGCTCCACAGAAATTCTTGAGAGGCTTGGAAGTGATCTTGTGGAAAGCAGGGCTTGTAGATCTTTGCTCAGCTTCTTCCCTCCTTTAACTTTCCACCCCCTGTGCAAAAGCGTCTGCAAATAAGGTCCCTTATGCCTAGTCAGGCTGGCCCTGTAGCTTTGACAGCTGTACCTGCTGCAGGGTGGATTCCGTGGGATGGGATGATGGGATTGTGTGACTTGAAAGCACAGTTCGGCAGAATCACACATTTTGTGGTGGTTTTTAGCATCACCCTGCTTAACCCATTGCCTTGTAGCATGGAAACAAATAGGAGCACTGTCACTATCAGTGGTGGGCAGCCTGGGCTTCATCTCCGCAGCAGCTGCCTTGCACACTGGGAGCTTTGGCAGAGCGTGTTGAGGTTAGTAGTGCTTCTCTTGAAAGCACCACCAGGTTTTGTACTGCACATCTTTCCAGGAGAGAGGCAGAGAAGCAGCTGGTTTGCCAAAATGGAGCAGAGTTAGGCAGGTTTCTTATATCTGTGTTTGCTCTACTCACTGGCTTAACTGCATATTTTCTATGGTGTATTGGAATTTGAAGCCATAGGCTGAGCCATGTTTTCCAATAAGCCAGTTTAATATCAGTGAAGACTGTGAGGTAGGTGTTGCTGGTCACGTTCAGGTTTGCATCTGGCTTCAGATAGTCCTTTTTTGGGGGTGGGGGTAGGGGACAAGGTCGCTTGTGTCCTAGGCTGGCCCTGAACCAGGTATGTAGTTAAGGGTGAGCTTGAACTTTGGATCTCTCTGCCTCTACCTTCTGAGTGCTGGGATTATAAACACCCATCACCATGTATGCTGGGCAGATAGTAACATTTTGATCACCCTAGTCCCATGTTACTCACTGCTCATTGTAAACATCTTTTGGCTTTCTGCTTGTGCATAGGTCTGTAGCTGCTTCCTGTGATACTATGTGGGTCTTTTTGCTGTAGCAATTTGGGCTCGCTGGCTGTTTTACAGTGTTAGAGACCAGTTGGTTTACTTGGCACAACGTGCCTTAGGCCATAAGTTTTAAGGTGTTTCTGTGTGTGGCAGAGGTCATTCAGAAAGATGCTTCTCTGGGACCATCAGTGATTTTTGTCAGTTGGCTAAATGTTGTGATGATAGATGGCGCTGTATCTGTTTGTGTCCCCTATTGCTTTATGCCACTCTAGGTTTTGTTTTAAAAGCCTATCTTAAGAATTACTTTCATATTCTTGGGCTTAGTGGTGGGCTCATTTACTTTTAGATTTTTAAGTTGGAGTATCCCAAGCTGTATTTTGTTGATCTTTGAGAAACATAATAAATATCATTCTGAAAAAAAAAAAAAGTGAAATCACTTCGGGAGTTAGAGTTAAACAGAGTTAAAACTGTAATGGTGCACATTTCCAAGCAGATGTGGGGACTGTGAAATCTTACTTGTTTGTTTTTTCAAATCAGGGTGTCTCTGTGTAACCTTGGCTGTCCCAAAAGTTGCTCTGTAGATCAGGCTGGCCTCGAACTCAGAGATTGGCCTGCCTCTGCCTCCCAAATGCTGGGATTAAAAGCATGTGACACCACTGCTCAGCTGTGACTGTGAAGTCTTATATAAGCATTTCTAAATAGGCTTAAACGAATCTGGATTTGTGCCTAGGTTTTCTGCTTCTAAGTTAATTCCTCACTCTGACTTTATAAACATAATATTTAATGAGGTGCCTCCCTCTCTTGGTGAGTCCCATCTGTCCCAGATGCAGCGCACTGTAGTCACCACTCTTTGGAACCCTACGTTTTTCATTTATTCTACCAGAGTTGTAGGTGCTTTTAATAGGACAGTGAAACGTGTTCAGTAGTGGTTTGAGGTGTGTGATGCTCACGGATGCTTTTCTCAGTCACTGGTTACAGAAACTAGAGTGGACCTCACACAGTCCTTACTTAGCTGGTGACTGAGCATCTTCCATCTCCCATGTGCTGTAGTTCCCTGTGCCAGGGAATAGCATATAACTCAGTAATGTTTATTGAAAACAGATAATAAGCTGGGTGTGGTGGTCCACGCCTTTAATCCCAGCACTCAGGAGGCAGAGGCAGAGGCAGGTGGATCTCTGTGAATTGGAGGCCAGCCAAGGCTACACAAAGAAACCCTGTCTCAAAAAACCAAAAACCAAAACAAAAACAAAACAAAAAACCAGATACAGCTGTGAGTATTTCTAAACATCTCTCAGTGACCACCTTTCTGAATTAGAAGCATGCTGCCTAAAGGTGCATGGAGTGTGTTTGTGAAAGGCCTGCCTCCGACAGTCCTAAAAGTCAGGACTAGGGAGAGACAAGGGGAGGCTCCTCCACCTGTGCAGAGGCTCTTTATCACGGCCTCTTATGTTTGTTCTTCACTGGAATCACTGCTATGGCAGCTGAAAACCATAGGCAGGTACTTCATTGTCCTTGAATGCCACACACTTAATCCTGAAAGTACTTCTTCCTGCTTCAGGTTGCCGGGTGCTGGGGTTGAGGGTGTGCCCACCAAGCCTGGCTTAAAAACATTCAAACATTCCCAGTGATGATGTTTTCTGCAGAACCTGAAGCCAGCATTGACCCCTGTGTCTTTCTTAAGTTATTTGGATATAGCCAGTGTGTGTCCAAGTGCCAAGCATATCAGGGCTTTGTGTGTTTATCTTGGTTTCCTGTGGTTTAGATTTATGGGAAGCCACATGAGATCATTGGTTGTGGTGTGTATGATGGGGTGTTTTTTTTTGCTGTTTTGTCTCAGAATTATCTCATTTCTAATTTTTTTGTTGATTGAATGGTGAATTGATCATGGAAGGCAAAATAAAATCATCAAAGCTAAAGGCATCTAGAATGTAGGTAGCTTTTCCAATCCTTGGCTTTAGTTGGGGGGGGGGATAGTTGATGTACTTAATTTATTGTTGTACAAGGTCTCATTGTGTAGTCCTGGCTGGCCTGGAATTCACTATGTAGATCAGGCTGCCCTGGAACTCAGAGATCAGCCTGCTTCTGGGTGATGAGACTAAAGTGTGTGCCACCATGCCCAGTTTTACATTTATTTTAAAACCTACCATATATTCACATGGGTAAGAGTCAGAATACACAGACTGAGGAGTAGAAAGAGTGCCTTCTGCTGGCTTTCCCATCTCTCCTGGGGTAACTGGTTGGTAGTCGTGCGTTCTCCACAACAGATAGTGCCTCCACGTTTTCCCACCTCTACAGCTCTAACAAAGGGTTAATACAATTCTCACTGTTGTTTTTCTCTATTTGGGCATCCTCTCCTGTCAGTTTGATCTGCCCTTTCTATTTGTAAGCTTTCTAGAATTAAGATGATTTTGTTTTGGTCTCTGAGGTGCATCTGTATGTCCAGCATGGATGAATGATTAGTCCTGGGCCTCATTTGGTACCCTGCCTTGTTTCTCATGGAACCAGAAACACAAGGCCAGAGACCTAAACTGCATCTTTATTCTTTGACGTGAGTATGCTACACATCCTTGACTCTACAGAGTTGGTGGAGTAAAACCCAAGTACTGTCAGCTTTCTCCCTGCCAGTGGCTTCGGGTTGTCTGTCTGTCTGTCTGTCTGTCTGTCTGTACTAGTGGGGCAAGCTGTGGGTCACATAGCCCAATTGTCATTGAGCTAGTTATTTGTGGTCCTCAGGATCTGCCTTGCTATTTGCACATGCTATCTGACTGCAGTGATTTTTATTTCATATGACATCTCTTATAGATAAGACATCTCCCATGTACCCAGGTTTATTTAGATTGAATGTCACTGCTTTGCAGTGACTCAAACTTGCTTTTGAATTGTGAGAAAGGAGGGTTTAATTGCCTTTAGCCACCTGTAACCCCTGTGTTCATGGAAAGCCCCAGGTTGATGTTCTTTTCTAGAATATGGGCTCCCTGTATCTGAGGCCTGATGGGAAGTAAGAAAATATGGCTCAACACACAGGAAATGTTTTTATTTCCTGGATGGTAGAGGATTAGAGTTCAAACTCAGGCTTGATTCTAGCACAGTAACCTTTGCAGACTAATGCATTTAAAGATGGGAAAGAACTGGTTTTATACTTTGTTTCGAAACCGTTTCTTAGTGTGGTCCCAGAACTCACTATGTAGACCAGGCTGGCCTTAACTCACAGATTCACCTGCTTCTGCACCCGACTTGAACTGTTTCTAGAATTGGCTTCTGTGGGAGGCTTTGTTCCATGAGGAAGAATGCATCCAGGGCCAGCATCACAGTAGCCTGGAAATGAGAATGAGGCCAGTGGAGGTGTGCCTTCCTGTCTAGCTGGATGTCGAGCTCTCCTCAGTCCCGGCTCATCACACAGTCATTGTGACCCCTCAGGCTCAGTGGGTGAATCAGGGTTGCTCTTAGTGGCCTGAGTCTTTTGCCTGATGAGTGAATGAGTGCAGACAGGGTACCAGATGCTCTGTTGTTTCGCCTATTGCTCTTTCCTTCACACCCAGTGTAAGGTTTCCAGGCATTTGTGCAACCTGATAGCGGAAAGCGCCTGCTGTAGCCGTCTAGAGATGGGCTGGCAGGCGGCTCAGGTTACCGTGATCTTGATAAGAGCCATCGATCTAGGTTGGTGGCTGCTGGGGGCGGGATGTAAGCTGCCAGTGCTGTCTCCACTGGGAAAGGTGATGTGGGCCTCTGCAGGACCTGTAGAATGTCCCCCAGTTAGCCTGAGAGGTATCTAGCCAGTATCTCTAGGGAAACAGCACACACCGTTATGTGTATCTTACCTTCCAGAGAATGCCTTTGTTTCACCATCATGGATCTTAACTCTCTAAAGCCGTAAGCCCAATTAAATATTTTCTTTTATAATTTGCTTTGGTCTTGTTGTTTCATCACAGCAACAGAAAAGTAACTTATGACAACATCTATCTGAAATAATAGAATGTTCTCCGACCTTAGATATGAGCCTCTCAAACAGTGGTTTTACAACTTGTGGTGCTGCGTAAGTGAATGTGGAGGTCATAATCATAAAGAAATGCTGGCAGCAACATCAAGTTTATGAATATAATACAAAAGATTAATTCAAAAATACAACATGTAATAGACCCAAAGCATCTGCAGCATTCACCCACATGACTTCTCCCCACGCTCTACAGCCTTGGTTCTAAGTACACATGTGCATGCTACACTGTGCGTGCCTGTCACGTCACACACTGTCAACAGACACTGACTGAAATAGCTCAGATTTGAGACTGATAAAGCAGTTATGAATAATAGTGTTTTTACTGCTCTTACAGAAATGTCATGGTTTAATCATGAAGACTTAAGAGTTCCCTACCAGCCGGGCATGGTGTAACTCCAGTTTAAGAACCAAGTGGGAGGGCGGACAGTTTACAAAGGGAGCTGATGTGTGTGCGTTGGCTAGGCATGCTACTCACGCCTAGTTGAGTGTTTATGGAGCATCTATGGAGCGTTCTGCTGGAGCTGTTGCTGAGCACTGAGGGGGAGTGGAAGGAGTAGCCCCTTCTAGGAAAAAGCAGCAGCATTTTTATGGACAGGGCTTGCAAGGCTGGGGTCAGGGCTAAGGGTGGGGAGTTTTCAGTGTCCTTGGCATCCTCAAGTCAGCCTACCCCGACCATCCTGTGCCAGTGTTCACAAAGCTAGCTGCATGTGACTGCCTTATCCTAGTATCCCTCAAGGAGTATCTTCTGTAGTGGGGTTGGTGTAGTGAATGCTCTTTTGTTCATCAATGGAAAGCTTGGGCTAGCTGTGGAGCGCAGTGGTAAGGCACCTGCCTAGCACTTCCAAGGCCCTGGATTCACCCCCTGCACTGCATCTGGTGATGGTGGCGGGTGTTCTTGTGTAGCCTCCAGTGGGCTCAGCTGTCATCAACATACAAGAAAGTTTCCTTGGTTTGGAATCACAGTTTGCTCTGTGGAAACAGCTTGAACCTTGTGCTCTTTTATTTTATTTAATTCATGCAAAGCCCTTGCTCCCATTCAGGTGCAGGTTTTGTTCTTCATATTCTGGGAGCTACAGCTGGCCCATTCTGAGAAACTTTGAGATGCTCCCGAGAGCTGAGTGCTTCATTGCTGAAGGCACTGAGTAAGTGCGGCTGGGTGCCCTGGGTGGTGCTGCACTGTGATTGTCAGCCCTTTAGAGGAGCTGTTGTTCCTTTGGAGCTGAACGTTCCATGCTTTGAATCCACTCAGGGACAAACTATTCCGAAAAACAAAGCTTGAGCTGAGCCTGGTCAGAGTCTCTGGTTATGAGAGAGGGATTGAAATCAACTTTTCCAGCTAAAAATAATTTTGCTCACATGTTACCAAAAATGGTTCACTAGAACTGCTTTTAAGACACTTGTCTAAGCTTTGAGGTCAAGAAAAAGTTGAGAACACATTTTAAGAAGGATTTTACTTTAACTTGCTAAAATTTTTGCCAGGCTGCTTACCCCATAATTACCTCATGAGACAAAAGCTAGTAAAAAAGTGTTTATCTTGGATTCATTGGGGGCCAAGTAACTGTGCTTGTTTGGGCTTTGAAATGGGTCCTCATGTAGTGCAGGCTAGCTGTACTGCAGGCTAGCCGTGTGTGTGTGTGTGTGTGTGTGTGTGTGTGTGTGTGTGTGTGTGTGTGTGCGCGCGCGCGCGCTTCATGAGTATGGGGTTAGGGGAAGGGTAAGAGAGAAACTGTAGAAGTAGCTGTTCTCCATCCAGAAGCAGTGGCAGTCCCATATAACTCCATACTTGGGAGGGTAAGGCAGGAGGATTGCTATCAGTACAGGCTAGATTGGGTTATATAGAGAGACCCTATCTCAGAAAAATAAGAGCAGTGCTCATGTGGGCAGCACATTTTTGTGATATGAAAGAAAGAGACTCGGTCGGGCAGGGAGGTTGTAGGGGACAGAGGGACAGGGGAGCTGGGGACGGGATGGGAGGGGAGGAAGGATCTTCTAAAACATACTGTGTTTGAAATGCCATAACTATAGCTAACACTTTCTATGCAGCAGTAGCTGTTTTCCCTGTGTAGTAAGGATTCCTGAGAAACTCTCTGGCTTGGAATCAGGCAGTCTGGATGGCGTAAAAAATACTTTTTCCAAAATTTGCTACAGTGTATACTGATAATTTGTATACATATGAATGATACATGTATGTAGATACACATGCCATGGTGTAGCTTAGGGGAACTTTGTGGGATCAGTTCTTTCCTTCCACCATTATGTGGGTTCTAGGGATCAAACTGAGGTTGCCGGGCTTACATGGCAAGCTCCCTTACCTGCTGGGCCACCTTGTCAGCCCCAGGCCTTAAGTTTACCAAACAGACTTAAAACATCCATGAGTGTAATCTAGTGCCTTAGAACTGAGCATTGATCTGTTGCTGAGGCAGATAGGTTTGGATAGACTAAAAAGTTGGGAGAGAGAAAGACAGGAAGGAGCTTGTGATCTGAGCCTGGATCTTGACTTTGCAGGTTTGGGTAGTGGCGATTCCTGAGGGTCTGATGGGTGACTGTGGAGGTGACCCCTGGAAATAAGAACTTGGGTTTAGAGTGTGGATATGTCTGGCAATCTGTTGAACAAACAAGACTGGGCATCGAACCTGCTGGGCAGCAATGTTTCACAAGCTGGAGGCTGAGGAGGTGGAGATGATGGAAGGGCTGAAGGCCACTTTGTTCTTGCCTGGAGGTGATCTGTTGGGCTTCCCTAATTGAGGAGATGCTGGTGTCTCCACAGGATACAGGGCAGGGATGCTGCATGACATCCTAACATGTGCAGCCGTAGTCCCCCAGTGAAGGGCTGCCCAGGAGCTTGGAGGTTCAGAAGCTGCACCTACTTAAAGAACAGGTGTTGAGTCAAGACAGCAATTTATAAAATAGGATTTTCTCTTCTTCCATTCTGCTTTGTAAGCCTTGCCACATCATCTGGTGACCGTTGTGGAGCTCCAGGTACAGCTGGGCACTGTGCTCTTCAGACATAAGGACAGTAAATTAACTAGATGTTATCACTTTCTTGACGTTTCTATTTTACTTTTAAACACTACAAAAAAAAAAAAAAGAATTTTTGTAGTCTAGTCTAGTATTAGACTTGTATCCTGGCACAGGCTCCCGAGCGCTGGAATTACAGGCATGCACCCCACACCTGGCCTTTAAAGTTTGTTTATACTTCCAAGTTAACATGTAAATTTGTTCTTACAAACACTCCTTCCACATACACACTGTAAGATGTAAAGCCAATTGCCAGTGACCACCACCTTCAGTTTCTGTTGGTCCCTTACAGTGCCCAGTGTTAGCAGCTGTTAGCAGTTGGCTTTGTTTAGCTGACTGTTTGACTGTTGCCTTCTGCATTCCTTTTCTTTCCCATTCTTTGTTTTTTGAGATGGTTTCTCTGTGTATCCTTGATTGGTCTGGACTTTCTTTGTAGACTAGGCTGGCCTCAAACTCAGAGATCCACCTGCTTCTACCTTCCTAGGGCTGTGATTAAAGGCTTGCACCTCACTGCCTTGCTTCTTTCCCATTCTTATTTGCCATGTTAAGAAGTTTAATATTGAACATCTCCCCTTAGGCTGCTGTTCCTGAAGATAGGGACAAGGGCTAGCCCTTTCTTCCTTTTTCTCTTATTTATAATGGAGCACAGTTGTCATTCAATAAACGTCTGCCTAGTGTGTGAGATAAACCAACAGAAGAACTGTCAGTGGGAGTGAAAAATACCAAATCCCAGCAAAGGGCTCCAGGCCCTGGGCGGGAGGTGTGTTGGTGTGAAGGAGCAGCCCAAGCTGGGTGAGTAGAGGTCCTGGAGGGCACAGCTGGAGTGGGCCCGTTGATACAGACGGCGCAGGAGATCCGGGCATCTTTCTCTGTTTTCTTTCCATTTTAGACAGTTTCACCAAGTAGGACTGGCTGGCCTGGAACTCCTGGTGATCTCCCTGCCTTGGCCTCCCAAGTACTGGGACTATAGGCTTGAGCCAGGAAGCCGGAGGAACACGGGGGCTTTTTAGGAAAGGTTCTTTTTGGAACACTGACATGATCGATGTCAGCGGCCTCTCTTGTTCTGGAAAAGAGCGTCGTCTTTGTATACCCAAAGATTCAGCAGGGCTTCTTCACTGAGCAGAAAATCTCAGGGAATGTTCATTTTGGCTTGTGCAGTTCATCTCTGTTTGAACTACCATATAGTACTATTCACTAGTAAGGAGTGGTGGTGGTTTTTTTGTTTTGTTTTGTTTTGTTTTTTAATCTTATTTGTTGGAACATTTCCTTTTGGCAAGCATTTGTTACTGCTGTAAACAACCCATCTTCACACAGCTCCTGTGGGGCAGGGCAAATACAGGTATGTTGAGCGGAATCCTGTCAGCTGGCTGAGGATGTGCACAAGCAGGCACAGCTCTGCTTTGCCAAGCAGCTGCCACACATGTCCAGAACAATGGAGTAGAGCGTCTTTACTTTTGCCATACTTTGGTTTGTACCACTTGGGGTGGAAAATTGTATCTTGATCTTCTAGTTTCTTTAATGTAATCTCCCCTCCCTCCGCCCTTCTTCCCTCCCTCCCTCCCTCCCTCCCTCCCTCCCTCCCTTTTTTCTTCCCTCCCTCCCTCTCCTTCTTCCTCTCTCTCTTTCTTTCGGTTTTGGTTTTTCGAGATAAGAGTTTCTCTGTGTAATAGTCCTCTCTTTAGGCTGGCCTAGAACTCACAAAGATCTACCTGCCTCTGCCTTTTTTGTTTTTTTCAAGACAGGGTTTCTCTGTGTGTGGCCTTGGCTGTCCTGGAACTTGCTCTGTAGGGCAAGCTAGTCTTGAACTCACACGAAGGTCTGCTTGCCTCTGCCTCTGAAGTGCTGGGATTAAATGTGTGCGCCACTATGCCCTGCTTAATAATCTAAAAAATTTCTTTTGTAATTTTTTGTTGATGCTCAAGAACTTTTGTAAGTTTAATAAACTTTCATAAATAGCCCATGTTGTTTATATTTCAGTGTTTCCCATCAGCGTGCCATTTGTCTTTTGAGTTTGTTGTATGGTTGTGTGCATAATGTAAACGTGTGTTTGTATAGTCCTGTGTGCATGTTTGTATGTGTGTATTTGGGACGGACAAAACTACTTTTTTTTTTTTGAGACAGGGTTTCTCTGTGTAGCCTTGACTGTAACACCATAATGAACTCTGGGATTAAAGTCTTTCTGGCTTTTGAATGAGATTAGCTTTTGTGATTTCTGGAGACATGGAGTTGGATGTCAAGGCAGGCAGGACGACGTGCTAGGAAGACCAGCAAAACTCAAAGGAGCATGACAAGAGAAGGTACCCAGGGACCAATGCCCCCAGGAGGCACCCATGGATGCAGAAGGGTAGGTACCAATCAAGGTGGCTTTCTCCAGTTTCTTTCTGTTTTGGACAGTTTCACTAAGTAGCCCAGGCTGGCATGGAAGTCCTGGTCATCTTCCTGCCTTGGTTTTCCAAATGCTGGGACTACAGGCTTGAGCCGGGAACCCAAGGAGCATGAGGGCTTTCTAGGAAATGAAAATACTTTGTTCAGTCATCACCCCCAGCTCCCTGCCTCTTACCTCTCTCCTCCCTTCCTTTTCTTTCTTCTAATCTTTAAGGTTAAGTATAAGGCAAAGGTTATGAATAAGCAGGAGTCAGAGCTTCAAAGTCTTCCTCTTGTTGCACATGCATAGCCTTTATTTAAAGCCAGGTCTTAGAAGTCCTTAGGTGCATGTTTTGGCATTCCAGTTCTACAGTTCCGTTTAACTATAGGCAGATATTTTACCATTTTCTTAGCCATAGTGTTTACATGGATTCATTTTAGGTACTGTAAAGTTAATGTATTTATATATGTTTGGTGTTTCCCATGTGTCATTATAAAAACTAGCCTTCTGCCTTGTGAGTGCCAGTCCTCTATGGGACTGTGCGCATGGACGTCTTAGCTGCTGAGTGCGCAGGGGCCGCCTGCCTCACAGTACAGAAGGCAAGTTCCTTGATCTTGTGACATAATGTTGTTATTTGCAAAGGTCACAGTTGTGAACTATGCAGTTGACTTATAGAAAAGGGACAACATTTTATGTGTTAGTAAGTTTGTGAGTTTATGTTGTGCTGCATCTGTAGTTGTCTTTGACTGCGCATAGGGCTTGGGTTGGGCAATTAGGATCAATTATTTGTATCAGTTAAAAGGTCAGTTTGGGGCATGTAGAATGCATTCTCAATGGCTTAGCGCACTGGCTGGTCTTCCAGAGGACTTGAGTTTAGTTCCCAGCACCTACGTGGTGGTCACAGTCACCTCTGGCTCCAGTTCCAGGAGATCCACTGCCTTTTCTGGTCTCTGTGGGCTCCAGCCTCATGGATACTCAGAATAAAGTAAATAAGAAAAAAAAAAAAATCAACTGCTTTAAAGAAGGTCAGTTTGTGCTTTGCCCTTAGATTCTAATTATGACTACCTTGTTATCTTGGCTGAAAACTAAAGAACTTGTAGGAAAAATGTGCACACTTGAGTTGTGTCCTCTGACCTTTCAGCTGATGGTAATTTTTTTTTCTCACAAACTCTCTTTACCTTTCTAACCCTGTGGCCCCTCTGGAGCTGGCCTGGGCCAGTCTTTTGTTGGCAAGTTGCCCCTGAAAACATGACTAGATATATTAAAATGATTTCTTGTTACTGTGGCATTGGTTCTTCCACCCCACTGGAGGCATTTTCTGTGAGCATCAGAAATGCATGAGGAAGAAAGGATGAAGTTGAAGGGTTTCGGCTTCTTAGATCTGTTCTAGTTCTTCCTTTGTTATGGGGAGGTGGAGAGACCTTCTCTTCCCCACCATGATTTGATCAGAAGCTTTCGCCTGCTCCACCATTGGAGTGTGGCTCACTTTCATCTGTTCCTCATTTTGTGTAGTTTAGATTCAGTCTTTTCATCTCAGACTTGCACTCATGTGTCTGACATATAACCAGGTCAGAGGTGTTACTTGAGGCTCTGCTGTGTGTAAGGTAGTGTGGGAGGGAAAGGGTTAACTTTTTCTGAGGGCTCAGGATTTAGTTGGTGACAGCATGGAAACTCATCCTTTAACTGTCCGTTGAAGTTGGTGATGTACAGCATAGGTTCATAAATTGCCATTTTGTTGGTGAGAAAGATATGACTAGGCTTGACATAAAATTGAACTAGAACTTAACAAGTAGTTTTAGCTTTGGTAGTTTTAGGAAAAGGAGAAACAAAAGAAGGGGGAGAAGATGTAGAATGTTACCTTTCTTGGAGACAGGATCTTATGAAGATCAAGCTGGCCTCAAGCTCACTATCGAGCTGAGGATGACTTTGTACTGCTGACCTTCTGCGTCTCAGGTGTTGGAATTATAGGCATGCACCACTGCCACGTCAGGTGCTTCGCCTTAAACTTGCGGTCTCACCCTGGAAGCAGCCCTTTGTCTCTTTTCCCTCCCATCCACTTGCCATGCACTGCTTGCAGGATCTCCTTGACTCTCTTCATTATCGCAGAATGTTTCATAAATCAATGTCACATAGTAAATAATAACACGTGTGAACAAAATGAAATTCTGTAGAGAAGGTAGAAAAACTGGGGAAAAGGAATGTGTAGAGAGTTTGGAACCTTGTTTTTTGTTTAGGGAAACTGTTCCTGATGGTGGTGGGACAGAGGGGCTTTTCCATGGGTTTCCATCCCCCGCCTCCATAAGGTTTTCCCCTGGCTGTCCTGGACTCTTTTGTAGACCAGGCTGGCTGGGATTAAAGGCTTGTGCCACCACACTCTGCTTTTTTTTTTTTCCTTCAGATAACCCTGGCTGGTCTGGAACTGGCTATGTAGATCAAACTGGTCTGGAACTCACAGACATCGGCCTGCCTCACCTTCCTGAGTTAGGGCGTATGCCCCCATGTCTGGCCTCATTGGTGGTTAATCTCTCCACACGTCTTCTAACGGCAGCATTGCTTCAGTCTCAGCATGATTTGGCGGGTGTCTCGGGCTTGATAGAAGTATCATGTGACTGTCTGTAGTGGCTGAAGAATGCCGGACTGACCACCCCAGCCGTGTGTGCATCAACTGCATTTGAGTTGTGAGCCAGAGACTCTGAAGGGTGGTGGCCACCTGGGTGTAGAGCGAGCCAGTGGGAGATTGCTCGTTAGTTCTCAGGTACTGGTGCCCACCAAGACACTGCTAGTTTGCACGATGCCAGGGAGAGTCTGTTTGCTTCCCTGTCAGTCACTGAGAGGCTCTGGTTGACAACTGGTCCCTCCTCTCTGGAGCATTGCTGTTCATTTTGGTTCTGTAGCAGGACTGTGCTCAGCCACTTTTCCTTCTAGAATTGACTTCCAGAATTGAAGTGTGACCCGTTTTTGGCCACAGTGGAAAGTGAATCAATAGTTCTGAAGTTGGTGGGCTTGGATTTGTCCAAAGAAATGCTTCTGATTTTTTTTTTTCTTTCTCTTCTTTTGGTTTTTCAAGACAGGGTTTCTCTGTGTAGCCTTGGCTGTCCTGGACTCGCTTTGTAGACCGAGCTGGCCTCGAACTGACAGTGATCCTCCTGCCTCTGCCTCCCGAGTGCTGGGATTAAAGGTGCGCGCCACCATACTCAGCTTGATTCTTCTTTCTTAATCAACAGTGTTGTATGATCTTTGTCAGGTGAGGCCCAAGAGCTGGTTCTTGGGTTTCAGCAGCCTTGTATTTTTGGTGTGTGTCTTCTCTTCTGGGCTCTGATACCCGCACCGTTTCTTTTATTGATGGAAGATGTATGTGCGTTCATGTGTGTGGGTATAGGTAAATGTGTACCACAGTGTACAGGTGGTCAGTGGTCAGCCTTGTGTGTCAGTCCTCACTTTCACCTTGTTTGAGATAGGGCCTCTTTAGTGATTTCTGCCACTGCTAAAGCCAGGCTAGCTGGCCTACAAGCTTCTGGGGCATTCTCCTGTCTCTAGCCTTCTGTTTTGGCAGTAGGAGTGTGCTGGGATTACAGGCTTGTGCTGCCACACCCTCTCCTATGTGGGTCCTGGGAACTCTAATTCATGTCCTTAAACTTGTGCACCAAGTGCTTTATCCACTGAGCCATCTCCCTAGCTGGATGTTTTCTTTTGAAAGTTTTATTTAAGTTACAGGTGTGTGGCTTTAGCAGATACTATTAAATAAAGCATTGTCACCATTTTCTCACTTGTTAGCTTCTGCTCTGCTGTGTATTGTGGGAGACCAATGGTGACAGTGAGTGGCCTCACATAGGCTAGTACTTTCATGGGGTCTTTGGTTGTGAATCTATCATTGTTCATTAGGAAAGTAATCTTAAGAAGGAAGAAGAAACATTGTTTTGGAGAGGAAAAAAATCATCTTTCCTGAAGTCAGAATGGGATCGTGTGTGATAAGCCATGAATCCATCCTCTTTCCTCCTGCTCTCATTGCAGTTGATCTCATGGCAGCTGTTTCCAGCTGGCTTCTGGATTTTGCCCAGGCCCCTTGGGATGGCTGCACTGACTCACACAGCTGGGCTGTTTTCTATAATGGTCTGAGTCTAGAAATGGTGGAGGAGGAGGAGTTTGGCACACTAGCGTAGGTTTTTTGTTTTGTTTTTTAGTGGGAATCACTGTCTCTTAAAGGACTACGGGTTTGATTGGTCCTTCTTTAAATTAAGGATCCTAGGAAGTATCATTGGTAGGAGCTAACTGGAGAAAGCCAGATGTGCCTCCTCTGCCTGGGAAGGCCAGAAGAAGGTGCAGCATTTTCCCTGGGATTGGAGTTACAAATGGTTGTGAGCTGTCATGTATGTAGGTGCTGGTAATTGAGCTCAGATTGTTCTGGAGGAGCCGCCAGTGCTCTTAACTCCAGGCCCCACTTTTTATTTGAGTTAGGGTCTCTCTACATAATCCTGGCTGTTCTGGAACACTATGCAAACCAGACATAGACCGGGCCAGCCTCCCAGCTCAGAGATCCACTGGATGCCTCTGCCTCTGCCTCTGCCTCCCAAGGGTTGGGCTTTAAACGCATGAGCCGCCATGCCCGGCTTCCTCTGCGTTTCCCTTCCCATTCTCTTTACTATCTTCTGTTGGCTGCTGGCCTTTAAGTAATCCTAGGACAGAGTGTGTGGTGGGTGGCTGGGGGAAGCACTAGTCAAAACTCAGGCAGTGTCTTTTGTGCTCTTGCTTTTGGTACTTACAGGGAGAATTAGTTTCTCTTGGATTTTTCCAAGGGATCCTTCTTTTTCCTGGCAGTGACAAGTAAGCACGGTCTTTCCCAGCTTAAGAACCTGTGTAATGAGAGGCCAAGCCCAGAAAAGAGAAAGAGTTTTTTGGTTGTTTGATGTTTCACATACTATACCACTTTCTTCAAGGGAAACAAGCTGCAGAGCAGAAACTGTACAGGTCACTGCTGGCCACATTTCACTGTCAGCAACCTTGATTAGCTGCTCTGCGTTAAATGTACTGCAGATGTGTTAAGCATAGGCTTTGAAGAACTACTACAAAAATTATGTGGAATATACCTTTTAAAATACAAAGTTTTTATATCAACATGTACAATTCCAAAATTTCAGATATATTAGGTTATTAATAAAATATGTTATTAAATCAGTCTCACCTCTTTTTACCCTTTAAATGTGGTTGCTAGAAAAATTTAACTTGTCTAAATGTCCTACATTTCTGGCTCTCATTGAATTTGAAAGCCCTTTCTTGGTAGAAGTCACTGAAGTGCAGGCAGTGTCCCCAAGATCCAGAACCTTTCTTTTTTGTTTTTCGTTTTTGTTTTTTCTTTAGTTTTTCAAGACAGGGTTTCTCTGTGTAGCCTTGGCTGTCCTGGACTCACTTTGTAGACGAGCCTGGCCTCAAACTCACAGCGATCTGCCTGCCTCTGTCTCCCGAGTGCTGAGATTGAAGGCGTGTGCCACCACACCCGGCTTTAAAAAAAAATACCCCCCCCCCCCCCACACACAGTGTATATGAGTGCTCTATCTGCATGTAGACCTGTGTGACAGAAGAGGGCATCACATGCTAGTATAGATAGCTATGAGCCTAATGGTTTGGGATTCCTGACTCCATGGGCTCTACTGTCATAGTGATATCAGCTGTCTGTTGGCGCATAGCAATGGCATCCATGCTGACTGGCTTCAAACAACAATTTCTTCCTGTCACATGTGTGGTGGCAGCATGAGGTTCTCTCATGAGGTTCAAGCCTGCAGTCTGCTGGACCTCAGTCACCTGAAGCCCTGTCTGCAGCAGTGGTTCTG
Organism: Acomys minous; assembly: GCF_964271855.1. Lineage (NCBI taxonomy): Eukaryota > Metazoa > Chordata > Mammalia > Rodentia > Muridae > Acomys > Acomys minous. The sequence goes on from NC_140493.1 coordinate 24,923,519, forward strand.
CTTCAGTTTATGCCCTGTGCTATTAGAAGCAGTCTAGCTCCTCCTGGTGGGAGGAGAATGGGGCTCCACTTCTTGAGTGGACCTAGAAGCAGAGTATTTGCCATGTGGCTTAAAGCCTGGACTTGCCTGGCTGCTGCTTATGGTCAGTGCAGTGCCTGAAGCCCACTCCACCATCGTAGGAGGATTACTTGGAATGGTTGTTTATTTTGAGCTTTCAAATTCTGACAAGTAATAAAAACAGACCTTTAATGAGCAGGGCAAAGGTGAATTTAGCTCTACCATCATGTACGCACATGTGCGCTGTCTTACCTGTACCTTAGCTGAGGTACAGCAGGACGTTTATGCTGCTGGGGCTTTGCCAGTAAATGTGTTACAAGTGCTAGGGCATTACCTGTTTGCCCCTCACATTTCTGCTAAGTGAGATTCAGACTCCTGCTTGCTGTGCTGTGAGTAGGGGGATGGGTGTGAAGCTGAGTCAAGATAGGCACAGAATATAGACGTGGCTAGGGCAGAGGTGCAGCTGTGTCCCGAGGTGGGTTCCTGTGTGCTACCTCTCCTAGTAGCTGTCTTTTGGACTTGGCCCCAAAATTCTGAAGCAAAAGGGCAAGAGCTGTAGGTTAAGCGGCCCAGGAGATGAGTCTTGAGAGTACATGGCTCTCTGCTTGGGTCAGTGTTAATAGGCGGCAGGGGAGAGTGGCTGGGTTAGGGTAGGCCCAAGATTCAGGAGAGCCAGGGATTCAGTTCAGACCACTGGGCTTTATGTTTTTCTTGTGTACTGTGCTGTAGCCTGGTATTTCCTCAGGAATGGAGCAGTAACTCTTTAGTTTGGTAGGCAGTGGACTATGTAAGCTTGGTGCCTTAGATGAGAATTAAAAAGCTGTTAATTCTCCCCTAGTTTCTGGGGGTTCTTTTGCTACTAAGATTGGATTTTGGGTCCCCACTTTTTTCTTTTCAATTTAGAGATGGTCTCACCAAGCCTAGGCTGGCTTCCAGCTTTCTGTGAAGTGAGTATGGTCTTGAACTGTTGACCTTGTCACTACCTACTAAGTACAGGGATCACAGGCATGGCCAGTGTGCTGGGGTTGAAGCCAGGGCCTGGTGTGTTTCAGGCGGACACTATGAGCCGAGTTGCATCTCGAGCCATTGGTTATTATCTGGCCGCTCTCTTCAGACTTTATTTTCTTACACTCATGCCTTTGATTTATTTGTTCTTAAAGCTGTGTTTTGAATTGTGTAGGTGAGGGGAAATGTACTTGAGAGCAAGGATGGCCATGCCCATCTGTGTAGTTTGGTGAATGTCAGGCAGAGCTCAGTGGTCAAGAGTCTGAGGTGGCTGGGGTGATGGTGCACACCTTGATTCCCATAGTCAGGAGGCAGAGGCAGGCCAATCTCTGAGTTTGAGGCCAGCCTGGCCTACAGAAAAAGTTCTGTAACAGCCAAGGCTACACAAAGAAACTCTGTCTCGAAAACCACAAATAACAAACAAACAAACAAGCTTGAAGTTTAGAGCCACTGGGCTGTGCTCCTTAAGAGATGGGGATGGCAGGCGTGTTCTTGAGTTCTGAGGTGCCTTCACCTTACAGTGTTGCTGGTAGCTTCTGCCTCATAGGTTTGTGACAAGTACAGCACGTGGTACAGAAGGGCTATGTATATTATTAGGTTGGTAACATTGATTAATTTATTTTATTTTTCCACTAAAGGCATCAAAGTTCTTGAGTCTTGAAGTAATAAAGCATTGTTTATGTGACATTTATTAGTCATTGCTGCAGGAGGTGTCAGAAACCTAAGTGTTAGGCTGTAAGTGACTCCATTTAGAGAGTTGTCTGAGCTAGGAAAATAGAGGGGGAAACAAACACAAAGCAATCCTTAAGAACCTTGCCGTGTCCTATGGGCACAACTCTGCAGCTCTTGTCAGCTTGCAGAAGGTATGGCCCTGGTCCGGTGTGCTTCCTTCTCAGGCCCAGACCCGGTCTTCAGTGGCTCCTTCACTCTCTGTGGTCTGTCCTCGGTCCTGTTGTGTAGTGGCCGTCTCTTCCCCGCCCACCTCAGTCCTGCTCCTTTCTTAACTAAGCCCTGTTTCTCTCAGAGGTCCTGTCCTCGCAGTGGGTGCTCCTAGTGCTCCCGTCAAGGGAGGTGAGGGGTCTGCTCTCCCTGTCCCCTTTCCTCCTCTACCGCACATCTTTGAGCCCTCTGCTGTGGGACAAAGTGTCTCACGCTCTGATGTCACTTATTTGTCTTACCAGCTCCCTCCCCACTTGAAACACAAACAACTTGCGGCTCTTGCACGCTGGGCTGTTATTCAGGGGGAATCCAGAGCCTCTGGGAAGATTTAACATCTGCTCTACTGACTGTAGCCTCCCTTCCACCTATTTAAGGCCTGACCGTGTCAGGCTGGAGCTCCTTTATTTCTGCAGAGGTTACAGGCTTCTCTCTTTAAGTCGGCCTGGTCTTGTCCCCAGGCATTACAGCCATTGTGCCTCCATGTCACTGAGAAATGCAGGCCTCTGTTCTCCTCTCCAGCTTGTTCACACTGTTAGTCACTGCTCTCTGCTTACACAGCTCTTTGGTCATATGCTTGCAAACCCAGCCTGGATCCTGTGGCCATCTGCCTTCTGCCCTCATGGCTTCCAGCCTTCCTGGACCAGCATTCCTGATGTTTTGCTCCTTTTCACTTGGATCTTAGGTTTTAAATTCTTGTCCTTGGAACCACCTCACAGCCCACAGATGTGTTCTCCTTTTTTTGTGCCTCATTTATTCTTCCGTAAATGCTCCTGGGTCTCTTAGATTTTGACGTATCTTTCTGTTTTGTTTCATCAACTGAACAGAATGGATACAATCCAGCATGCTTTGTTTCATGACAGTCTTCACTTCTGGCTCCTTTTCTACTCTTCTTCCTTGTTCAGGCACCTTCTTGCAATAGCTGTTTGTCTGAACTTGATACAGTCTGGTTTCTACCTCAGCCACTACTGCTTTCCTAAGTATCACCATTTCCCCAGTGCCTAATTCTGCTGAGTTTCCCTTTCTGCTGCCTTGTCCTTGCAGTAGCTCGGCTCTGCTGGCTGCTCTGGGGCTAGCCTTTGAAATGTTCCCTCTCTCTGCCTGCCATCTCTTTCTCTCAGGAACATCCTCTCAGGAAAAGATCTGCCCTAGGCCTTTCACTCTGCGTTATTATGTATGTTCTGCCTGTTGCAAACACATCTATGTTTAGCTTTATTTAGCTGTGTGATGACAATTTCCAAGTTGTTTTCTGCGGTTGCCTGTGTCCTGTGTGTGCATATCTATGTATATACTTCATTACTCTGTAGCCACTGCAGATGGAGCATTGTATGAAACTGAGTGTTCCTCATCTGTCTCAGTGGCAAAACTCCACCAGCATGTAATTCGGGGACCAGTGCCTCCATTTGTCCAGTTTGCAGCCACTGCTAATAACCTTGTGAATGATCCTTTTACTCCTAATTTTGTCACTCTTGATCCCTGTCATTGCACTGTAGTGATGTTGAGTGACCCTTCTGAACCGTGGCTATGCGTACTCCTCAGCCCTCAGTGTTTCAAAAAGGTAGTGGTGTGATCTACCACGGCATGCTTTAGGCTCTCGGTAAGAATTCTCCCGCCTTCCATGGCTGCCCTCATTTTTGAGACTGCAGTTGGTGGACCAATTTTCATTGGGTCTTCTCAGCAATGGATAAGAAAGCAAGGGACTCTCTTGATTGCTGCCATCACCCCTTGTAGCCTCTCTGTCTCGAGTCTGTTGCCCCGTGTGTCAGCTTTCCATTATGATGGCAAATGATCCAAGATAATCAGCTATCAGAGGAGAAAAGGTTTTAGGCGGTTCAGTTCATGGTCCCTGGGCCCTGCTGCTTTGGGCATATGGTGGTCAGAACATTATGTTGAGAGTGTGGTGTAGGAGGCCTGTTCACTCACGGCAGTCGGAAGGTAAAGAGAGGAAAGTGGGCCAGGGTCCTTCTGTTGCTGTCAAGGGTACTCATTCCCAGTGACCTAACTGCCTTCCACTAGGGCTGGTTCTAGCACCTTCCAGTAGTGCTACTTACTAGGGACCAAGCTCTGGACTTGGGGCCATTCAAGATCTAAACCAGAGCAGGCCATGCTGTAAGTGCCTGTTTACTTTAGTATGGCTCATATTCAGTTTCTCAAGGGTGGGTACCGTGCTGGGTACCTTGTGTCCAGCACAGTGCCTGGCAAACAGTAAGCCCTGCATTTAATTACATGGCTAAATGGCTAATCGTTGGATAGACAAGGATTCTTTTTGTACAGAATACACCCACTCCAGATTTTGGTTCCTGTGCTAGAGATAATCAGTTGAGAGTCAAAGGTCCAGAGCTGCCTATTAATGCTTGCCTCTGACAAAGCACCCTGCTTCTAGCACTGACTAGTAAGTTTCGAGTTTTGTTTTGTTTTTCCAACATTCCTCAAATGTGAGGGCTCATTAGTGTTATGTGAAGAGCTTTAAAACAAATACTGCTCAGCTGAGTGTGATGGCCCAGCACTGGGGAGGCAGAGGCAGGCTGATCTCTATGACTTCAAGGTTAACCTGTGTACAAATTGAGTTCCAGATCAGCTAGGGTTATGTTTGAGGCTAGCTAGGATTACATGAGACCCTATCTTTAAAAACAAAAAACCAAAATTTTGTTCCAATTTCAGCACTTGAATGACAGACTCTTTTGTTGTTGGGAAGCTTGTTATTTTCCAGTGTATTAAAAGTGGTCACTAGTGGTTTTTTGTTTTTGCCTCCACCTCCACCCCCAAAGAAAGAGAGGCAAGGCAAGACTGCATTATCTAATTTCTGCGTGCAGCAGCAATTAAGCATTTGGAAATTTGGGGCCTTTTCTGTCTGAGGCTCTTGAGAGCTTGCTTCATAGACCTTGCTCGGATCATGACCTGTAACAGTTTGAACAAGTGAACATCTTTTGTCTTCTCTAAGGGTTCTGTGGGCTTGTCACTGTTGTGTGTTACACACTCCATATAATGGACTGGCAAATGTAAATAGGAGGATTTGTTATCATGGCAAGAAGCGGGTTTTATTTAATTACTTTCCCATTTTAATGCTATTTCTTTTGCTTTTAGGGCTGAAATACTTCCCAGTCAGCCTTTGAATTTTGAGAAGTTTTGTTTATGGCTGTTGATAACTTTGGAGATCAGGTTAATCTTCACAGTGGTTTTTAAAAGGATGGGCTCACACTGAGTACATTTATCTGTGGCAGTAATTGCTTGACAAGATAAACTTCCTACCACTTAGCTAGTGCAACAGTTGGTGTTGGGCTTCAGACCTGGGGCAAGCAGCTAAGGTGCCTTTTGGAACAAAGTGGACCTGGCTTCCAGGTTCTCCCAGCATCCCTTGGTCCCTACCTGCTGCATACTTGGTGTGGTTGGCATACCCTGCCCTTTACCCTTCCCCTTTCCCAGAGGCTCTTCACTATACAATCCAAGCATTTTAGTGCCCCCGCTACACCCCCCAACACTCTCTTTCTTTCTGCATTTCCTCTTCCTCACCCCTTGTCTGCTTTTCCACTCTCCTCTCTCTGCTTGTGTGTTTTCCTCTTTCCCTTGCATGGCCGGTTCCTTGGGACTGGTGAACCCACTGACACCTGCTCCCAATAACCCTGCATTTATATACGTTAACTTGCGTCGAATTAGCTCATTTCACCAGTGGAAAGAATGATAGCGTATCAGTTAGGATCTTCTTTAGAACTTTGCCTCTTTAGAGCCTTAGGATTTGAAGTGTACCTAAATTGTTCTTCATCCTTGATTGTTGGAGCAGCGCAATGTTAGTGTTGTGGCATTCAGAAGCTGGTTCATGCTTCGCATGTTGTTTACAAGTAGCATTTACCAGATGCAAGATGGAAAGAGTTGTCTGCATCAGCCAGCATAACAGCTTTCAGATACTGAAACACTTGAATAATTTTGAATATTCTGTTGTCATTAACAAACAAAACTGCAAGTTAAAGTGCCACACTGATCATGGACATGTGAAAATGGACTGTTGACCAGTTTTCTGCCCTACGTCATTTATGTAGTAGATTTTTATTTTTTTAAATCTTTACATACATAAGCCGGGAGTGGAGGCAGAGGCAGGCGAATTACTGTGAGTTTGAGGCTAGCCTAGTCTACAAAGGGAGTCCAAGACAGCCAAGGCTACACAGAGAAACCCTGTTTCGAAAAACGAGAAACCAAACCAAACTAAAACAAAACAAAATCTTTACATACCCGACACTCATCAGTCTAAGAACCAAGGATGACCAAGGCCAGTGCTCCAGATGTAACTGGATCTGTTTTCTCATCAGGCCTGTGGGCTTGGGTTAAGAGTGGTTGGGGTACCCATAAGCCAGAGGTTGGCATTGCCAGCTTGCAAATGGATATTAATGTTGGTGGTATTTTGCTTCTGCCTTCGATAGTAGTGGAAAGGATTGAGAGGAGTGCCTGTTCCTTTAGCTCTACTGGCTGGGGTGTGTGTGTTGTTGTTGTTTGGTTGGTTTGCTTTTCGAGATGTTCTTACTGCTTTGCCCTGGCTACTCTTGAACTCATATCTTCATGCCTCTCTCCGCCTCTGGTGCGCTGGGTTTAAAGCCACATGCCTCATGGAGGCATTCTTAGAAGATGGATGTGAGGAAAGTACATTCTTTTTTTAAACTGCACTATGGGACTGCTGCTTACTTTCAGGTTTGGTCCTTTTTGATGAGTTAGCACTCGGAAAAATAAACTTCTCCCACTCCACCCTCCTTCCCACCCCTCAACCCCCATCCTGCCCCAGCAGGTGCAGGTGGCAGTCTGTTGAGATTGCAGTTCTCTTGCTGTTAGCTAAGGGAGCTTGCACAAGCCATGGGGCTCAGCTTGTGCATGACAGGACTTTGTTAAGTGAATCAGGGTCTGAATTATTCATTCTTCGTCTCCATCCTGCTGTTCATATCACATTCCTGCTGTGTCCTTGGGGCACCTTGCCAGTCTTAAGTGTAATTGATTTCCTCATTGTCCTGTGTGGTGGTGTGTCTGTGTACATGGGTTGTGCCTGTTTAAGAACCTAATCACCTGGGGTAGCTGCATGTTGAGGACATGTGGGCAAAATCCTGACAGCCCAGGTTAGAGGTCCTTTTCTGGTGACACCTTTGCGGCCTGTTAAGCAGGATAATGGTTTTCCTGCGCTCTCATCGGTGCATTTGGGAGGGGACTGCTCTTTTTTGTTCTCTAGCCCTGTTACCTCCTTGTTCTTGTAGGAAAGCTGTGAAGAGCTTGGACTCTTAGTACTAGGAAAAGCTTAAGGATGATGTGGCTAGAGGAGCAAGCTGTGTGGCACTTGATTGACTCCTGCATGTGGGGTTACGTGTGACTGACTGACTGTTTTATTTCCTTAAAAACAGGTCCCATGTAGTTCCAGATTGTTTTGAACTCACTGTGTAGCTCCCAAGGATGACCTTGAACTTCTCATCCTTCCACCTCCACTTCCCGAGTGTTGGGGTTACCAGCAGGGCATGTTATAGGGTGCTGTGGATTGAGCCCAGGGCCAATGTCATGTGCTACGTCCCCAGGCTTGACAGCATCGGATTTACGCTCATGTGAAATCTTGATTGTGTGTGTGTGCAAGGAAATTTGAGGTAGTGTCTCATGTAGCCTAGGCTGGTCTTGAATACCACCTGAATGCTGAAATTAAAGGCCTCCATGTGTGCCTCCATGCCTGGTGAAATTCAGTTTTTTGGCTTCTCTAGGCAGAGTGGCTCCCATCTTATGTGCAGCAGTTGAAGCTGCGTAGGTAGAACTTTTAGCTACAGTTTTGCAAAGCTCCTAGCTGTGCGGTTCTCGATACCTCTGTGTGTATCATCCAAGCAGAGCCTGTGTTACTGACTGGGAAGGATTTGCCCACAGTCCCGTAGGTGATAAGGGTAACTCAGCTTCACGGTTCTTGACTTTTAGTTGGTTGTGATTACTGCTACCAATTAGAAGTTTTTACTTTCTCTTACATATTTTAAAAATTAATTTATTAAAAAGTACTCATGATCTAGGCCTGGTGGTGCACACCTTTAGTCCCAGCACTTGGGAGATGGAGGCAGGCAGATCTGTGAACTTGAGGCCAGCCTGGTCCACATAGTGAACTCCAGGCCAACCTGGTCTACATGAGTTGTGGACAGCCAGGGCTATGTAGAGAGACCCTGTCTTTAAAAAAAAAAAAAAAAAAAAAAAAAAAAAAAAAAAAAAAAAAGCAAACCAAAAACCAAACCAAAACAAAAAAATTGTGTACCAAAAGTATGAAAAAAAAAAAAAAGGTAAGATTTCTTGTTCTTGATTTGGCTGTGAGGACTCACAGGGTCTGCCCCCATTACCTACTGTGGCATTATGCCAGCACTTTTTCTGCTATTACCTAACCTTAACCACCATTCAGAACTGCCCCCCCCCCATTTGTTTTTAGTTTTTCAAGACAGGGTTTCTCTGTGTAGCCTTGGCTGCTCTGGAACTTGCTCTATTGATTGGGCTGGTCTTGAACTCAGAGATCTGCCTGCCTCTGCCTCCCAAGTGCTGGGATTAAAGGTGTGTGCCACCATGGCTGTTTCACATAGAATTATCTTAATGGTTTCTTTGTTTGCTGTCTGCCTTTCTAATCGAATATAAGCACCATGAGACTAATCTAAACCTTATTCATTGCTGTATTATTATTATTATTATTATTATTATTATTATTATTATTATTATTATTATTATATTTTGGTTTTTCGAGATAGGGTTTCTCTGTGTAGCCTTGGCTGTCCTGGACTCGCTTTGTAGACCAGGCTGGCCTCAAATTCACAGTGATCCACCTGCCTCTGCCTCCCGAGTGCTGAGATTAAAGGCGTGTGCCACTGCAACCGGCTATTATTTTTTGAGACATTCTCACTATATAGTTAGTCCTGGCTGGCCTGGAGCTATATAGACCAGGCTAACTTTGAACTCATAGAAATTGGCTTGTCTCTGCCTTTCTGAGTGCTGTGATTAAAAGCATGCACTTCCACACCTGGCTTCATTACTTTATCTCCAATGCCTGTGTTGATGCAGAACACAGCTGTCAGTTTAAAGAAAGTAATAAATAATATATATTAAGTAAAATTTGAGTGACAGTGGCCTGGGAATGTGGGTTCATACTACCTCACACGATGTATTCTAATGTGGAAGTGTTTACATGAATATTGATAGTCACAGAACAAAAGATAGTCACAAGTTGGTGGCATTATTTCAAAACTGTTGGTGGGAACATTAGGTGGGTGAGTTATAGAAAAGCAATACTACGTTACGTGGTGGCATTTTCAGCTTTTGGCATGGTGGAGGCTGCTGGTCTCTAAGTCTACTGCAGATGTTTTCCTGATGAGTAAAAAGATGTTAGGCAGTGAATGATTAGGGAACTAAAGATAGCCCAGGATAATTTGTCTTCAGATGCACAACTTTCCAAGTCTTTATAATTAGGGAGTTCTAACCCACTAACCAGCCTTGTCAGTGTAGTTTTTGTATACAGTGCTCTGCCTTCATGGATACTTGAAGGCCACAAGAGGGCATCCAATCCCATTATAGATGGGCCACCATGTGGCTGCTGGGATTTGAACTCAGGGTCTCTGGAAGAGCAGTCAGTGTTCTTAACCTCTGAGCCATCTCTCCAGCCCATAGGTGTAGTTTTAAACTTCTTTCATACCTTCCATAAACTCAGTGGTTGTTGAATGTAGCATGTAAAGGTAGTGGTTGGAGGGTTTTGAAAGATAGTTTTCCCTAGGGACAGGGTAAAGCTATTCTAGACAGGAGTTAGTATGCACAGAGGAACACATGAAAATGCATGGCGTATTCTTGTGCCTTCTTGTGGGTTTGTACATGTACCACAGGAAGCTATTTTTGATGCAGAAAGACCATCTGGGTTCTCTGTAAAACATGAAAAACTAAATGTCTCTGGGTGAGAAGCCTCCCTCGCAGCCCTTTCTCCTCCTGTGCTCTCTTAGTTCAGAGGGTGCTAGCCGTTTGCTCTCATTAGCAAGTTTTGGGACTCCTAGGACAGACCTGTCTGATGAACTTCTGAGGTGCTGGGCAGAGGCTCTCTGCCTTCACTAGCTGTGCGTGAGAACCCCCTTAGAACCTTAAGACACTCCAGTGCACACTCCTCCAGACCAGTGAAACAAGGACTGTTTGGATGGGCTTAGGAATCCACGTTTTCAAACTTGGCTGGGTTTTATGCTGCCACTGGCTTACAGGGCTACAAACGGGAAGGAACAGGCTTTGAGATGGTTTTGTAAGTTATATAAGGAGGAATTCCAGAAAGGATAGTCATTAAAAGAAGTAAGAAATAATATGTACTATTGGCTAATTATGGATGGTTAATTTAAGAGAACTATTGGAAGGGAGTAGACAAAGAGGGATGTCTTAATTTAAATTTAAAATTTCGATGTTATTTTTAAAGAATTTCATAAGAGTGCTGTATTTACCTCACCACTGACTCATTCAAAGCTGCCCCTCCCCCACCCATGGAAAAGGGGTGTTTTTGAAACTAGTTTAGAAATGTATAGGTTTTAGAGTAGTTAGAAGAAAGATGGGCTGGAAGCCCAAGGCTGGCGTCAGATGCAGAAGTGCTCATCCCGCTCCGTCCATGCCAAGTGCTGAGCACTGCCGGGGCAGATCGACTACAGCATTGTCATTGCCGCTAATGTGACTGCCATCCTGTGAACCGTTCTCCATCTGTTCAGGATTGGGGGACGCTATTTCTGAGGTTGCTTTTTAGCTCTGATGCCCCGTTAAATAAAATTTGTTAAAGACCAGTGTCTCCCCAAAGTAATTGCTGTGTTTTTGTCAGGAGGGAAAAACATCCTAAGCAAAAGTGCAACTGAGGATGCAGACAGAAGCACCCTCAAGACCTTGTAATTGCTTGGCCTCCCGTACTCTACCCTGTTCAGTTTGATTTTGGCTAGTGTAGTTGTCCAGGGTGGCGTGGAGGTCAGAACTGGCAGTGCTAGGGACAGTTCTGTGCAGATAGGACCCGCTGGCCAGGCGCTGTTGGTGTGGCCTTTGGACAGCTCTTCTTCCCAGTGCTTTGTTGAGTTCGTAACTACATCGTCACTCCGGTGAGGTTTGCTGTCATTGGCAACACGTTGCATGTCTTCTCGACGGCCATAAGAGAATCATATTGGGGGCTGGCGAGATGGCTCAGAGGTTAAAAGCACTGTCTGTTCTTCCAAAGGTCCTGAGTTCAATTCCCAGCAACCACATGGTGGCTCATAACCATCTATAATGTAATCTGATGCCCTCTTCTGGTGTGCAGGCATACATGTAGGCAGAACTGTATATGTAATAAATAAATAAATAAATAAACACATCTTTTTAAAAAACCAAATGGGGAGTGCTAGGGAGATGATCTTTCTGAGAACTCATGAGGATAGAGTGCATCCATTGTTTCTTGGCTACCTCATGGGGGATATGGTGAGCAAGAAGCCAAGGGTGAAAGGAGCCCTTGGAGAGCTGCTGAGAACCAGAGCTGGATGGGAGGCTGTCATTTTGTCTTCCTTTTGCTTTGTACTTGAGGATATAACACAAAGATGAGTAGTTTGTGTGTGTGTGTTTTGATTTTTGTAAATAGGTGATGCTCTGTTTTGTTTATTTTTTGAGATAGGGTTTCTCTGTGTAGCCCTGGCTGTTCTGGAACTCACTCTATAGACTAGGCTGGCCTTGAACTCACAGAGATCTGCCAGCCTCTGCCTCCCTGAGTGAGGATTAAAGGTGTGTGCCAAGACGCCGGCTATAAGTGATGCTCTTAATGTTATCTTTTATTCTGTTTTAATTTTTATTTATTTATTTTTTAAGACAGGATTTTCTCTTTGTAGCTTTGGCTGTTCTGGACTCACTTTGTAGACCAGGCTGGCCTCAAACTCACAGAAATCCGCCTGTCTCTGCCTCCCGAGTGCTGGGATTAAAGGTGTGTGCCACCAAGCCCGGTTATAAGTGATGCTCTTAACTTTGTTTTTTATTCTAAAGTTCTCTGTTAGAGACTGTTAAGAGCCAACTTTCTTATATAAATATGCTCACTGGTTTTTGTGTTGATAGTCCTCTACCTTTGAACCTCAGATTACTGCCAACTGTTTTCTTTTTCACAAACCGTGTCCCTGTTCTTTGAGCACTTTTTGTATTGACCCAGCATATCTCCGTTTTTGCACTGTTTCAGTAGCTCTGTTATAGTGGGAAACCAGTAGTGGCCGCACTGCAGTGAAGAGCTGAAAATCTGGAGAAACAGGGAAAGGGTTTGTAAGACAGCCAGGGGCAGGATAGATGTCACCGAAAAGGGCAGGGAGGTGAGAAATGGCAGCTCATTCGGTGGGAGGCTTAGGACCTTTGCCTTTGGTCTTTTGTGTTCTGAAGTATGGTGGCTTTCTTTGCTTCTTGTTCCTGGCAGCCGATTATCTATTCCTTTGAAATTATGTGGGCTGGAAAAGAATGGAAAGGAATTGGCCCACCTGCATGGAGGGAGAGGGTGGCGTTAGGGATGTGGGTGTTTAAAAGCTCTTGGCATGCCTGCCTCTAAGTACAGATGGCTATTTGTGTTGCCATTATTGTAGCTGTTATGCCTACATTCCCTTCGGTATGCCTCTCTACAGGGATAATTGTAGGCCCCTAACTTATATTTCTTCCTGCTGTCAGGTAAAATGGATGCTGATGTGTTGTGTGCTGCAGAATATACAGTGAACTCTGTGTGGGCTGTCTGCTGGCCGCTCCCTTAATCTTCTGGGGCCCTGGGGCATAAGAGAAAAGGTTTTTATAACCCACATTGGTGAAAACATAAAGCGAATATACTAGATTTTACTGAATGGAGCCAAATTAACTTTGGTGAATGTTTGGAATTTAAAAGTGTTAAATACAAAGGACTTGAACATTTAGGGTACAGATTTGTTAGTGGAATCCAAGCATCCTGTCAGATGTGAGAATAACTGAGGAGGATAGAGCAGGAAGATGGATTTTCCAGTCAGGCTGTCATTTGTGTACATCCCTTGAGTCTCTGTCTTTCCTCAGGCCCCCACGTTCTCATTAATAAAATGAGACTAATGATAATTACCAGAGAGCTCTGGTGATTAAGTGTTTATTCCCTGTTAAAAAAAAAAAACCCTTCACAGCTTTCTTTATTAAAAATCATGTTCAATCAAGTCAGGTGTGGTGGTGCATGCCTGTAGTCCCAGCACTCTGGGAAGCCGAGGCAGAAGGATCTCTGTGAGTTCAAGGCCAGCCTGGTGTGTAAAGTGAGTCCAGGACAGCCAAGGCTACACAGAGAAACCCTGTCTGCACCTCCTATCTTCCCTAAGAGTGCTAGGATCACAGAGAGAAGAAACAGACAAAAGTGTGTCCAGCATTTATGTAGTTCTGGGAATCTGAACTCAGGTCCTCATGCTCAATCAGCAAACATGTTTAGCCCCTGAGCCTTCTCCCCAGCCTTTCCTTGTTTAGGTGTCAGCCAAAAGGCCTTTCCTTCTCAGGAAGCCGATGCCTGGTTATTTTGGCTGATAGTTCTGGAGATTGAAGTTCAAGGTTTGGTCTCTGGTGAGTAACGGTGGTATATCTTAGTGAGACACCTGGAGCTGGGAGGCAGGAGGAGGAGAAAAGAGTCGCTTTGAGGGCATGCTCCCAATGGCCTCAGAACTCTCTGAAGGCTTCCAGCTCCTAGGACACAGCACGGCCGCTTGGGCTGAGTCTACCATAGGCAGTGGTGAGGGGTGATTCCCACATATGAACCACAGCAGCTCTTTTAGGTGATGTCTAGGTCACTGGGCAAGATGTGGACCTTAAGAGGTGCAGAATGTGCTTTGACTGCCCTTGATTTGTAACAGAAGGAAACCACTTCATATGCACGTAATTGATGGTAGAATCTGCTTCTTTGGGAGTGATTTGATGTTCATTTACTTGGTGCTGTCTTTATATAGAGAAATAATTCTCTTTTTAGCATTAAAAAAACCAGGGTAGAACTGACGACAGTAATCTAGCTTAGCTGTGTCAGACAGTTCTAATCCTATCATGACCCCTGCTTTCTAGTAAATGACTTTCTAAATAAAGTATAGAGACCTCTTAAGGAAGATGAAAACCTAAGGGCGAGAATAGCTGTTAAACCCGGTAGGTAGAGGCAAGTGGATCTTTGAGTCCGAGGCCAGTCTGTTTTACAGAGTTCCAAGAGGACAGACAAGAGAAACCTTGTCTTTAAAAACAAAAACAAAAACCAGCAGCTGTTTAAGCCCCTTCAAGTCTGCCTGTGTGTTAGCCAAATAAAGTCCTTCCCTGATGTTGCTGTGGCCATTCATGTTCTGCATGTCTCAGGTGTCATGGCCTCTTGCCTATTAACACTGCATTTTCTTCATTTAGATTTCTCAGTTGTTAACACTTTCCTATGCTTGCCCCATTGCCTGCCACTGTGTGGGGTGAGGGGGTTTGTATGTTTAGGTGTGCATGTAGACCCTTTATAATTTTTTTTTCTGAATTCTTTCTGAGATCAAGCTGCAGATGTGAAATCTTTTCACCCCTGCACATGCTCTAGTGTGTACCCTCCAGGAATGACTTTCCCATTTAGCTTTCTCTATGGCTCTCACATTAGGGAGTCAGTGTGGCACTATTTGTCTACTGAGCCCATTAGCATTTTGCTTGCCATCCCAGTAAACTATTTGTCTGTTTGGTTTTTGGCGCAGGCGCCTATGTAGGAGTGAATGCATGCTGGATTCCTGTATGCTTTTTCTGATCCCTGTAGGCTGAAACAGTTTCTTCTTGTTCTTTAATATTCTTTTAAAAAATTATACTCTGTGTGTGTAGGTGGGTAGGTAACATGTGTATGTGTGTGTGCATGCATGTGTAGGATAGAGGTCTGTCTTGGGTGTTGTTTCTCAGGGGCTGTCCATAATTGACTTTTTAGGACATAGGCTCTCTCGTTGGCATGAAGGTCACCAATCAGGCCGGACTGATTGGTCTAGCAAGCCCCAGCACAAGTGTGGAGGTCAGATGATAACTTGTGGGACTTGGTGCTCTCCTTCATTAAATAGACCTTGAGGCTCAAACTCAGGCCCCTTAGGCTTAGTGGCAGGTCTTTCACCCACCGAACCATCTCATTGGCCCATGTCCTTCATATTTGAAGAATCTAGAGTTGAGTTAATCAGTTTCTTCCTGGGGGTGGTTAGTTCATTTTTGTCAGGAATAGGGCAGAAATGGTGCTGTGTTCTTGCTGCCTCTGATCCCTGTCGCACTGTAGCGCCCTCCCCTGGTAATACCATTAGGATTACCTTGTAAAGTTGATATCTTCCAGATATTTCCACGGAAGCTCACCATTTCCTCTCTTGCAGTTGGTTGTGTTTCTTGTGGAAAGGTATTTTGAGATTACACATGATCGTGTTCTACAACAGACCTCTACCTGAGGGCCTTAGGCTTTGTGTTGTAATGTTTACAGTGCTGAAGATTGAACTCCGAGTGACTGTGCTAGAGTGTTGTGTCACTGAGCTGCAGCCTTAATGCTGACCTTAGTACAATTGGCAGCTCCTGCCTGGGCCAGCTGAGTGATGAAATGACCTGTTTATTAGTGCCATTCTGTTATTGGAAGGGGTGCTCTTGTTGATCCCCCCGCCCCCGTGTATGTGTGTGTATAGGTATATATATAATTTTTTCCTGCTATTCAGCCTGTCTTGCATATGGCCAGAGATCCACTTTAAGTTTCTTTGCCCTTAGATCTGTCACCCATCATTCATGAAAGGTTCCCTTGCTTTCTGTTAAGATTTTTCATGCTTGTTTTGTTTTATTCTTGTCAGAACCCGGAAATGAGTCATTCCCAAGCAGTTCCTAGTCTTTCAAATGGAGGTAGTAGTTAGAAGCCAAGGTCTGGGTGGCTGGTATGCACATTACTAGGTTTATCGTTGTCTCTAGACTCTCAGCAGACAGAGTAAAATGCTACAAATACAGCATACATGTATATCTTTATGTCTTTGTGTTCTGTGCATGACTAGTATTTGTGTGTATAACTATGCATTTTATATTATAGACCCATGAGTTTAAACAAATAACTACATCTAACACCTGCTCTATCTCTTTTATAATATCTTTTCTAGCAGGGAGAACCTTGGCTCCCTTAGCTTTAGTGTAGTGACTTATTTGCTCAATGGAACTATCCCTTCCACCTCCGTAACCTGTCTTCATGCCTGAAGTCCTCAGTTGTGGACTGTTAGCCCATTCTTGATCATGTGACTTCAGGTTGTCACTAGTTCCTTAACTCTCACTGTACCCGTGTCTTGGCTGTGGGTCTGTAGTGTGGGTATTCCTCAGCTTGCCGTTCCACCTGTGTCCTTAGCTGCTTTATTATCCAAAGGTGGGAAGGAAAGGGTATATTATTAGATGTATTTTACATGCAGTGACATTCATCCTGTAAGACTTTATTTTTTCTAATTTTTACAAATTTAGTCATGTAGCCATTGTCACCATCAAAGCACGTCCGTACAGTGTTCTTTTGGGCTTCTTTGAAGTTGGCCTTCCTTTCTGTTCCTGGCTGCTGGCCTTTCCATAAATGCTACACATACACGTACCTTTTTGAGTCTGATGTAGTTCTTTTAGAATTAATCCATTGTGTTCTGTGCACTAATTAGTAGTTTATTCTGTATTGTCAAGTGATTATTTATACACACACTAATGTGTGCATCTCTTTTTGGTCAACATTTGGACTCTCTCCAGTTTTGACATTTGTGAATAAAGCTACAAAAAGATTTGTATGTGGACTCTTGTGTATACCTATGTCTTTGGGGTAAATAAGTAGAGGTGGGATTAACCATGTAGTTAAATGTATGGTTAACTTTGTGAGAAGCAGGGAAGTGTTTCCCAAAGCGGCTGTTCTATTAGGATTTCCATCAAGAGAGTATGTCTTCTTTCCTCTCCCTGCTATTGTCACAGTAAGAGCCCAGAGTCATTCTAGGTGGCATGCAGTGCTCTGTCTTTGTGATTTTAATTTGTACCAATGATGTTCAGTTCTATCTGTGTTCTCTAACATTTTTGATGATGGGTTTTGTAAATCTTTTGCCTTTCTCTTTTCCCCTTGGTGACTAGAGATGGAGCCTAGGGTCTTAGGCATGCCAAGCAGGTGCTGTACCACTAAAGCTACAATTCTGGCCCTCTTAAAATTGGGGTTTTAACTTTTTTAACTTTAAAAATAATTATGTATCTTATATAGATGGGTGTCTTGTGTGCATGTATGTCTGCACATCAGAAGAGGGCATTAGATCTGAGACTGGTTATAGACGCTCTTTTGAGTCACCATGCGGTTGCTGGGAAGTGAACTCAGGACCTCAGGAAGAGCAGCCAGTGCTTTTAGCGGTCTAGTCTCTAGCTCCAGTTTTTGTTTTCTTTCTGAGTTGGTTTAGAAAGTTCTTGTCTTTGTTAGCAGTTATGGACTCCACAAAGGCTTGGGTATTTAAACGTGTGATCGTGTGATCCGAAGCTGTGCTGTTTCAGGAGGTTATGGAGCCTTGAGGGAATGTGGAGCTAGGTCACAGGAGGTGGGGCTTTGAAACATGACCCAGCTGTGGTCCAGTCCTTCCCTTTCTGCATCCTGTCTGTCACAGCAATGTGTGACCAGTAACCTTGCTTTCTCTTCCCTCCAGACTGTGCCTTTTCTGCAGTGAAAGACTGAAAGGACATTATCCCTAATGCCTAGAGTCTGGGGCCAAAATACTCCTCCTCCCTTAAGTTGCTCTGTCAGGAATTGTGTCACTGAGAGACTAATACAAACACTTCTCTCATGTGCATCATAGATGCATTTGCCAGTATTTCTGCCAGTTTGTTACTAGTTTTAAATAGAAATTAGCTCACTCTTTCTCTCCTTCCTTCCTTCCTTCCTTCCTTCCTTCCTTCCTTCCTTCCCTGTCTTGAACAAACAAACAAACAAACAAGTGAGATACGAATATATGTTAGTTCCACCAGAAGCTGCAAGAGATAAAATGAGAATTCGTGCTGGGAAGCAAAGGAATTTGTTCTTCTAGAGGCTAAGAGGAGAATGGTACAGGTTGTAGGTCTGGATTATGCTAGTTACAGTTAGCTGTGAAAACACAAACTCCCGAGGGGAGGATTTGCTGGAGTCTGAATTGCCTTTGGATTAACAGAGGGTTCTGAGTGAAGTTCTTGGAAAATGTGACAGTGGTCGCTGCTGTTTAACGTGATACTGGACTCCTTGCCTCTGCCTTTTCCTAATTCTTCATAACAATGAGGAGTGTTTTGTGACATTACGTTTCTAATAAGTACCAAAAGCTGGGATTCAGAGAAACTAGATGATGTGGCCAAGGTCATATAACCAGGAAGTTGGGCTGAGATTCACCCTGAGGTTTGCGAGGTATCCCAGCATGCTTTCTTTCTATTGTGCCAGTGTTCATTAAGGTATCATTTGTAGGCTGGGATTGTTTCCTTCACTGTTTGTTGTGATCAGTTCATACAAGGTAAGATGCAGACGTTGAAAGCACTTAGAAACTCATAGCAGTTGGACAGTAATTTCCTGAGTGTGCAGTCCAGTAAGACTGTGTTTTGTGTCTTTGGACTTTTTTTCTTTCTTTTCTTCTCTCTCTCTCTCTTTTTTTTTTTTTTTTTTTTTTTTTTTGAGACAGGGTTTCTCTGTGTAGCCTTGGCTGTCCTGGACTCGCTTTGTAGACCAGGCTGGCCTCGGACTCACAGCAATCCGCCTGCCTCTGCCTCCCGAGTGCTGGGATTAAAGGCGTGCGCCACCACGCCCGGCTGGACTTTTTTTCTTTTAAAATTTGATTTCACACATATACATTTTAGTGCATTTGAGCAAACAACATAAACAAGCAAGCAAAAAATGCTAATTCACTCGTGGTTAGAAACCTAAAAAGAAAAGGTTGCTTTTTACTGTTTCTCTGAGAAGCCCAACTGGCCTTGCTGTGACCCAGTTGTAGACACTTGCCTCAGTAGAGTTTTTATATTGATGTTTGGTTGGTGGAGTTCTGAGTGGGTGGGGAGTGAGGTCAGAGAACAGGAGAGGAAGGAGGGGAGAGGTGAGGATGGGGAAGGAATGTGCAGCAGAGCCTAGCCCTCAGCAATGGCAGTAAGGTAGGGGGCCCTGCCTTCTGTGGTCAGTAATGTCCCGCTCACTGTCTTTCTGTAGACTTACTTTTTATTAGACTCAGTGGCAATTTCTGGGAATGATGCAAATTAGACCAAATATAGAAGGAAGTCATAGGAACAAAGTTAATTGAAGATTGAAGTTCAGAGGAGACATACACACACACACACACACACACACACACACACACACACACACACAGTGCCTTAAAGTGTTTCCCTTTAAGGAAAAGGCTGCAGCTTTTTGGCAGAGCCAAGAGTTTTGATTGGCCCCCTCTCCTGCTGTTTGCCAGAAGAATCCTGACCAGTCCAGATTTTTTCAGACTTGGTTTGGGAGTCAGCCCGGCAGCCCAAGTCTCTGGATTTAATTTGAAGTGTATATTTCAGGGAGGGTTGGACCTGCTGACGCGCCCCCTACTGTTCAGTTTTTCATGGTCCACCAGCAAGTGCGACTTTGCTGTTTTGGGAACACCCTCTGCACACCCACCCCATGCCTCTTGGATTCTTGCTGAATTTCTGAGGTCTTGCCAGTGTGGAGAGGAAGGAAGCCAGCTAACTGAGGTGCTTAGGACTCCCAAGCAGTGACTATGGAAGACTTATTCATCCCAGTCACCCTCTGTTACTCAGGACATGAGCGTAAGGAGTGTGCTCTGTGACTGCACAGACTGGCTTTCTCTATTGCTTGATGCTCTGGGAGCTAGATCAGTTTCTGTTGTGAGGAAAACATTTTGGACATTGACTGGAGATGAGGGCAGCTGCTGTGTGTGTAGATGGACCTCTTGCTGAAAACTTTACATTTGATCTGTGGCAATCTCTGCCATCTAAGTTGTGTTTGAAGGCAAAGCGACCAGTAAATGGCAATTTAATCCCCAAAGTTCGATTACTGACTGATCTCAAACCCTAGAGTTTAGCCCTGGCTCCTTAGGTGTGACTGGTGCCCTTGGGGCCACAGTTGCAGTACACTGCTAAGTCTGGTCCGATGGCTCCTCTGTGTGGAAAGTGACTGCTTGTTTAGCACTTGTCGGCTTTGTGGGAAGGTTAGACAAATTGTAGTGTCTGCCTGCACATTTCATGGTGAAACTGTTAAACCCTCATAACAGATTAATTGAAGATGAAGATAGAAAAAAACACCACTTTTAAAAAGTACCCCTTAAAGAAGGCTTAGGGGAGCATCAGTGACAGGACTGCAGTATTTATTGTCCCTTCTTTAAATGGTTGATGCTAGCCTAGGTATCCTTGGATGTGTCCTCAGTGGTCTCTAGATCACTTATGATAGCAAATATATTGTCATGCTGTATAAATTGTGGCTACACTGTATTGTTTAGGGAATAATGACAGAAAATCTATATATGTTCATAGCAGATGTAGTTTTTTTGTTTTGGCTTTTCTCAAATATTTCCAGTCGATGGTTGATGCAGGTATGGAACCCACAACTACGGAAGACTTAACTTCACTTATCAACATTGTGAACTAAAATTGCCTTCTAACACCTGTGCCTCACCAATAGCCTCTAGTCTCCTGGCGTGTAGGCAGTTTCTTGGTCTGCTTTCTTCTCAGACAGTCTAGTCTTGGTCGATTCAACCGTTAAGTGATTCAGTTACATAAGAAGAAGCTTTTAAACTGAGAACAAAGGATGGTGTTCTTTCTGCAGCTTACTTGTAAGTTTAGCTCTTCTGGTCTTGGTGCTGTTCTTCTCATAGTTGCTGGGTCCAGGGGCTTGTAGACGCCTCCTCTTCCTTTAATGTTACCCACCTGCCTTGTTTGCCGGTCTCTAAGCAACATGAGGAGGCCCTGTACTAGAGGAGCTTTACTAACAGACAGCTTTCATCCATTCTCCCCTTACATACTTAACTCTCTCTAGTCTGGAGGGAATGAGAAGCTGCCTTAAAGTGATAGTCCCCACCTATGCTTCTGTCTTACTAAGTATGTGGAATCGGAGGAGTTCTGGTGGGTGCTGAGAGAGACTGCTGTGCACACTTTACTGGATTAAAGAATAGAGACCTGGGAAAGTCCAGTGAACAGCTATGGAAGGGCTGCCAAGATTGTTGTCAAGACTCGGAGTTCCTGAGCTGAGTCCCAGGCTTTCTCCACTCCACCAGGATTCCCAGTTTTAACAGAAAGCATCAATAAAACTTGAATTCCTGAAAAAACAAGTGTTAACAGTTAACCTAGGATTGTGAGTGGGAAAACCAATTTTTCTTCTGAATGCTAGGACAACTGTGCCAGTTCTTTTTTGTAGTTTTTGCACAATTTAGAAGACAGGATAAATAATAAAACTTCACAAAGACGTGCTTCATATACAGCTTTTTAAAAAGTGGAGCAATATTTGAGTTTATAAACATAACATTTAAAAGTGCTAAT
Source organism: Acomys minous (assembly GCF_964271855.1). Lineage (NCBI taxonomy): Eukaryota > Metazoa > Chordata > Mammalia > Rodentia > Muridae > Acomys > Acomys minous. The sequence continues at coordinate 24,944,951 of NC_140493.1, forward strand.
TATTAAAAAAAATTGGTTGCACAGATGCTATAATTTTCTTGGGGTTCCTGGATTCAGAGAAGATGGGAAGCACTAGCCATATGGGGTTCTTGATTGTGGCTCCCGGGGAAAGATGGAGAAACTGCCTCTGAAGTTCTTTTCCCTTTGTTTTTCCTTTCCTTTCTTTCCCCCTTTTCTTTCTCTTCCCCCTTCTATTTCTCTTTCTCTTTTCCTTCCTTCCTTTCTTCCTTCCTTCCTTCCTTTCTTCCTTCCTTCCTTTCTTCCTTCCTTTCTTTCTTTTTTCTTTCTTTCTTTCTTTCTCTCTTTCTTTTTTCTTTCTCTCTTTCTCTCTTTCTCTCTTTCTCTCTTTCTCTCTTTCTTTCTCTCTCTCTCTCTCTTTCTCTCTCTCTTTCTCTCTTTCTCTCTCTCTCTCTCTTTCTCTCTTTCTCTCTTTCTCTCTTTCTCTCTCTCTCTCTCTCTTTCTCTCTCTCTCTTTCTCTCTCTCTCTCTTTCTCTCTCTCTCTCTCTTTCTCTCTCTCTCTCTTTCTCTCTTTCTCTCTCTCTCTCTCTCTCTTTCTCTCTTTCTCTCTCTCTCTCTTTCTCTCTCTCTTTCTCTCTTTCTCTTTCTCTCTTTCTCTCTCTCTTTCTCTCTTTCTCTCTTTCTCTCTTTCTCTCTTTCTCTCTTTCTTTCTTTCTTTATTCCAAGCCTGGTCCTAACTGATTCCAGATGGGCTTGTTAGAGTACAAAGGTTTTCAGTGTGTTTGGGCTAAGGCTGACCATGAGGCCCCCTGAGCACTTCCTGTGCAGCTTTGCAATTGTATTCACCTAATAAGAAACAGCCCTTATGGTCAGAGCCCAGAGCAGCCGTGTTGGTGTCCTGTCTTTGTGCCTCGTTCTCTGAGCCACCCTAGCCTCTTGCTTGGCTTCCTCACTAGCCTCTTCTCTGTTGTTTTCAGGGACAGTAAAATACTCACATATGTACACATATTTTTCATGGATGAGAGAAAAGAAGAGAAGAGTTGTCAAATAATGGCAGATTATGACTATGTAGGAAAGCCTGCTTTTTCCTTTCTGGACCTGAGAGGAGTTGGTTGGCATGCAAATCAGACTGGGAAAACCAAGGCACTTTTTATTTCTAATTTTGAAAAAATTCTGGCATGCTTCCTGAGTAGTTCAGAATACCATGTGTGGTGGTATATTCTTACTGTACACTGAGCATCCCAAGCTGTGTCTGTGCTGCAGGATGAGCATGACCTTGAATTCAGAGGAAGGTGTTTTGCATTCAGACCCTGTGCAGCATTGTTGCCAAGGGAGTGTGCCTGCTGTACTGTGACACTGGCTTGAATTTGGCTGTCCTCCCAGCCGCTGCAGTGTATCTCAGGCCTCTGCACAGCTTAAAAGAGGATTCTGTGATGCTCTGCTGTGGGCTTTGTGAAGTGTCTGGGGCTTTCTAGATGACATCAAGAATATATTTATGTATATACTTAACTTTCTATTTTGGTTCCAATGCCTAGTAACTGAGGGTGTGCTGGTATCAACCAACTCTTAAGTTTTCTGCTTTGCAGAGACTCTGCCATCCTTGAGGTCTATCTGGGCCTTTGCAGTCGCATTCCAGTATAGTCAGGGGACAAGTTACAGGAGCCATTACTCCTTTCATTGTGTGGATTCTGGTGATGGAACTCAGGTCATTAGACTTGGCGGCAAATGCCTGTACTCAGGGAACCATCTATGTGGCCTTCCCCTCAGCTTTTTCTTGAGCCACACATGAAATGTAGGTCTGATTCTGAGTAGCAAGTATTTTGGTGTTCGTGACAGTTGGAGTACTTGAAGTGCGATGGCCTAAGACAGGACATGTGGTCACCTTTATTATGAGTGAGCCCTCGCTTTGCTTTTGAAGGCGATTACCCATAATTAAACACCTACTACTTGTAATGTTCTCAGTTAACCCGTAGGATCCTCTTTCCTTTACTAAAGTTAGCTGTGAAGAAAGAAGGCAGCCAAGATGTGTCTGCACCTTTTGAGAAGTTGACATTTGTCAGTACCCGGCTCCTGTTATCTCTTTCATTATAACTGTCAGGTAGATGACCTCATTTCCCCCTTCTCATAGGAAAACTGTGTTCACCATTGCCGCAGAGCTAGTACCAGATAGGTTTAACTCTCACATTCTGTGTCCAAAAGTGATGGTCATTCTCCTCCTAAACCTTTCTTGCAGCTCTTCCAAAGGATGTAGTGACTTATGAGACATAAAAATAAATTTAGGCTTATTTTTTGTTTCCATCATCTTCTCTTGTTAGGTTTGCTAACTTCCTGCCTCTGATGTATAAAGTGTTAATACTGAAGAAGGAGGCAAGCTATTTAGCCATTGTTTATAGAAAGACGTAGGTCTCCAAAAGATGCCATTTTTAGTTTTAAAATTTTCAGGGCAATTATAGAGTGGCATATATTTGTATAAAAAAAAGCAACTTTGAAATCACAAGAAAGCAGAGCTGACCTGGACACCTACTCACTGTCTTCCAAGGCACTGTGTAGGGACAGTATATGAGAGGCTTTGGGGATCCCACTTTAGGGGTGCAGTGATTAGATACTCTGAAGTGCTTTGAGAGGCACCTGGTGTGTAGCTCCAAGCTCAGGCTGTACCCTGAAATTGTACAGATTTGCCTGAGCAGAGATAATATTGAGACTGTGGGCTATGTCAGGTGGGGTACAGTAGCCAATCAGGTGGAGGTGGGCTCACTTGAAAGTCTCTGTGTATGTTTTTCCTGTGCTTGCAGTACTTGTAATGATTTACTTAGTGTAGTATCTTTTGTCCCAACTTGACTGAACTTCCCGAGGGCAAACACTACGTCTGCTTTTCAGGCAGGATTCACGGTGCTTGTTCATTGAGTTCTGACCAAGCCTTTGTCTATTACTTCAGGTTAGGGAACTGATTTTGCAAGTTTTATTGAGCTGGGTCTTGTGGTACAGACTTGGAATCCCAGCTGTGTGGGAGAGTGAGGCAGGAAAATGGAAAGTTCAAGACCAGCCTGGGCAAGTTAGAACCTGTTTTGAAATCAGTAAAGAGGCTGGAGATAGCTCAGTGAGCTAAACAGTGGGTAGAGCGCTTGCCCAGCTTGAGTGAGGCTGCTAGGTCCAGACCCACCGACCCACATTGGAAGAGGAGCTGAGGGAAGGGGGGGTGAGCAATGGGGAGGGGAAAGGAGGTGGTTCCTGCCGGTGGTTAGGATCCTCAGGCCTTAGGTTCAGCAGTGGACTCCTGCTTGTTCGGAAGATGGGCTTAAAACTGAGAAGCATCTTGCTCACCATGGCTGCTGAAATTAGCAACTCGTTCTTCCCCTGTTCTGGATGTTTAGTAGAGAACAGATGTCCATTTTAAGGCATATTGTAAGATGGGGGAAAGAGGAGTCACTGTTTACTTTTAAAACTCTGCTCTCTAACAGATTGGGTTTAAATACTGTTCTTTTATTTAGCCCCTTTAACTTTCTATCTTCAATTGACCTGTACATTTTTGTTTTATGAAAAGGTATACACACATGAGAGAGAGAGAGGGAGAGGGAGAGAGAGAGAGAGAGAGAGAGAGAGAGAGAGAGAGAGAGAGAGAGAGGGAGAGAGAGGGAGAGAGAGAGAGAGAGAATAAAATCTCTAGTTTACTGGTCTTTTTAAAGGCCAGCATTGAAAAAAAATTGGTTTTTCATTCCAAGACCAAGAAGAAAGAGATAAACAGTTATGGGCAAGAGAATTAGAAAATGTTTGGGAAAAAGAATAGGTAGGGTTGTGTGGGTGTGGTAGCATATGTGTACACATATGTTTTCCCTTCTCTGCTCTTTGCCTGGAATGACCTAGTTATTTTGTTTGTTTTGCTTTTTTTTTTTTTTTTAACATTGTGGAAATCATTGCATAATTTGTGGAGCCTGTTACTTTAGGTAGTTGGGTTAGAAAACACTTGACTTGTAACTCCCCCTTTAAAGGTCTTTCTTACATGTTTAAGAAGAGTATTTAATGATGTAGGTTTTAGATATGTGCATCAAAGAGGCAGTTGCAATAATAAAGTAGTGGCTTTCCCACATGTTCTGTGAAGTAGAAATTGCTCAGGGCTGGGGGTGATGAAGGATTATTTATTACTTGGGGGCTCTGATGTCAGACTCTTCTGATTTACTCAACTACTCAATACAACCAGTGTTTGAGTCATGCTGTCAGCAGATGTTGATGTATTAGCTTGGTTTTGTTCCTATAATGAAGTATTTAAGGGTAAGTCTATAACGTTTCAGAGGCAGGAAGCCCAAGCTGCATAGTATTCCTTGTGGAGAGTCCCTTTAGGTACAGTCTCATGACTGATGACTCCCTGCAGACCCTGGGGCAAAGTTTGAATTGGTTGACCTATATGGTACAAGAAACTTCATTTATGTACTTTATGTATGCCTATCTGATAATACAATATGCCTGGGAATTCTCTTTTTAAATTTTTATTTCCTTATTCTTCTATCATATATTATATCCCAATAACAGGTTTCCCTCCTTCCTCTCCTCCCAGAAAAGGGCAGGCCTCCCATGGATATCACCCAAACGTGGCACATCCCCTCAGATTAAGGCTGGGTGAGGCAACCCAGTATGACAAAGAGGATCCCAAAAGCAAGCAAGCAAGCAAGCAAAAAGAATAAGAGACAGCCTCTGCTCCCACTGTTAGGAGCCCCACAAGAACACCAAGCTACACAACTGTAACTCATATGCAGAGGATCTAGGTCAGCCCCATACAGGCTCTCTGTTGTTCAGTCTCTGGGAACCCTCATGAGCCCAGGGTAGTTGGTTCTGTGGTTGTTCTTGTCGTGTCCTTGAGTCCTCTGGCTACTGCAATCCTTCCCCTTTTCCGCAGGATTCCCTGAGTTCTGCTAATGTTTGTTGTGGGTCTCTGAATCTGTTTCCATCAGTTGTTGGGTAAAGCCTTTTTGATGACAGTCTAACTAGACACCAATCTTCGAGCATAGCAGAAAATCATTAGGAATCATTTCATTGACTTTTTTTTTTCCCAGTCATGTTTGGGTCTCTAAGCTATCCAGCTTCTGGGTCCTGGCCCTCCATGCAGTGTCAGAGATGGGCACCCTCTTAGGGCGTGGGTCTCACACTGGACCAATCATTGGTTAGCTATTCCCACAATTTCTGTGCCTTCTTTATTGCAGCACATTTTGTAGGCAGGACAAATTGTAGGTCAAAGATTTTGTGGCTGCGTTGGTGTCCCAATCCCTCCACTAGAAGTCTTGTTATAGGAGGTGGCCAGTTCAGGCTCCGTGTTCTCCATTGCTAGGAATCTTAGCTAGGGTAACCCTCATAGATTCCTGGGAGTTTCCATGGTACTGGGTTTCTTGCTTATCCCTGAGATGCCCCCACCCACCCCTGTTCCACTTGTCTCTCAGTACTCTCTCCATTCATCCTCCACCTACCTAGTTCCTCCTGTTTCTGTCCCCACCCACCCCATCCCTGTCCATCTGAAATGTCTATTTCCCCTTCCCAGGGAGACTCATGTGTTCCCATTGAACCCTTTCTTGTTATTTGGCTTCTCTAGGTCTGTGGATTGTAACATGGATATTCTTTACTTTACAGCTAATATCCACTTATAAGTGAGTACATGCCATGTTTGTCTTTCTAGGTCTGGGTTATCTCACTCAGGATGGTTTTTCTAGTTCCTTCCATTTGCCTGCAAATTTCATGAATATATAAATATATTGCTCCATTGTGTAAATGTACCACATTTTCTTTATCCATTCTTCCCTTCAGGGACATCTAGGTTGTTGCCAGTTTCTGTCTATTATGAATAGAGCTCTGAATGCCTGGGAATCTTAAATGATAAATTTAAAATGCCACTATATTAAAGTTTCTAGAGGAAAGCAGACAGATACTGCCTTAGTTAGGGTTTCTGTTGCTGTGTTACAATACTATAACCATAGACAACTTAGGGAGAAAGGGCTTGTTTCAGCTTACAGCTGTCAGTTCATACTTCATTGCTGAGGGCAGGAGCTGATGTAGAAGCCGTGGAGGAGCTTGCTTACTGGCTTGCTCCTTATGGATTGTTCACCCCGCTTTATCAGAGCACCCAGGACCACCGACTGGCCCAGGAGTAGTCACTGCCCACATAGTTGTCAGTCAAAAAATGCACCACAGGCTTGCTCACAGGTCAGCCTGGTTTGGGGAGGGGGTGATTTCTCAGGTGACGTTGCTTCTCTCCAGATGACTCTAGCTTGTGTCAGTTTGGCATAACCAGCCATTAGAGCCACCATTTCATGATACTCTATTTGAACAGGACTGTTTGGAAGAGACAGGATAATCCGAATGCATTCATTTTAGGAATAGCTACTTACTAAGAGACAGTTAAGAAAGTTAAAAAAGCAAATCACAGTGTAGGAGAAAGTATTTGCTACACACAGATTTGGCTGCTATCCAGAATACATCAATTATTCCTGCAACTCAGTATATAAAAGGAAGGCAATAAATCATTTAAAAACAAAACAAAACAAAACAAAAAGCCAGGCTTAGTGGTGCACGCCTTTAATCCAAGCACTCAGGAGGCAGAGGCAGGTGGATCTGTGAGTTTGAGGCCAGCCTGGTCTACGAAAGCAAGTCCTAGACAGTCAGGGCTACACAGAGAAACCCTGTCTCAAAAACCTTAAAAAAAAAAAAAAACATAAGAAAACAACCTAGTAGCAAAATGTGCAACATACATGAATAGGTACTTTACAAAACCTGATATCCAGCTGTTCAAAAAGTGGATACATGATTACTTTCCAAGGTGAAGCAGATGGCCAAAGTGAAGTGTTTCCTGCCTCCTGAATGACTGAAGGAAAAAGGCAGACATTCAGCCCTGGAGCCTCAGCAGTGCTGGGGAAAATGTTAAGTAGCACAGCTTTGCTAAGAGCTAGCAGTTGGCAATATCTCCCAGAGCTTTACCACTCCTTGCCACGGCAGCAGAAACAGGAAATGTGTAATATGATCACCAAGAGAGTGAACAAGGATGTGCACAGCAGCACTTTTTGGTAACAACTTGTGATAGTAGGTTTTCATCACCAACTAGGCTGGATTTGGGATCACTGAAAGATATACCTCATGGCATTACTTGTCTTTTGAGGAAGGAGACCCACCCTGGATGTGGCCAGTACCAACCCATGCTGGGGTCCAGACTGAATTACAAAGGGAAAAATGAGAAAGCCAGCAATACTCAGCTCTCTCTGCTACCTGCTCTGCCCAAGTGTGAGTGTGCAGTATCCTGCCGCCATACCTTCCTTGCACCCTTAAACTGTGAGCCACAAGTGTCTTTCCTTAGGTGTTAGTCAGAACCATAAGAGAAGTAGCTTGTACTTAGCCTAGGCTGGAAGTAATGCCTTTCACCATTTGGGAGTGCTCTCTGGGACAGTATGGTGTATTTGTAAAATAAGATATTTAACATGTACAAGTGTCGAAGCTGGTACAGAAGGGAGCATGACATGTGGTCATTTATTTACAAGACATAACAGTCAATCTGTGGTGCTTATGTTGTTGTTGGGTGCAGCTGAGGGTGACTTTACACAGGCACAAGACAGGCTTCCAGGATGGTGCTGGGTTTCTCTTGGGGTGGATTCATTTTTTGATTGCTGCAGCTGATAGGTGGCCCCTCAAATGTATATCATTGCCTGGCTGGTAGGATATGATATGTGTATATATTTATATTTTAGAGTCTTATGTGGGAATGAAGGGGCTTTTAAAAAATGATAATGTCAAATATTCAACATATTGTGATCTTAAAGAGGCACAGGAAAGACACATGATAAATAAACTCCTGTTTACTTTCAAAACCAGTTCTTTGAAAAGAGTAAGAAAACGTTCACTGTCCTCACTCACCAGGCAGCACATTTGGACGTGTTCTCAGGATAGAGCACTCTTTAAGAGGGTTCTTAGCTGGTAGAGCCTTATCCTCTGGACATACCTCGTTTTGGCTTTTTATTTCGCCATGGATATTTTAAAGATAAGAACTACCCACATGGTATTAAAATATGTTGATCTATTCCTTGTTGGAGATCTAACAGAAAAAGTCATCTAGGCAAACCCGATCTGCTGTGGAAGATCTAAGAGAGATTGCCTGTGCCTTCTGTTAACTGGTCGTTTCTCTCAACTCCAACCTGGCCTTGATAACTTACATACCTGAACGTTTTCCATACTTGCTGTGTTGCTTTGTTCCTTTCCTTCGTTTATAGCTCTTTGTTCTCTGTCCTAGGAGTGCCTTTATCTTTATTCTTTACCTAAATGAATCATGCACTCCTGGTGCTAGCAACCTTGCTTGCTCTACCCCTACACATTGTATACCTTTACTGTTGCATGTCATGCACTGCTGCGTTTATTATTTGCCTACGTGCTTCCCTTTTGTGATATGTGGTCAATGACTATTGGAAAACATCTGTATTCTAAAGGATAAAAGCTAATTATATTACATGGTATTGTTAGATGCATGGTTTGAATCTGTTTCCAAAATGTGTACTAGGCCACATTACTTCTTGATAAAGGCAAGTGTATGTGCTTATAATTAGTAGTGTGTTGCAGTAGGAAAGAGTGATGCCAGCTGGATCCCGTGAATATCAGACATGTGACCTTGGCCTCTTTAATATGGTCTCTAATCACCTGATTTAATTTTAGTGGAATCCCTGCAGAAATGCTCTGATTCAGTATGTAGAATGTGAAATTATAAATGTAATATAGATCCTGACTGCATTAGGGCTTCTGGTTTAAAGTTGATGGACGAGGGGCTGGGGTATAGCTCAGTCACTGATGAGCTGCTCATATTTAGCATGTTTTAGGCCCTGAGTCCCATTTTAAGCACCCAAACCTCATTTACAACTGTTCTCCATCAGAGCAGAACAAGCAAATGACACTACATACGCATTATGACATTATGACTAGGTCAGTGTGGGCATTAAGACTGATTAATTTTTTTATATCTCAATATAAGAAAATTAAATACGTTATCTGAAGTTTTGTCATTTCACTTCAGCATGTAATTTCTCAAGCTAATCTTAATTTTAAAAGATCTGAGTAGAATCATTACCATTTGTTCAGAAGTTTAGAATAATAGGATTAGAATAATAAATTTCTAAGTATTGCATGCCCACTTATAGTTAACTGGTTATTAATACATCAAAGTATGACAGTGACTTTGATGCCCAACAACTTATATTTTATTGATGATATAAGAGAACATAGACACAAAATGGTATTTTAGACATTTCTTTACAGCTATGTGTGTGAATGGGAGTAGGAAACTGCATAGGCCCTGGAGTTCAGCAGCCCTGAGGTAGGCATTAGACACATTGACATTTTGAATTTTGTTTTTCATTTTGCAGAGTGGAGATAAGAATATATACAGCTCACCATTTTTCCTTATTTTAGACACCTTCATAATAAAGGGTTCAACCCTAGCTGATATGATGGGCAGTCTCAGGCTACTTGGGTCTGCCCATGTGTAGAATAAGAATGGTTTGCTAGGGGTGAAACCATCTACCGCCACCTCAGAGACAAGCTAATCATCTCTGTCCCCAACTGCGGGGACGAGAGTCTTGGTGGTTTGTTAGTGCATATTGTGCCCTTTAGCATATTCCACTGTGCTTTTGAAGCACATTCTTTGGCCATGCAGAATTAATGTTACTCTCATGTCGCTTTTTTATCCTTGGAAGATGGGTGCCTTGGAGCTGAGTTTCTGCCGTGCACCCAAACCATAACTTCCCTGGGCATGCCATATTTTCATTGACTCTCTCTCTAATACCAGGTCCTGAGCTGCTTGGTGCCTTTCCAGCTCAGTTACAGCTTAAGCTTTGTCTGTCAGAGCCATATAGACATAGTTAGCTACTGAATCCATCAAGGAGGTTCCGAGAAGGAATTTTAACTAGAAGGTCAGTGGGCAGCTGGACTGAGAAGCAAAGCCCTGGTGCATATTACCTGTTGTCTAGGGAGGAGAGTGGGCTCCACTTTAGAATTAGAGCTTGGATTAAGGAAAGAGTAGGATCAGCTCCAGATGAGCACTAGGCACAGATGAGCTTACTCTGTTATACACCAGTAGGTGTTTTCAGAAGCAGAGCCCTCTGAAGGGACCGTCCAGGGGGTTGGTCATACATGTTTATGATTATGAGGTGGGTTTCTAGAAGCTCATGTTCTTCTGTGGCAGTTTCAAACTTTTCATTTTGCTAATCATGGTGTCACCATACTCACTTGCTTGGTCCCTTTGGCACAGGGACCTACTGCTTCTTACTCCTTTAGTCAGCAGCTCCGAGAGCATCCCTGTGTGGAGCTACTTTGTAGGTGACAGGTGTGAGAACCTGCTCTAGTTTCCATAGTAGGTCAGCCCGAGGTGTGAGCACTTGGATGCAGAATTTGCAGCATGTGGCCTTTCTGCCTCTTGTTTCTGTGATGGAGGAAGTTCTGTCCAAGGGCAGATACTGTTCTGCCTATGTAGGCATGACTTTTCTCCTCCGCTTAAGGTAGACATGAACAGAGGCAGCCCACTGATGTCCCCTACATGATATGCCCCAACTGTGTGTTTTGCATTTTGTTGTTGTTCTGTTTTTTCCTCTCCTGATGGGAGGAGGTGAATAGAGAGTGTTCCCTGGGCCAGCCCGTATGTGGGTTGATTTTTAAATTCTGGTTGATTTTAAGGCTCAACACATATTGCTGCTTGTGTTTGAGTTGGGGGTCAGAGAGAAGCAGCAGCAACCACTTTGGGGTGTGGTTTAGGGGCCGGTAGAAAATAGGAAGGAGGATATTTCTATGTTTTCTTAGTCATAGGACACAGAATCGCAAGTAGCTAAATTTAGCTCTGGTTCCTGTTGAAAGCATCATTTTTGCGGGCGGGCAGTGGGGGCAGAACGGAAAACCTTTTTGTGTATCCTGCTCCATGAAGCCAATAGGGAAGCAGGAGGAGGTGAGGTTGCCATGGCGATGGTAGCTGTGTGCAAGGGGAGAGCAGCAGGGTTTAGAATTCCAGGAAGGAAGAGAGAGTGATGTCATCAGATTCCATGGACCAGCCCAGGAACCCCTGTGAGGTTGGTGGGGCGCTGGGTGTGTGTGGGGTGGGGGTGGAGTGGGAGTGTGTAGAGGGGAATGGTGGCCTCAGTTCGGTGTGGGGAGTCCAGTTCAAGCAGAGAGATTGTTGCTCGGAATTATGCTCATCTGCATTAATGTCTGATTTGAGGGAAAATTCCGTAAATCATTTACAAATTAGCAGGATATTTTCTTTGTTGAGAAAGGACATATTTCTTCCACAAAGGAGCTCATCAGATACAAAAAAGCAGTATCTTTTTAAAGCTAAATCTCTATAGTATTTGTGTATGCCTTTATGTCTTGCATGCGAGGGCACTTAGACGCATATTTTAGATATGTAGTTAGTTACCTCTGCACAATTCCTTTTATGGGGCTGCATGCAATTAAATGATTCATTAGTGCTTGAATATGGTTCTTATTTTCCTATGGATAGATGTGAATAAATTCTGAATTAAAAATTATGAAATCAAAGCGTTACTTTTCAGCAGAGAGGAAAACTATGCTTCAAGACAGTTTTGAGCACATGCATGTTTATATTGGTAGTCAAGGACAAATGTATTTGTTCAGATGTGATTCAAAGGATGATTTTTAAAAGGAAAAAAATGTAACAGGATCTGTGCATCCGAATGAGTACTGTCCTTCAAATAGTCACCTGAGCTCTGGCCATAGAAGCATTGCGCAAGACATAAAGAACTCTGGTTTGAGTCAGCTTCAGAAACCAGTGAGGAGGAAAACATTTCCATATCTAACTACGGACTTTCTATGAGAAAATGCAGTCAAAATTGGTTTTTCCTGATCTCGCTGTGTTAAAACCGTATCCATGCTTAAACAAGCCCCTATCCCAATTAAAGCTATCTCATGTCCTGAAGGCATGTTTGTTTTCTGAACAAGAACCGCTGTGTGCTATAGTTCTGCAGTGATGTCTTGAATGATGGTTGCATGTGAGAATAAGAGCATTAGCTTTCCCTGGATGGCATCTCTGTGGTGACCCACTTGGGTTTATTTGTTCAAATGTGCCACTGGGCAGTGCAGGGTTTGGTGGTGTGTATGCCAGCCTAGAGATGCTGGGAGCAGACTGGTTCTACTCTTCTCTAGCTGACCTTGGACGAGTCAGTGGTTCTTGCTGCATTGTTTTCCTCGTATATAAGTGAGTTGTGATGTAAGAACCAGCCTCAAAGTGCAGCTTGAGGATTAGGCAGGCCAGTATGGCAAGTATTTATACATTGTATGTGTTCTCAGTGCCTACTGACTGGTCACTAATAATGCATATTTCTTAAGCTGGTGTGATAGGACACTCAGAATCAAAGCACAGGGGTAGCTGAGGCAGGAAAGTTATGAGTCAAGGCCAGTTTGAGCTACATTCAGAGATGTTGTATCATAAAATAAAATGGGTTAGTGAGATGGCTCAGTGGGTAAGGTAAGGTCGTCAGGCCTGATGACCTGAGTTTGATGCTGTGTGACCTACATGGTGGAAGGAGAGGACTGACTGCCACAAACTCTCCTCTGACTTCTGTGTGCTTGTCCTGGCATGCCCCCTCTCCCCGAGAGAAAGAAGGAAGGAAGGAAGGAAAGAAAGAAGGATGTTTGAGAAGTATTAAAACCAAACAAGGACTAGGGACACGGCTTGGTAGCTAAAGGGGTTGCTGAACAGGTGAGTGCTGGGATTCGGATCCTCCGCACCATGTCAAGGCAGTTCTGGCTGCCTGTGTGCCCAGTGTGGGAGGCTGAGACAGGATCCCCACAGCAGTCTGGCTGGCATCACTGGCCAGTTTGTGAACTCTGGCTTCAGCAAGAGATCCTGCTTCAAAAAACTTGTATAGATTGAGGAAGGCAGCCTCCATCAGCTTCAGTCTCCCACACACACTAGCCAACTTGTACCTATTAGATACACATGCATTCACACTTATGGGAATACACACACACACACACACACACACACACACCAAACAAAAATGTATTTCTTAAGATGAAGAACTATGAGGAAGAAGTTATCTGGAACAGTGTAGTCCAATGGTCCCAGTTTGGTATTGGAATCCACCTGGAACCTTTTCTACGTAACATGGGCCCCACTAGAAGGGGCCCAGAACTTAAATAGGGTTTTAAATGGTTGCCCAATTATCACATAGTACTGAGAACCACGGAGAGGAACCTATGTAGGACCAGGTGCCTAAGCTTCATCATGCATCACCTGGAGGATGTGAGGGCTGCAGATGTCACTCAGAGCAGTAGCTCTGATTTCCAGAATCTGCATTTTAACAAGGAACTAAGTAACCTGTCTTTACATTAAAGTGTGAGAGGCACTGCTGGGAACAACTGGGTAGTAACATGTAGTTTCCTCCATAGCCAGAAGAGAATCAGTTTGTTAAGTCAGCATCCAGATTGTCCTGTTTTCCTTGGCCTCAAGAGCAAGGCTTGTCTGCACTAAGCCCGTGTTTAGCATGTGGTGAGAAGAACATCTGCAGTTATAGCTCAACCATAAGTAGCTGCTTGCTTAGCTCAGCTCGCCTTTCCTACTCTCACTGTACTCATTTGGTAATGGACGTGATTCCTAACTGGGACCTAACGTATACATTGTGCTTTATGCCAAAGTTACGGCTTTTTCCTCTCACTTCTCCTTTAGCCTTTGTTTCTCAGAAGGGCCCCTTCTTGAGTCTCAGTATCATCTTATCTCTTCCTTGCCACTTAAGCCGTCCCTCAGCTATCTCAAGTATTTAATTGTACACACAGAAAATTGTACAAACAGATTTTCCGTACAAAATACCGTCCATCAAAAGTTTATTCCTCCCAAGACAGGCTGAATGAGGAGGTTCTGAATAGTTGAGTGGATACAGGGTCCAAGTGTTTGAAGAGGAGGCAGATGAGACAGCTCTGTGAATTCCTGATAGCTGACCACAAGTTTAGGAAAAGGAAGTTTGTGCTTTTTAGAACTTAATCTTGGGAGAAAAAGGATTGTATGTCAGGAAAGGTACCATGACCATTTCAGATATAATTTGTGAATAAGAAAGTTGTGTTTGTTACCCTCCCGCCCCCCAAAATCAACCTCTCAGGTGGTTTTGTTTGAGGGTCCCTTGATCGGTCCTAAGCAAGAGTTAGCATGCTGGGCTGGAAAGATGGCTCAGCAGTAATAGAGTACTCACTGTTTTTGTAGAGGACCTGGGTTTCATCCTTAGCATTTACCTAGTGGCTTACAACTGCCCATTCTTCTTCTAGCCTCCATGGGCACCTGGCACGCCCATGTCGTGTATTTACATGTATTCAGGCAAAACACTCACGCACTAAGATTGAGCATGGCAGTTACCAGCTGACCGCCCAGTCATCAGCATGAGTATTGCTTTCCTCCTGAACAGGGAAGCTACACAGTGAAAGGAAGTTCAGGCATCTCTCTAGGCACCCCAGGAGAGACAGCAGGGGTTGGCATTGCACTGGGAGTGACACAAGAGAAGGAACGGGAAAGGCCCATTTGTACTTAGTCATGCAGATCTTAGGGGACAGAGAAGAAGAGGGGGATTGTGAGCTCAGAGCTTTGCTCTGTAAGGTAGGTTGACCTGCACGTGCTTCTCTTTTTTATGCTGAATCATAACATGTGTACAGTATAGGTCTAGTTACATACATGTTACAGATGAGAAAACAGATGACTAAGGCACCGTGCCAGTAAGCAATAGAGCTGGTTTGACGTGTAGAATATCTGTTTGAGACAAGAGGTAGCTATAAAAGCTAAATTGAAACAGTCAGTATGGACCAATAAAGTAAAAAAAGAAAAGAAAATATTTAGTCTATATTGACTTTTGGGTAGAATGGTTAATTTAAATATAGACTGTGATGTTCAACATATTAACCTATTTCAGAGGGATTTTTTGAATATTACAGAATGATCATTTGGGATGTTTCTTTTGTGCTCAGAAGCTAGTTGAGGTATGTTTTCTTGTTTTGTTTTGTTTTTGTTTTTTAAGTGTCACTAAGCCTTGGGCTTAGTGAAACACCACTTTTAATTGAGTATCACAACACACACTAATTTGTTGGTAGTTATCAGTTGGCAAATTTAGTCATAATAAGTATTGTAATCATGTCTGTGGTTCCATTCAAATCCAGATGTGGATGATTATCAATTATTGCACAAAACAAATTTCATTTTCTTAGAGAGTTCTAAGTTCCAGCTGGGAGACCCCTAAGTATGTAGTTAGAAAACTTAGGCGCCAGGCCACTTTGCTATTGACTGCCTATGAGGTCTTGGGCATGTCACCTCAGCCAGCCTGACTGGGGTTTCTGTTATCAGCCAGAAGGGAGAGCAGAGTTGCTCCTCAGTGTCTGCAGAGATCGGTTTCAGGGTCCACTCAGACATCCAGATCTCCTCACATATCTAATATAAAATGGGGTGTGTTTAAAATGTAATGCATGCACATATAATACCTTTATACCTTACATAACCTCTATATGAATTTACAAATACAGTGTCAGTGCTATGTAAATATTATTCTATGTTATTTAGGGAGTACTAATTAGGAAAATGCATATCTGTGTTCAGTACAGACAGTTCTCCCTACTGCTCCCTGAGTGTTTCCATCTATGGTCAGATGAATCACAGATACTGAAGTTACAGATATGGGGGTGGCGTGCACAGCTTAACGCTACCTGTCCTCCAGGACTGTTTCCTGTAAGATGTCTCACAGCAAGTTCTCCCTCAGCTCTATGACCACAGGCAAGGTGTCTTAAACCTGATATGGTTTTCCTGTGGGTATTATGGTGCAGGTAAGACACAGTTGTAAGCTGCAGTATGGGTGCTGGGAGTCAAAGCCACATTTTATGGAAGAACAGTCAGTGCTCTTAACTGATGAGCCATTTCTCCAGCCACAAGATTAACTTCTTAAAATGGAAAATTTGGTTGCATATAGTATATTCTCAGTGTCAAGCCTATCATTGCTTCATATTATTTGGACATTTTTCATGACCCCAGGAGAGCGCTGACCCTCTGTCTCCCTTTAGCAACCACCAGCTCTTTCTCTGTTTCTAGGAGTTTGATTGTTCTCCATACTTCATGTTCCTTTGTGTCTGGTTTCTTCCAGCAGTGCAGTGTACTGATAAGTTGCTATATGACACACATAGGTGGACTTTGGAAACATCTTTTTTCTTTTTCTTTTTGGTTTTTCAAGACAGATTCTCTGTGTAGCCCTGGCTCTCCTGGAACCCCCTCTGTAGGTCAGACTGGTCTCTAACTCAGATCCGCCTGCCTCTGCCTCTAAGTGCTGGAATTAAAGGTGTGCGCACCCCCCCCCCCCAAGCCTTGCTAGGCATCTTTCAATAGCCATAGAGCAGTCCTTTGTTTATGTAATTCATTCTTTGTGTTTGTGCACTGATGTGCTGGTCACAGTTGAAAATAGCACTGGGAGCAGTGCATCCAGGGATTGTGTGAATATCTGCTCTATGTTTGATTTATGTGCCTGAAAATGATGGGAAATGGCTGGGTCTCATTTAACTTCCCAAGGAACTGGCAAATTGTCTTCCATAACAGCTGGTCTTTTATGTCCCCACCAGGAATGCTTAAGGGTTTATCAATTTATTATTAATGAAGAACACACTAAGATAGGGAAGGTAAAGAGAACAATGTACGCTTGGTCTTTTGAGTTTATTAGAGCTCTGTATCTCAGATTTTGTCTGGTGGACTTATTAAATATTTATTTACCATCACTTCAGCACTAAGAATGAAATTGAGCTCAGGGAAATATATCTAATCCACTTAAGTGGTGCACAGACTAAGAAAGGACGACTGGAGAAGTGAAGGAAGGGAGATTTAAATAGCCTGTGAAGCTTCTTGAGCGTAAAGGACCTATTTCTCTGTACATTTCAGTGTTTAACAAAGTGATTAGCCTCCCAAAACCTCTCAGGCTCAGTGATTTGCTAGGACTTACAGCACTGAGCATGCAACAAGAGGATGTAGTGAATGACACCAGCTCAAAGAGAGAGTGCAAGAGGCCCCATACTGTCTAGGAAAGGCCAGGCTCTCTTTCTCAGTGGTGTTGCCCAGGACAGAATTTGTCACATTGAGTTGCAACAGTGCTGTCTACCAGGGAAGCTCAGAAAGACTTGAGTGCTGAGATGGATATGGTGGGCCTGTTCAGACAGGGGTACCCTATTCCTAAATTTCATACTCTCAGTAGGAAAGTGAGTGTCAACTGATAGGAGCCACTGTGACTGGTCGGGGGATGGGGTTGGGGTGGGGAGGAGGCGGGCAAGAACCCTGCCCAGATCTATGTTTCTAGACTCCAAGCATTCAAAGGGTAATAGTGGGGCTTGCTATGTCCCTCCGTGCATAGATATGTTCCTAGGCTTTATGAAGAAACATAAATAACATTGTAGAGAACCAGCAAAAACTGGAGCATTGAAGGGCTTAGTGGGGTGATATGTTAAGACAGTAAAATAAACAGTGTTTACTCTGTACTAGTAGGTAGCTTTTAATATTTCACTTCATCTCATTTATAGCAGTCTGATGGAATTGGACAGAAAATTTGATGAATGTAATGCAGGGTCGGGTTATGTTACTTGAGATAAAAGCTAAACAATGGCACGCATAGTAGTCAAAATAATGCACTAATATGATTGCTATATGATAAAACACAGTGTAGCTTTTATATAATAACACCTACTCTTGAAGTAGGATACCTAAAGAGCTGGGTTCCTCAGTGGCTCCTGTACTTTTCACCACGCCAGACCAGATCTGGACTTTGTTGGAGGGGGTACAGCTATAACTCTAGATGGCAGAGAATAAAGTCTCACACTAAATTGCCAGAAGTTCACCCTCTGGGATGCTGGAGAATTAAAGGGAAATTGACTCAGCAGAGAGCTTTGCAGAGGGCTCCTGGGGAAGCTTCCAGCTGGCGCTAGGAGCTGGATAGAAGGGAAACTGCTTTTCCTATAGGACAGGCTGGGACTTTCCCTCCTAAGGTATCTCTGCTGTGCCCTCTACTGACAAAGTTGCACATCACGCCTGCTAGCAAAGCAGAAATAAAGGCCTCAGATAGAAATCTGTGCAGATGCATAGAATGGGCATTTAATTTCATAACTTTAGAACTGAAGATGATAGTAATGGATGGAGACGCAAGTAACTTTTAAAAATGCAAAGAAGTTGGATCCTACATGGTGTATAAAGCTCTGCTTAGGATGGTGAACCTTAGAATGATTAAAGAGAATTTAGGGTGAATCTTTATGACCCTGGGTTTAGCCATGGATTCTTGGGCACAGCACTAAAGGCACAGAATACAGAAGAAAGAAACCAATGTGTTTGACTTGATGAAAATTAAAATTGTTAGCTGGGTGTAGCATCTCATGCCTGCCATGTCAGGACTTGGGAAGCTGAAGCAGAATTGTTGTGAGTTTTAGGTCAGCCAGGGCTACATAGCAAGATACTATCCCCAAACAACCCAAAATCTAGAAAAGACTTTCATACTTTTATGCATCAAAGGGCATTGATAACAGAATGAAAGGAACTCACTGATAGTAAAAATATTTGCAGATTTTTTATTTGTTAAGTGATTGATATTTAAAACACAACACTGACCAACTGGACCTAGTAGCTAAATAGTATTCCACAGTTCAACTGAACAAAATATTTAATAGACTGTCAAGATAGTTCTAGCAATATATACATAAATGATCAATAAGGACAGAAAAGATGCCCAATTGATTAATCATAAGAAAAAGAAAATTAAAGCTATCATTCGGTGCTACTTTACATCCACAGAATAGCTGTCATTAAAGGGAAAAAAAAGAGCAAAATACGCAAGTGTCTATGAGGATGGGGAAGAAATTGAAATCCTTGTACTGGTGGCTGGAGAGATGGCTCAGTGGTTAAGAGCATTGTATGCTTTCCCAGAGGTCCTGAGTTCAAATCCCAGCACTTACTCTCTTTTGGCATGCAGGTGTATACGCAGATAGAACACTCATATACAAAATAAATAAATCATTAAAATAAAGAAAAGAAATGCTTGTGCTGATAAGAATGAAACATAGATGCTACAACTGCTTTGGAAAGTAGGTAGCATTATGGAGACTCAAAATTTAGTATCACCAATGACATAGTTCTCCTCCTGGATATAAACCCAGATGAGCTGGAGGCAGGTGGTGAGCAGATGCTTGTCAGCTTTACCACAGTGGCCAATGGCAGAAGCAACCTAAGTGTCCAAGAGGGTTAAATATGCTGTCCATATACAGTGCAGTGCTACTGAGCCTTAAAGGGAGACAGATACTAAGGGTCTGCTCATAAAGTGCCTTAGTAGTCAGATCTGTGATGACTCAGTGTAGAGTGGTATTTGCCAAGGCATATAGAATAGAGAGTTAGTATTTAATGTACACAGAGATTCAATTGGGGAACCTAGAAAGTCCTAGGGATAGGCAATTGTAAAAATGATAAATTTTATATTTAATAGACAACAACTTTTAAAAAAGAGATTTATTAATTTATTATATATACAATGTTCTGTGCCTGCACACCAGAAGAGGGCACCAGATTTTCTTATAGATGGTTATAAACCATCATGTGGTTGCTGGGAATTGAACTCAGGACCTCTGGAAGAGCAGACAGTGCTCTTAAATGCCGAGCCATCTCTCCAGCCCCCACAACTTTTTCAGAATGGGAAAAAAAAACTGCTTAAGAATATTTATATAGATTAAATGCACACACACACACACACACACACACACACACACAGTTAAATAATAAAAGCAAGGACAAGGTAAATGTAAAAAACCGGGGGTGGATGGCAGCAGCATGTCCTGCCTAGTGTACAAAGCACATTTATTATAAAAGGTAAACTTGCTTGCTTACTTAAAAGTAATCCCGTTTCTTCTTCAGATGCCTCGCTAATGATTTTGTTTATTTATTTGTTAATTTTTGTTTGTTTTATTGTTTCAGTTTTTTTGTTTTGTTTTTTGTTTTTGTTTTTTCAAGACAGAGGTTCTCTGTGTAACTTTGGCTGTCTTGGAACTCACTCTGTAGACAAGGCTGGCCTCAAACCCGCAGAGATCTGCCTGCCTCTGCCTCTCAAGTGCTGGGATTAAAGGTGTGCACCACCACTGCCCTGCTACAATTCATTTATTTAATTTTTGTTCCTTCAAAAAGGGTCTCAAGCTGGCCTTGAGCTTTCTGTGTAGCTGAAGCTAGCTGTGAGCCCCTGATCCTCCTGCCCCTACCCCTGGAGCACTTGGGTTACAGAAATGTGCACAGAAAAGTCATTCCTGACTTTTAAACATAGTTTTGCTCTCTACCCCTAGGTCCATTTCTAGCAGGTCTTGCTGTGTCACCTGGGTTAGCCTTGTACATCATTTCTAATGTGACCATCACTCATTCTTAGCAAGTTTTTAACATCTCTGAGACTGGATGGTCACTTGCCACATGTCTCAGGAACTGATGTTAGAGAAAGCGAAGAGAGCTTAGTTCTTTGGAGATGTGGGAAGTTGTGGAATACATATTCACTCATTATGTAGTTTAGAAACTGCAACCTGGAAGTCATTCTTTTGAGTATCTCTTGTGTTAAATTCTGTGCCAGGTAAGCTTGTCCTGTGTTTCCTAACCATCACTGCCATGTAAAGCAGACAGTCTCTATTATATAGTTCAGAAATGGAGGTGTGGCTGCTTGCTAGCATCAGGCAGTTAGAAAGCAATGTAGCCAGTATTTGAAAATGAATCTTTCTGAGTTCTAAAGCCTACACCTTCCCTGCTGTAAGGAGACAGGAGTTGTATGTGTAAGTTCAGTGGTCAATAGGATTTGTGAGCAGGGAATTCTAATTTCTCAGGCCAGGCAAGGCCTTTTACTTGGCACTGGTTTCTTTGAAAGGTGAACTAGGGATCTTCTCTCAACCTCTCAGCCTCCTCTCTAAAGAAAGGAGTTGATTTATCTTTTAGATCTTATGGCTTACTGGAAGATGGGCTATGAGGAGCCTGCATAGTATCCATCTAGATTTTGGTATGAAATGTATTTAAACCATGGATATTTCTAGTTATAACAAACAAGTAGTAAAATTAGCAAGGTCAGAGTGTGTGTATGTGTAACAAAGAGCTGTCATCCATTTTGGTGACCAGGAGGTGCAGTGAGCTGTTTTGTAATGGCAAGAAAGCTTAGTTTACCAGTTAGCAATTGAACCTTAAACTGGAAGCATGCTAGACCTACTAGATCTCTAACCCCTTAGAAATTCTCATCTTATAATTCTGTGATATGGGAGCAGAGTAGTACTCACGATTGCTTAGCAGTATCTCTTGTTGAGCTAGAGGTGTTTGTTGCTGGGCTTCTGTTTGCACATATTAGCATGTACAGCTTAGGCTAGAGTTCTGTGCCTGTGGTATTTGCTTCCTTCTCTGTTTAAACTAGAGCCAATACTTGAAAAAGAGCAACTTGCAGTGAACAAGGTAATGGAATATCTTGAGGAATTGCCCCCCAATCCAGATGGTGTAAATAGTTTCTCTTTCTATTGTTCCAAATACATGCAAAGCAATGAATTCATTTCAAACAGAGATTAAGTCACGAGGCAGTCTGAGTTTGCAGCATTGCCCAAGCTGTTAAATGTGCTTCCTTTATTCTCCTGAGGCATACATTTTGTTTTATTCAGTGAGCACTCCATCATTGTATGAGAGAGAGAGAGAGAGAGAGAGAGAGAGAGAGAGAGAGAGAGAGAGAGAGAGAGAGAGAGAGACGGGGAGAGGGAGAGACAGACAGATAGACAGACAGACAGATATTGATTATGAGAACATGAGCAAGAGAGAATGGGAATGAACATCCAAGGGCGTCTGGAAGAGTCCAGAGCAGAGAGTAAAGCCTAGTGAATAGCTTGCACTCACAAGAACAGCAGCGAATAGCAGGTTACAAGCAGGGCGAGTAGCTGTGCAGAGGGAAGGGCTGCAAGCCCTGAGAGGGGGTTTGAAATGATTAACAAGTACTTGTGAATAGGGACTGAGGGAGCCTGGAGGGTGGAATGAACTTTCATATGCAGCCACAGGTATATGTCAATGGAGCCATATGTCCCTTCTGCCAGAGGTAAGGGAAATGACTTTGTTTGGCAGATGGGAACCAGCTTCGCACGTGAGTGCTGGCTTTTATCTAACGTCAGAAATCCTCCTGTAGTCCAAAGTGAGCTCATTCTTGGATATTTGGACTGCCTGAGACCTAACAGTGGGATAACATTTGAACTTTTAAATTGTTTAGCTTATTTCATTGTATATTTATTGTTTCTGCCTCTACTCCCACCCAGCCCTCATCACTGGTACTTACCATATGATAAACCTTTATACAACTTTTTAGGTGGGTAAAGCATGCCCTGATGAGTACATAAGGCAGGAGGAGAGGCAGTATGCTGTCTCCTTAGGCTCCTGGGAGACTTAGCCCTAGTGCTGTATGGTCTGTATCCCGGCTGTACTTGTGAACTTGATGCTCTGCATTAGCACCTCCCAGTTGTATTTTAAATTGCTTTAATGGTACCATGTCCATGAAGTATTCTTGGAAATGGTGGCTTTAAAAATTTTTTTTTGCTCATACTTTGTACATATTTTAGGTAATTCAGAATGATACTGATAATTTTCAAAATAACTTATTTACTTTAATTTTTTTTACATAATTTTTAAGTGGCTTTTTAAAAAGCCACCATATCAAGAGCAGATTGTATGCATGAGGCCCTCGGCTGGGTTCTCTGTCTTTGGGATGAAGGCAGAAACTGACCATGGCCAAAAAAAAAAAAAAAAAAAAAAAAAAAAAGAACTGTTTTCTGTGTAGCATGCACCAGTTAGTCACAGTTTAATTGGATGTTTTATCCTAATAAAAAGTTAGGAATGGGGGCTAGAGAGATGGTTCAGAGGTTAAGAGCACTGACTGCTCTTCCAGAGGTCCTGAGTTCAATTCCCAGCAACCACATGGTAGCTCATTACCACCTAGAATATGATCTGATGCCCTCTTCTGGCCTGCAGGTGTACATTCAGGCAGAGCACTGTATACATAATAATAAAAAAAATATTTTTTTAAAAGCTAAGGATGCTAGGCTGTGCACTTCCTCCCCCCTAAAAAGGGTCCTGTGGTTCTTAATAGCTTCACTAATTTGCTTTCTAGTCATAAGGACTATGCCCTTCAGTAGCAAGGACACTGGTGCCTTGGTTGTCAAACAGACATTGTTCCATAGTTGACGGTTCTCATGCTTAAATGGATCTCTCATACCTAGGTGTGCCAGTGTTATTTGTTTTGCTGTGTCACTTCTCAGTGTCCACTTGCACACCCAGCATCCATTGTGGTTGCTCTACTTGACAATTACTTATGGCTCTTGTGTTGCCCTTTCACATGTTCACACAGGTTTAATTGTGGCCTCTGTAGCTAATAAGCATTTCTGTGGTTGTGATTACACTTATATGTGTAATTTAATTAATTAGTTAACTTACGGGTTTTTGAAACGTAATCTTACATAGTCTGGCCTGGCCTGGAATTCATTGTCACCAAGGACAGACTTGAATTCCTGGTCCTCCTGTCCCCTTTCCCCAGGATTATAGGCTCATGCTACCATGCTCTGCTTGTATGCACTTTATTTCTATTTAGCCTGTTAACTTTTCTTATAATTTCATCCCCGTTTTTAACTTTCACACCGATTAAATACTCAACACCGGGCCAGCAAGATATCTTAACTGTGTAAAGAACATGCTACACAAGCTGAATTATGTAAGCTTAAGTCATTCTTTAAAAAGGAGATTTTTCCCTTTATTTTTAAACTTGCACATAGGATGTTGAAATCACATAAATGATAACATTTCCCCATTGTGAGGTGACTGGCAATAGGAGCAATCCACACATGTGCTCCCTGAGCACATGAACTGGAGAGAACAGTGGGGCTCTAAGATCACGTAGCACTATGTATTTTTGTCCCATTGCTTGTCAGTGGCCCCTGCACACTCAGGTTTCCTCATGAGGTATGATGATTCCTGCTCGTGCAATCTTGACAATTGTAATCTCATGGATGGGAAGTGGTGTTTGAGCTCTAAAAGGATGCCCACAGGCTGGGTGGTTTTAAGCACAAAGTATAACAGAGGAATTTCAGTATTCATCAGCAAAGCAAGTAGGGTGGGAATGCCTGTTGGCACTTAGCAGAGTGCTGTGCCAGAGCAGCATTGGGGATGAGTGGAGTGCAGTGTGTGCATTAGTGGAAATGAGGTTCACGCAGCAAGTTGCTAGAAAACACATACTGCAAGATTAGTATTTATAAAATCCAAAGCCAGGAGAAGTTAATGCATTGTTAGAGACGGGTGTCTACAAGGTGAAAAGGAAAGGCAGGCCTTTTTATTTAGTTAGACCACTCTGAGGCATGGCTCTCCAGCACCCATGAGTTCCCAGGAGCCTGACCTTATTTTGGTATGACAGGTGTTGTTGTTGTTCCATCTTTGCTTCTAGTGTTTTCTAACAATGCTTGCTTCTAGGATCATGATCTTTTCTTTTTCTTTTTAAACAGTTTTCTGTACTGTTGGTTTCTAGAATGTCAGGGCATAAGATGTGTGTGTAGACTGTCGTTTTGGGGGTATGGGTCCTTGTTAGCAAGCACTTGGGCTTTTTGACTACTGTCTTAATCATCTGTGTACCCCCTCTGAGACTATGCTGCGGTAATATGGAGTGGTCATTGAGATGAGAACCTGCAACATGGAAGAACAGGGGCCCTGAGCTCTAGGTGCCACAGGCCCCAAAGATAGGAAACACACCGTTACATGCTCCTGTGTCAACTCTTTGTTCTCTTCCTCTTCCTCCTATCCTTGAGTCATACTGCTTGGACTACCTAAGATCTGTGCGCTTTCTTTGTCATTAGCACTGTTAGAAAATGACATTGAGGTAAAACTGCAGAGTCCAGATCAAGTGAGGTACGTGTGGATTTCAGGAGCCGTGATCCCTGTCTTCTCCTGTCTAGTCTTCCTGCCTTGCCCTGCCCCACCCTGCCCTACCCCACTCTGCTCCCCCATTTTTATAAGTAATCTGTGTTTCTTTCCTGTAATTGCTAATGTGAAAGAGCCAACATTGCCTTTGACTATTATTGTTTTTAATTTATTTTAATATCTTTTTAATAAAAAATGTATGTGTATACACATATGTACATAAAATACAAATACATGCTACAGTACATGTGTGGAGGTCAGAGGACAACTTTGAGGAGGCAGTTCCTGCCTCCTCCCCTGTGGATCGAGAGATTGAACTCACGTCCTCAAACTTGGTGGCAGGCACCATTTTGCTGGCCCCTATTATTTTTTAAGGGAAGAGACTGACTATTAATTTCATCTTTCTGGAGGATTGGTGGTGGTTAGTATAATCACGGAGCTGTGCATCTGTCACCAATACCTAATTCCAAGCAGTCTCACTACCCCAAATAAAACCTGTTAATGGTTACTGCTCATTTTTACCCCATTGTCTCTGAAACCACTCACCTAGTTTCTGTCACCATGGATTTGTCAGGTTTGGACATTTCCAATGAACAATGAAATTTGTGGCCATTTTCTCTCTGGTCTTTTTTTCACTCACTGTGATGTTTCTAGGATTCATCTACACTTAGTATTCTGTTCCTTTAATTGTTCCGTTCACCGTTTACTCTCTGAAATTAGGCTGCACTAAACACTGTCTGATTGGATATGTGGAATTTCTGGGTCATGTGGTAACAATGTGTTTAATTTTTAAAAGTTTTTTTATCTTTCTAACTGTGTGTATGTGTGTGTGTGTGTGTGTGTGTGTGTGTGTTTGTATGTGTGTGTTGAGTATGTACATGTGAGTGCTGGAGCCCACAGGTGCTACAGGCAGTGAATCCTCAAAGCCAGAGTTATGAACAGTTCTGAACCTTCTGACTTGGGTGCTGGGACTGAAATGGAGGACTCTGTAAGAATCGTCTGCACTCTTAGCCACTGAGCCATCTCGCCATGTCTAGCTTTGTACTTAACCTTTTGGGGGACTCTCAGCTGTTTATTAGGTGACTGTACTACTTTCTGTTTTTACCCGAGCTGTATAGAATCTTGATTTTTTACCCCCATCCTCAGCACTTTCTATTTGTCAGACTTATGATTATACCTACCCCATTGTGTGTTGTCTTTGTGGTAGGGTTGTGTCAGTGGCTAATGACACATGGCCTCTTTCCATGCACTTTTTCTTATCTGACATCTTCATATCTTTTGGAGAACTGACTGGCCAAACTCTCATTTCATTTTCAAGTTTTTGTAAGTGTGCTTTATATACTTGCATACTTCCCCCTTATCGAATATGATTCATAAGTGTTCTCCATTGTGTAGATTACCTTTGTTCCTGGTGGACTTTAAAGTGCAATAGTTGTAATTTTTAGTGACATTTAATTGATCTCACTTTCTTGTTTCCCATGGTTTTGGTATCATAGTGGAGAAATTGCTGCTTTTCCAAGGTACTGAAAGTTTTCTTCATACAACCTTACAGTTTTACATCAATCTATCTTGAGTTAATTTAGTACATGGCACGGGTCTTTAGCTCCTTTCACATGTGGATATCCGTTCATCCAATTGTCTCATCAGCATTTCTTGAAACAAAACAAAACAATCCTTCCTGCCCTTGACTTTCTTGGCATCCTTAAAAGACATTAATTGCTTATAATTGTGGTTTTTTCCCCCATAATTCTCAGTTATACTTTTGACCTACATGTCTAGTCCTTGCCCCTCCCCTCTCAGAATCACCAGGCTTTTATTTAAATCAATATAAAAGGGCTGGGGTAGTAGCTCAGTGTTAGACTGCTTGCCTTGTGCATGTAAGGCCCTGGGTTAACTTCCCAGCAGCATACATACACACAAAGAAATGGATGTAGGGAGCATAGTTCATCCTATGCACAAGCAGACATGCCTGCCCTTAGTGTCACACTGTCCTGATTGTCATGGCTTTGTAGTAAGCTTGGAAATCTTATTCTTCAGCTTGTTTCTTCTCAAAGTTTTTGGTTTGATATACATGGATTGTTTTTTGTTTTTTGTGGTTTTTTGTTTGTTTGTTCATTTGTTTTGTTTTGTTTTTTGTTTTTTCGAGACAGGGTTTCTTTTTGTAGCCTTGGCTGTCCTGGACTCACTTTGTAGACCAGGCTGGCCTCGAACTCACAGTGATCTGCCTACCTCTGCCTCCCGAGTGCTGGGATTAAAGGTGTGCGCCACCACTGCCCAGCGATATGCGTAGATTTTTAAAGCAGTTATCTCTTAATACTGAGCAGTGTTTTTTGCTTTGTTTTGTTTTTGAGGAGACTATAAATATTTAAGTGTCCAAAAGAAATACAGGTCCAGAAAATAACTTAGATTAGAATTCCTAGATTATGTAAGACCAGTTCTACTCATTTGCTTAAATATTCCTTTAAGTGTCTACTAGTGTTAGTCATTGTGCCAGTTCTTGGGAGGGAATGAATGAGGCATGGTTTACAAGACACGGTGGCCCTCTATAAGCTCAAACTGACTCTACCTCCTACGGTGGTTTTTGTTTGTTTGTTTGTTTGTTTTTTGGGTGTTTTTGCTTTTGTTTGTTTCTTGTTTTTCTTTTGAGACAGGGTTTCTCTGTATAATAGCCCTGGCTGTCCTGGACTCACTTTATAGAACAGGCTGGCCTTGAACTCACAGAGATCTGCTTGTCTCTGCCTCCCAAGTGCTGGGATTAAAGGCATGGGCTACCACACCAGGTTACCTCCTATATTTTTGAAGGGAGTGCAGACTTTGACTCTATGTGAATATATAGCCATACTTTGAATATAATTATATATTTGATATGTAACTGCTTACGTGGAAAGTTTGTTCTCCTCCCATGAAGCCCCATCAGTGAAGTTCCTCTTCTCTATAGTGTGAGTGAAAGAAAATCCAAGTGCCTGGAAGAGGACTGGGCTATTTAAATAGCTGCATTGAGTTCTTAGAAATTACAAAAAAATTGTATGCGATCTTTTCTCCTTTGTGTATATACTGTCTCTTTCTAAAGGTCCTTGGGAGGTGAGGACATTGTTTTACTCACCTTTCTAATGTCTTCAGTCATTTAACATTAATTTGGCATTTTTATTACTTGTATCTGTTGCCTGAATGATTAAGTGGGTGCAGTCAGCCAAAGTGGGAGCTCCTGATGTGTGTGCTGAGGTACTGAATTAGTTGCTTAGCTTTTGTTGGCTAGCACCTCTGCCCTCGGGGATCTTGATTTAATTTAATTGTTTGCTATGAAGAACATTTCTGAAAGGAAGAAATTAAAATAATAAATAACATGGAAAGTGAACTGTGCAAGTATTTAAGTGATACTAACTTGTAAGGGCCACAGGTGGGGGAGTCTTGAGCAGACGTGGAATTTCATCTGGGTTTAAAAGAACTATAGAAAAGAACTGGAACTTTACCAGTTAACAAGCATTTCTTAGCTGCTGGTGGTGGTGCACCCCTTTAATCCCAGCACACAGGAGGCAGAGGCAGGTGGATCTCTGTGAGTTCGAGGCCAGCCTGGTCTACAGAGTGAGTCCAGGACAGCCAAGGCTATACAGAGAAACCCTGTCTCAAAATCAATCAATCAATCAAACAAACAAACAAAAAACACAAGCATTTCTCCACAGGGTGAGTGCACATGGAAGCTTGTGGAACTCTCGTTCTCCTAGGTCAGCTCTGGGTCTGCTCTAACTTCTGGGGTGGATGAAGTTAGGACTTAACTCTCCCTGTGCCTCAGTAGTACTCCGCTTGAAGTACACGAGGAAGGAAACACTTCACTTGCATAAAAGGAACTAGGGTTTGTCTGTGGTGTGTTTCTGCTTATGGCACCGTAGGACTTATGGCACTGTAGGCAGGTAGAGTATAGAAATGGCAAATTTTGGGAACTTGGGCAGAAATTCATATTTGATTAGTTTGGATGATTTTGATTCTTAACATTTCCTTTTCTTTTAAAGTTTGATTATTATTATTTATTTTTGGTCTTAGAACGAGCCACTGACCCCGGGTTATCATGGATTCCCAGCACGGGACGGCCAGGTAGGTGTCTACTGCTTCTGATTCTGTAAGTGTGTTATGAAAGGATTCACTAAGAGACGAACAGTGACTTGTACTAAAATTACTTATTTTGGAAGATAATATAGTTTGTTTCACAAATGAATTTGCTTTTAGAGATGATAAATTAAGCACATTTCTTAATCCTAAAGGTATTATAGTTGTGATATTTAAATTTTGGGTCTTATAGGAGAATCAATCTCTCAGCAGTATATCTTCTCTAATGCCTTTCATCTCTAGGCTGTATTTTTAGCCTGATTTTCTTGGCACCTCCTATTTATTTATTTATTTATTTATTTATTTATTTATTTATTTTGAAGGGTGTCCCATTTCAAGACAGTGTTTCTTTGTGTTGCCTTGGCTGTCCTGGAACTCACTCTGTAGACCAGGCTGGCCTCAAACTCAGAGATCCACCTACGTCTGCCTCCTGGCCTCCTGAGTGTTGGGATTAAAAGTGTTAGCCACTACCTCCCAGTGGACCTCTTATTTCTTAATAATGGACTTATCTTTTTATTTTTGTCACTTGGATTGTGGCTGTACAAATTTTTGGAGTCTTTGCAATAATCTGTAGCAAGACAATTCCATTCTTCTTCCTGGGGTTGTTCTTAGCCATGTGGGTGGGTTGTATACAGGAAGGCTTGCTGGAGAGAAAGCAGTTTCTGTTGCCTTTGTTGTTAGCTTGATGGTCCCAAGCTCTCCTGCAGCCTGGGCAGAAGTACTTCCTACAAGACAGCCTCAGGACATCCAGTGTGAGCCTCAGGACAGCGGGTGTGTAAAACCTCCAGTCTCAGGACAGCTAGTGTGAGCCTCAGTACAGCTAGTGTGTAAAACCTTCAACCTCAGAACAGCCAGTGTGAGCCTTAGTACAGCTGATATGTAAAGCCTTCAACCTCAGGACAGCCTGTGTGAGTCTCAGATAGGCCTGATGTGAGCCTCAGTACAGTTGGTGTGTAAAGCCTTCAGTCTTAGTACAGCAGCTGGTGTGTAAAGCCTTCAGTCTTAGTACAGCTTGTATGAGCCTCAGGTACGGCTGGTGTGTGCCTCAGTACAGTCAGTATGTAAAACATTCAGAGTCTTTATGTTATTTAAAGACATAGGCGGGAGCAGAGGTAAGGTAGGACCCATAATAAGGCCATCCCTTAGGGAAATGATGTGAATGAGCTTCATCTTGTCAGCAGGATATTGACTTTTTAAAGGATGTTTGAAAGGATGATTTCTGGTAACTTTGGAGGCTTACGCATGTTACACTTGTCCGTGGAACACATGGTGTGGCAGGGCTAAGCGTAAGCTTGGGTGGTTTCCGGTCTAGTAGGTAACTGAATCTCATCAGATCTGCTAAAGCCGATCTCACTAGGATAATCAGCATGCCTTTGCATGATTGCCTTCCACTTTAAAGACTATTTGCCTAGTGCTTGCATTTTCGCCAGGTTGACGTCAGAGTGCCCACAGGAAGGATAGGAAAGACAGTTGTTTTCAAGGGCTCCTCTCCCAGTGACCGCTTCTGCTTGAAACAGAAGATGGGAGCTTTTATTGAAAGATGTGGTCACTGACCCCGAGTCCAAAGAGAGTATAGAAGTTGCGCATGCTTTTCTTTTTAGCGTAGGTCTGCTCTGGAGTGTACTGGTTATGGTTCTTATGACCTTTGACAGTTCTGTATCTTGGCTATATATCAGAAAGAAGATGCTGGTGCCTGGAGATGAGCCCCTGCAGATTCCGGCTGAGCAGGCCTCAGATTGGCTTTAGTGGCTCTAATGTTAGCATCCCTGCAGGCGGTTCCATCATGTGGAGCGTGAGCTGGAGTGGGGGGCGGGGCTGCTTGGTAAGAAGGGACTTTCCTTTGTATGGCCCTTTGCATTTCACCTAGGGTGCTAACATATAAGAGATCACATCCAATCTCCTAATCTGGTCTTGCATGGTAACACACATGGTTCATTATTTAAAAATACATTGCCTATTTGGGGGTCAGAAGGTAGGTTAATTGATGTACCTGTAGGGAAATAGAATTTAAAGGCTCTGAAGAGTACTGTCCAGTTTTGTGTTCCTGTGCGGACTGCAGATCAATGATGAGCTAAGAAAAGAGCTTAGTAAGAATCTGTAAAAGCCCATACATCAGTCTCAGCCCCACACTCTTTTTCTCTTCTTTTGCAGCAGGAAGCTGCCTGTGTATCCGTGTGACCATTACTTGGGCTACTGTGCTGTAGCCTGGTGCAGACTCTTTGCCATGGGGTAAAGCTGCCGATTTTACTTGAACATTCCAATGGTGAAAGGCTTATTTCAGTTTATTTTCTTGGGCTTTGTTTAGTACTCTTGTTGGGTCTTTGAATTTTAGGGATCTTAGAAGAGTGTGTAGATGCAGATACTGAATAGCTGCTTGCTGTGGTTGGTGGGGACAGAATCCAAGGAAGTTCTGCTAATTAATGCGCCTAACCTTGCGAACTCTCACTTGATGCTCTGAGATTTGGGAGGCATTTATCAGTGTGAAACAGTGGTCACTGAGCAGATTACACTAGGCAGGAACTGAACTTGTGATCTTTACAGCTCCCAAGTGTGGATTTGTCTCAGCAAATCCAGGAGCTGGGGTGGGGGTGGAGTGGTGGGGTGAATTTTAGTTGTGTCATTATTTGCTTTCCTTACTCTGTTGGGATTCTGCTCTAAACATGTAAGAACTATTTCTGCCCAGGACTCACATCAGCGTTCATGCCTTTCTGATTGTTGTGGGATGCTGTCATCAGTGATTTCCCCTTTCATCGTCTCAGGCTTCTCTCACAGTAGACGAGGCAAGTGTTCCCTTTGGAAAGGTAAGGAAACCAGTAAAATAAATGCCTTCCCAAGGGTGCAGTTTGCTGCAGCACTTGATCAGGTCTTAAACTTCCCTTGTGCTTGTGTCCTTTCCTTCAAAATGGAGGTGATCAGCACTCGCTCGCTCATGCTTTTATCCATGTAGAGGTTTCCTAGACTTTGTGGTGCTCAGCCATAGATCTGGTAGGAGTTCATTATCAACTTAGTGCACCAGCATTTCACTGTGTCTGCAGTACATTCATCACACTATAAATGATAAGACATCATTACGTTAAAAACCCATGAAGAAAGGCCTTCTGGTGCCTAGTGGTGCCTGCCTTTAATCCTAGCACTTGGGAGGCAGAGGCAGGTGGTTCTCTGGGAGAGAGAGAGAACAGCCTAGTCTAGAAAGCGAGTCCAGCACAGCCAGGGATCTGTTACACAGAGAAACCCTGTGTAAACAACAAAAACCAAGAAGAAGAGCAGAGGAGAACCCATCTACTGGTAAGGGTTTCATTTTCTTTTTAGTGGTGTTTTTGAGACAGGATCTTTCAGTGTAGCCCTCGCTGTCCTGAAACTCTCTTTGTAGACCAGACTAGAACTCACAGAGATCTGCCTGCCTCTACCTCTCACATGCTGAGATTAAAGGTGTGCATTACCACTCCTGACATGATACTTTTGTTGCTGTTTTAATTTTTACTTTATGTGTATGGGTGTTTTGCCTGCATGTATGTGTGCCAGGAATGGGCTCCAGGCCACTGGAACGGGAATCACAGGTGGTTGTGAGCTCCCATGCGGGTGCTGAGCACTGAACCAAGTCTGATGCAAGAGCAGCCAGCGTTCTTTTCTCCCCCAAGCCAGTGCTCTGAACATTTTTTCTAGCTTTATTTTGAGTTTCTTTTCTTCTTTTTCAGGTTTTTGTTTTTGCTTTTTAAATTATTTTATATACACAAGTACTCTGTCTTCATGCACATCAGAAGAGGGCATCAGATCTCATCACAGATGGCTGTGAGCCACTATATAGTTGCTGGGAATTGAACTCAGGACTTCTGGAAGAGCAGCCAGTGTGTGTCACCTGAGCCATCTCTTCAGCCCACTTTGGGTTTCTTTTTTCTTCCCAGATAGAGTTTCTCTGTGTAGCTTTGGCTGTCCTAGACTCGCTTTGTAGACCAGGCTGGCCTCAAACTCACAGTGATCCACCTGCCTCTGCCTCCCAAGTGCTGGGATTAAAGGTGTGCACCACCAGGCCCAGCTACCACTTTGGGTTTCTTAAGCAAGGTTAGCATAAACTTTTTTCCTGTGCGGTCACTTGGATGGCAGTCCGTTTCATTCAGAAAGTGCTCAAACACACTAGTACTTTCTATAAAAGCAGAGAAGGCAAACTGTTCGAGTTTCGCAGGAGTAGAATCATCTCAAAAAAGCTAAATATTTATCAAAGCCATGTATGAGTTTAGGCTGCTATTGCCATTTAGTGGTTTAGAATTCTAGCTACTGAGGGCTGGAGAGATGGCTTAGGGGTTAAGAGCACTGGCTGCTCTTCTGGAGGACCTGGGTTCAATTCCCCTCATCTACATGGTAGTTCACAACTGTCCATACCTCCAGTTCTAGGGGATCTGTACCCCTCACACAGGCATACATGCAGGCAAAACACTAGTTCACATAAAAATATACTGCTGTTGTTCTCTCCTGTCCCCCTCTTACTGCTGTGGCCCTTTTCTCTTTGCAGTTCATCTCCCTCCACCCCCAGCTCGATGGGTTTGCTTAAGGTGCTTTTAGAAGCACCCAGTGAGAAGTTATTTACAGTAGCATTGCTATATCACTGGACCCATTGCCTACCTAGAAATCCTTGGCGATACGCGAACCTCCTGAGCCCCATCCTGCTCCATGATGAGTGTTGATGGTCCAGCTTTGTGCAGCTAACTACAGCTGCTGTGAGTTCAAGGATGCCACAAACACGTCATACCTGAAACAGCATTCTCTGATGCTCCATCCCCTTCTCAGTTTTTTCGTTCTTTCTGCCCTCTCTTTTGTGGTGTCTTGAGCAGGTGACATAGATGTCTCGTTAATGGCTGAATACTACATGATAACAACACTTTGCTTGATTATGTATGAGTTAATACTGCCCAGTGAGGAGGGGTTCCTCTGGCCAAAGCTGTCAGCAGCACTTACCTGTGGGGATAAGCATATATGTGTAGATGGCAACTTGATGAGCTCATCGCGTCCATTCAGGAAGAACCACAGTTGCAGCTTCTCTGCTGAGACCTACGACTCCATATCATGCTCTCACGCTTCTGACCAGATTTATAGCACCAGACATGGATTCCTTCTTGTGAAACAGACTTGATTACAGTCTAAAGGTGGTTGGTTGATTATCCTTATAAAAGGCATGCCGCTGTTGCACTAGTGGACGCATCTTGCCTGACCAGTGTCGGTATTACAGCCAAGTCTCCTGCTAAATGAGAGATTTTGCCATGCACATACTTACAGATGTACCCAGGTATAGTAAGAATGAGACTGTTTGTGAGCTTGCATTGCTTTCTTTAAATGGGAGGATAATTACATGTGTCAGGTTTTGTTTGTGTGTAGAAGGGACTTAGGAATGGTGGTCCAATTAGAAGAGGGCTTAAGTTCTCTATAAAAACCTTACTGATTTGCTAAGATGATTGATTTGGAAATGGCACTCAGAGGAAACCTTCAAAAGATAGCAGGAATCCCAAGGCTTGTCTTTTGTCACTTCTGAGTGCCACAACTCTCTATATATACTATTATTAAGATAACTATATTAATCTGCTGTCAAGTTGGGGGCACTTCTGAGAGTGGAAAGGGATGCTGACAATTACACTAACACAGCCCCAGCCTAACTGGGTGGCATGGGAAAAGGGCTCATTTTAGCTGTGATAAAACAGTCGTTTGTAGTGTGATTCAGACTACTGGGCCACCAGGGGTTGAAGGGGAGAAGTAATTTTCAACTTTTGTTTTAACTCAGGGTGTTGTAGTTTAACTTAAACATGTTTACTCTTTTGTCTTTCAGTAGGAGGCCAGGGCATTCCACATGCACACAGCTCTACTGAAAGAAATGCTGTTCAGTTGTTTCATAGCCCAGCTTCACAAAAAGCCCAGTGTCTGCTAACTTTTGTTTTTTGAGACAGCTTTCCTGTGTGTTCCAAGCTCACCTCCAATTTGTGATCTTTCTGCTTAGCATGCAAAGTGTTGGGGGTAACAGTTGTGTAGCCAGCCTTGGCAGTGTGTGTGCTTTGCCGAAGAGAAGCAAGGCATCAATGGTGTTCCTACTAGCCTGCTGGAAGTCTGTCCTAGTTTCCTCACGTTTGTCTTGTCTGCGTCTAGTCTAACTGAGCAACAATTTCTAGCGGCTTATTAAAAGTTCTCAAAGCTTTCAGATTAAAATGTGAACAGTGTGCAAGGAAACTGCATCCAGTTCTACTGTAAGAACCGAAACTGGTCGCAGATAGCCCAGCAGCTGTGAGCAGGTCTCGGGGAGGAATGCAGGGTTGTGACTGGGTCTGTCAGGCAGGGGGCTGGAAGCATGGCTGGGAAGTGCAAAGCTAGTGACCTGACTGACAGCAGCTGTAGCTGAGATGGCAGGAGTTCAGTACTTCTCTAAAGTTACTGGGCTGAGTTTTGTTTCAGTCACCTCAGTGCAGGCGTGGGTAGGGATAGAGGCAGATGCATGTGGATGAAGAGTCGCCCATCTGAGACATGCGCAGTAGTGGTGGGAGAGTTGTAAACTAAGTGTTGGAAGCTAATCCTGCAGTGCCACCCTCTTGCAGTCCTGTCCACACATAGACTGTTTGGAATGAAGTGTTACAGTCAGCGTTTGAGACAAGAGCAGACTGGCTTAGGTTCAGGTGTTGAAGTCTGTAGAAATGGGATTATCAGTAAATTACAAACAACTGTCTGTAAGGTGCTCTGTGGCTTAGGTTTATAGGCTCTTTGTGTTACTTGATTTTTAGAGTAGCTCTTCCAAATTGGACTTCGTTCCTAGGTTATAAACAGATCACCAAAGCACTTATGTCCTAAAGTTCTGTTTGTCAAGTTTTCTTTTTTGTCTTGCTTTAAAGGGCTGGTGGCCCGTAGTTACTCTCTTTATTTTAAAATTAGAGGAAATTATTGTTATATTGTCAGGCTCTTGGTTTGATTGAAGAACAGTGACCCTTCTCCAACCCCCAGTTTTTAAAGTTTATATGGATATGCTTTAGTAATTCACAGAACTAAGTGAAAATTTCAGAGCTCATGTTTAACTCAGCATGTTTGGGGGAGCTAACACTGAGAGGAGGCTAAAAGTGATAAAATTGATTCCAGACCAGCCTAAGTGTTTTTAGATGTATTTGTTTGCTTATTTTTATGAGTTTACCTGCATGTGTTGAGCACTTTGTGTATGTCTGGCACCCCTGAGGTCAGAAGAGAATATCAGAACCCCTGGAGCTGGAGTTACAGATGCTTGTGAGCCCCATGTGGGCGCTGGGAGTTCAACCTACATTCTTTTTGTAGGAGCAGTTAGTGCTCCTAACTGATGAGCCACCTCTCCAGCCCCCAGGCCAGCTTTTGCAGTGAACTTCCCCAAATCATAGTTATTTTGACTGGAAGTAAGGACAAAAGCAGGTATGCCTTTTCTGGTCATTTGGCCTAGTGGCAGGCAAGTACTGGCAACTCAGCTTCTCGTGAGTAGAAATGGTAGATGGGGGGCATAGGAAGGAGTTCAGTTACATAGCTCAGTGCCTCCCAGCTTAAAAATGGACACAGGTCTGTGTAAGGTGTGCCTTTCAGTTCCTAAGCCAGTATGAACATGTACACACACACACACACACCCTTCAGTCTTAGTTTTACCACACCCCACTGCTATGTCTTAAATGTTGTAAGGTTTTCCATAATATTCCATCCCATTAAAATATTGTTGATTGTGGCCAACAGTTGATTGATGGAAATTATTTCCTGGACATGCTAATGGACTATAATCTGTGACTGAAAGAATATTATCCCAATCATTCTTGTCCTTCAAAATTCAACCTTAGGGACTGAGAATGAAAATCTGTTTAGCATGTGTGAAGCCCTGGGTTTAAGCCCCAACACAGATACAAACAAATCAATACAAGGATGCCCATGTCGTTAAGCATTCACTGCCCCACCTCTGCATCCCAGTCCCCAGCTAGAGGCTAGGTTAAAATGATTGACTCTTAAGTATTTCTTCTGTTCTCCCTCCTTCCCTCCTTCCCTTATCTTTCCCTCCCTCTCCCCTTCCCTCCCTCACTCCTTCCCTCTCCCCTTCCCTGCCTCTCTCCCTCTCTCCACTAAATATGCTAGATGTTGTCCTTACGCCCTCTAGTGGAGGAAGGGAGGGCACATGCCGCAAATTTTCAGCCACGTGGTTTGCTAGGCCTTGGCTTTTGCCTCTGAGGTCTCTCATTCCTCAGGTAGTTAACAAGTTGCATTCTTCTGGGAAAGAGCTTTTGGTGTTGGCATCATCATGGAGATGCAGAACTTGCATTCTGCTGTTTCCTGTTTATTGATTGTTCATATCCTCTTTCTGCTGCTGAAGATAGGAATTGTGTTTTTATAAGTATACCTTCTTCTATCTAATATATTCATTATAGCCACTTATTTATCGTTGTTTTATGGGTTACATGATACATCATTAGCGCTGTAAATATTTTATAGCCAAATGGTAAAGTAGTATGACTACATTTCCTTTTTTATATAGTACTTTCCTCCTGAGCTACTGTATGTATCAGTATACATAGGATAGGAATCTGTTTAAATGCACATGTGGCAATTCTT
The DNA here is from genome assembly GCF_964271855.1 of Acomys minous. Classification (NCBI taxonomy): domain Eukaryota; kingdom Metazoa; phylum Chordata; class Mammalia; order Rodentia; family Muridae; genus Acomys; species Acomys minous. The sequence goes on from NC_140493.1 coordinate 24,982,522, forward strand.
TTTTAAAAGCTCTATTGAAATATAGTTTCCATACCATAAAGTTCATCCAGTATAATGGTTTCATTCAGTGACTTTGGTAATTTGTGGAGTCATGAGCCTATCACCACACTCCAGTTTTAGGACACTTCTGTCAATACCAGAATTCACGTAGCTTCTCTTGTAGTCAGTCCTTGACTGTGAAAGTCTGGGTGGTTTCTGTTGATGGACTTGTGTGATGTACATACTCAATTGTCTGTGATTGTTACCTAGCATAGTGCTTTTGAGGCTCACCCAGATTGTAGTCTGTATCACTATATAGAAATGTTTTAGCCAGCAACAGTGTGGTAGCTTTTTATTTTTGAGCCACTAGAGTTCTATTGCAGCAAGTTGTCTATAATTAGCATTCAAGCAAAAGCACAGTTCTGATATTACTGGTGTCTATTAAACTGCTTAGCATGTATCTGCTGAGTAGTCTCATTGCTGGCCCCAGCCTCTTCCCCTGTGTTCTAGCTGGGAAAGGGAAAGGTGGCGTGCATTCATTACAATGGGTTTGAATTCCAGGACCTTTACTTGGGGACTGCCATGCTTATATTCAGCCCATCCCTAAGTCTCTCTTGAGTTGCTACGTCCACTATGAAGTCCTGCTGATCTGTTTATTTAGGAATAGGTTCTTGTTGTCTGCTATCCTCCAAGGGACGTGTACTTTCCACTTCTGTTGGTACCTTATCATTGCCATTAAGGGATGGTTAAAAGGTTATGATCCATATAGCTCTGTGCTAAGCCTTGATATATTTGGGCAAAGAGGGAACCAGAACAGCTTTGGCCAGACTGCCAGATTTCATTGCCTTTGTCTTGCCAGAGGTTTATGAAAAATTAATATTCAAGAAGCAAGATATCTGATCTTCCATGAGAGAACACCTCTTACAAGTTTAATGAATTTGGTCAAGTGGGTATTAAATGTAAATCTGTCATTTTATGTAGCCCTTGAAGGCTCTTAAAGCACCCAATAAATGTCTTTATTGAATTAGTAGAGCATTCCCCGTGTGTTCCCTACTATTAGGATTGCCCCCTGTTCTTCAGTACACCCGAGCCAGTGCTTTCAACGAGCTTCCTGGCATCGTGTGAATCACAGAGTCACCTAAGAACTCTGTAATTCTGTTGTTTTGTGATTGCCTCCCACCTGCAACCCAGAAGTTCTTTCAGTAGATGTGCTCTAACCTCAGGATAGCAGGTGGCCAGGCAGGGGTGATGTGATGAAGCCACCAGTGCGTGGAGAGCACAGTGGTGCCATGACCTGCAACAGACGCTCAGACCTCAGCTAGTACTTAATACCATATGTAGGTAAAGAAATAAGGCACAGGTTAAGACAGGCTCTGGGGTTCTGTGTCTCTTAGTGATTCTCAGTTCTAGATCTAAATGTGGTAGGTTTCAGATTTTATGAATTTTTAAATAGGCACATTTGTGTTTCATTACTTTCACTTTGATTAGAGAAATATTTAAATAAATTTCTTTGGGCTAAAGAGATGTCTAAGTGGTTGAGAGTACACACTGATTCTCCAGCGTACTAGAATTTGCTTCCCAGCTTCCATGTCCTCTGAATAACAGGTAGCTTTTTACAGCTGACTCTGCCTATCCAGAACCTTCTTCTGGCCTCTGCAGGCCTCTGTACCCAATCTGAGCCTTTACGTGTGTGTGTGTGTGTGTGTGTGTGTGTGTGTGTGTGCGCGCGCGCGCGCGCATGTACGTGTATGTGCGCGTGTGTGTACGTGTGTGCATATGTACACATACATACATATATATGTCACAATTACAAACAAAATCAATCCTAAAAGAATTTTGTTTTACTGTAGTCACATTAGCTTCCCCTTCTCTGAGGGGTCATGGCTTACTTTGTTTCTGCCTGTTATCTTCATACTGGCTCTCCTTTGATCTCAGTGAGACTTCCAGAGAGTCTGTATGTAGAGGGACAAGATTTTAATCCTTTCTGGCACATGATGAAATTAAGATTTCCAGTTTTGTGAGAGCTTGGTAAGACACTGTAGGAAGTGGCATGGCTGGCTCCTGCTTTGGTGAGATACACTGAATTTCAGGCTTCAAACTTTTTGAAAAATTTTCTCTCAAGATGTTTGCTTATGGTGGAAGTAAGGAAACAGTCATGAATGTTGTAAATCCTACAGTTTATTACCACACAAAGGCTTTATTTTGAGCCTTAAAGACAGGTGGAATGATGTAGTTACAGAATATCCTCAGTGGGCAGGGATGCTAACCAGACAGGGAGGGGACCGGATGGAAGCAGGCTTTGTGCAACAGAACCCTACTAAAGTTCTTGGGGAACACCAGCATGGAGTTCTTGGAGGACAGAAAGTGTGTAGCCCTGCCACGGCCCAAGTGCTCAGTGGTAATCAAACTCTTGAGCTTGGCGTGTATTGAACTTTAGTAGTGAAGGTCAGTAACTTACATGTGGATGTTGTCTAAAAGTTTTTGGGTAACATTCCTAAGGGGTGGGATCTAATGTCATACTCTAGAAGGGAGAGGGGAATGCATAATGTGTAGCAAGCCATGTAAGTGCCTGACGTCATTTTATAGCTCACAATATGAGCTACAGGTACAGAGTGTGCGGGTAGGTAAGTGGGGGTGGCTTTGGTGGAAACATAGGGAAACCAGAGCCTGTCCTCTTGGTTTCTTTAACTTGGGAGTCCTGGAAGCTGACTGCAGCAGTGTGAAAACCACTGGCGAGTGATTGGAGGACTTTGGGGTCAGACTCTTTGAAGTTTTGTTCCTTCTTTATAGAAAGGAATGTTGCAAAATATAAACTGAAAATATACCAACCAGCTTTACAGTGTTTCTGGAGACAAGATGGGTCAGGTACACTTAGTATGCAGGCATGGAGCTGAGTTGCTGGCAGGTGACTGCAGAGGCAGAGACCTCACTCACATGGGTGGTGAACTTTCTACAAAAAAAGAAGCAGAACCCGCCCCCCGCCCATGCCGAATGGGGCAGGCCCTGCTTTTGTCAAGTATTGGGTTAGATAAGCAAGCTTTGGGGGCCATTCACTCTGTTATGAGGAAAGGAGACACAAACAGAAAATTCAGCTTGTGTGTGGCTTTTGCTTTAATAACATTTAATTGGTGGGCCCAGAAATTAGAATTTTTAATAAAAGTTTCATCTGCTTTTGATTTTTGTTTTCATCCACTAAAAACAAAAGCAAAAACAACCAACTAGGCTAAGGAGTTGGCTCAGCTGATAAAATACTTGGTGCACAAGCACAGGGACCCAAGTCTGATCTCCCACAGCCGTGTAAAAAGCAGAACATGGTAGTACTTTTGGGTCTTATCACCAGGGAGCCAGAGACAGGTAGATCCCCTGGGCTCGGCTGGCAGCCAGCCTAACCCAGTCTTCAAACCCAGGGTCCCAGTGAGACCATCTCAGAAAGTAGGGTAGGTGGCTCCTGAGAAATTCTCAGAGTCAACCCCTGGCCTCTGTACATACAGGCATTCGTTTATACATGAGCGCCTTGAACAGGGAGGAGAGGGAGGGAGGAAGAGTGAGGCTGAGGGAAAGAATGTGCCTATCTTACACATAGGTGGTGTGTAGATTAAACAACAGTGATGGGTCGATTTTGGCCCACAGACTGTAGTTAACTGGTCCCTAATACAGATATTTCTTTTTAATAGCCTATATAGCTTTTGCCCTCTGAAAAACAATTAAATAACAGATTGTTATTAGGTGTTAGGAAAAGCTTACTTTTGATACTAGAAGTAGGACCCACCCTGTGAAGAGTTACATGCTCCTTAGGTTTTCTTAGTCCCAGTCCATAGAGGTGGTTACGATGTAGTTATCTTTGATGGCTAAGTGAAAGAAGAGTTCGGCTAGGCTTTGAATCCCAGCACTTGGGAGGCGGAGGCAAGCCTCCTCCAGAGGGTTCTCTGAGTTTGAGCCAGCCAGGGCTGTATAGTGAGACCTCTCTAACAAAAAGAGAGAATGTTCTAAATAGCAAAAAGACCTTGAGTCGTGGGTTTGTTACTGATTCCTATGGCGTATTTTTGATATTTGGCCTTTGGGCCCCTTAGGTTTTTTTGTTTTTGTTTTGTTTTGTTTTTCCTCAGATGAAGACCAGAGAAGGTAGACATGAAGACACTTTGTAGCTCTTGCTTTTGGCTGATACAGTTCTTGCCCGATAGAGATGCCCAGGATACCAGCAACATGTCACATTATACCGGGCACTTTACAAGAGCAACTTTTTTCCTATGCCACTTTTGAAGTGACAGGGTCTTACACTCACAAAACCATTCCACCAAATGCTGGTCAGTATTGTTCAACCGCAAATCAGTTAATGTGCTTGGAGATAAGATAGGGCCCTACACATGGGGAAAGGGCCTAGGAAAGCTACCAGAAGAAGTCTGTCCTGCATACTGTAGCTGAGGAAAATGTCTTAACTGGAAACCTTTTTGCCATTTGAGTCATATTGTAGGGATTCTTACATTTTCTGGGTGGGAGGAGGCTAGGGAGGGAACAAAGGTGAAATGCTTATGCTGGGTTTTGTCAGCAGAGGGCACCCAGAGCAAAGCGAGTAGCTGTTGGCCTTGGGTGAATTTTACTAGCTAGGCACACAGCAACTTGCCCTGTGTGCACAGTATCTGTCTGTTGCACATTGTTTATCTGTGTTAGCATTCTCAGATGTTTTTATCCACATCGGAGTGTGGCCTTGTTTGTAGCCCACTTTCAGTAGAAACCCAGCTCCTTGAGTGTCCTGGGGTGACTTACACCACACTGTAAATCTGGTCTCTTAATAGATACTTTATTTCATATAGAGTAAGAAAATAACTTTGATCTAAAAAGGCCCTTAAAGGCCATATGGCATATTGTCAGGTGACTTTGTTCTTGTTATGTGGGGCAGTGGTCTTCAGTGAATGGCTTCTGGGCCAGCAGTGTCAGCACTACCTGGCAGCTTATGTAAATTTATGGTCTTCCTGCCTCCCAGGCCTACTGAACCAGAAACGAGGAGGATGTGGTGCAGCAGCCCATTCCAGCGTGCTCTCCAGAGGATTCTGGCTCACACTCAAGGCAGAGAGAACCGCTGTTGTGCAGAGAAAGGGTTAACAGAGCCCAGGCTGGTCCTTGCTGGAGGGTGCTTCCAAGAACACAGCCAGGAGTTTTCACCTTTGCTTTCTTTTTTCTTTTTCTTTCTTTCTTTTGTTTTGTTTTGTTTTGTTTTGGTTTTGGTTTTTCAAGACAAGGTTTCTCTATGTAGCCTTGGCTGTCCTGGAACTTGCTCTATAGTTCAGGCTGGCCTCGAGCTCACGGAGATCCACCTGCCTCTGCCTCCCAAGTGCTGGGATTAAAGGCGTGCGCTACCACCGCCCGGCCACCTTCGCTTTCTAGGCAAGGATTTCAAGCCTAGGAACACCCACTCACTTGTCACTTGTGTATAATAAGTGATGGGGAAGCTGTGAGCTAGTTGCTAAGAGAGTACTGAGGCATTGAATTCATGTTTTAAAGTCTTTAAAAGCAGTATGCATCCATTAGAGAAAATATATAATACATAGTAGATCAAAGGATAAAATGAAAGTTTCTGTAGTGTGTTGAACCTTTCTGCTCATTGTTTTAGTCTTGTTTGTATGTAGCCTCTTTGTGTATATGCACATTTTAATTTTACTCCCAGAATGTCAGTTGTATTGATAGGCTCCCAGCTCAAGCCTACGCTACTGGAAATTTCATTTCATGCTATTAACTACTGGAGGATTTTGGTTGGGGGTGGGGTGGGGTGGCTTCCTAGTATTCCACTGTGAGAGTATCAAGTTCTGTCGTAAGTAGTTTTCATGATACACTTAAGAAGAATAAGATTGTTAGTGCTGTACTGGGCAACAGTTATCCAGGGTGGCTTAAAAGTGTCAAACTTAAGATGATAAATACAGATGGTGGTAGAGGAGGGAGGTGAAATAGGAGAGGCATGTTTGAGGTTAAAAAGTGAGTTGGAAAATAGATAAACAAATTGAAGAGCATGCCAGTAGTACCCAGCATGCACCTGGACTTGAGCAAACTGGACCAGGCCATCTAGGAAGTGGTTATAACCGGTCTGGTGCTAATAAACTGCTTTTATCACTGGCCTTTTGGCATGGAGGCCAACCTGCCGGTTAGGTAACATGAGGAAAACTGGGTATACAGTTTCTATAATTGGTTTTATCATCGAGTACTTTCAGGCAATAAGCATCATATTAATTATTCACATAGATTATGTTGCTTAACTTTTGCTATAGCCCACATATATTAACTCTGTTAGGCAGTATTTCCAACTTACAGAAGTGGGTGCTGAAAGCGAGAGTTAAAGAAACTGACGGCTTTGCTCTCAGCCCTACAGTTTGAAGCAGCCAAAACCAGGGCTGTCGCCTGCTCTCATGATGTGGCGGGCCATTGCATCTCTCTCTCTCATGGCAGTGTGTCTGTGTGTGACCTCACTCTCCCTACTGCACAACAGAACAATTAGATGTGTGGGGAAGGATACTAAAGTCAAGACTGAGCATGGGCTGTCTGTAAGAACCAAATCAAGCTGACATGAGCCCCGTTGTTCTCTTGGGGAAGGTGGAAGGAAGCCTGACCTGGATACTTCAGAGGAACAGAGAATGGGGCTAGAGAAGTCACAGGCAGGAGCTGGCAAGCATTGAAACAGATGGCTGGCTGGAAAACCAAATCTCCCTCATCAGCTTTCCTTCCAGAAGAAAGCTGCTATTTCTTCGGAGGTTTGTAAATGCTGGCTCTGAGCTCTATAACCTGTATGCTATACAGTTGAGTCATTTAGTGTAAATAATTCCACTGACTTTGTATATGCTCGCAGAGTTGTTCGGCCACCTCACCATCAGATTCAGAACAATGTCATCACTTCATCCAAAGCTGCTTCCCACTTAGTCATCCCTTCCTGATTCCTGGATTCCACCCATGCCCCGGGTTGCGGGCAGCCACTCCTTTTGCTGTTTTCTTGATGGATTTTTCTTTACATATAGTTAGGTCTGGGGCGCTTTGAGTCTGGCTTCCTTATACTGCATATTCATCTATCCACCCATGCTGGGTGGAGGGTTGTGTCAGTGCCTCCTTTTCCTTGCTGTTGCTAAGTCATGTTTCTTTCTATGGCTATGATGTAAAAACTTATTCTTGAAAAAAATATATATATATGTTTTACTGCTAGGAAGAAAGGGTAAAGGAAATGTGACATTAAATAAGCTTTGGTAATTCTTAGATTATGGGAACTGCTATGTAAAACAGACATACCAGGCCTGCAGAGTATCAATACTGACCACAAAACAAGTACAATGGCTGGCAGCTGCTTCTCTGTGGATCGTTTGTGGCAGAGCGGCAGTGCTGCCAACCTGGACACGTGTGGCTTTCAGGGAGCCCGTTGTGTAAATCTTGTGTGGTGGCCAGCACAGCACCTCTGCAGCACCTCATGTGGAACTGGAGAGGCCTTTGCTGATCTAATCTGGATACAGTCGCCCTTGGTTCCCGTGGCACTGAGTCCCTTGAGCATCTTTTCTAAAGAGTTGGCAGTTTGCTGAGTGCAGGCAGTGTGAGATTGTTTGTGACCGGATGGTTTGCCCAGGGCAGACAGCTCCCTTTGGTTAGGGCCTGATCCACTGGTCAGATGTAGCTGCCATCATTCCTGTGTGGGGTATGAAGGACAACTCAGTCCCCTGAATGTCCTTCTTAGCTGAGGTGTGTGGGAGGGTTTCTTTACAAGCCAATAAAGTGCCCTTCCAGGTGTCAGGTGATTTTCCGTTTGCCTATTGTTTCCTGCAGCTCTTTTATTTTATACTCCAGAGATGTGTCTTGACTGGACCTGAACTGTCAGTCTGCTCTAGAGAATGAGCTGTAATTACCGTTCTTGATGCCTTGGCTCTTCACTGGCATGTCTTCCAACATGAAAACAGCCCAGGGTAGGAACATTAGCTGGGGCTTCAGCTCAGAGCTGGGTTTAGTCATGTTATCCTGGTTCTGCAATTGGGGAAACCAAGTCAGAGAGTGGTGTTTGTTTGTTTTTAACTTACTCTAAGCCATAGTCTGGTATGCCTACTGTAGGTAGTAAAGAGGTGGGCCTGGGATACAGGGCTTTTATTATCTGTGTGCGCTTTCCCCAGAGCAGTTTCCTGATGGACATGTACTGTCATGACCAAGGTCTGGCCTGGTCTTGCTCCACTCCAACACGCAGGCTTCGAGGAGTGGGTGGGTGTGAGTTTGACAGGTCAGGGTTGTGACGATGAAAATCTCAAGAGACAGCAATCCTAACAGCACTGGGTTGTAAGCTCAGGACCCAGATTGACCAACTCCTCCCCCTATGTGGTGAGTGTGTCTGTCTGTGATTATATGATTGTAATTCCTTGAGAGCGTATTTCTGTTTGATAAAAGCATGGGCCCTAGTCTAACAAGCAGCTACCTTACAATGTCTGCCTAGAGAGTTGCTTATGGTTGTCAGCTCCACGCCTAGTAGGATGTGAAGAGACGAGGCCAGAGTCCTTTTCCTTCTTACCCACATTTCCTGCTGTCCGCCCCACTTTCTTTATGTGTGCAGATCGGAGAGGGTTTGCTTTGGAGCACTCCGGTGTGGTTTTTGTTGTTGTTTGTTTGTTTGTTTGTTTGTTTTTGTTTTTAAATCTCCACAGATCTGTTCACTATGCAGCACTATGCAGTGGGGCTCTGAAGCTGAGGGCTGACTCTGTATTGAGACCCTGCTCACTATCTGGCTTCATGACTTTCTTTTCTCTGTGCTTCCAGCTACAAGTCTCTGGCAGAGATATGGTGTATTGCATTCTGCTCCTTCCATGGTCTGTAGCATTCTCATGTTGTTTATATTGCACCCATGGGATGGACAGAGAACAGAAATGCTAATAGGATGGTTGTCAACTGGCAGTGTTACTTCTCACAGCGTCATTTTACAGCTCTGCATTATAATTTATAGCAACAGCTACTATTTATGGAATGCTTACTATGCATCAGGCACACACTAAGTAATACACCTATGTACACCTCCCTTCAACTCCTCATTATCTTAACCATCATTCTCTTTCTAAGGCGACTGGGAGAAGCTGTGTTTTGCAGATACATAGACTGAGCTTTAGTGAGGTTGAGTCTCAGAGGCTGAAAGTGGTGGAACAGGTATTTAAGCCTAGACCTTCCTGACAGCCAGCCTGTGCTCCTAACAGCTATGTTCCTGTCTCCTCTGAGTAGTTAATTTGCTGAACATTCCTGAGAAAAGACTGCCTGGTGACCAGTGCTTCTGAGATGTACACAGGAGGCACCTGTGTTAGCAGAGGGCCCTAGCATCATAGTGTGAGTTAAACTTGGCTTTGGGATCCAGAGGCAACTGCTGCTTAGTTCCTCAGCTCTGTTCAGGGGTTTTTGCCCTTGAGGTCAGAATGATTGCAGGTCTTCCACAATCTCCATTTCTGAAGAGATGGGGCTGTCCAGCCTTTCTGGTTTGTTCGGTTGGGCAGGGGAGGATGTGGCCCAGCCCAGGTTCTGAGGCCACCCAAAGGTGAGCTTAAGTTCGTCCCTGCACGGACATGGTTTAGGCTCCCAGCTTTGCCACTGAGTGGGAGCCCTGCCACTGCCGCCCCTACCAGTTTAGAATTTGTGGTGCTTTTTAGCTACAAAGAGCACAGAGCTGATTTCAGTGACTTTGCTGCTTAGCATGTGGAATCCTTGCAGAGCGAATGCTGCTCCAATGCTCTTCACAGAACAGATACACTTCCTGTAAACTTTAGAGATGGGGCAGAGGAACTGTGGAGCAATTGAGTTGTATAGTTATGGCACGAGGGGCTCACATTTCCTGCGTCCACCCTAGGGGAGAGAATGTAGCTAGGACTGAAGGGCATCACCTCAGCTAATCCAGTTAAGTGGCCCCAGCCTGACTTAATGACTTGGGCAGACCTCCCAAAGGATTTGGCAGCATATTAGGTTTCTCTCTTCTCTTCCTTCACCGTGTGTGTGTGTGTGTGTGTGTGTGTGTGTGTGTGTGTGTGTGTTAACACAATTGCAAAGTTATAGCTTGAAGTGAGAGCGATTTCTTTCAAAATCAATCTTCCCCTTCCCCTTCCTTTCTCCCCTCCCCTCCCCTCTCCTCCCCTCCCCTCCCCTCCCCTCCCTTCCCCATCGCTTTCTTCCTTTTTTGATAGGATCCTTCTTAAAGAGAGTAGAGAGACAAACCAGAGCAAGGAATGGGCTTGAGTAGCTAAGTCGTGTTTCCAAAATGTCAGAGGGAAAACACAGGTAGAGTGAAGACAGGCTGGGTCCATGTGGAGGGGGAGGGTGTCAGTGTGAGCTTTCAGCCCCAGAGCTTGAGTGTGGGGCCCTGTGGAAATATGAAACTGCACTAGTAAGTGGTTAGTCATCCCAGCTGGATTCTTAGGACTCTAGTCCTAGAACAGCAGAGGCTTTGGTTTTTGGTGAAAGTCAGAAGTGACCATTTCCTGAGCTTGGTGGTCACTAGTATTCAGAAATATGTTACAGACTGAGTGGAAAACCTGAGCAGATGCTCCACTGTTTTTTACTGTGGAGAATGGTGGCATTCTTCTCTCTTCTTCTTCCCATCCCTTTGGGAACCAACCAATCATTGCTTCTCTGGCCTCTTCCCATAAGGCCCTGCCTGGCATCTCCAGTCCTAGTAAGGCTGTGTGTTTAACTCTTGGATGTCTGAATCACAGAAGGGACAGCAGTACAGACTCTGAGCCACCTCCCTCCCCTCCAGGAGATGTGAATGGACTGAGCAAGAAAGAGCTGGGTTTAGCTCAGATTCTGTCACTAACCTGTAGTATAACTGGGAAAGCTACTTTGCCTTCTGGGGTTTGATGACCTATTCTGCAAAAGGAGAGCGAGGAGAAAAGAGACCAGAGCAGGATTAAGGCATATTCCTTTACTAACCACTTTTCCTATATCCCTAGGATCTGAGGTATGGGGGAAGCATTTGATATATAGTAGGGGCCTATTCTGAAGCAGCTTACTTTTTGCCAAATTCTTACAAATACTGCTCACTCCGTTTTATAGCTGAGAAAACAGCAGGCTTAAGAGAGGCTGTCCAGTTCCTAAGGTTGCTTCTCTAGGAAGGCGCATCTGGCTCTCCTGCCCAGACTAGACTCCACTGGATGCCAGAAAACGCCTTGGACATCCTCCCAGCCACTTCACTTCAGTCCTCTGAAAACTTGAATTCTTTGCCTTTAGTCCCATGCTAAAAAGCCAGTCCTGCCTCCTGCTCTGCTGCAAGCAGGCTAATGGGCTCTACACGTTCCTCGTGCCCTAAGCAGCAGTGGAAGCTGGTACAGCCAGGGGCTGGGAGAGTTAGATCTCATGTCTATTAGTCCTTTAAATTTAGAAATTCTTTATTTGTGGGAGAGGCAGGCACACATGGTGCATGTGTGGCGGCCAGGGGACAATTTGAGGGAATTGCTTTTTCCTTCTACTGTGGGACTCAGGGATAAAACTTAGCTAAGACATTTTGTCAGCCCCACTTAACTTTTGTATATGCATGTTTTAATTTTTTACTTGTTTTTATGTGTTTTGTCTGCATGAATGTAGATTACTTCGATCCCTGGTGCCTGTGGAGGTCAGAAAAGGGAAGTGTTCGATCCCTTGGAACTAAAATTAGACTTTTATAAGATGACATGTGAATGCTGGGGACTGAGGAAGAGTAGCCAGTACTCTTAACCCTGAGTCATCACCAGCACCTCACCCCTTCTGAACTCACTGTAGATCAGGCTGGCCTCAAACTCACAGAGATGCACCTGCTTCTGACTCTCCAGTGCTGGCATTAATGGCACAGACCACAACTGGCTACCTCCCCCTCTCAAGATTCATTCTCATCCCCCCTCCCCCAGGGTTTCTCTGTGTAGCCTTGTGCTGGGATTAAAAGTTAATCTCTTACATTTAGTTTTTGGTTCCCTTGCTTAGTTTAAAAAAAAAAAAACCAGACAATACATTATGCTTTATACATAGACAATGATGTTTATTCTTTGGCGGTGTTTTGAGAATTAGAATGAGATCAAGCACAGATGAAGACACCACAGGCCCTCTGGTGTTCCCATCGCCACTTGAGGAGCTTGCTGTGTGGGATTGCTGTGGATGGCTGTTGAGCATCCAGGGAGTTCCCACCCACAAAGCATGCCACAGGAAGGACTCCTTTTAAGCTCCCATAATTTACCTTACACTGTGCTGTGGGAGAAGATTTAGGAAAAGGAGCTTCTTTCTCTGTCCTCTCTGCCGTGCTTGCTTCACTTAAGTACCTAGAGATAAAGATAAACATGGGGACTTGACATGAGAGCAATATTAGCCCCAGAGAAGTCAGAGGAGGTCATATCAGCTTAAAGTGGAAACTATGTTACAACCTAAGTGAGGAGCAACTGATAGGTCTATTAATAGGATTTTATCTCCTCAAAGAACATTTCTGGCATGGTTTGTAGCTTCCCATGTGGGGGACTATAATATTTACTAAAAATAAACTGTTTTCCAGAAATAATTAATATGAATCACAATGGACTCATTTGTGTTGTTAAAAGTATTATCACAACCTGAAACTAGCGGTGGCACTAATTTTTAGGACCGCTTTGTTATGGAAAGCACTGGTTAGAGGGGATAGAACAGCACGGCCTGTCTAGTGTGGCTTTAGATAGGCCATTCTCTTGCAGACCCAGGTCACTCCAGGCAGTTCTCCTTGCTAGTTGGCCATCGCCCACATTCAGACCCAGGAGCTGGTGCTGTGAATGTTCATCTAGGCAGCTGGGCGGCTCTCTTCCTAACAGCTGGCCCTGTAAAGCTGAATAAATACGGCAGTTCAGAGCAGAAGCTACATAAACCAGCCCTTCCATTGGAGAAATAAAATCTGGAACTGTCGGGAGCCCATTTCTCACACTCCTCTTATCTGACTGTAGCTCTTAATTTTGTTGCAGTTTTGGCATCTGTCTGCCTGTCAGCTCATCTTTGACACCCCTTAGTAGTTTTTTTCTTCTTCCTATCAGTATTTGTAAACTTTGTCAAAAAACGTCTATTAGTTCTTAAATTGGGCAAATAGTAAAATTACTTAAGTTTAATTCTCAGTTATTCTGAATCTTTTTAAACTGGCCAGGATTGAGCAACACGGCAGCGGGGTGATTCAAGTTCAGTGCATATGGAGTAAGAGTCACCATAAATGGCCTCAGAAAAGAGGTGATTTCGTGTACTCTTTCAAACTGTAAACCACATGTTGAGTGTTAAACAACTTATGGGTACACAGATCTTTTTTTGGTTTTTCAAGACAGGGTTTTTCTGTGTAGCCTTGGCTGTCCTGGACTCACTTTGTAGACCAGGCTGGCCTCGAACTCACAGAGATCCTCCTGCCTCTGCCTCCCAAGTGCTGGGATTAAAGGTGTATACCACCACACCCAGTGAGTACACAAATCTTAAAGAAACTAAGCCAGTTTTGTTTTGAAAATAAAATTCCAAAATGCTGAAATTGAAAATTTAAGATTAGTTTATCATCAGAGTAAATGGCATGTGTGACATGAAGGTCGAGGAGCCCGTGTCCCTCTTCTCAGAAGGGTTATGGCTTCGTTCTCACAAAGTAGAGCTATACATGTACTTGGCCTTTTTGACTTGAAAGAATAATTTTTAAAGAAAAATGAAATCATTAATTGAAAAATTCTTGGGGGGCTGGAGAGATGGCTAGCAGTTAAGAGCACTTGCTGCTTGCTCTTCTAGAGGACCAGGATACACGACAGCAAACAGATTTCTGTAACCCCAGTTCCAGGGGGCGTGCCTAATGCTCTCTGCTTGCCTCCTTGGTCACTAGGCACACAGGTAGTATGTATGTGCCATATATACATATATGTGCATCATATATACACATGCAAATTCACATATAGTAGACAGTTTGTGAAATTGTAGGGCAGCTTAAAGACTTCAGTGGACCATTCACAAGGCATTTTAAGCCTTTAACTATTCTTTGTTTTATTATTGCTTCCCTTCCATTCCTAAAAGGGAACTGAAGTTCCGAGTAGAATAGTTTTGGAAAGATACAGAAAGGAGAAAGCTGTGAAAAGAGGCTAGACAAATTCACTGATTTATTTGGGTTACAAGTCAGAGTTTATGCCTACTTAATTGTTTTCATGTAATTTTTGTTTGTTTTCTAACATTTGCCCATTTTCTGCTGCAGTGACCACATGTGAATATATGTGAGCATACACTCGAAAGGGGGCAGGGACTGTGTGTGGCCGTGGCTGTGCATATGGAGGTCACAGGACCTTTTAGGAGTCCATTCTGACTCTACCATGTGGGTTCTTTGGACTGAACTCAAGTCACCATGCTAAGGTGCCTGGATCTGCCAGTCCATCTCTCTGGCCTGTATTTGACTGTTCCTCTCAGCAGTACTCAGGACTGCTATGTTAAACTTTGGTTTCAGTTTCGGTGAGAGTGCTCAGGGACAGGAAGCTAGGGGGATTGACTAGTGGACTTCTTGGCCAGGATTTCCTGTTTAGACATTTCAACACTCTTGGATAGACAGTTGGTTAGTCATTACATTTGTACACTTTTGCTATGTATAGAAATTTCTATGCTTCCAAATGAAGTTGAATGGGTTTTTTTGTTTTGTTTTGTTGGTTTTTTTTTTTTTTTTTTTTTGGGTTTTTTGGTTTTTTGAGACAGGGTTTCTCTGTATAGCCTTGGCTGTCCTGGACTCACTATGTAGACCAGGCTGGCCTCGAACTCACAGCAATCCGCCTGCCTATGCCTCCCCGAGTGCTGGGATTAAAGGCGTGCGCCACCACGCCCGGCTGTTGAATGGGATTTTAAGTTAGTGTGAAATAAATCATTTGGGTAAAGGTTACTGTGAAAAACCAAACCAAAACCCCCAAACACACAAACGACCTTCCAAATAAAAGAGGTTATTTACTTAAATAAGAGAGGTTTATTTGTCTTTCACAAAAAATAAGTCTGAGCACAGGTGGCCAAGGCTGGTAGGGGCCTCATGGTTGCTGCTGTGGGGTTTGCTACTGGTGGGGTCTCCCCTCCTGCCTCTCCCTTCCACCTTCCATCTTTTTCCCTTCTCTCTCTCTCCTTTATCATTTCTTTGTCGTGTGTTTGGTGGGAGGTGCTTTTGTTCAGGTGGAGGGCAGAGGTCAGCTTCAGCTGTCTTCCTCTGGTGTTCTGCAGCTGTCTGTTTCTTCAACATCTTGACTAGACTGGGCTGACCAAGAAGCCTGAAGGGCCCGCCTGTCTCCGTCCTCACTCCCCAGCACTGGGATCACGAGCATGCCCTGTCACGCTTGGCTCTTTATGCTGCTCCTGAGGATCTGCGCTCTGGTCCTCGTGCTTGTATAGCAGGCACTTTAACCAGTGAGCCATTTCCTCAGCCCCTTATCTCCCTTTCCTACAAAGTAATTCAAATGGTGGCACAGGTGTGGGGCGGGGCGGTAAGGCATGACTCTCCCAAGAGGACGGGACTTCAAATAGCTTTTCTAGGCAGAGTGTAGTCATCTATCTACACTTGGCTGCAGTGAGGACTAGGGAGAAGAGCCTAGTTGCTGTTAGGTAAGGCAGAAGAGCCGCCTTCTGGACAGTGCCCTTGGCCATGTGCCAGAATGGAAACCATGGCTTGGTTACTAAGGAAGGGGTATCACCAGCATTCTCAGCCTCAGTGCCTGTCTGAGAGGTCTTATGGCACGGCCATATGGCATAGAAGGCTTCTGCAGCCTCCCGGGGGCTTGTTTAATCTCTTCCTATCCAGTGAGCCACGTTCTCCACTAAGATGACTTAGGCCTGCATATCTATCTGTGTGCAGTTAGTATTATTTTAGGTTCAGTAATGTGGGCCATAAAACATGAGTGAAACATTTAAATATCTGATAAAGGAAATTCTTAAAAAGGATTGATTATATTTTAGTTTTTTAAAGCCTGGATAAGCCATTAGAATACAATCCATTTTGTGGGGAATACAGACTTACTTTAAAAAAAAAAAAAAAGATTGTTACTGTGTAGCCCTGGCTGTCCTGGAACTCTCTCTGTAGACCAAGCTGGCCTCAGACTCAGAGATCTGCCTGCCGCTGCCTCCTAAGTATTAGGATGAAAGGTATGTGCCACTACTGCCCAGCCAAGACTGTTATCTTTTCTTAAAAATTTAATGACAAATTTATTTGAATCAATCTCTGAAAAGCACACAGCAGTCATATGAAAAGTTGCCACCTCATTCCTTCCTCTAAAGTCTCAGTTCTCAACCTGTGGGTTGCACCCCCTGGGGATGTTGAACAATCCTTTCACAAGAGTCCCATATCAGATATTTACATTATGATTCATAACAGTCGCCAAATTACAGTTATAAAGTAGCAGTGAGCTGGGTGGTAGTGGTCCATGCCTTTAATCCCAGCACTCAGGAGGCAGAGGCAGGTGGATCCCTGGGAATTCGAGGCCAGCCTGGTCTACAGTGCAAGTCCAGGACAGCCAAGGATATACCTGTCCCAAGAAACCAAACCAAAACAAAATAAGTCCAGGACAGCCAGGGCTACACAGAGCAACCCTGTCTTGAAAAAAGTAGCAGTGAAATAATTTTGTGGTTGGCGGGGTGTAGTCACCACAACATGAGGAATTGTATTAAAGGGTTGCATCATTAGGAAGGTTGAGAGCCACTGTGAAAGATAATTGGTGTTTCTGCCGTGTATGTGGCTGTTTGCCTTTCTTAAGTAACTGGTAATGTGAGATACATCATTCTGAAACTTCTCTCTCTTCATTGTGATACCATTTAGCACCCCCCCATACTCCCATGGTGTTCTGTTGTATGGTTCAAAGGTAGTTAAAGAAAAGTAGGGGACATGTCTTACTCTCTTAGATACCTGCTTTGTAACCTGCTTTGCTCATGTTTGGTAAACTAAAGTCTTAAATTTAACCATTCAGATGCCGGGTGTGGTGACGCACGCCTTTAATCCCAGCACTCGGGAGGCAGAGGCAGGCGGATCACTGTGAGTTCAAGGCCAGCCTGGTCTACAAAGTGAGTCCAGGACAGCCAAGGCTACACAGAGAAACCCTGTCTCGAAAAACTAAAAACAAACAAACAAACAAAAAACAAAAACAAAAACACACCAAACCATTCAGAACATTTTTTGGATGGGTGTTTTTGTTGTTGAGTATCGTAACTAGCTGAGAGGATTTACCCCTTGGAGAACCACGATGTTTAAGAACAGTCACTGGAAGTGAGTTCTTTAAGGAAGTGCTACATAGCTTTTTTCTCAACAGTGAAATGTAAATATAGACACTTCTGAAAGGGGATTTTAACACAACTGTCAACACCTGAGATGGCTGGGTGTGTCAGGGCATGCTGTGGGAGTGGGGGCTGGCATTCCTTACCAAATGCTGATTTTTGCCATTGTTTTGCCTTTTGCGTCTTCCTTGCATCTAACACAGCACCTCATGTCCTACTACTCCCTACATTGCTTTCCTCACTTTGAACCTTTGGTGTGCAGTTAGCCAGGTCACTAGGGCTGAACTCCTAACCTAAAAACTGCTTTCCGAGAAGAGGGCTTGGGCGCGTCCCCACGCCGAAGGCACACAGCAGTGCTTCAGAGGCCTTCTGCTTCCTGGTCAGTACCATTCTGTCCACACCGCTTTCTGTTGGTGAAAATGTTTTGTGTTTGCCATGTCCACGGTGCTATCTAACAGCCATGTGTGGCACTTAGCTGTGGTGGAGGAACTGTACTTTGAATTGAGGAATTTGAATAGCCACATAGGCCCACCTCAGGGGTTTAGATTTTCGTGTCCCTCATCTGACTTCAGTTGGGTGGTTTTTATCACAACAAGAATAAATTTACAGCATTAGAAATGAGGCAGTTTGGAATATTAATTATTAAATTAGCTTAAAATAAATGAGTAAATTGGACTTACCTTTAGTACTAGTATTTTGATTCTTTCTAACTGCTATATTTTGAAGTCACTGGTGCTAATGTTTATTTTTGGTTTGTAGTGATGGTGAAGCTTTCTGCCCTTTGGTAACTAGGGGGAAATTAGTAGCACTCTAATTTTATTTATAGGACTGGTTAAACAGTTGCTGCGTGCCAGAAATGCCTCCAAATAACTTTGACCTTCCATAACAAGAAGTCAAGGGATAAAACAAGTGTGCCATGATAGAAAGTCTTGTGTCTGCCTGACTCACAAAGCACTGCTTTCTAAAGGAGAAACTAGCCGCAGACAAGGGGAGGAATGTCTAAAGAGTTTGTGGAGCTGTCAGGAAGAGAAGAAGCAGGCCATGGCGATAGAAGGCCAAGGGTTGGGAGGAAGGGCCTCACTTGAGTGGAGTAGCTGGCGAGTCTTATTTCAGGGAAGGGTGTTTAAGTTAAGACCTGAGCCATAAGAGGAGCCAGCCTTGTCAAGAACAAAAGTTGAGTGTAGAAAAATTTGGAGATGAAGGAATAAAAGGGTTTACAGTGTGGGGAAGAGGGAATGGTGTTTACCGGGTCAGGAGCTGACATAAGACCCCAGTGTATTCAGAGCATTGATAGGGACAAGATAATGGTTTGAAGTAGGGCTGGTGGTTTGGGAACCTAGCAGAGCACAGCGAACATTAAAGGAGTTTGGATAGAAAAAAAATCCGTGTGTGTGCTGACATTGGAGACGGAGGGAGTGTTGTGTGCTATCCTCTTGTTTTGTGGCTGCGGTGTGTAGGTATTTTGAAGGGGGACAGCAACAGAAATGGGGGAAGTATTGTGAGCTTTAGGAAAGAGATGTCCCCTGGGTTATGAGAGAGATGCCAAGGCAAGTCGGGTGCTTCAGGAAGGGTCCTGTTCTTGTACTTGCCGGTGGTACCATTCACTGAGGTAGGGAAAGGCAGGGGCGTGCTAGATTTCAGAAGTGGTGGTGGTTAAGGAACCAGTTTTGAGCATGTAATATTTTGTCATGCCTGTGGGCCATGTAGTGATTCTGGATCATGGGAAGGGAGGCAGTTTAGGCTAGGAATGTCACTTGGTCATTAAAGGTGTGATCGAAGCTATGGGAATAGAGAAGACAGCTTGGAGGGAAGAGAACAACCTAGATTGAGTAACAGGGAATATTCTCTGATGAGGGGAAAAGGCCCACTCTCCAAAAAGCCACTGAGGAGTAACCAGTGATATCTTCAAACAAAACTACACACACCCAAGTTGTAGCCTGTTCAGAACTAGAGGAGAGCATGTTAAGAAGCTGCCAGCTTAGTTGACTTTTGCTAAGGAGCCAGATAACTTCATTGCGTTAGATGACATGAATGAGGGAGGCTGAGTTGACTTAGTGGAGTGCAGGCCTTGGAAACGTTGATCAGATGGAGCAGAACGGGTAGGGGGAGAGATAAAGAGGAGGCAGATCCCGAGGACTTCTTTGAGTTTTACTGTGGAGTAGTGGGCAAGAAAGTGGTAGGATCACAAGGGGCTGAAACGGAGTGCGGGATGGCAGTAGAACCTTTAATAACTATGCCTCACCCCACCCAATCACTACTGAATACTCAGGCTTAAACTTTGCATTTTACTCGTAGAGATTGATGCAACTCTTGGAGTCTGTCCTCAGATGGGCCACTTGAGGGACATTGCAGTGCCACAGGCCTTCACAGTTCACAGGGCATTGTAGACTGACTGACTTCCAACATCAGGACTAACTTAGGCGTTGCCCAGAAGGTGAGATAGTGTGTCTTATCTGACCATGATCAGCAAAGAGCTGAGGCTTCCTGTAGAGGTTCAGGAACGAGTGGGCAGAAGGAGAGGCAGGGTCTCACTGAGGCACTCAGGGGATAGTATACATGTGCCGTAGTGAGGGGGCACTGGGTGGGAGAAGTACCGTTTCCTTGTGCCTCTCTAGGCAGAACTGAAGCCTTAATAGTGAGAAGACACTTTCTTCACTTTTAAAATGACCCATTTGTAGAAAGCACCAGCTAAAAGCAGGTGGTAGGGAGAGAATGTGGCAGGTTCCAGATTGTCTCCCAACCCCCCCCCCCCAAAAAAAAAGAAAGATCACCTTGGAGAGTGCAGAAGCCTACAAAGACAGCCTTGGTAAGAGCACACATTTACAGTATGCAGTGATGTCAGCCTGTGGGATTTTCCTCTTGTAGCATCAGCTAGAGGGGTGCACACCCAGAAGACAGATTTGTATTCAACCAGGATGGGATTTTGCTGGCAGTGACTAGAGCAGGTGCTTGAGGCACTCAAAGTTGGACAGAGGCAGTGGAAGGCAAACCTGGAGTGGGTAGGTAATATAGAAGTGTCTGGGTTATGAAGGCTTCTCGAAGTCTGAAATTATGGTGGAGGAGATACCAAAGAAAGTCACAAGTCGAGGAGGTTCTTTGAGAGAATATTTGAAACGTGTTCTTAAGATAATAATGTTTACTATTTCAGGAATGGTGGATCTGGTTTCTTTCCCTTGGGATTGGAGAAAGAGTCCTAACATATACCCTGCTTGCCTTTGCCCAGAAGCCAGCTATGAGATTTCCCTTTTATTATGTATATAGCTAGAGTTTATCTTAGCTCTCCTGGAACAGCCATCCCTCACAGAATGCTCTTGTCAGTGCCTCAGCAGTATGTCCTCTCTTTGGCCTTTGTTTTCAGCCTCCATAATGGGCAGAGGTAGAGTGTAGGGTAAAATTCCTAAGTGACTTTGCCAGTCTCAGTTGTTGGTGAGTAAGTTTGACATTAAAATGATCATGTTGGGGCTGGAGAGATGGCTCAGAAGTTAGGAGCACTGTCTGCTCTTCCAGAGGTCCCTAGTTCAAGTCCCAGCAACCACATGGTGGCTCACAACCGTCTGTAATGTGAACTGATGCCCTCTTCTGGCCTACGGATGTACATGTAGATAGGGTATTCATATATATGAAAATAAGTCTTTAGAAATGATCATGTCATCTTGTGATCAACTTACAGCCCTTTTAGTCAGCACTGTGAGAGCATGAGTGATGTTAAACTCTTTTGGCCTCATTTACTTTTGATACACGTGGTAGATGTAGTGAGGCACTGAACGTAGTTGTAGTTGAGATTGCCTGTACAGGAAACGCACTTGGAGCCCTTGTTGCCGTGTGTTTTGATCTTGTCTTTTTGGAGTGCAACTCAAGAATCTCTGTGTCTAAGAAGCTTCTTCTTGGTGATGATGATGTGGGTGCTGGTCGTGGGGCACATTTGAGTAGCAGAGCTGCCTTATGGGGAATCCGTGCTATTTTAAGTTGAGAAAATAAGGTTAAGAATAGGCTCATTCTTTTGAGCTTTTAGAAGTCAAATTCAGCTGGACAGCTGGACAGCTGGACCTCCAATCCAATATCTCTAGCTTAACTTTTTTTTTTTTAATTTAAAGATGGGTCCTCATTTTGTAGCCCTGGCTGGCCTCGAACTCTAATCTGTAGGCCTGGCCTCTGCCTCTAAATGCTAGGATTGAAAGCATGTGCCAACATGCCTAGCCCTCTAGCTTTGTTGTTGTAGTGAGGCCTTTATTGTCTTTTCTTGGCTTGGAGGTGAAAGAAATAGAAAGTGTATGTGATATTTGCCTCAAGTTCTTCTTAAATCTCAGTACTTGATTTTCCAAGTGTGTTCTTCAGAAATTATGCTGCCTCGAGATGTAGACAGCCTACCCCAGCTTTTCACAGTCACAGGAAACTTACAAAAACTAGTAGTTGTGCCTCACACCACACCCTGAGACCAGAGGCCTGTGCCTGTCCCCCACCCCCACCCCATACAGGGTTTCTCTCACTTTGTAGACCAGGCTGTCCTTGAATTCCCATAGATCCACCTGCCTCTGCCTCCTGAGTGGTGGGATTAAAGGTGTGTGCCACCACCTCCAAAACTAGTTTCTTAAGAATATTTAAAAGTCTAAAATATGGCCCACTAGACTTCCCAGAATAGAATCCAGCCCTTTTGGAAGCCGCAGTCAAAGGCAGGCCCATGGTAGCTTTGTAGACAGCACCTACAGCTGTCCTGGGCTATCTTTCCCAGAATCAAGCATGCTAGAGATGCCTTCAGACCTTCCCTGAAGAATGCCTCCTTCATTCCTCAAAATGATCCACTCCCTCTGGACTAACACGGAGGCTGATACAGTTTGAAATGTGGACACACAGTTTTAAGGTAGCTACATAGTGTGACGTCATTAGACCATTCTGTGGTGGCACCCAGTGTCCCACACATGCTGCCCAAGCAGTTTTATGTGTTCTGTCCCCGAATCCGATGTGGCTGTAAACCACAGGCTTCCTTATTTAACTCTGATGTTTGGAAAGCCTTTTTCCCCTCCCTCTTTGTTTCTTTTGTTTTAAGGGAGGGAATGTGAGCATGCCCCAGCTGGTCAGTGTCCTTCCTGTTTGGAAGGAACAACACAATGGAGTTTGACTTCTAAGTGTCCACCTTATAATATAATATAAACATTTCCTATGGTTTCAAAGATGTTTCTAAGTGGTTCTACCTGTGATAATTGGTAAAGGTGATTTTTTAATTTTTGTGACATATTTAGACTTTACTTGTTTTATTTTGAGGATTTCCCCCCATGGCTTTTATCTTTCTTTGCTGCACATATATTTTTATTTTTTATCTTATCCCATAAAATGAGAACATGAATATTTGAACTTGATCATGTGTTTTATTGATGCCACATTTAATGCATGATTAAAGAATAGCAGCAAAGTCTTAAGCTGGGTATGGTGGCATAGGCTGCTATTTCTAACATTTGGGATGCTGAAGCAGAAGGGTTGCTTTGAGTTCAAAGCTAACCTGGGCTACACATGGACATCATATCCTTTTCCCCCACCCCTCTCCAACTACAGCCTCTTAGTGTGATGCTATTTTGTTTATTTCTCATAGAAGAGGGGTGGGGCTGGTGGCTTCAAATTTAGATCATTGTCTCTGAGACAGGAAAATTGCATGTATTGATTAGCTGTGGACATATTGCAGACTCTAAATAACAGTTTGTTTCATCAAAATTTGTTTTCTTAGGGCTGGAGAGTGTTTCAGAAAAATACTTTTTTGTTCTTGAATAGGGGCTAGGGCCAGACTCAGATAAAACGCTACCATTTTAGTAGGCATGTAGGACAGAGCAGCACAGAAACAAGTGCCAGAGATAGCTTGCCTTGCCTCTGACTTGCTTACAGCCCTTACTCAGAGATTTCCCAAGCTGGAGGGAGCTGTTTAAACGTGTCAGAGAGGAAATGTAAGGCTGAATGTACAGCTGAAAGGCAGTAGGCTGTTGTTTTTGTTTGTTTTCAATTTTGTTCTGGTTTCCATTTAATAAGTTAACCAAGCAGAATATTCCTCTAAAACAAAAACATTTTGGGAATATTTTTGTAGCCCTTTGCCAGTCATTATGCAGAAGATTTCAGGGTCAGAAATAGATAAACTGTACCCTAAAGGATGTAAAGAGAAGATTGGTTTGAAAATAAATACCTGTTGTTGTGGAGGCGGTGAATGTTGAGTTACAAGTGACAGGCCTGGGAGAAGAGTTAGGCACTACTAGGGTGGGCTTTGCTTTTATTTTGTTTTGTTGCTTTTTTGAGACAGGGTTTCACTTTGTAGCCATTGCTGTTTGACCTCAGACTGCAGGATCTTCCCTGAGTCTGACTCCTGAATGTTCTGAGTGGGAGTGCTTTTGAGTTTCAACACTGAGTAGTGAGTCAGTTAAGTCAGGAACGAGTGTGAGCATTGGCATATATAGGGGCAAATTTGCTGGTTTTGAAATGAAAACCACCAGGGCAAGTGACATGCTCATCATTGGTCAAAATGGGTAGAAGACTTGTCATGCAGAAGACGTAGTGTTTAAAACTGAGTTAAAATCAGAAAATGTAGGGGCCTGGAGAGACGGCTCACAGGTTTGCTCTTCCAAAGGTCCTGAGTTCAAGTCCCAGCAACCACATAGTGGCTCATAACCATTAATACTGAGATCTGGTGCCTTCTTCTGGTGTGCAGGCACATATGCAGGCACACACGTAGGTGAAACACTGTATACATCTTTAAATTTTTTTTTAGAAAGTGTAGCCTAGTAGTGATGGTGCTCATCTTTCATCCCATCCCTTGGGAGGCAGAGGCAGGTAGACCTCTGTGAGTTCAAGGCCGCCTGGTCTAAAGAGTGAGTTCCAGGACACCCAGAGCTACACAGAGACCTTGTCTTGGAAAACCAAAAGAAAGAAAGAAAAAGAAAGAAAGAACCTGTACTGATGTGGCAGAGGTTTACAACACAATATGCATTTATCTAATTGCAGCTCCAAAAAGTGTAAACACCTGCGGTTTAGGGTTGAGGACTTTACATCCAGACTCTTCCCTGTCCACATGCTCAGGTCGAGTCTGTAGCATACTAGAGACCCAAGGGCTATGTGACGCTAAAACCCTTGTTGCTGGTCCTTTCAGACAGAAGGCTGTGTTACGTAGGGACAGTAGTGATGGCAGCAAGAGCTAATAATGATGACTGTGAAAAGCCATCTTAAGTTTGTGTCTAAGCCTTCCTGTATTTTAAAATCTTAGAGATGGAGAGCTTTTAGTAAAGAAGTGACAAAAAGCATAGTGGGCCCCTGGCCAGTGTCATGGAAATGGAATGCAAAGCCAGCAGATCTGTGTGCCCAGAAGAATCAGGGCAGGGGCAAGCTTGGTGTGTTTGCCTTGGTCTTGGAGGGCAGAGTGTTTTGGTTGTATCACTCATGTTTGAAGTAATTTATGTCTAACACTGGAACCTGGTGTTGGTTGTTCACTATCAGCCCCGCCCGGCCCTGCCTTTTGCAACAGTCTTTGTGAGTGGCGATTGTGCTTCTTGAAGGAGAATGACTGAGAGATTCCCTGAAGGCAAATACAGAGAGTGTGTGTTGTACACTCCAGTTTAGACACTTGGGCTGGGAACTCCCTGAGAGGGGGAGGGAGGGAGGGTGAGAGGGAGGAGAGAACAACAGAGCAGTCCGCTGGAGAGGAGGGAGGAGGGGGGAGAAAACTGGTGGGGATTTTTTAAAGAGGATTTTTTAAACTCAAGTGATTTGAGGGGTTCTCCCCGCACTCGATCCCTTGCTCCCCTTCTAGTACCCCTTTCCTCTGGTTCACTGAAGTGCCTTTTTGCAGTCGAGGCTCAACGCCAGCTGAGTCTGCAGCGGCTCTGCCATGATGTACCTCTGGGTGAGTAGAGTGCTCTGGTGAGGCTTGCACTTGCACTTATAAGGAGTGGAAAGCTGAGGTTCTGTCTTGCACAGAGGCTTCACAGAGCACAGGCCACAGCCTTTCCTCGCACAGGTGTGAGGGCCGTCTAGCCTAGCAGATTACGATGTCAGTGTTTGGTTTCTGAATGTTGTTTATCTTGTTAGGCTTCATGCAAGGGCTGAGCTCCCTGAGCAGTGCTGTGTCCCCTGGGCTTGGTAGGTTTGGAGAAGAGACATGGGTAGGTGACATGAGCTGGAGGTTTCAGGAGTGGCAATCTTACTTGTGGGTTAGGATGGGCTTGTGTGTTATGTGTTGAAAACACTAACTTTGATAATCAAGCCATGTCTGTAGATAGCACCAGTAGATGGCACAGTCCTTAATAAAAAAGCACTTAATTAGGAATAAGCTTTTGTAAGTTTTTATCTAATAACTAGTGTCCTTCACAGTTGTCTTGTGAAGTATGTCGTTGTTGTTATTAAAACTATATGAGGGAAATAATTAAGTGACAAAGAGCGACTTGCTTATAGTTAGAAATAAAGCCTATGGCAACTGGAGTAGCAATTAATAACCAGCCATTATAAAGCATTTACTTAATGTATGCCTTACTTTATTTTAATTTACTGGTAATTGTGGCATTGTACTTTGGGGTAAAGAGAACATTTTATACTTAGAAAAGTTTACAAATGATGAAATATAAAATCTTTTAAGAGAATGTTAAGGAAAATAATACAGAGCTCACCTTACTCCCTTTGCTTTTAGTTGTAAAAAATATTAAAATCAGCAATCTCTTGTAAAGATGGCCATATCTGTCTTGAGCAAACAGCTGTTGTGAGTTGCTAAGGGAGCCTACTATTCCATGTGATGCTCTGGCTTCTAGCCAGCTTTTGGAAGTTTTGATTTACCCTTTGCCCTTCCACCCAGATGTCTGGAATTGCAGGAACCTACTTGGCTCTGGGAAGCTACATTTGTAAATGCCAGAAGCCAACATTTTAACGAAGTGCGTGAAGATGGAGCTGTGTCGTAGAGTGTATATCTGTATGGTGTGTTAGGGAAGCTTCTTTATCTGTTTCTTCTTCCCCAGTTGAATATGACCTTGAAATGTAATTTCCTCCCCTCTATTGATTTATTTTTGTAGCCCTGTATTTATGAGAACTCAGGGGTTTGCTGGCACACTAATGCACACTAAGTAGCTTTCCCTGGGTGAGGGATTGATCACATCCTTCTCTGGAAGGATGGTCTCTTCTTGCTTTTGATTATTTCTAGGACAAATTATGAAGAGATATGAGTTGAATAAATCTAATTTCAGCGTACTTAGGCTTGATGAAACTGACAGTGACATTCTCCATTATTTCTTCTGTGTGTCTCCTACCATTACACATATATTTACCTTAGTCCCTTTACTTAAAGCCTCAACTAATACACCATATATTGTATTGAGATGCTGTTGTGCCAAGAGAACTGGATGAGCCAAAGGGTCTTTGATTTTTGTTGGTTGTGTTGACCATGTAAATCTGCAGCTGCCACTGTGTGCCATTATTATCTATCTTTCTATCTGTCTATCTATCTATCTATCTCTATGTGCCATAGTCATCCATCCATCCATCCATTTATTTTTTTTTTTTAAGATTTATTTATTATGTATACAGTGTACACTTACAGTCCAGAAGAGGGCACCAGATCTCATTCTAGATGGCTGTGAGCCACCATGTGGTTGCTGGGAATTGAACTCAGGACCTCTGGAAGAGCAGACAGTGCTCTTAACCTCTGAGCCATCTCTCCAGCCCCCATCCATCCATTTTTCTGTGTATCTATGTATCTATGAATCTATCTGCCTATCTAGTTACTTGAGACAGGGTCTCTTTATGTTGTCCAGGCTGTCCTGGAACTCACTGTATAGATTGGGCTGGACTTGAAGTCACAGAGATCCTCTGCCTCCCAAATGCTGGGGCTAAAGATGTGTTTTGTCACACCCTATTCATAAAAATATGATTTTTTTCAAAGCTAGAGAGTGGCTTAGTGGATAAAGTGCTTGTTGTATATGCATAAGGACATGAATTCAGATCCCCAGCAGCCATGTAAAAGAAAATCTAGATGTGACATTGTATGCCTGTAACCCCAACACTTGGCAATGGAGACCCCATTGGCCAGCCAGTTTAGTTAAAACATGATCTCCAGGTTCTGTGGGAGACTGTATCTCCAGCCATAAGGTGGTGGAATGATAGAAGAAGGCATCCTCTGGTCTCCACATGCGCTCACAGACACACACAAATCCCCCACACTCTCCAAGCAATTTTCTGCGTGTACTGTGACACCTGAATGGGTAGGGGGTGTTGTCTGTTCCTGAAATGTGTGCTCTCCTTACCGTTTTCATTGCCTATTATGTAGACACCCAGGAGAAACACAGCCGCACAGCCCCTGAATGTGAAGGAGGTTGTCTGGGTGGTCAGGATTAAGCAGGAATCCCTGGGATGTTGCTGTACGGGAAAGATGGGAGCTCTACCAGGCTTAGCCTGGACCAGCAGTAGTCAGTGAGTGCCAGCTCATGTGGCTATGCACAGTCCTTTAACTGCCTCAGCTTCCATATTCATGAGACAGTAGGGTTGTTCCTCATTCAAGAATTTTGTATAGCAGTAAGTATGCCTAAAAGGTATGCTCTTTAAGAACAAGAAAGCTGTGATGCCATGTCACACATGGCATCTTCACCTGGCTGTTTGATTCAGTACTAGTAATATGCCAGCAGCACTGTGGGCCGAATTGCAGGAAAGGTGTTGAGCTGGTTCAGTTGTCGGTACCTCTGAACAGTGTGGACATTCATCTGACCTGTAGTTGACAGGCAAGGATTACAGACCATCTAAGTGTTTCAGTTTGTGCATTAGGTACAGCTCATTAACTTAGGACTCTGAAAGAGAATGCTGTGGTGTTTGCCTCTTTGCGTTCTCCTCTTTGGTGAATTTGGTGGTGTTAGTGGGTGGCCTAATCTGGGGCAGAGTCTAAGAGTTAGAGACTTTACTACATGCTACTTGTGCCCTTCCCAGTTGTGTAGCTGTGAGCAAGCTACTTAGCCTGCAGGGAAATTCATGCACACCAGATGATTGTCATGATTTGAGATGACCTATAAGACAAACTTGACACGGTGTAGGGCACACTGTGGTCACTCAGTAAATAACTAGCACACAGCTGTTTTTATTTTGCTTGTTTGTTGTTTTCTTGACAGTCTCATGTAGTCGAGGATGTCCTCAAACTGACAAAGATGACAAAGACAAAGGTGGCCTGGAACCTTCCAGTTGCTGAGACGATAGGCATTGCACCACCTTGCTCATCATAAGGCCAGCTTTTTGCTTTGAATATTTACATCATAAACAGACTATAACCATCCCTGAGTAAGTCTTCTCCATTGTGTTAGGGATGTCCTCAAAAATGTAAAGTGACTGTAGTGAAGTAGTCCCCAGACAGCTGGGGGAAGTGGAACTGTGGGAGAGACTCGGGTAAAATAGGCTCAGTGTTGCCATGATGTGGATGAGTGGCAGCTTTTTGTAGGAGGAAAGGTGAAGGGGATCATGGGTATGGTTTTGAATTTGGTATTTTGGGGTAACTTGGAGATGTTCAGAGAGGAACTACTATGTAAAATAGCCATCTGCAGGTCCAGGAAAATGTGCAAAGATAGAGGTTTAATTTTCGAGAAACTACATGACGTGTCACAGAACCTATGTGCTTAAAATGGGAATGGTCTCCAGAGAAGGTGGGGGGGCAAGAAAGGAAGTAAATCCCTGCTAGCCATGGCAGGAAATAGGAAGCC
The DNA here is from genome assembly GCF_964271855.1 of Acomys minous. Taxonomy (NCBI): domain Eukaryota; kingdom Metazoa; phylum Chordata; class Mammalia; order Rodentia; family Muridae; genus Acomys; species Acomys minous. The sequence continues at coordinate 25,011,384 of NC_140493.1, forward strand.
TGTTCTTGAGGAATAAACACAGGATGTGGAGACCAAGGTAAGAGATTGGGAATTAGCAACATGGTGGCTACTAGTGACTTTAGCAAGAGTTATTTTGCATGCATGATGAGGACAGAAGCTGCCTGGAATGGGGTCAGGTGAGGAGGAGTCCACTGGAGAGAGACGCAGGAATCAGATGAAAGCAACAAGTGCCCAAGTTTGATTCCGAGGAATGCGGTGGGAAGCCAGATGTGGGGAGAAGTTGTGTTCGCATTGTTCTCAGTATAAGAGACTTAGGCCTAGGAGTATAGCTCAGTAGACAAGGCTCTGGGTTTGATCTCAGGTTTTCCAGGAATATAAAATAAAATCTAGGAGACTATCATGTTTAAAAGTGAACTGGTATATCTGCTGGAGTAGGAGAGCCGGAGATTATAAGAGTACAGAGGATAATAGCTTGTGCTCTGCTAAGGTAGGGACGCCTTTGGGAGGAGGGCAAGGAGGAGAGAAACAATGGCTTGAGGATTTAAATAAGTTAGCAAAACACACTCCCCCACCCCCACCCCCCTCTCTCTCTCTCTCTCTCTCTCTCTCTCTCTCTCTCTCTCTCTCTTTAAACAAATAAATATATGCCCAGAAAACTGGATTTGAGTGATGGTTCAGTCAGTAAAGCACTTGAAAAAAAATCCCAGATGTGGTAATGGGCACTTTCCCCACTGAGGATCCCTGGGACTCTCTGGCCTCCTAGTAACCTAATTGATAGTCTCCAGGCCAATGACAGACCCTATTTAAAAAGAAATGATGACAACGACACGGACGGTGGTAGTGCACACTTTTAATTCCAGAGGCAGAGGCTGGTGGAACTCTTGAGTTTGAGGACAGCCATGGCCACACAAAGAAACTCTGTTTCAAAGAAAACAGCAACAGCAGCAACAACAACAACAAAAACCCAAACCAACCCCTCCCCCAAAAGAAAAGTTGTTGTCACTGTGTTTGAGATATCTGTTAGATATGTAAGTGGCTCTGGAGCACAGATATATGAGCTGTGGGTAGAAGGCTGAGGGTCATTGGGTATTCTGCTGAATAATTAAAGTCTGGGGATTAAATGTAATAGAGAATAGGTTGAGATCAAAACCCTGAATCATTTCTGAAAGTTACTGTAAAGAATGTGGTTGGAGGCCGGGTGTGGTGGCGCATGCCTTTAATCCCAGCACTTGGGAGGCAGAGGCAGGCTGTGAGTTCGAGGCCAGCCTGGTCTACAAAGCGAGTCCAGGGCAGCCAAGGCTACACAGAGAGACCCTGTCTCCAAAAAAAAAAGAAAAAAGAAAAAAGAAAAGAGAATGTGGTTGGGTAGGAAGAGAGCTAGACAGATGTGCCTGGAGAAGAAAGGGCTGCTAGGTTTGGGTAGTAAGGTCCAGCACTGTCACTGGCCTCAGTAGGGTGCTAGTGCTAGTTGACTGGAGAATGTTGGAATGAGCTCCATTGCTAACTGGTGGGTGTGGGGTTTGAGGCACACTGTTGTGGAGCAGACAACAGGATTGGACGGTAACTGCAGGCAAATGTAGGATGAAGGACTAAGTGTCAGGCGTGTTTCACGTCTCTTGGAAAGATTCAAGCAGAGATGAAGAAACAGAGTATTGGAAAGAAAAAGGCTATTGTAGGAGCAGAGTGTGTTCTGTCCAGCCCAGCACAGAGGTCTCTCGTGGAGAGGAGGGCAGAGTGTGAGCAGCCAGATAGGATGGCAGCACTGGTTTTGAAGAGGTCTGGCTTATCTTCTCTCTCTGTCATATCTGGTAAATAGAGCTCAACCTTGAGTGTAAGAGTGGCAAGTACCACAGCTGTTAGCCTGAGGAAGGGTGTGAGGCTTCTGGACCATTGCACCTAAGCTGTCCAAGAAGGCAGGAAAGACATGATGGGAAGTAAGGACGGTAAAGTGGGGTGGGCTCACTTTGTAGACTAGAAAGCATAAGAAGGTTGGAGAAGTGCTGCAGTGGGAAACTAGCGTACACAGTCTCTCCCTGATGTGAAAATAAACCTGGAGGCACTTGACATTTTTAGAGGTGATGATGGCGTTAGCCTATGATTCTAGGTACATGGAAGTGAAAATTATATTTTGTGCTAAAAACATTGAAAACAAATCTAGGAGGCCAAATACTGGTTCTATGTGGATGTCGAAGTCCTCAAAAGACTACCAGTGGTCATGAAGACAGGGCTAAGACTAGGAAGTCAGCAAGTGGAACCTCTTTAAAGATCTGCACTTTGGATGGAGGTCAGGGGATGAGTTTGGAAGCTTCACTGGGAAGCAAGGAGGCTGCTTGCCTCTGCCAAAGCAGGGAAACAGCTTTTGCTGCAGGGGCTGCCAGGCTTCTTTTAGAGCAGAGGGGTAGAGCACATTGTAGGACAAGTCGGCCAAGGACACTGTTGACTTGCAATTCTTGGTAGTAGGATGTGAGATTCAGACAGACATGTAGACAAGTGGCAATGAGCTGTCCCTGAGGCTTGGGTTTACTTTGATAACAGAGACAAAGGGGAGATGGGCCAGGTGGGACTGTTTGATAGTCTCTCAGAAGAACAAGGAACTTCAGTGACTCTGTTGGGCAGTGGCAGTGATCTCAGAGAAGCAGATGTCCTAGCTCTGCTTCCAGCTTTAGAGTTTTTGGACGTGGGTGGGCCTGAAACTACATTTCTAGTAAGTTTCCCACAATGCTGATGCTAATGCTGCAGATATAGAACACACTTAGAAAACCACTGGTCTAGAGAGATAGTTGTGGCTAGCTGTGAACTCTACCTCACAGTGGTGAGTATCCTGGCTGTAAAGAACTGACATAACTTGGAGTACTGGGGATTGAGTGCAGGGCTTCATGTATGGGAGGCAAGCACTGCACCACCGATTTAATTCTTAGCCCCAGAGTGATCTTTAAATGTCACGTGTTGTTGCTTTTCTCACCCAAACTCTGAGTAGTTGATATCTCAGTGAGCATCCAAAGTCACATGCCTTACACTGGCCCGTGTGGCCCTGCTATTCGTTCTCCTGCTGAAGTGTTGGCATCATCTTCTTAGAAGCTTGTCTCTGCTCCACAGGTGTCACACTGACTGACGTTTATCATTTGAACATACCAGACACAGTGTTCCCTCTGGGCCTTAGCATTTAGCTGTTTCACTGCCCTTTCCTTGGCTAGCTGCATGACTTCCTTTCTTGTTTACATGGTACTGGATATCATCTGTAAAGGAGTCATCTACATATGTGCTGATTCCTTCCTTTTCCATCTCTACTCTCAATTTTTATTTTTCTCTATGGCAGCTACTACCAGTTGAAATTCTTCCTTCATGATGCTGTGCCTATTATGTCCTTAGAAAGGTGCCTGACACATGATGGGCATTTGAAAAGAAGCAAGAAAGCAAAGTTTGGGGGGAAATGAGGAAAACAGTTATCCCTGGAAGTGACAGACATGGGAGAGACATTTGGTGGATACGCTGGAGGACCTTGACCATTAAGTCACTGTTTGCTGAGCCCAGGAAACTCTTGAAGGTTTTTCAGCACAGTAACACATAGCATTCTTGAAACAGTGCTTTGTTAAAATGTGGGTTTGTGGAAAGGGTGGTTTGAAGAAAGACCATGGAGACCTTTTCCCATTTTAGTCACATGGGAGAGAAAAAAGGTTTGGAAATGAGGGGTAAGGTGAGGATACACTTTAGTTAACTGACTCTTCTGCAGGAATGCTAATTGTAACAGGTTTCTGATTCAACCAGAAAGCTGTTTTTGTGATTGTCTAATGTGACCTTTAACCTTAAGAAGATTTGCCATCTTTTGAACCAGCGTGTAGAGCTTTGCTGTTATATAACAATTTATATACTAGAGAAGCCAAGTACATAGAGACTTAGCTTTGGATATTAAGCTGTTTGGAGGGCTAAGGCATCATTGTACCTAAGTGGTCCAACATGGACCAGAGAACGTGGAGAGCGCTGCCACTCCTAAGTGCTCTTCCTGAGGTCCTATGCCCAGTGACAAAACCCATTAGAAATAGTAGTCACAGTAGTCACTTACTCTCCCCCACTTTTTTGGGTCCAAAAATATGGGTTGTTATTAAAATCTGCGATATTCCCATGTGGATATGAGCTCCTGCTGCTCTTCACATGTTGCTTCTGACAAGTCTTCACTTTTATTAGAGAAGAGAACACATGTCACCTACAATATAGGTCTAGCATAGGCTAGGCACTTCACAAACACTGATTATTGTAGGTAAAACAAATGTCAGTACAGCAGTGTCCACTTGAAATACTGGGTTTGTATTCCACTTAGCTGAGGCCAGTCTGCTCTGCACTGCTGTGCTTCTGAAAGCCTGTGGGCTTTGCTTGCTTACTGACTTAGGCCATTCAGAAGTTAGCTAAATTAAGGCTGGATTTTATTATTTACAATAAATAATTCTCATTTTTTGTGCATATGAAATGTACTGCAAGGTTTGTACATTCCTAGAAATCAGACACCAGACCAGCTGTGGCTCCACTGTGCGTTGTATCACAAGCTGGTTGCATTTCCATTGCTGCCTCAGTCCTTAGTCTGCTCTGTGGTCCTTAAGCCACATGATCTTTATGCTTTTGTCTCACATCTAAAATGGGTGCAATTACTTCCCAGAACTTTTTAGAGCGCTATTCTTCAGGAATTTGAACAAAATTAACATGTGCACACATACATGTGTGTGCCTGAAGGTCAGAGGACAGAGTTGGTTCCAACCATGTGGAGTGGATTCCAGAGATTGAACTCAGGCTGTCTGGCTTGGTGACAAGTGCCCTTACCCACTGTGCTATCTCACTAGTCCAGAAAAGCAGCTATCTAAGTAAAGATTCTTAATGATTTATTTTGTTTAATGTAGTTATAGTTACTACTATACTAAAAAAAAATATTTTGGATTAAGATGAGCTGAAAGTCTCCCTAAATAGTGCAGTAAAGCAAAAGGGAAAAATGTTGGCAGGATAGATGTTGGGGGTGGGGGTGGGGCAGCTGCTACTGTGTGTTCTTTCTGTTAGATTTAATTATTTGTAGATGTTTATTTTTTTAACTTTTAATTTTCTTTTATCAAATTAAAAATAAATTTCCTGTACTCACTGAAAATGAAAAATATTTGGTATGCTTCTCAGTGCTGTGCATTCACAGATAGTATGCACGGCCAGAGAAAATGTCAAGATTGTTCAGACGGTTGGGCTAGGAAGGGATGGGGAATAGAAATTGCCAGATGCTTCCTACAGATGAAGTATTGGGTAAGCTATTTCTACAACTGTTACCTTCTTTTCTCTGCACACGAGGAATCAAGATTATTCAAATCTAAACTGATCATGGCACCTTTACTGCCAACACTCAGAAGGCAAGCTGGAGGCCAAAGTAGGCCATACAACAGGACTCATTGTCTTTTAAAAAGATTCAAATCTAGCCATAATGCTTCAGAATTAAGCCTCAACTAGTCTGTGATAGATGGTATCTGGAACATTCGGTGATGATATCTGCTCACATCCAGGCCCTTGTGAGCTTCTTCCCTTAATGCAGACCAGACCTAGTGGCTTCGGAGGACTGGAATGTGGCATTAAACGTGGGTGGGAGACCAGCTTTGCTCTTTAGAGCCTGTCCTTCCCAGTGCTTTCTCTTTGGGTTCACTGTTTGGGGGAACTTGCTTGTCTTCTAAGTAGCCCAATGGAATGGCCCACATGGCTAGGAGCTGGTGACCAGGGCCAACAACCAGATGAATGAGCTTCAATTAAGCCTTGATGACTGCCAACACATGGATGACAACCCTGGGAAAGACCCCAGGCCAGAAGCACCCCACTAACCCAGTAGAATTTTGTGTCCACATTAATTGTGAGGTGATGCTGTTGCTTTAAGCTGCTATGTTTGAGAGGGGTCTGTGACACAGAAATAGGGAACCATGGGCTTTGGTAGCAAAAAGGGAGTACTTAACAGCACAAGTCTAAAGTGACAGGTGTAATCCGGAGACAGGGCAGTGAACTTGAAGGGAGAAGGTCACTGTAGCTCAGAAAGATTTCTAAAATGTAAGACTTTGAGGGGATTGCCATTCGGCCTGATGGAAATGAAGTTGGAGATCCTTGCTGCATGGTGGCAGAGTTGGCAGTACTGTCATTTGTGGTTCTGTGCCTCATGAGATGGGAGGGCTAGCTAAGGAGGCATCCAAGCCGAGCACAGAGGATGCCTGCTCTTGGTTTTACTGCTTGTAGTAAAGGTGGTGGGGAGTAGGATGAGATGAGGGGAAGACTTCTAAACACACAGCAGGCCAGAGTAGGATGCTTTGGAACCTCCTGTGCATTTCTGGATGGTAAATGGTAATAATTTTTAAGCACATGTTCTCAGCCAATGGCAGTTCAAAGAGAAGACAGTCTAAAGAGGAAGCCTACAACTGTGAAACCATTCAGTAAGGCCTCACAGAGACCAAAGGCATTATTAGCGAGGGCTGGTGGCTATTTACATAGGAGCTGCCTTCAAGATGTTTGTGGGGTAACTTTTCTCTCCTGATGAGTAGTTTGCTGAACACCAGTGAACCCGAGACAGGAAAGAAGAAACTTTCCATGAGAAGAGGCTGGCTGAGAGAACTCCTCAGCTGTTAGCACATGCCACTTTTCATGACGATGGGATGACTCAGAGTTTGGAACTGAGAGTTCAGACAACGGAGGTGAGAGTCATGGAGAGCTATTTTCCAGCTTGAGACTGACCCAGGGAACTTATGCCTGCCTGTATTTTGGGATCACTGGGGACCAGAGGCTCCTTTGTGCCTGCCATTCCCTGTCCCTTTCTCAAGAAAACATTCTGCCTATTGACTTCAGAGAACAGAACCCAAGATGGTGAATTGGAAAGATGCTGCAATCTGTGCCAGAGCACCACACTTGCTATTAAGTCACCTATAGGGGTGGAAGGCAAGAGAGAATTTCCTACGGTTTTCAGAGCATGTGGGAGAAACAGCAAGGAGAGGCTCGCCTGCACGCCACTGTCAGCTTAGGTCCTATCTGTGTGCTGGGACTTGGATCTTGCAGCTCTCCGGGATCCTTGCGTCTTCTCTGTTGGGGTTTCACTGTGCTACACTCTGCTGCCCTTTCACCTCTTAAGTCACTCTCCTCCCACCAGTTCTGCCAGCAGCTGAGCTGTGGATTGCCTTTGCCTCCGAGGCAGTGCACTAGGGCTGTTTTCATCCCCTCTTGAACCACAAAGTTAGGTTTCTACAACCGTTGTATTACTGGCATGGCTCCTGCCAAGATTGCCAGCAACCTGCCTGCTAATGAAGCCACTGGTCAGCTCTCAGCTCTCATGTGCCCCGTGTCCATCCTCACCCCCGTGATATACTTTCTTGGATGTTTGACTTTCCTGAATACTTGTAAAGTTTATCATTCTTAGTTTTAGGTTTATAATACCCTAGACTAAGCCCATGCATTTCTTTTAGTCGTTAGTTGCTCTATTCATAGCTTCAGCACACAATTAAAAGGAAAATTTTTTTTTAATGTTTAGCATCAGAATACAATGGGCCCTTTAAATTCTGATTAATCTAGAAGTAAAAATAAAAGGACTGGTGGAATAATAGAGCTGGGTATGATTGTGCACACTTGCAGTCATGGCACTTGGGAGGCTAGGGTAGGAGAGTCACAAGTTTAGAACTTGGACTACATAGCAAGCCTCCCTCCCCTCGAGAGAGTGGTGTACTTTTTTTCATGTACACCTGTACAGTGTCTATAAATCACCCCCTCCCCCTATATTTCTGTTCTGGGGTGCTAAAGGAAATCAGGGCTCTGTGTTCCCACTAGCTCCGTCTCCTGTCTTTATTCTGTTTTTAAACTCCCCTTTGCAGTGTTTCATGTTTTCTTTCTTTCTTCATGTTCTATTTTCTGAGAGCTGCTGCTGGTTTTTGTTTTTGTTTTTTAATTGTTGTGGCCTATTTCCTAGTGTGTGAGAAGTGATCTTATTTGTGATACTTTACTCATAGAAGCGTTCACCTTACTGTAGAGTATTGCATTATTTATGATGTATATATGTGCCTATTTTATTTTTAAAGATTTATTTATTATTATGTATACAGTGTTCTGCCTGCATGTACTGCCTGTCTGCCAGAAGAGGACATCAGATCACATTATAGATGGTTGTGAGCCACCATGTGGTTGCTGGGAATTGAACTCAGGACCTTTAGAAGAGCAGCCAGTGCTCTTAACCTCTGAGCCATCTCTGCAGCCCCTATGTGTCTATTTTAAAGACAAGCTCTCAGATAGAGTAGGACAGCCCGGAATTCCTGATCCTCCTTCCTCCACCTCCTTAGCATGAGGATTTTATGTGTTCTGCCATGACTACTATATGCAGTGCTGGGGATTGAACTCAGGGCTGCTCCTGTCTCTGGCTTCACACCTCTGCTTCCATAGCAGGCAGCTGGAGCATGATCGGGGAGTCTTCCCTGTGTACTACATCAGCACTGTCTGAAGCTTCCTGCCATCTTATTTTACTATTTTTTTTTTTTATCTATTTTTATTTTGTTTTTGCTTTGGTTTGGTCTTTTGGTGCAGGGGTTCTGAGTCTATATCTGTTGGCACAGTTCAGTGGTCTCAAAGCTCCCCTCTACCCCCTTTATTAGTCAGTAGTTTCTTGTGGCCTAATCTCCACATGTACACTCCAGCGATCACATCTGATCTATTAGACCATTGAAATTAAAAGCAGGTTTTAAAACTATGATCTATTTTGTGAATTTTAGTATTATATGATAGGAGGTGAACTCCCTTTAGCGTTGACTTCAGTGTTTAACAGTCTTGTATCTGTAAGGTGAGCCTCACTGTTGTTACCTATGCTCCCAGCATCACAAGAACATTTCTCTTTTTCTTTCTTGGCATTTTAAAAATTATTTATTTTTTATGTGTAGGATTACTTTACCTCCAGGTATGTTTGTGCACTGTCGGTGTGTCCATCCATTGCCAGGGAAGCCAGAAGAGGACATCAGTGCCCTGGAACTGGAGTTACAGACAGTTGTGAGCTGCCATGTGGGTGCTGGGAACTGACCAGGTCCTCTGGAGGAGCAGCCTGTTAAATGAAGCACTCTCTTAACTGCTGAACCATATTTCCAACCCTCTGTTCCATTTCCTGACGGGTGAATGGATGGGTGTGTGTAGATGTGCACATGGGTGAGTGAGTGAATGAGTGAGTGAGGTAGAGAGAGAATATACTTTGATTTAATGGTACTTTGTAATTTTCAATAACATTCATTTTCCTTTGAAATGCTAAAATTCACTTCTTTTATATAAGTAGACTAAATTTTAATTTATACCTTATAAATTTTATATTTAAGTTGAACAATAAAGCTCTATTTTAATTACTTGCCTCTTGTCTGGGACAAAATACCTGACAGATTAAAGAAGGGCTTCTTCTTCTCACTGTCTAAGAGTAAATTCCATCATGGAGGAGATGTTGTGGGAGGAGCCTGAAGCAGCCATCACATGAGTCCGCAGTGGAGAAGCCGATGCAGTTGGTGCCAATGCCGGGTTGACTTTCTTCTCTTTATTCAGTCCTGGACACCAGCCCTCGAGATGGTGCTGCCCACAGTAAAAGTGGATAATTTCACCTAACTTAACCCAGCTGAGCGGCTCATTTACAGGTGTGCCCAGAGATGTGTCTCCTAGGTGATTTCAGGCCTGTCCACTGGAAATACAAGCCCTTTATTTATATTTCTAATACTTTAAGCAAAACGTATTAGGAAGAGTTCTGAAAGTATTGAAAAGTCACCTTTGTTTTGTTGATAAAATGTGATGAATTTTAAAATATAGAGAGATAAAATGTGGTCAGGATAGTAGGCTGGTTAGAAAAGTAAAGACTTTCCAAGTTATTAAAATTGCATTCTCAATGCCATGAGCGTGTACAAACACACACACATGCAGACACATACATGTAGATACACACTCACACATGGGTTGCTACACATATGGAGAGAGAGAGAGAGAGACAGAGAGAGAGAGAGAGAGAGAGAGAGAGAGAGAGAGAGAGAGGGGAGAGAGAGGAGAGAGAGAAGAGAAGAGAGTGCATCTCATCCCATCCACTGAGACCCGACCTGTGAGCAGTTGCAGCATCATTTGGGAGCTAGGTAAAAGATCCTTTACTTTTGTAGCTACATCTGTCTTAACAGTTCATTAGTTGATGAAGGTTCACTGAGTTTCTACTGTGTCTTTAAAGAGTTTATGTGAAGTCCTCCCATCCTCTCACATACATACCTGTAATCCCAGCACTGAGGAGGCAGAAAGACATGGATCTGAGGCAAGCTTGGCCAGTCTAGTAAGCTCAAGACTATTCTGGGTTATATAGTGAGCCCCTGTCACAGACAGACATAGGCACATTGTCTGGATCTTTGCTAAAACTAAACCTGGCCAGTGACCCTGTGGCAACATTTTCATTCTCATAAACAGAAAGAAATGAAAAGGAAAAAGGGGATAAGGCATATATTTGTTCTTTAAGTTAGAACTTCACCATTTTGAATGCGTTCAGGCTTATTGTCTTAGCCTGCTAGGACTAATGTAAAAAAAGTACCACAGACTGCTGACCCAACAGAAACTTAACCTAGAGAGGCCAACCTGCCAGCATGCTCTGCTTTATTTCAAGGCATTTCTCTTCGTTTATAGGCTTCTGCCATTCTTACATTTTGGCCCATGTCTTAGTTGGGGTTTCTATTGCTGTGACTATGACCCTGGCAACTGTTGGGAAGGAAAACATTTCGTTGGGGCAGCTTACAGCTTCAAAGGTTTAGTCCATCATCGTGGTGGGGAGCATGGCAGCGTGCAGGCAGACATGGTACTGGAGGAGCCAAGAGTTCTGCGTCTTGATCCTTAGGCAGCAGCAGGAGACTGTGTGCCACACTGCCTGTAGCTTGGAGACCTCATAGCCTGCCCCCACAGTGACACACTTCCTTCAACCAGGCCAACCTACTCCAACAAGGCCTAGTAGTGCCACTCCCCATAGGCCAAGCATTCACTCACATGAATCTATGGGAGGCCATTCCTATTCAAACCACCACAGCCTACATACATTTGTGTTAATGTGTGGTGGGGGGGGAGGGGAACCACAGACAATTCATGACACTTTAATTCAAGAAGAAATGAAGTTTGTAGACTGGTATGGCAGCATGTGGCTATAATTTAACCACCTGGGATGCCAAAACAGTGCAATCCTTTCATGAATTGGCATGGTTTCTAAGAACTTAAAAGTTAACTATATGTGTTGACTCTTTAACAGATTAAGCAGTATGTGGAGTATTTCATATATCTTTCTGTTAAGCATACTAAAACCTCATACGCTTATTTTACATAGTTATTTTTAGTTGCTGTAGCACAAACATGGTTAGTTTTTTTGTTATTGACTGTCCTTTGCTAAATCATTTTCTCTCAGCGGTGGTTCAGAGGTTGCTAGAGATGCTGGTGTTTAGATACACTTCTACTGAAGCATTTCATTTTTTATTTTTATTTTTTTGAGGTTATAATAGAATCACATTGGTTTTTTTCTTTTCTTTCTCCAAGCCTTTCCATACATCCCTGCCTGCTCTCTTTCAAGTTCATATAGTGTCTTATTTTTCATTACTTGTTGTACAAACATATATGAAGATGTAGTCTTAAATACATACATATTCCTGAGTACATTATATATGTCCCTGAATACATAAATCCAGCATGCTTAGTCTGTATACCGTTACTGGTATGTGTGCATGTTTTCAAGGCTGGAATGCTGGCCTCCACCCCTCTCAGCACTCCTCAGGTGCCTGTAGGTCTTTGTGTATGGCTGAAGCCTCATGAGCATGACCCCTCCCCCTACTCAGCTTTTAAAAAAAAGAACAGCCCAGATAAGGCTAGTTTGATAGATCCATAAGGCTTGCACACTTGGATCTTAGCTTCTCTCAGTTTCTTCTTTGGCCAGCCGTTACTCACTTTCACAATTCTTACTCCCGCAATATCAGTTTTCCTATAGTCCCATTGTAGCATTTAGAAGCTATTGCTGGTCTGAAAAACATTTCTCCTTCTGCTTGGGGTTTTACAATTCCTTACTTTTCCCATCTTTGAGTTTCACATTTTAAAAAAATATTCTCTCTCCTTTGGCTACCTAGTACATAGTATTTGAAGAAACTGAGTTTTATTTTGAAATGTGGGCCTTGGAAATGTGTTTGTCCATGGCCAAAGCTGTTTTCCTTCACTTACCTATCCCTTCCTAGGTAATTAGCACAAATGAATAGAGTGACCTTTTGGAATCTCTTTCAAGGACACTGGCCAACGCGCCAGCTCCCCCGGGAGACTATTGGATGGAAGCAAGCTCCATGAAGTAAGGAAAAGAAGTGTGAACATTTAACACAAGCAATTTCAAAAGTATGGAAGCAATAAAGGATGCCTAGAAATGCTGCTGTGCCTTACCACTGAAAGGGTTAAAAACATCCCCTGAGCTAGTCTCTTTAAGTGGCATGTTCTGTGTAGTTGTGTCAGTGTGTTGGTAAGTGGACTAGATTCATGGTTTAAAACTCATTTTTGCATATAAAGTTAAACAAATAATTTGTTAACTCTTGTATGCTGTCACTAAACAGACTGTAAGGTTTCAAATCACTAGATGTAAGAACATAAAAATATACCCCGCTGCTTTGTGGGAGGTGATGGGATCTATTTTTTCAACCTTTATCCAAAAAAAAAAAAAAAAAAAAAAAAAAATTGGCATATGATCTATCAGTCTAGCTGTGTACCCTGCACCACAGCACGAGTTCTCACAGAACAGTTGATATTCTTAGGAAAAGGAGGTGGCTAACAGAAAGCAGTGCTGTGGGCCTATCAGAGAAACATCAACCTGGAAGGATTTAGTCCACATCAGTCTTGCCACACCAGTCTGCGTTAGCATTTTGTATGTTTAGAGCTCTGGTCCCAGAAAAGAATGAGAGGGTCGTGGAGACCAGAATCTTATGGGCAGCACACAATCTCTACAGTTCAGAAATGAAGTTTTTTGCAGGGTGTGGTGGCACATTCCTTTAATGTGGTGGCTGAGGCAGGCAGATCTCTGAGAATTCAAGGTCAGCCAGGGCAACATAGTGAGACCCCGTCAGAAGAGAAGGTTTAAACCTCCAGGTCATAGTCGGCATGTCAGAAAATAGGTGGTACATGCTGTTCTGGGTTGCTGGAAGATTCAGAAGATAAAAGTAGATATTATGAAACAAGGATTTCAAAATGTTAAGAAACACTGCTTTAGAGGCTTTCATTTTCTTGGACTAAAAGAATGTCGGCTTTGGTAAATGTGCAGTAGAAACATGTCATTAGAGCTTGTTCTGGCTCCAGGATGTGGGGTGGTGTGGTAAAGTGCAGGCACAACCCGGGCGAGCAGCCCTAACCCACGTGTTCACATGGAGACCCGAAGCCAGGTTACTTCAGACTCTTAGCCACCCAGCTCCCTCAGGGGCACTGGCAGTTTTGGGAGCCGGAATGTGTCTGGTCAGTTAATCCCTGCCTTGAGGAATCACCATGAGGTGTAGGCCTAGCCATTAGTAATTAGTTAATGTGAACAAAGGTGACTCTTAGAAATGACACAAAAAGCTTTTTCATCGACGGGAACCGTAGGAGGAGGTAGGACTGGGAAGTAGGTTGGAGAGTTACCCAAACCAGAATTGCCATGCAGTGTGTGGAAGCTAGAAACAGGGCACTTGCTGCCCACTGAAGTCCTAGCACTCAGGAGGCCCAGGAAGGTGGATCCTGTGAGTTCAGAGGTCCAGGACAGCCAGGGCTGCATAGGGAGACCCTGTCTCAAGAAAATAAGAATATTTGAACAGAGGCGTCCTTGAAGAAGGAGTTCCAAACTTGTTAGTTTTCTGTCCTATTGGCTTTCAGCTGTATTTGGGGGTTTGACATCTAGTTAAGACTCTGGGTGGAAATGCCACACATTTCAGTGTCTTGCCCGATTTTAGGGGCACTTGTAGAGCCCAACTGTATTAAAGACATATACGTTCTTCTGTCACTTAATCTTGCCTAGATTTAGTGAAAGTGCGGCAAGCCTGGTATCCCAGGAAGTAGATGAAGGCTAAAAGATGATCAGGATTGCTTGACACGCAGATAAATTACTTCGGAGTAGAACTATCTGAGTGCATTAGGGCTGTACTGTGGGGTGGGGTTTAAGGACTCTGCCTTCATTTCAAATCTTTTTAGTCAGTACTCTTACTTTTGAAAACCAAAGATGATTGATACAACCAAAGTAGATAATCCGTTATCTACCGGATAGACTGGGGAGCTTAGAGAGCCATCTGCAATGCAGGCTTCACTGTGGTCCTGCGCAGAGCTTGCTTACCACGTGCCCTGTGGTGGAAGGAGAGAGAAGTATACTGCAGGAAAACTGAATGGTAGGAGACTAGACAGTAACAAGCAGAATGGCTCCAACTCTGGAGACAGTGACAGGACTGTGATGGCAGAGCTCTGGGGCTGCCACTAGTCCTGTGGATCTTCCCTGTTGTATAGATGCCCTGCGTAGGTTGAGCTCCAGCATTTAAATGTTTTCCTGGTAGTGTAAGTGTAAAGGAGACTGCAGAGAAGATTGCTGTGAAGTGGGTGCTGCGGTGCACAGCACACTTGTGAGTTTGAACGCTAGGGACTCGCAGCTTTCTGCAGTCAGTGGCCTTCAGGTACCATTTGTTGATTTATTTTCTTTTACTTAGTGAACACATTGTCCGCCTACCGTGAGCCACCATTGCAGCACTGCGTGTGCTAAGGGGTTTTTAGTTCAGATACTGAGTTCCTCCATGCTTCCTCATAGAGCTGCTTTTGTACACTGCTGGTGAGAGAGACAGACAGGCTGAGATGAGAGGAGCAACCCAGGGCAGCTACATCAGGTCATAGCCACAATGAATAAATGATAGGCCAGTTCCTGGAGAGCAAATGAAAATTGTTCTTTGCTGTGTCCACAAATATTTCAAAATTGAAGGATGGGTTTCCATGCATTGTTAGTTTAGAATAGTAAATAACAGGGTCATTTATGTGTGTGTGTGTGTGTGAGAGAGAGAGAGGGGGGGGGGGAGGGAGAGAGAGAGAGAGAGAGAGAGAGAGAGAGAGAGGTGGGGGAGATCTGTTTCTTTATTTGGTTTGTTTTTATTGTTTTTTGAGACACAGTCTTACCATGTAGTTGTCCTAGAACTCACTCTGTTGCCCAGGCTGGCCACGAACTCACAGAGATCTGCCTGTCTCTGTCTCGGCCTCTGCCTCTGCCTCCCGAGTGCTGGGATTAAAGGTCACCATGCTCTGGAATAACACAGCTTTTAACGAGGTTAAAAAGAAAGGTGACTTGAAGGTGTCAGTGGTAGATCTTTTCCCAGCACTGTGAGACTAACCCAGACTCTCCAGGAAAATTCTGCATAACACCCTTGGTCCTTAATTTTAACCAGATATTCTGTCTTAAGTTTCCCTTATAGTTGTAAATTTTTAGATAGTCTAAAATCCAGTTTTAAAAACTAGCTGGAGCTGGTGTGGTGGCACATACATTTAATTCCTGCCTGTATGTTCAGCCTGGTCTACATATGGAGTTCTAGTCTATCCAAGTGACACAGTGAGACTCTGTCTTAAACATACGATTCAAAACCAAGCTCAAGTGGTTGTGATCTGTCTTGGATATTACCTTTGATGAAACAGTTATTTCTGAAACTGAGTCTTCTGATAGTAGTGTTTTGTCCTTAAGCTAAATAAATGAAAATTCCCCTAGAGTAATAAATTACACAGAGTGTGTGCTGGATGGAAGCCAGGGCCTGGCACATACTAGCTATGGGCTTTGCCACTGAGTTATATCCTAGCCCAAAACAAAAGTTCTAAAAAGATTTATTTTTTTAGTTGTGCGCACATCCACATATAGGTATGTGCACCTGGAAGTTGAGGTGGTTGTGAGCTGCCTGGCATGGGTCTGAGAACCCATCTCATTTCCTCAAAAGTTGTAAGAGTGGTATGTGCTCTTAACCCTCAGCCATTTCTCTAGCTGCCCGAGACAGACAGATGTTAAAACTCTGAAACTACTCTTGCTTAATTGGCAGAATGCCTTTATTTTCCCTTCACAAAATATTTTTCAAAGACTTTTAATTTAAAAGCAATGAGACGTACCAATAAAGGAAGAGCCTGAGTTCTAGGAGCCCTTAGAAAAGCAGTAAGGGGGCTGGAGAGATGGCTCAGATGTTAAGAGCACTGTCTGCTCTTCCGGAGGTCCTGAGTTTAATTCCCAGCAACCACATAGTGGCTCACAACCATCTATGATGAAATCTGGTGCTCTCCTTGGCCTGCAGGCTTGCATGCAGGCTGAATACTGTATACATAATAAAATAAAATAAAAAAAAAGAAAAGAAAAGCAGTAAGATGTAGTGTTTGACAAGCTTCTAATGTGCAGGCTCAGGACCAGAGGGTTTTCAGATTGGCAGCTTCTGCGACTGTGGGCATTTGTTGCTTAAGCCTCCCTAATTGAGGACTCTGAAACTAAAATGCTTAAAAATCTAAGAATTCTCAACAGACACTTGAAGGTTGCATTATTTTCAGTTTTAGGGTTAACAAGATTTGACTTATGTATTAAAAACATGAGCAATAAACCAAAGGATTATTATGGGATCTGCATACTGACTATGATGTGTACAACTGTGTAACCAAGGCACACAAAGAATGTGGATTCTGCAAAATGTTTCGTGAGCTCTATAGACACATTGCATCGAGATTATGAGTCTATCCATTAACCTAGAAAGGCTTTTTAAATTATCTTTTTGTCTTACTTGTTTTAACATATTTTTAAAAACCCACCTGTAAGTTAATTTTAAATTATGTCTATGTAAAGTGTCTTGAAGGTTCCCAATAATTCCATATCTAAAACAAGGGCATCTTTCTACTTAATTCCAGTAACATCAGAATCAGACCATTAACTTTCGCTGCTGTCATCAGACTGGCTGTGCATGTTTTTTAAATCTTTTTTAAATAGACATAAAGTATCAGATAAATGGTTTGCAAATGCCTTCTTTCAACAGTGTTATTGGCAGTGATGGACTTTTGAACTTTGTATGCATATGTGGTGTACTTGTGTGTACAGGTTGGTTAAGTGCTTGTAGAAGCCAGAGATGGACATTGAGTGCCTTCCTTAATCACTCTCCGGCATATTTTTGAGACAGGATCTTGCAGCGAGCTCCAAGGGACACCTTTTTTTTTTTTTTTTTTTTTTTTTTTTTTGGTCAATGCAACATTACAGACAGCCACTGTCACGAGCTTGTGTGGGTCTCTATGCTTGTAGGCTCTGGACTTTCCCAGCAGACCCATTTCTCCCATCCCTCCTTGAGCTTTTTATTTCCAAATAATTATAAATTCACACACAGCTTCCCAAACTACAGAGAGTTCTGGGCCTCTTTTCTCCAGTTTTCAAGATGGCCACACGTAACACTAGTGCAGCTTCTCTGCAAGGACCATGGCAGTGATGCTGTGAAGACACAGACTTTATTACTACAAGCTCCTCTTGTTGCTGGTTTGCAGCCATGTCCTCTGCTTCTGCTCCTTGAGTGGCATGGCTTCCCCTAATCTGTTCTTCATTTCAACAGTAGAAGAAACATTTGTTTATCTTCTCTCTCTTTCTTCCCTCTTCCCTTCCCCTCCCTCCCCTGTGATCATGAACAAAGGATCACAGACATCTGTATGGAGGGTTTTGTGTGAGTGTAAGTCTTTCTGTATGAGTGCCTCGGTTCTGCTATATTCCTGTCACACTCGGTATCATTACTCCTTTTAAGCCTTTCTGGTCAGTCTGTAGTCTGTTTTGCTATAGCTTTAATGTGCATCTCCCTGTTAGGGTGCCATTTGTTTGTTTGTTTGTTGTTATCTTTAGATAGTCACACAGTGTCCACATCAGTCCAGCTCACATGTGTTATTGAATGCGTCCCTCTTCTACCACCACACAAAAGCAGGAAAAGAATGAAAGGGAAACTTTGTTGTAGACTTTGGGACTTTGGAACTAAGGAGACAGGGTTTTGGACCCTGAAGTACGCTCATTAGCAGGCCTAGCCCCAGCAGAAGCCCCTGTCTAGCCTGCAGCTCTCCCAGTTAACCCATGAGGAGATGAAGTAGGCCTGAATTTGCCAACTGTGATTGTTTCCATTGTGAAAACAAAAGTAGCTATTGATTTAATCCTGTTACGTGGTGTTGATCTGAGAAATCACTGGATTCATGCTAGGATTTGGGGTTTAATCCTGTAAGGATCAGACTTTCTCATCTTATTTATCCTAAGTCCTTTTTAATCTCATTAGTTATGCCAGGCCATTTTCCCAAAGGGCTAGTGTGTATGTGCAGGGGTGCATGGGTGTGCCTGGGTGTGTTTATGTGTATACACATAAGATACTCATGTCTCACCTTCTGTTTTTAAAAGAGAACTCGAGCTTTTTCATGAAGAGGTACAGAGCCCTTCATGGGTCTCCAGATAAGCATCACCATTGGAAGCATGGCACCAGCTCTATATTCCTATAGCTATGGCTGAAGAAGGCCTTGGCAGGCTTCTGATGAGGAACTCTAGTCTTAATCTTGGATTTCTTGAAAAGGCATATGGTACTCTGCTGAAGGCCGTGTGCATGCGTGCATATGTGTGTGTGAATTTAGAGGCTCTTAGAAATATTAATTGAATTAATTATAATTGTGATACCATTCCCCTATTATGGAACAGAAGTAGAAAAACAGTTTTTAACTTTTGATCTCCATGCTGAAATTGTACTGAGTTTGTTAGGAAACAAAAATACATAGTTTTGGGGCTTTTGTACTCACTTTGCAGACTCTGCCTGAATGGAGCTTTGGACTCTCGAATTCATTCTTTTCTTTATCTTTTTTCTTTTTTTTTTTCAACGAATATCATTATTGGCCACCCCAACAACCAAAATGACAAATTTTAGCCATAAATTATTATTATTTGGAGGGTAGAAACTTTCATAATTGGATCGTCAGTGTTATGATTGATTCAAGAACTGAGTGTGCTAAATAGCGCACGCACACACACACAGTCTCTGGGTGCTTGCCCTCATTGTGCAGTTGTTGTTTTTTCATTGGGAGGGGGCTACCACAGTACTGTGTTGGTCAGAAAACAATGTGCAGGGGATGGCTTCCACTTTCCGCAATGTGCACCCCTGGGATCCAACTTAGGCAGGCTTGCTGACAGGTGCCTTCACCATGGAGCCTTCTTACTGCCCTAACATGCAGTTTTATGCAGGAGTGTCTGATGCAGAACCTTTGAATTGCTGTAAGATAGTAATTTGATGCTGTCAGTGAGAAAACCCTAGGAGATAGTCTTAATCCTTACAGGGTTAAAAATATCTCATAATAACCTTATGGCTTAAGATTTCCATATATACAAAATATGCCGTAGCAAACTGCTGTGGTTTGAAGTGAAATGAAACTGGCTGGGGTGGGGGCAAGTTGGCCTTGATTTGCTTTTCAATAAATTAAGTTTTCCCTGCCCCCTTTCTTTTTAAGGACAACATCTCACTAGGTAGCTGACCGCTATCCTGTGGGCCTCCCAGGAGTTAGAGTTACAGGCGGAGCTGCTCACCTGTCTGCATGTCTTTTACACATGTGTGTATAAATGTTTACTTTGCTTGCTTATTTAAAGGGGAATTAAGGTTATTTCTTTGCCAGAAGGAAAGATCAATCTTTAGTCATTTCTCTAATGCTGATATTATGATCTTGCAAAGTAGAAAGAAGAATCTAATTATATAAATGAGAAAGACTTCGGCCTGAAGGACCTACTTTAGGTATAGGGTAATAGGAAGGGGGAGGGGTTTAGTTTATAATCCTCTTTGGAGATGCTCCGTATCAGGCCTGCACAGAAACATTCAGTGGAGCAGCTCCTTTATCATAAAGGGAATTTTAATTTAAAAATGTTCTTGCATCATGAGCAGAGTAAGCGACAGACAGCTACACTGGGCATTTATCTCCTTCAAACCACATTACCAGTAATTGCTGCATTAAATCAAAGTCAGAAGAGATTACAGGTCTGAATAGAGCAAGGGGCTGGTGCCAGCCCAAGGGTTCCCACACTGCTTCGTTGTGCTGTCAGAGCCCTGTCCCTTTCTCAGTGGGGATGAGAGTCTGGAGCTGCCCTGATGCCTGACTGTGTGTGTGCACTGTAGGGCGCAAGGTGATGAATGTCCAAACCTTACAGTCCCCCTTTCAGTTAACTCTTTATATTGGACCCAGGGGGATGCTTCTATTTTATTTTACTTTATTTTATTATTTTGTGCTACTAGATAAGTAAGAGATAGAAATAAAAGTGTTTTCCCCTAAGCTCATGTATAGATAATACTCCCTTCTTCCTGAATTATTGGAGCTGATGCTGAGGACTCTCACTGTGCTGGGCTTGTTTGTACACTTACTTGGTGAGCACAGCAACTGTGAGGTGCTGTCATTACCTTCTTCCAGAGGAAGAGTTTGAGGTAGAGAGACATTAAATACTCCCAGATTGTACGGCTGAGAGCCTGGCTGCTAAGATTTGACTCCAGCTGGTTTAGCACACACTCATGTATAGGCTGAGTGTGAGGGATGCTATATAACTCTCTCTTTCCAGGATTGGAGTAACAGAAAGATGTGTACAACAAATTGAAAAGGCCATTTGTAATTACAAAAGAAAGGGTCTGCCAGTGACCTAGCCTAGGTGGTTAGTAATTTCCAGAGAAGCCTGACCTTTCAACTCTGCTTACATCTCATATTTCTCCCTAATTTCCACCATACCCTTTATCACCTTCCCATAGGATAGGCTGGTGCTTTCCTCATTTCCCTTACCAGCCCTCCCTCCCCTCAAAACAGATTAACTAACCTTCCAAAAGCTCTGCAACGAGGAGGGTGGGAAGAGAGTCTTTATTGACAGATGTGCTGAGGTGTAATTAATACACGGTGAATGGTACAAAGTCACAGTTTGTTAAGTTCTGACATGTACACACCCACGAAGTCATCATCACAACTGAGATAAGTAACACATTAAAGATCTCCAGAAGATTCACGGGGCGTGGTGGCACATGCCTTTAATCCCAGCACTTGGGAGGCAGAGGCAAGGAGGATCTCTGTGAGTTCGAGGCCAGCCTGGTCTATAAAGTGAGTCCAGGACAGCCAAGGCTACACAGAGAAACCCTGTCTCACAAAAACAAACAAACAAACAAACAAAACAGAAAAAAAAAAAAGATTCTTTATGTCCTGGCACCTCCTCTGCCCAGCACACTAACAAGCAAATAGTGGTTTGCTTTCCGCCATTGTAGGTAAGTTTACACTTTTAGAATGTGATAAGAATGTAATTGCACAATAAACATCCCTACTCCACCTGGGTTTCTTGTACCTAGTACCATTATTTCAAGGCTCATCTTGTGTGGCTAGAGGCTCATTCATTTTTGCTGCTGGATCACAAGTGTCCTCTTGTGACTGTGGCAGTGTGTTAAGCATTGCCTCTTGATACCCAGGCTGGGTATCAAGTATGGGTAATTTGCCTGTGTTTATTTTTGTGCACTATATGCATGCACAAAGGTCAGAATCTTCTGAAACTGGAGTTACAGACAGACAGTTGTGAACTGGGAATCAAACTCTGGTCTTCTGGAAGAACAGCCAGTGCTCCTAACCACTGAGCCATCTCTAATCCCTAGCCTACTTCTTTAGACTCTTCTAAATTTCTTGATAACAGTTTCAAAGGCTTATGTACTTCTGATAGAATAGTTTTTAATTATGAACTTAATTTAGAATTGGTGTTGGATAAAATTCTCAATAAGGGGTTGTCTAGATAGGTTTGCCTATGAACAGTGTCTATGGGGATTGTCTTTTTGTGTTCATTGAACTATAAAGACTTGCCCGTTGTACATGGCTCCATTCCCTAGAGTTCGGTCTAGATTGTGAATGAGCGAAGAAAGTAAGCTGAATACATTATGTATTCTCTTTCTGCTTTTGACTGCAGATGTGAATAGCTGCTTCAGGTTCCTCCCACCTTGACTTCCTCCAATGATGGATTCTAATCCGGACTCGATTTGTAGACCAGGCTGGCCTCGACCTCACAGAGTTCTGCCATTCTGCCTCTAACTCACTCCTGCCTCTGCTTCCCAAGTGCTGGGGTTACGGGCATGCGCCACCATGCCCGGCTAACAATTCTACTTTCAGTGTTGCCTGGTTTTCGTCCTGTGACAAGATCTGAGAGAACAGCTTCAAGAGGGACGTGCTGGCTCGGTGCAGAGGTTGTCTGCAGCAGTTGTTGCCCTCCCCCCCGCCACCCAACCTATTTTATATTTAAACACTCAACAATCTTTTCCAAAACCTACTTTCTTAAGATGAGGATAATTGTTTATTCAGTGGATTTTGTGGGCCAGGAATTTGGGTGGTTTTAGTTGGGCTGGATTGGCTGGGCACAGATACTATCAAATGATCTCTTTGTATCTGGCAGTGGACAGGTTGTTTGGTCTTGGGGAAGTCTCAACTAGGATAGCTCATTTCTGTTCCACTTGGTCTTGCTGTCACATTCCTTTACACAGTGGAAGCAGGACTGCAGAGAAATGCAAAAAATGGGTAGCTCCAGTGAGGAAGCACCTGTCAAATTCTCTGCTTTTCATTTGCTAATTTTTAGTTATCCTTTGCCTTAAAAGTTACTCTTTTCATCTTTATTCCTTTATATCAGTCAAGACTTGAATGACTGATACTTTTATTTATAGATATATTTTCCTATCTTTTATTTTTCTTTTGAGACAGGGTCTCACCATTTACACCTGGCTGTCCTGGAACTCACTATGTAGACCAGACTGGTCCTGAGTTCCCAGAACTCCACCTGCCTTTGCCTCCCCACTGCTACCATTGCAGACTTATTACTTATTAACAGTATTAGCTGCATTAGTTAGTATTAACAGTACTAGCTGCATACCCTTATTGAAAATGCATGGGACCAGAAGAGTTTTAGACTTCTGGGGGCTTTGTGGGCTGTGGAATACTTTAACAGACTGTACTGGTTGAACATTGCTAATGTAAAATTTTGAGACCTAAAATGTTAAATCTGCAACTTTTTGAGTCAGTATCAATGACCAAAGGTTTTAGATTTCATAGATTTGAATCAGGGCTTCTTAAATGACACCAATTTAGAAAGACAACACCAAGAAAAGTGTTGTCGATCGACTTGCCTTACAGTTGATTGGTCATGCCTTTCATTCCTGAACAAAATGTGTGTTTTATACATTGGTTTTGTTACTGCTCACATTTTTATCCTGTATGTCATGCAAACGTGTTTCTACCCTTCATTGTGTTCCAGATAGGCATCATTTGTAGCCTTTCGATTGGTGCAGAAAACTCAACCATCTCATACTAAAACCAATACAGTTGTTATGCAGACAGTCAGTCGTACAAGCTTTTGGCTTTGTGGTGTTTTCTGCGCCTTCTGTGGGCACCTAAGGATAGCTTTGCTTACAAAGAGTTGTTTATTCACTTGGAATGCTGCTCCAGTCCCAATTCCATACTTTTCCCATTTTATCTGAAAAACTTGATTAAGCCCTCCTAATTCTCACTTTTAATTGTCTATGGGCTATTCTCAACCTTCTTCACTCCTGGAAAATGGGGAGTGGGTGGGGTGACAGTGGAGAACAGTAGGTTGCTGCTGTATTTTACTTTATCCCAGCTATCTTCAACTAGGTGTGGCATTCATCAGATGTGATTCAATGATTCTTTCTCCTGCGTTGTCAGCTGTTTAGGAGCTGTTTTTGCTCCTCATACTTTATACCATGTTGGATGTTTGATGTGAATGGATAGTGACTGAATGAAGAAATTAAGGATGGTTGCTATAGTAGACCTTCTGCTTTTCTTCTCACTGTGATCCAAGTACCTGAAGAGCTAAGTTGACAGAGGAAGAGTTTGCTGGGCTTGTGGTTTTAAAGGGATTGCCATTTGTCTCGGCTGGAGGGAGCTGGAGTGGGAATGGCTCAACCCTGATGGCAGAAACATGTAGCATGACTTATATCATCATGATTTTGAGAATGATGCAAGACAAATGGATGGGTCTTGTCCTTAAGCACAGGATCTAATACAAGTGTACCCTGGATCGCATAGAAAGTGCCATTATACTCAACAGAAGGGCAGATGACCCTTACTGGACACAGGAAGGGAGATGAGCCTGTTGTGTAGCAAAAGTTTTCCTGGAAAAGACAAGGGTAGACCACTAACTGTGTCAGTGACTGTCCTGTGCTTCCCACTTGGGCCCAAGGCAGAACGTTTTGGTGAAATTCAAATGGAGGTGTGGTTTCTACTTTTTATTTTGACCGGCTTTGAGCCTACCCTAGTACCAGTGTCACAAACCAGCTCTGGGAAATAGAACTCCTTTCTCGTGAGTGCAGTCATGTTTTCTAAGTCCTCATTCTCTTCGGCCTTTTCCTGTTGGCTAGTGGCATCATTTAGGGATGGGAGTTGCAGAAAAGTAGAAAATGCCCTCTGTGTTGTGGTCTAGTGAGGTTTCCTGGGCCCCACTTAATCTTGTGCTAACTGCTTTCTAGAAGTTAAGATTTTTTAAGCGTCCTTTTGGCTTTTAGAGACAGGGTTTCTCTGGGTAACCTTGGCTGTCCTGGACTCACTCTGTAGACCAGGCTGGCCGCAAACTCAGAGATCCAACTGCCTCTGCCTCCCAGAGTGCTGGGATTACAGGAGTGCGCCACAGCGCCCAGCTCTTACTTAAGATTCTACGCACAGCTTTTTGCCTTCTTTCTGAGTGTCTCACTACCCATTCTCACCCTTCCTCTGTTATCTTTTTTTTTTATCTTTTGTTTTTTTTTTTTTTTAAGATTTCTTTATGTATACAGTGCTCTGCCTGCATGTACACCTACACACCAGAAGAGGGCATCAGATCATAGATGGTTGTGAGCCACCATGTGCTTGCTGGGAGTTGAACTCAAGACCTTTGGTAGAGCAGCCAGTGTGCTTAACCTCTGAGCCATCTCTCCAGCTCCTCTTCTGTTATTTTAAATACAATACCACCTAAGCATTTCATCTTTTGTAGTTAATTCACCAGATATCAAACTGGACTAACTGATGAAGCTTTAAGTTTGTCGGGCATAGTTTATTATTATGGTCCCATTATCATTTTCTTTTCTTTTCTTTCTTCTTCTTTTTATTTTTTTAATTTTTCAATTTTATTTATTTATTTATTTTTGGTTTTTCGAGGCAGGGTTTCTCTGCATCCTTGGCTGTCCTGAACTTGCATTGTAGACCAGGCTGTCCTTGAACTCACAGGGATCCCCCTGCCTCTGCCTCCCAAGTACTAGGATTAAAGGCGTGCGCCACCACTGCCTGGCCCCCATTATCATTTTCATGTCTTCACACCAACAGGAATCTTAGATTTAGTGGGTAGCTAAGCTCAGCACTGTACCACCAATATGGAATCTCAGAAGATTCAAAAGTGACTTATGGAGCTAATTGACCCATGTGCCCAATGGTGTAACTGATCTAAGCCAAGTGTAGTGAAGTTGAAGTCACATGGACTTCTTTGACTTAAGAGGATATTTTGTGTAAGGTTTTTATTACAGAGACCTGCCCCTGCCCCTCTCTCCCCACCTTAGGGTAGAACCCAGAGTCTTATGCATGCTAAGCAACTGCTTACCACTGAGACCTATCTCCAGACCGTCTGTTATTTATTAGCTGCAGAGGGGACAATTAAAGTGTACACCATAGGCTTTAGGATGTAGCCAGGCAAATGTAAGATGTTAAAAGCCTCTGGTGATCTTCCTTCAGAGTTGGCGAAGCAGGTGGTACAGTTTAGTGATAGGAAACACTGTAGAGAGCACTTTTTAACAGTGCTATCTAAAGCCGGGCAGAGGGCAGACACTATGAGTTCGAGGCCAGCCTGGTCTACAAAGCGCGTCCAGGACAGCCAAGGTAACATAGAGAGACCCTGTCTTGAAAAACAAAACAAAAACAAAAAACAAACAGTGCTATCTAAGTAAGTTGTTGACAGTGCTTAGATCTGTACTACGGCGGTACTTCACCTCTGACTCCACCTGTACCTTCGAAGTCCTTCACAGCCGGGCTGTTCCTACTAGTCTCTCCAGTCCTTAGCATAGTGCCTTATGTAGAGTAGGTGTAAACAGTTGTCTTTTGGTATGGGCGTGGGTGATCTTGCTGACTTATCTCAGTACCTGGGATTTACAAGCATATTCCATCATACCCAGCTGTTTTAATTATATTGAATTGGTTTAGTTGGATCCTCAGAGAAAATCAGTGCTGGCAAGCTAGAGATATTCTAGTGTTTTGTATGGTCCTGATTGATTTAAAGTACATGTTGTACCTGGAAGACTGTCTCTAGATATGTCATTGACAATTTGAACCTTAAGAAAAGTTTCTCCTGAACACTCTTGTGCTTAGCTTCAATGGCTGGAGAAGAAGGTTATGCTTCAGATGGTTGGGAGCAGCCCTACCAGCACAGGCCCTCACTGAGGGGTATGCTCCGCTAACCCCTCGGAGGCATAAACTAGCGTTACTGGCTCTGCCTCAGTAGATTAGAAGGTCATAACACTGAAACAAACTTAGAATTGTCATTTTGAATTTTTAAATGCTTATCCCAGATAGAGGATTTCTTTTTTTTGTTTGTTTGGTTTTTTTGTTTTGTTTTGTTTTGTTTTTTGTTTTTTCAAGACAGGGTTTCTCTGTGTAGCCTTTGGCTGTCCTGGACTCCCTTTGTAGACCAGGCTGGCCTCAAACTCACAGCAATCCACCTGCCTCTGCCTTCTCAGTGCTGGGCCCAGATAGAGGATTTCTTAAGAGGACTAGTTTAACTTGATTATTTTCATTTTTTGTGATTGTACATTATTTTTTAAAGACTATTTTGCTGTTCTGATTGTAGATGAAAGCCAACTCCAGCTTGCTGTGGGCAGTCAAGTAACCTCACACCTGTCTGTGTTTGTTACTGCTTTTAATATCAGTTACAGAAATATGTGTGCACATGTGTGTGCAAACAATGGCAGGGTGGGTGGAACCACATCCTAAAAGGAGAGCAACTGCTTCTCTGTAGCGACCTCTCCACCCCCACATCTTTACAGGCAGCCACAGTTAATCCCTCCGAGTTTGACTGGAACAGCTGAGAGTACACCCTGCATATTTTCAGGCCTCCAGTGTACTCATGTTGCTCTGAGTTGGGGCCACCTTTCTCTTTTCTAGCTGATCCTGCCAGCTGTCCTAGCTCCTGTTAATGCAGGAGGGGCCTGTGTGTTAAACGATACAGAAACATACAGTGTCATGAAAGGGACCCTTTACTGCATGTATCAATGTGGCTTGTTTTTTCCTGCCAGTTCTTTCTGTAGCTGGGCTTTCTGCTGTTAATCCTAACACCTGTCTATGCCGGAGACAGTGAGAAGGAAGGGTGCATGCGCTTGCACATGCGCACTCACATTTCTGCCTAAGGGAGAGCTGGAAAATAATATAGTCCCATTTGCCTCCCATGTCCTAGGTTGGGGGCATTTCCTTGACACACATCCTGGGACATATACATATATATATATATATATATATATTATTTTGTCTCTGGATACTTCATGCTTCTGCCCTTGTCTGCCATTTAAGGAGACAGAGGTCTCTTCCCTGGCTGTCATCTTCTGCGTCTTGGCTTACTGGTGGAGTTGTCAGCTAAAAACCAACCCCTAGTGCTGTCCTCAGTGTGCAGCTAGCGCAGTTGGAGTGCTCTGCTTCTCTTTGAACGTCTCTGTGTACACTGCTGAATCTTCCTGGTCTGAATTAAACTCCGACTTCACCAGCACACCTATCTGTGCAGACGGGATATAGGTCAAGGTTTTGGTTTGGTTTGGTTTGGTTTTTGAGGGTGCTTCTAGTTCCCTTGGTCAGGACACATCAGACAAGACAAAAACTTGAGGTGCTTTTTGTGCTGTCCAGCTCTGGAGTCTCCTTCCCTCTGCTATGTATGGTGTATACTGCATGGATTATCAGTATCCTCTTGTCCAGGTAAGCTGGGTTATGACTTATTTTCCAGACAGTAATTGATTGAAATGAAAGTTGTATGATAAAAGAGTATACAGGCTTTCTGTCATTCAACATGGTGCCATTTGGGACAGATTTGTCAAGACTTTTTTTTTTTTTTTTTAATTTTCTTTAGCAAGAGGTTTGATTTTTAATAGTGATGATGACTACACAGGAGTGGTTGGTTTTTCAATTTTAGAAATTCTGGAGCTCCAGAGATTGTTGGGGGCAGGATGGGCTGGGCAATATAGATGTGGTATTTACCACGTTGCCATGTATAATAAACTTCAGGGTTTTGGGAGGCAACTGAGAGGTACAGGTGGCAGTCTCCAAATGTCGCTATATTTTTAAAAAGGCAATACATAAGTGATGCCATGCCTAGACTATTTTAAGTAGGTTTTAGCCTACCAGTTTCAGTTATTTTCTGGTAGAACTAGTGACATTTTCATTGTTAACTTGTTAAAACCCAGAACCAGAAAATGTTAAGCCATTATAAAGCATATTACACTATCAGACGCCTTCAGTTGGTAGCAGCACAGGGAGTAAATGGAGGAGAGTGCTGGGTGCTGGCTTCAGCTACGGGAGTTAGTCCACGTACGCTTCCTGGAGTAACCTCACTTCATTGCCTTTGAGTTCTAAATTACAGGCATTTCATGGTCCTTAATTATCGTCCTTTCTGGGGCTATTTCTAATAACTAGCACCTAAGTTGCAGGTGGAGCAGAAATACACAGGGTTAAAAAACATGGCCTATTGTTGGTAAACTCGCTCTTGCTCAAGCCTCCAGGCCCCAGTCCTGGAGCCCTGCGGAGGGAGTGTTCTATTTCTCTGACATGTCCGTCTCGGTGGCTTATGGGAGGGACATAACCATTTCCATGGTTTTTGATTTTTTCAGATGAAATGCAAGTGCACATCACGTTTGTCATAATGAGGGTTGCAGCATTTATGGATCGTGTTTATCTGTGGACTGTTTCTCTGCTGACATCAGGGGTACTCCTAACAGCCTAAGGCTGGGTATGTCATGAGACAAGACTAGAAGCAAATCTTACAAATAAATACTAGTGGGTCTTGGTGAGACACAGTTGTGACCAGGCAGCAGTTCCTTGGTGGAAAGTTCTCTTCAGTCTATGACACATTGGATGAAAGCTTTGGCAGTGAAACTTTGATTCATTTGTGAAAATGATGAATTGATGTGCTCTAAATCTTTTCATTCACTCAGATTTATTATTGGTCAATGCAGTGTTTGGTATTTTAAACCATACTTCCCTGGCCTTGCTCTGTTTAGTGGGTTTATTCTATCTAAAATTAAGGTAGCTCAGAAATACCGGAAATGAGATGTTAAAATTAAAGGTACTTTCTCCATTCTTCTACACCAGTAAGTTAATGGGATTGAAAGAACAGTTTTACATGGAAAGATTAAAAGTTATTTTATGAACATATTTATTAATTTTTGATGGAATCGTTTTCATTGTATTTATAAATGAGTGATAGATGGTGGTTTGCTACATACTCTTACACTGACTATAAAGTGCTTCTTTAAAGTTTCTGTTATATTATTATACTTGTTTTAGTCAAAACTCATTGCAAAATACTTGGAGTTATGTACCAGCACATTATACAGTGAGCATGCTTAAGGACAAGACTGAACAATATTTTTTAATAAGAAGATTTATATCTATTTTTAATTGAGTATTTCTAAAATTGCTATTGTGGAGATAATGAAATAACTGAAGCTTATACAGTACTTGACATTTCATTGCTCTTAACGTTAAAAAATAATGCCTACATAAGAGCATGCAATTGAAATTTATTATCTTATTAGTTAGAATTCCGGCAAAACTCAATCTAGGCCAGATCAATTAAAAAATACAGCTAGATTAAAAAAGATAGGGGATTGCTACAGAAAAGGGCTAAGAGACAGAATTTTCTTGTTTAGAAAAAAATTAAGTAAAATTATACCTAAAATAATAATTTTTTATTTAATTATTTTATTCTTTTAGGTTTGCACTATAAAACTTGCAGTGTAGACAGGGCTGACCTGGAACTCAAAATCCATGTGCCTCTCGCTCCCTAGTGCTGGGATTAACCAGGCCAAGCCCTGAAATTTTTGTTGGTGGTCTAAGATTAAACACCTGTTACCTCTGACTGGATAATTAAAATGTAGCTGTTATTGTGAATTAAGGGTGGTGTTTATAGTCACAATTGTTCCTTAGTGGAAAAATGTGATAGACTACTATCAGGTCACCCTCTAGTAGTGAGGCAGCTAGAGGAAGAGGGAGCAGAGTCTTACATCAAATTGGAGGTAGGTAAAGGCACTGCTTGTAGGGCAGCCCGAAGACCAGTCTTGGTTTATGGAAGAACAAGACAGACTTACCTATGGAAGTGATACTGTTGTAACTGAATTGTGCTTGGGTGTGCAGAGTACTGGAACATTAATTAGTGCTTTGTAATTCTTCAAGAAGTTATGACCCTGACATATAGTGATATACACACATACATATGGTCTCAATCTGAATTAGTTTATTGAATTTTTTAAAAGCACCTACCATGTGCCTAGTACTTTGCCAGACACAGAAACAGTGACAGCCAAACCAGCATAGTCTCTAGTAATTTAATAATAGATATGAGGCATATTTTAGTATTAGAAAAAGGACACACCCCAATTTTCGGTTTCATCATGTATTTTCTTGATAATTTAGTTATTGCCACATTTGTTTACATTGCATCCCTTTTAGTATTGACCTGGGAATTTCTCAGATTACCAAGAAAGTAGACATCATTTCAGTTGTAAAATGCCTCAAGTTGTTTAAGGTTGGATTATTACAAGGAATGAATAAGTACAAAGGTATGAAGTCAAATTACAGTTAATGAAGTACCGTATTTTCTGGCGTATAGGATGACCCCAACTTTAACTTTTCCAGTTAAAATATAGCTTGCAGGGAGGCTGGAGAGATAGTTCAGAGGTTAGGAGTGCCACCTGCTCTTCCAAAGGTCCTGAGTTCAGTTCCCAACAACCACATGGTAGCTCACAACCATCTACAATGTGATCTGATGTCTTCTTCTAGTGTGCAGGTGTACATGGAGGCAGAACACTGTATAATAATAAATAAATAAATCTTTTAAAAAATATATAGCTTGCAGCCTAAGTCGGCTGCACAGGGTGTGCGTTGGAAGTGGGGTGGTCATATATGACAAGTATATTCCAGACTCTGTATGTTTAATCTGTCTGGGTTTACCAGGGTGCTAGTACATGTTTTTAATGTTCCTTTCTAAAGGTTGGATTTGGGGGTACAAGAAGTAAGTGTGAGGATTTTGTGTGTATATAAACGTGCAAGGTTCAAAATAGTTTTCAGATTCTACTCTCGTTCTTTTTTTCTAACATGGGCCATCTGTATTGCATCCTGCAATACAGAAAAAAAGATAGCGGCTGATGGTTATGGGATTAAATCTCATTGACATCACTGGTATTGAAAGGAATGTTGGAACAAAGAAGGATATTGAAGTCGTATCTCGAGATGCTTTGGGAAAAGTATCCAATAATAGGAGTGGATCATCACTTAGAGCTGTTGCAGGGCTGTGCTGGGAAGGGCTTTTGTACTGACAAGGTCTCGTTGTCGGAGGAAGTACTGTCTCTTTAATGTTGCTCTTCACTTGGGTGTCAGAGGCAGCCTGGGAAAACATTAGCAAGCCCTGCCTCTAGTCAGGGACTCTGGATCTGCTTTTACAGCATAGCTGCTATGTGGGTGGAAGGTAGGGAAGAAGAGTCACAACCATAAAATTATAAAGAGCAAAAGTATTAAGTGAGTTTTTAATTGGCAGGTGTTCTAGCTACAATCTCAAATATTCTAATAAAGTTGAAAAAGCTTTATTTCCCCTTACATTTTTTGCATATCTCTTTAGTTCAGCGTTCTAAAAGATGCTGAAATAAATTTATAAATTTGAAAATATTGCCAGATATAGTTTTACAAGAAAGAATGCTTTCATAGTACTTCAATAACTACCAAGATATTTTCCATTCTTATTTGTCAAAGTATGCCTAAATAATGGCTAAAGACAGATTTTGATGATTTTTCCAGGAAAAATCATTATCTTGAGTTAAATAAGCGTTGCTACTACTACTTACAGTTCATCCAAGCCAGAGAATTGGGATGTGATATAAAACACTCTTTCTAACCTCTGGCTGCTCACAGTGTAGTCAGAATTATACAAAGAGTTATGTCCATGAGATAGATGCCAAGATAAAGTGTGCACACAGGTAATGGGGCAACTCACTGGAATGTGTAAGGCAGATACGGTCAGGGAATGTTTTCAGGGGTGAGGACTGGAGAATAGGCTGCTTGCAAGAGTCTAGGAACAGAAACAGCGTTGGACTTATTGTCGTTGCTTCACGTGGCAAGCTGGATGAGTTCTGGAGGGATAAGGAGCTGTGAACCTGACAGATCTGGTAAAGCACACAAGTGATGCTTTCAGTTCCTGCCTAAGAGTTGGGAGTGACCTCATTGACATTTACATTACCTTGTAAGGACAGAGAGTAAGGAGGCGGTCATAACCCTAACCAACAAAGTAAAAGTCCTCAAAATATAAACATGTAGAGGAGGTTGAAGGGCATTCAATATTGATGGATCAGAAGAATGAATGCAGTGAAATGATTATATTACCCAAAGTAGCCAATGATATTACCTGAAAATTCAGTGTTCCGGGGTGGGGTGGGGATACCCTAAAATACACATGGAAGCACAAAGATCCTCAGCTAGCCAAAGCAATTTTCATCAAAGAGAGTAACACTGGAGATAACACGGGACCACCTTCAAATTATACTGAAGATTGATAATCAGTACAGCTACAGCACAAAAGGACACCTGCACTGAATAAAGGACCTAGAAATAAAACAACACGGAAAACATACATTGCAGAAAAGCCAACCTCTTTGACAAATGTGCCTGGGTGAACGGGATATCCACAGAAGCGAAACCCCTATCTCTCACCCTGTACCCAAAGTCCACTCAAATTAGCCCGAAGGCTGTTTAGTATAAGATCTAGAACTTTGAAACTACAAAGAGGGACCTGGTTCAGAATACAGGCATAGCCATGGGTTTCCTGAGTGGACTCTGGTAACTCAGGGCTGAATCACAAGGACTGATGAATGGTAGATGAAGATAAAGAGCCACACACAGCAGAGAAGCACTTACCAGAGTTAAGAGACCTTTCCAGCTATTCATCTGGCAAGGGATTGATGCCAGAATATATGGACAAGTCAAAAGCTAAGCCCTGAAAGAACAGATCACATACATACATACATACATACATACATACATACATACATACATACATACTTGATGCCAGAGTATATGGACAAGTCTAAAGCTAAGCCCCTGAAGAATAAATCTAATAAATAAAACAAATGGGCTGATGAGTGAAACAGTTGTTCAAAGAGGTGTAGATGCTAACATACACAAGATAACATTCACCATCCTTAGCTATCAAGGAGTGTAAATCAAGTGCACACTCACAGTTTTAGCTGGGTGGTGCACACTTGTAAGCTTATTACTGTGTACAATTAACACTAGTTTTAACAAAGCCAAAGAGGATTTTTCCTCCTGTAGAGAAGTGGCAGGATGAGATTTGCGTTTAGAAAGATTACTGGCAGCAGTGAGATGCATGGAGGATAGGCCAGAGACACCAGCAGAGAAGCAGCTACTGAGCCATCTGTGAACATGGGGCTGGGCAGGTGGAGAAAGTAGGATTGACTCTGACTTAATGCAGCTGCCAGTAAGCAAGAGCCCTCTACTTGTGGGTTTGAGTTTGACCCTGATGGCTGCAACGTGCTAGCCTGGGTGCCTATGGGCAAGGTGCTTACCCTCACCTAGCTAATCTCTACAAAGGAGATTTCACCATCTCACCAGTGTCCTGAGGATGTCGTGAGCCTGCTCAGAAGCCATCTCAGAGTAAGTTCTTCAGAAGCAGTAGCTGTGTTGCCTGCTGTGAAATCTAGCCTTCACCGATAAGACAGGCATGCTGGAATGCAAGGGTCACACGAGAATATTCTCCTCTCCTTGTCCTTTGCTGTATTCCTCAGGGCTAGAGGGGTGCCTCGCATAAACACAGCAGACACTCAGCTGTTCTATGAATTGATGGTTCGATTTTGAGAACTTAGTTCAGTTTTGGATTTAAAGACGTACGTGTGTGTGTGTGTGTGTGTGTGTGTGTGTGTGTGTGTGTGTGTGTGTGTTGAGGGGTATGGATACATATATGTGCCATAGAACATGTATGGGGGTCAGAGACAACTTGCAGAGGTCAGCTGTCTTTGAACACAGGTCAGGCTTGGTGGCAAGAGCTCTTGCCTACTGAGGCATCTCATTAGCCGCAGCTTTGGACTTAAAAGAAGTATGTGTGCAGTCTTACAACTGTTTGGGCTGGCTGGGTATTGTGCTCGGAACTTAGGAAAAGATGTGAGCTAGAGCAGAAATGAGGTCCTCTGAGTGAGTGGACATTATTGCCTGAATCGATGGAGTGAGATCCAACAACTTAGACACACATATTGTAGATGCTAGCCTCCTTGAACTTTGTACCCTTTCTGAAAATCTGAAGCACCTGGCTCCTCTCTGCACAGAGGAAAACACATTGCCACTGGGGTGCTGCTAGGAGGAGCTTTGGGTGGGTACACTGCTAGTTGTACCAAGAGGAGATTAAGGATGATGCCTAGTGCATTACCAGCACTCAGAGGATAAACAGGAAGGAAATGAACAGGGAAAAAGAAAAAATTAGGAAAGACTGGTGTATTGTTTCCCCCTTTTCCTGTCTCCTCCTTTCTCTCTCTCCCCTCGTTTTGAGGCAAGTGAACAGCTGAGGGAGCCTCATTACCTGGAGTGCTGCCAAGGGACAGCTGTAGTCTGAGGACCAGCAACAACAGCACCCAGGCTCCTGTGTGGCTGTGGCTGGCAGGGTGGCAGTAGAAGAAGCAACATTTGAAGCTAGGAGTGAGCGTCCTAAAGACAGGAATTCAAATGCCACAGAAATGTCAGAAAAGGCATGATGTGTCCATTGGATCTGGTCATCACCTGGAGATCTTTATTCACTCAGAGATGAATTTCAGTTGAACAACAGAAGAAAGGAAGCAGGGGTTCTGAAAACAGAAATGCCAAGGAGACCACCAAGAAACTGAGACACAGAGTACCCTTTCCTGTGTTTATTTATTCAGCAGATATTTCGTGAGTGCCTCCGAAGTCCAGGCATACTGCTGAGAGTCAGGTTGCTCCACCAGGGCAGACATGATCTTCTTTAGCTGGCTGCTGTACTCTGTTCAGATGCCCACCTCCCCATCCCTCCAATCCAGTCTGTCCTTCTATTCCAAGAGAGAGACAAAAAAACCAAACTGTCAAATGAGCTTTTCCTGGGTCTGTTCAGCCACCAGGGACTTCAGCTGTTCTGCTGGGTCAGACTTGGGCTGTTCAATTGCTCTTCTCTCTCTTGGGCACCAAAGAGCAAGTTGTTCTCTGTGTCAGCCATTAAAGTCAGGGACACACTTCAGAATGCGACTGGCCAGTATGCACAGTGATCTTGTTATTCAGAGACTTTATAAAACTCATTTCAGCATATTTTATTTTTAGCTTATACTATCCCTTGTGGCAATGAATTTTTAAGCCTATTATTTGCAGTGTAAAATATTAATCCTATGTATGAAGATGCAGTTTAAGTTTCTAGACCTGTGGAAATCCTTGTCCAAGACTTTTGCTTATGGGAACCTTTCATTTTCCTTTTTATTAAAAAATAAAAAGTTTCCTTTATGGGAAGGGACTAAAGTCACACCCAAGCATCCAAGTAGCTTTTCTGGTGCTTGCAACTTTTTGTCAGATTTTTTTTTTTTTATGAATTCAACACATGCATTACAGGGGCCTGCAGCTTTATTTTATATGTCAAAGCTGAAAACACAATTATTTCATAAATATGACTTATTTTTTCTTAAAGTACAGGAAGGATTGCAAGCATTGCCATGCCCTGCTTTTGCCTACCCCTTCTTTTTTCTTACTTTACCTTTAAAATTTTTTGATGTCGTTTGGTTGTGCATGCAAAGAGCTCTGGTGTTCAGACTTTAGTGCTCAAAAAGCTGTTGGTTTTGTGGTTTATTCCTCCTCTCCCATTTTTGTTTGCTTAAAGACCTCACCTTTTAAAAAAAGGCGTATGTGTGTGTGACTGTGCGCTGCCCACAGAACGGAGAAAAGGGTGTCGGATCCCCTAGAGCCGCCCAGAATAGGTGCTGGGAACTGAGCTCGGTGCGTACCTTTGCCACTGAGCCTGCTCTCTAGCCCAGTACTGTGCTTTTGCACATATTTCTTCATATCTGTAAAATATGGGGACAGTTTCTGCCCTGTTACATAGTTAGCACACCGCCCTGACTGTGGTCTCCAGATTTTGTTCCTGGTTCTATAGTCTGCATTCTTTTTGGAATTATTAGAATAATTGGTAATTAAGAGAACAGGATGATGTGTTGGCAAAGTGCCAACCAACAGTATTGCATGGTACATTCTAAAAGCCTGGTTCTGCTCATGCCAGACAGTCCTGGTGGAGACAGCAAGAAACTCTACGGCTGTGATTACTGACTCACAGTTTCAAGTATTTATTTTTTAAAATAAGAAGCTAAGTTTGCAATTGATCTCCTCTACTTTTCAATGAATATAGTAGAACTAAAATACGTGATCTTTAAGACAGGATTTTATCAGAATACATTTAAAACCTTAATTTTTATTAGCTAATTGGCAAAAGTCCTAAATTTATCAATTATTCACATAATTTATATATAGAGATAATGAAATTATGTTCAGAACTCAGGTTTTTTTTTTTATCTGAGGTCACCAGTAAAGGACAGAATGAGACTAGCACTCCAGCCCAGCTCACCTTGTGAGACTCTTTTCATTTGAGTTTTAAATGTGAGGACGTAAAAGAAGCATCTGTGTTGAGTAAACATTCTCCTGAGCCACTGTATTCTCCAAGCTCTGTAGTAACTGTTATCTGCAGGAATGGTGCAGGTACTGGGCTGCTATATAAGAAAGGCATCGTTCTTTTTACTACAGGCCGAAGCGCAGTAGCAGAAGCATGGCCTGAGCTTTATGAAGTGGGAGCTTCAGCAGTCAGATGTGGTGACACCTTTTTCAGAATCTCTAGGGTTTTAGAGGAGAAAAAAATAGGTACATAACTAACCTTCCTTCTCTCCTAGTCCTATGCCCTCATTACATTGCCTCTGGCTTCTAGCACTGTTCTGTGTGATGTTGTCCTTGAAACCCTTCCTGTGTAGTCACTGAGAAGCTTTTTGCTCCACACCTTTCACTAGACCCACTCTTATCTATAAATGCCCATCAGTGTGGGGAAAAGCTTAATTTTCATCCCTTTTTTATTGTCAGATATTCATGGCCACAATCTCTTAAATCTGTATTAACTGTAATAAGTTGTGGTAAGTGCTTCTAGAGCAATATAATTAATACACCATCATAGCCTTAATATGCCAGCACATGGCGCCTACATCACGCTTACCCCTCCTGCTTTATGTGTGCGCACGCGTGTACACACATACACACACACACACACACATTCACTCACTCACGCACACACGCGTGCGCACAGTAAAGCACAGGCCAAACTGCCATTCTCCAGCAGGCCTGCTTCTGGAGTTGGGAGCTGTCAGCCTACTGGGAGGGGTGGGGGGGAGGAGGAAGAGGTGGGGCTCCACTCTGATTAATTACCTTAGGCATTCAGGGGTGGGGCTTCCTTCAGCCATCTGCCTGAGATATGGGAGGGAGCTGGAGAAAGAAGGAGGGGGAGAGACTGCCAGAGAGGAAGAGAAAAGAAAGGAAGAAACACTAGAAAGAGAAAGGCAGGAAAACCGTGTGAAGGGAAGCCAGTCACCCTCCCTTCGCCAGCTAGCTGGGGACGGAGTGGCAGAGAGCCACAGAAGTGCGCCCCACTACGACGGCTTTCAACTGGTTATCATCTGCTTCTTCTGGTTTATGGAGAAAAAGAAAATGGTAACTCAGGTAAGACCTGTGTGTCGTCCACACATTCTGTCTCGGGATCTGCGAAAAGGGCTGGGGTGGAGTGTAGCCAGCCAGGTTTTAATGAGGGTTGTCTTCTTAAAAAGGCAGATTTATTGTTATCAGCTGAAGTGTGAGTCCTTCGAGCATGTGTACTGTGTCAGTGCCCTTTCCCCCTCCCCCGGCTCCATAGCCGATCCCAGTTCCTGTAGTGTGCAGCTGTAGCTCAGGAAAGAGCCTGTGGGGATTTGTCTACCTCTTTGTCTTGATTCTGAGAAGAGGGAGGGAGAGAGACTGCAGAGGTAGGAAGAGATTCTTGTAGACTGCCAGAAAAGGGGAGAGGGAGTGACTTCCTTTTAAGAATTGCAGAAGAATTTGTGTTAGTGGGAAAGCTGATTCACGGGGGTTTCTCAGGCTTGCCGGTGGAATTGCAGTTTGCTGCCTTCTTTCTAAACGGATTATCAAAAATGAAGGCTAGGAAAGAATGTTTCATTTCCGTGGCTTTGTCGTTGCCAAAGGATGTTTTCCATAGGAACTCATGGAGCATCTTGTGAGGCAGAGGCAGGTACTGCTTTCCCTGACAGAATAAATGTGTACATGTAAGTGACAATTGCCTGCTTTAAAAGGCGTTTGAAGGAGATGGAGTAGGAAATGGAAGATCTTCATCTGCTCTCCTCTCCCCACCCCCTTCTCTCTGCCTCTCTGGTTGTGTTAAGCACTGTCTGCACTGCATTTTAGCAAGTCATTCCCGACAGATGGAAAGGTGAATGCTGTTCCGAAACCTGGTAGGGCTGTTTAGTTGCCACCCTACTGTATTCTCCTCTACCCCACCCCCACCTCCTTTTTTAATGTGTGGCTTGGGAGAGAGTGGTGAGGCTATGACTTACCAGAACATCCTTTCCATGACAGGACTTTCAAACCCTTTAGTCTCGGGCTTGGGATCAGGTCCCCCAGGCCTCCCTCGCTGGACAGTGTTCTCCTTTTAAGGAGGTTGCCCCTTTTTTGTATTCTCTCCCATCTTTTCCTCACCGCCGGAGGGCGAGAGGCAGCAGGCTATCGGATAGAGGCATCGCCTTCGGTGCTAGAGCCCAGTTTGGTTACATGTTATATAATGGCCTGCAGTGCTGTTGGGAAGGAGGGAAACCTGTAGAGACGGCTTCATCCATCCTGACCCAGAGAAGAGGGAAATGTCAAAGGATAAATTCTTTCAAGGAGGATTTTCTCCAAATTTGAGTTGGGAGGTTGTCAAGAAATTCCTTCTTTGAAAAGTGGAGGAACTTGAATTTTTTTTTTAAGAATACTTCTTATTCCTTTGTAGAGTTAATGGTTTCGAAATATCTTTTTTTCCCCCAAAATCTCCATGGAAGGAACCCAGGTCTTGCTCCTCTGCTGCCTGTGCCATTGCTCGCTCACCTTGAGTCCACGTTGGGCTCCTCTGAGGGCACGGATAGAGGGCTGCACTCGCGCTCACTGAAGGCTCTTACACTGCAGTCGCACACAAATTTTAAAATCAGTGAAGGAGTCATCTAAACACGAACTGTTAAAATCAGACTTGTGTGGCCTCATGGAGCATTGCCCCTTGGTTTTAGGATGCGTATGACAAGTTAGAGCGTGCGTGCCTGCGTGCTTGTACGCACTGTGCTCCTAGTCATCAGATACGGAAAAAACCCCACGGAAAGTGGGGTTTTAGGAATAAGGTCGAAGAAAGAAATGGAACCTGGAAAGAGACTTTTTTTAAAAAAGTGGTTGAAGTTCTAATCAATGAATTTAATCTTTGCGCTTTCTCAGATGTACTAAGTGCTAAAGGAAAGAGAGCTCATTTCTTCATGTTGAATTCATACAACTGAAAAGACAGAGCTGTGGGACTCAGAGTGACGACATTTGTTTCAGTGCCTGCACCATTTACCCGAAAGTAATGGAGATGGTTGTTTGTAATCTAGAAAACAAAATCAAAGAAGTAATGAGTGGGTTCAAATCTTTGGTCTGTTCCATAGTTTGTTTTTTGCTTTGTTTTTTAGGCTTGTCTGTTTTGAACCAGACGTCAAATCCAAACACTTGATAATGCCCTCTCGCCTAAGTGTATAAACTCTCTGGACTGGGCAGCGCTGGCTGTCAGAGTTAAAGTGGCTTGTTACCATGCTTCTTGTCCTGGCTATGATGTTTGGTCACTTCACACCTTGGTTCACTGTCTTTGCCTTAGATTCTCGTCCCTGTCCTCCATCTCCTTCACTGGGTGGAAGAAGTCATCTTCGCTGTTTGTTGTTAGATTGGTTTGTGCATAATCTATGCTTTGTAGTTACATACACCATAGTTTTATATGGCCTTTTTGTTGTATTAGCAAACTACTTTACTGTTAACAATAAAAAGAACATGGCTTTTTAATAAAAACAGTGTTTTGGTGGCAAATTTTTCATACAGTAGTGGCTAGACATGCTCATGTGACACTTTAAATAATGCCTTTATCTCTTGCTCATGGTCGTGTTATAGAAGTTTTTCACTGAAGTCTCTTTAGCTTGATTCACATTCTCAAAGATAGTGCTTGTCCTGTCTCTAGATCAGCGCAGAAGTCATTCTTGTAATACGTGTACACTAGGAGAACAAAACTGAAAATGACTTTACCTAATTAATTAAAAAGACGTTTAGCAAAGCACAAGCTCTGTTACACTATTTAGTTTTGAGGGAGTTGGTATATTAGGCAGAGGGGAAAGCAAGCTCACAGTACAGCCTGAAAGCGGATGTCTGACTCTACAGCTACTATGGGACATCCAGCTTCCAGGGCCCTCCCTTTCTTGGACAGTTCAGTGCTTTGCTGGCATTTTCTTCAAAATCTGTTTTCCATCAGAACCAGGAGGAGAGAAGGTGTTAGGCACAGGGGAGGTTGGGAAGGAGGTTGCTGTTCCTTTAAATAGCGCTGTGAGCCTGAGTGGCAGCAGGCAGCAGGCGCTCTGGAGTGTATTCTTTTGTAATGAATCACCAGCTCCATTGTCTGCTATCTCCCCCTTTGTAGCTGGAAGGCTGGAGTCTTTCACCTGAGCTGTGCCCTCCTAGTCTCTGGGTAGTTGGGGAGGTGGGGGGAGAGGAACGGGAAGGGGTGTTTTATGCTTTAATTAAAGGCAGACATGACAGCAGGTATGTTGCTTTGTCTGTTTCCCCTCCCGTTTCGGTTTGTGCTTTCTGAAGTGCACTAGTGTTGGGAATCTGGTCTGTGAATTTGCTAAGCACATCCCATTTCTGGGAGTCTGGGAGTCCTGTCCTTCATTGAGTCTCCATTTTGTAGCCTTCGTCAGAAGTGATTCCATTCCCTTGCCTGCCAGTTGTGCTCCTTTCCACACAGCCTCATCTCCCCCCTCACCCCCAGAGTGGAGCCCACAC
This sequence comes from Acomys minous, assembly GCF_964271855.1. Lineage (NCBI taxonomy): Eukaryota > Metazoa > Chordata > Mammalia > Rodentia > Muridae > Acomys > Acomys minous. The sequence goes on from NC_140493.1 coordinate 25,052,712, forward strand.
TGTTTGTTTTGGCACACTTTCTACTTTCTATGGGCTGCACAGGATTCTGGGGATAGGCGGGAATGTGGGTTGGAGGCTAAATTTATGTTCCTTTACAATGAACCAAAAAGAAAAAGGAAAAGCCTTTCTTTTTCCAGTGATTTTGTTCCTTTCTGAATTCCTCTACGCTGGTCCATATCTTCAATTTTAACCATTTCCTTACTAAGACTGACTATTAAAAAGTATCACTATGCTAAAAATTATTTATCTTTCCTGGAAGCTACCCAGAATTCCATAAATGGGGATGTTACAAATCCAAGCTTTTGTAGTGCTGTGTGTTCACCTCCATCCCATACTTCCTTTTTTCTTTTGTCCCTTTCACTTTTATTTTTCCTTTTACTGCTCAGTCTGGCAATTGAGGATGGGAACCTTGGTGTCTGACAGCTTCCTGTTGAAGCTTGCATTGCTAGAAGCCAGCTTTATGCTGAAAGGTAATGACAGCCCTCATCCCTCATGGTTGTGTTCTTCCCCGAAAAAAATTGCAAAGTCACTTCTCCACAGATGGCTATCTGGAACAGTCTCACTCTTTCTGATTTGTGGCCCAGCTTTTAACCTCTCCTGATGTAATGCCTTTCTTTAGGTTGTCTCATGGAATAGAACTATTTGTGATGCTAATGTTGTCACTCAAGATCAGTGACAGCCCAGTCTCAGGGACCTACTGCTGCACACGGTTGATTGTAGAGCCACAAGTCCTCTCACGGCGCCCCCGACATTCTAAGCCCACTGTCCATTCTTTCCTTGCACCTTCCCACCACAGAGAGTTGTACCATGGACTCTGCCAGTCCCAGTCACCAGCACGGTGGCTTCCTTCAAGAAAGCTCAGATGCTCCGCTTCCTCTAGGCAGTCAGATGCTGTAGCCTTCTACTGTGGTGCATCCTTCCGTTTCCAGACTTGTAAATGTTGCTGTTACTTTAGAATGATTACATTCAGGAAATCTTAAAGTCACCTAATTCCTTAAGGACCCTGCCAATCAAACTAAGTGATAGTTTGATTCTTGTCAGTTTTGAGCTTAAACCTCTCAGTCTCCCAAGTAAAGTCATGTGTCCATTCCAGTCCGCCAAGGCCCTTCACAGTCAGGAACCTGTTTGTCCAGCTTCATCTCTGTCACCCAGATTCCACTCTGATGGCACTGGCCCCCCTGCATGCCTTCCTGCCAGGCCTTTCCTCTCCCTTCCCTGCTGTGCTCTTCCCACTAAGCCACCAGCCCCCTCTGCTCACTCCACCAGGTCTTGAAGGGAGTGTGCCTTTGACTGTCCATCAAAGCCAGCACTCTGCCTGCTCCTGCCCTCCACCTTTTCTTTTCATCCTCTTGCCACTGGTCTCAGTGCTGATCACTGTCTATCTCCCCTCACCCCCTAAGCTCCTCATAAGTGGTCTTCCTTCCTGTTGTCTGGACCAGTCATCATAGCGGCTAACCCTTTACGCACGGATGTGATAGTTCTACCAAACACCGTTCTCATCACCTCACCTAAATTAACTCATGGAGTCTGGCAACACAGGAGTGTGAGTAACCCAGAGAGTCTATGTCCAGCTTTCTTGTTCTTAAGTACCACCAGTAAAGACTTTCATTAAAATAACTACATCTTACATGCTTCCATACCTAGTTTGTACTGATATGTACATAGCACATTTACAACTGTGAATTATGATTGCTTGCCAATCACTTTTTGAGAAGTTAGTTGTCACATGCACGCGTGCGCACATACACACAACATACCCTGTTGAGGTAGTTAGTCATGTGTCGCCTTCTCCTTCTTCAACCTCATTTTCACATGAAACTTGGAGACACTAGAGGTCACGCAACCTAGTAAGTCTTGAGTACAGAAAGATTTCCAACCTGAGAGCTATTAAATCCAGATTTCTGTGCAGTTTGATAATATTGCTGGCCTCAGAAGCTGCATCTCCACTTCCATGCTGGTTGCTGAAAAGTAGATACACTTTCCTTAGGGGGAACTGAGCCTGTTTCTGTTGTTGTCTTCCCCTAACTCCTCCCCTCCCTCCCCTCCTCCTCTTCCTCCTCCTCCTCCTTCCTCTTTTCTCTAGAAGCACCTGAGTAATGTTTAAAAAAAAAAAAACTGAAGATGCAATTGACTCTTCCTTCAATGTCTGGGCTCATTTTACCTAATTCCTCAAATTAGTCTTTATTGAAAGAAAATACAGTTTCCAGAATCTTTATTGTCCTAGACTAATTACATTAATTTATATAAATACAAACTATAATATTACTAAATATCATGTCTTTATCAAAAATTTGCCTTATAATATCTTTTTTCCTATTAAAGTATTTTGTTGTTGTTGTTGTTCCGTTTTATAGCATACCACTACCTTCCTGGCAAGAATCTGCTTGTTACTTAGCCCTGAGCTGGGTGTTGTCATGTATACTTGTAATCCTGGAACTTGGGGGTCTGAGAGAGAAGGGTTGGAAAGTCAAAGCCAGAGAATAGACTCTGTCCAAATAACTCATTAAAAGTCTGTCATACTTGCAGGCATATGAAAAGAGAAATTAATTTCATTGAAAATTACAGGGAAAGATTTTGGCACCAAATTTTGGTTGCTATTTCCTTTTTGGTTAAAGGAATCTTTATACAGAAGTCATGGTTAATAGAAATCAGTAATTATCTGTGAAATCACGATGACTCCCAGTAGCTAGTTTTTGTTGTTTTGGTTTTTGTTTTAACCTAGTGTTGATTGTGAAATTCCTTGCAAGATTCTGTGTGCGTGGCGTTTGTGTGTAAACTTGTGCATGTGTGGAAGTCAAAGAATGACTTGGTGGAATTGAGTCTATCTGTTCACCATGGGAGTTCCTGGGATTAAACTCACGTCAACAGGCATGGTGGCTAAACCATGCTAAACCTGCTAGACTGTTTTGCACACTTCCTTGCAAGACATTTTAAAGAGACAATCTGAGACTTAAGCAAAGGAGATTCCATTTTGAAAAATTCTTAACTTGATCGACAAACTTTTTCTGGAATGTTTTGGGGTTTTGTTTTTTTTTTTGTTTTGTTTTGTTTTTTGGTTTTTTTGTTTTGTTTTGTTTTTTTGTTGTTGTTGTTTTGGGGTTTTTTTGTTTTTGTTTTGTTTTATTTTGTTTTGTTTTATTTTGTTTTGTTTGATTTGGTTTTTTTTGTTTTTGTTTTTTGTTTTTTGTTTTTGTTTTTTGTTTTTTGTTTTTTTTTTTTTTGGCTTTACAGGCCTCTGTCTGTGTTTCCTCTTTTCAACTTGTTGCTATAACACCGAGGAAGCCATAGATAATGCTTGAATGAATGTGTTCGATAATACTTGATGAACAATAAAATTAGAACTTCATGTCATTTTTGTGTTCCAAAGTCAGTTGGACTATTTTCAGCTAGCTATTTATTATTTATTTAAGATTTCTTTATTATTTATATGGTAGTTAGCCTGCATGTACACCTGCAGGCCAGAAGAGGGCATCAGATCTCATTATGGATGGTTGTGAGCCACCATGCTGTTGCTGGGAATTGAGCTCAGGACCTTTGAAGAAGAGCCAGTGCTCTTAACCTCTGGGCCATCTTTCAAGCCCCCTACTTTCAGCTATTTATAAAGGTAAAAGTTTGCTTGATGTCTTAGTTACTTTTATAATGTGCTAAAACACCATAACCAAGGCAGCTTATAAAAGAAAGCATTTATTTGGGGCGTATAGTTTTAAAGGATCAGAATCTATGACCATCATGGCAAAGAGCTTGGCTGCATTCAGGCAGATAGGCATGGTGCTGGTACAGTGCCTGAGGACTCACATCTTGAGAGACTAGCGTGAGGCAGAGAGAACTAACTAGAATGTTCTAAGCTTTTGAAAACTCCTAATCCACCCTCAGTGACACACCTCTTCCAGCAAGGCCAGACCTCCAAACGCTTCTCAAATGGCTCCATCAACTGGGGACCAAGTGATCAAATCTATGAGCCACAGGGGCCATGCTCATTCAAAGCACTTGGTTTGCTGTAAAGCCAGGAGGGGTGGGCAGGCTTCAGGCCACAGACAGCTTGCCGACCCCCAGGGTACAGGTCCTTGATATGGTTTTAGCATGGGTTAGGTTTTCCTGTGTAGGTTGATTATAGTGGCATAGTTCTGAGCAGTTTGACAGGCCACTTTGAATCTCTCTTTAAAAGAAGCCCTTTAAGGTCTCACCAACATGACTGGCCAAATGTGAGCTGAACAAGGATGACACAGTGCACATTGGCAAAGTGGGCAGGGAGAAACTCTGGAGGCCGTACTCCTACGCAGAGAGCTAAAGCCAATTGACGGAAACTGGCAGTGGGAAGGAGGCCTTCCCCAGGGAAGAGCACACCAGTTGGTTGTCCAGTGCCAAATGGCCAGTCCTAAACACATATATACAAGCAACATTATATAATAGGGTATATTTAGGAATGTGTAAGTACACACATATATGCATGTAATAACAATTAGTGAAAAAAGAAGCCATAAATGTGAAGGGGCATATGGGAGGGTTTAAAAGGAACAAAGGGAAGGGAGAAATGTAATTACATTGTGATATCTCTCTCTCTCTCTCTCTCTCTCTCTCTCTCTCTCTCTCTCTTAATTAAATCACAATCTTTTTAAAATTATGATTTAATATTTTTCATGTTTTTTTAGACAGGCTTTCCCTGTGTAACCTTGGCTGTCCTGGACTTATTTGTAGACCAGGCTGGCCTCAATGCTATCTGCCTACCTATGTTTCCCTGGGTGCTGGTTTTAAAGGTGTGCACCACCATACCCTGCTTAAGTCGTATTCTTTAAGAGAAAAGAAACTGTTGACCAGGCTGGAGAGATGGCTCAGTGGTTAAGAGCACTGACTGTTCTTCCAGAAGTCCTGAGTTTAATTCCCAGCAACCACATGGTGGCTCACGGCCATCGATAATGTGATCTAATGTCTTCTTCTGGTTTGCAGGTGTACATGCAGATAGAGCACTCATACACATAAAATGAATAAATAAATAATCTTTTTTTAAAAACTTGACCTTTGCCCTCACATGAATATTTTTCTTCCACCCTAGAGTCAGTATTTCCTTACTATTTTTCATGTATCATTATTTTAAACCAGAATACTTCTTTCCCTTCAGCTTTGTTTTTGTTGTTCAGGAGTCACTCACTAAAAAGCTCTCTAGTTTAGAAAGTTTGCCTAACAGAGGTATGCCTCTCTCTGCCTCCTTGGCCTCTGTGTAGCTCTCCTGTAAGCCACTCCTCTGACACCTATAGCTAGAGCACATTGTCTGACTCTTTCTCATGCCGGACTCTAGGGATTGGGGCTAAGTCACCAGTGTCCATCACCAGGTCTGATTCAGTGATGTGTTCTTGACGCTTTGCTTAGCTAGAAGACAGATAGATAGGGTGTTCTCGTAGAAAGCTGAGTATATCCAAGGGTAGCCTGGGATTCAGTGGCGTAGGCCATTCAACCTCCCAGAAGTTAGCAGGGAAGGAAGGAAGGAAGAAGATGGCAAACAAGGAAGGAAGGGAAAGGCATGAAAGAAGCCTGAGCCATGGCCGCCCAGGGTAAGGGTGTAAACGGCTGCCCGGCCATCTCCCTTCCCTTTCCCACATTCAGGTTGCCTTAGAGTTAGAGCCTTTGTCTAGTGTTTATGAAAAGCTGCCAACCTAGATATGTTTCAGATCATTTCATGTTATTTTCAGGGCTTACTGTTCTTGGGGGTGTGCATGTGCTTTACCCCCTTATGTTTACTTTTACAATTCTTACTGTGATGTCATTATGCACACTGATCTTTCTGCTGTGTAGAGCCTAGTTGTCATTATGTGTTTACTTTTACAATTCTTACTGTGATGCATTATGCACACTGATCTTTCTGTTATGCAGAGCCTAATTGTCATTAGTCTAATCCAATTTCCAAATCTAGAATTTTACATGGATCTTGTTTGTGCCTCTCATCTCACCTCAAGGTGCTTGTGTTTTCTCTTCATATCGCAAACACAGAGAGTGCAGATGCCTTAGCTCCCTTCACTGTTCACTCTGGGTGTGTGTTGGTCTAGATCTGTTCTCAGTGTGACAGGCTTGTGTTTTCCTGTTTCTTTGCAAGCCTGTGAACTAGTTGGATTCTAGACACAATGAATTTACCTTATGGGTGTGGTTGTTCTTAATTTTATAAATACTCAAGCTTTATTTTTGAGTTTCACACAGCTAGGTTTCTTAGAAGTAACACAATCCTCTTGGTCTTGTTTTAAAGCATTGTTAGACATAACCAGAGCTATATTTAGTCTCTGGCAAATTGTCCCTGCTACAGAGCAAAATGGGAATTTCTAACCAATGCTAAGAGCAGGTCCTTCCCTGACATCTCAGGTGCCTAGCCCTGTTCTCTGGGTTTCTTTGAGGTGGCTCATTCTCCAGTCTCTAATTCCGCTCATGCACACAACAGCCAGTAAGGTGGGGCATGTGGTCTTTTGAGTCTCTGGACAGCTTTAGCTTCCCCAGGGCACCCACAGTGACCCCTAGTAGGCCTGCCTCTCAAACCTGTGCTCACTTCCTGGAGACCACCAGCTCTGGCTCAGCACCCCCCTCATCCTCCAGGCAGCAGCTGTACAGCCCACCTTCCTGCCCTCCTATCTGAGGGATCACTGCCTTTTTTGCCTACTGTGTTGTCTTCTAAGTGTTCTTGCTTTTTGTGTTTGGGGTTGAGGTAACAAGAATGGAAGCAAAAGAGAGATTTTTTTAAAATAAAAAGTGTCTCATTTAGTGTATTCTTAGCTGGTGCATGAAAATCAGCTGAACAACAATTTCAGGCAGCATTAAGAGAAAATACCTAAGATGCACGCACAGCTGTAGTCCAAGGGACCAGTGACTAATTTCTTTAACTGTGTTTTATGTCTTTAGTAAAGAAAAACAAGGCTCCCCTTCCCTTATGTGTGTCTGTTAATGTCAGTGTTTACGGGGGAAAGAACACAGAGAATTTTAAGATTCTAACTCAGTGACTGATTTGTATTTTGGATGACTAAAGTCTCTACTGCCTGATATTTTTTTATTTTGTTTTTAAAGCCATAAGCAAAGAGTGTTGTAGACTGATCTCCATGCTTACATGTACATTGATGAGCAGTGACCCCCTTTTCTACTTTACAGATGAAAAACATGAAGCACTGAGGGACTGAATGACTCGTACAAGACAGAGAGTCTGGATTTTAACCTAGATTTCTCTTTCCAATGTCTTGCTACCCTCTTTCTTCCACCATGGTCCCACATTACATCAAGTACAGCATAAAGAATATAGACCATGGCTGGGCTGGCGCTCAGTCAGTAGAGTGCTTGCCTACGATGCACAACGTCCTGAGTTTGACCCCCAGCACACATAAAAACAGTATTGTGTGCATACCTGTAATCTCAGCACTTGGGAAATGGAGGCAGGAGAGGCGGGAACTCAGTGTCGTCCCTGGTATATCTGGAGAGGTGAAGGCTAGCCTCGGCTGTGTGAGACAATAATCTGGGCTTTGGTATATAACTTTTACTTAGCAGTTTTCTACCCTTAGTAAATTTCTTTAAGTCATCTTACCCAATACTTTGCGAAGCGTGTTACTTTTCTCAAAGCCTTAAGTTCTAGCATAAGTTTATGGGGATGTCCTTGGTGTAACTATTTCTTGACCTTTTGTATCAGCACAGTGGTTGAGAGTCTAAGGGTGTAGTAAGTCATGTGGGGAGCACTGTACAAGGTATGAGAGAGACCAAGAATGCTCAGCACCTAGCTGCCTCCAAAGAGTTGGTTCCACCCGTGTGAGGTGTTTACAGAAACCCTATGCATGCCATCAGACCTTCCCTGGGTTATAGTCCCTGAAGCAGTGTAACTGCTTTGAACGGTTGCTAGCCTTGAGTCTCTGGAGAGTAATGAGAAGGAAAAGCCTGTGTATCTTTAGTACTGACTCATCTTTTTCTACATATTGGGAAGAGATGTGCCTGTAGATAGGGAGGACCAACTTTATTGGCTCTCTGCAATAGCTTGTAGCTATTTGAGCTGGAGAACAAATAAACTGTTTAATAACATTTTGCCGACTCTCTTACAGAAGAAAACACTTACTTTTACATGGTAATATACCAAACGCATTTCTTCTTTTTCTAGAAACTTGATTCTTTCCCTGAGTAAGGCCCCTTATCACAGAACTGCAGGCTGCTGAATCCCAAGTTAGATATCATAGTACACTCCAGAGAGGCATGGGCTGCTCAGGCGCCTGGTAAAGGCAGGACTGAGGCCAGAACTCATGTTCCCTTCTGTGTGTCCTGCTGCCTAACAAGTGGCTGACCTGTAGTGACCCAAGTGGCAGGTGCCTTTTGTGCCTCCCTTCCGAAGGGGAGTCAAACTTGTATATTAGCCTGTAATTTGTCCCCCCTCCCTTAGTTTCACTTATTTTATTTTACGTGTATGCACATGTGTCTGAGTATTGTATGTGCAGTGCCTGATGGTCCCCTAGAACTAGAGTTACAGATGGTAACAAGCCACCCTGAATGCTGGGAACTGAACCCAAGTCCTCTAGAAAGGGGTGCCAGTGCTCTAAACCACTGAGCCGTCACTCCTCCAGCCCTGGCTGTCATTCTTTGCTAAAAATCATTTAAATACATTTTCCTCTGTGATGCTGGCATGATTCTAGGCCAGTATTCCACCCAATGAACTTTTTTTTTTTTTTTGGTAATAACTGTGTGATTTTGATACAGATGATGGAATTCAGATAAGGAGAGGAAATAGATAGTGACCACACTACCATCACCTTTTAAAATTGAGTCTTGACTTGATTATTCACAGGAAATGTAGAGAAAAATCTGGGTGTGTCTTGATCAGGGGAAATGGCCTGCTTCTCTGATTTGTCCTGTGAACAAAGATTAAATCTTGCAATCGCTGGTTTATATTTCATGGCTGTTCCTGACTGAAGGCCATGACATGCCTTATTGATCCATTTGTTAGATCAATGAGGCAACAGAAATAATTTTCCTCTTTGGGTTGCATTCTTGTCTAGGCCACTGTTGCATTCATTAAGGAGGAGGCTTTCTAATTAGCAAATACTTGATTTTTCTTTTGTTTTCTGAGAGTGGTTAGATACTTGGAAATCTTTTGTCTGTCAAGGCTTAGAATAACTGCTAGCATGCTGTCTTGGGACATTTGGACTGTGGGGCGCAGAATGCTCTTGACTCTGATGTTCCTCTGAGTTGCTCTGCTTTCCACAGCCTCATTGTACCAAATTTCATCTTTAAAATATTTATTAATTTTTGGGTGTGTGTGTGTGTATGTGTACGACATGTGAGCGTGCATGTTTATGTTTGTGTGGCGGTCAGAAGGCAGCTTCTGCACTCGTCTTCTGCCTTGTTTGAGGCAGGGTCTCTCTTCATGTTTGCTGCTGAGCTGTGTATCTACCCCAGGCCAACTGGCTCACAAGCTTCCAGAGGATTCCCCTGTCTCTGGCTCCCATGTCACTTGTAGAGATGCTGGGATTACAGACACACGTCCTGGGTCTGGGCTTTACATGGATTCCTGTAAACTGATCTGGACTCTCCTTGCACAGCAAGTGCTTTTCCCCATTAACCATCGTCCTGGCCCAGATGCATAAGTTTCTTCAAAGTCTGAAAAGATGTAAATCAACAGAAGAAAGTGGAGAGTACCACAGCTGATAACAAGGGCTAAACAAAGTCTGGGCAAAATGTTAGGTAAAAAGAAGGAGCTCGAGCCTGGCAGCAGACTCACGAGGCTGCGTTGGTGAAGACAGTGTACCCAGCACAAAATGACTCTGGAAATCAGCCCAGGGCTCAGCTTATATGGGGTGCTACGTGCTTGGCACTGTGCAGACCCCTCTAAGCATTTCCCTACTATGCCACCCACCCTTTTCTTTGGTATAGAAGGTGAACAAACAATTGCTTCTCTTCAAAGAACCTGATCAACATATTTGGGGATTTTAATTATACTATTGTTTTATTGTTGTTGTTTGTGGATGGTTTTGTTTTGAGACTGGCCTTACTATATAGCCTTGACCGTCCTGGATCTCCCTATGTTGACCAACCTGGCTGAAACCCATAGAGATCTGCCTGCCTCTGCTTCCTGAGTGCTGGGATTAAAGGCGCGTTCCGCCACACCCAGGTTTATTCTTATGTGTGGGGGTGTTTTACCTGCATGTGTGTCTGTATACCACTTGCTCAGTGCCCACAGGGATCAGAAAAGGGGACTGGACCCCTGGAGCTGGAGTTAGAGATGGTTGTGAACAGCCATGTAGAATGTTGTAAATCAAACTTGGATCCTTTGGAAGAGCAGCAAGGACTCTGGCCTTCTAAACCATCTCTCCAACCCTTCATTCTTTTAAAAAAAATATTATTATTAATTATGCATAAGTGTACTTGTCACGGGCGGGGAGGGGGCGGGGATTGGAGCTGGGTATATAGAGGTATCCATGGAGGCTCTAGAGCATCAGATCCCCTTAGAATGGAGTTACAGCCCAACACAGAAACTCGGGTCCTCTACAAGAACAGTATGCACTCTTTAACGGTTGAGCCATCTCTTCAGCTGTGGAAGCTGAATTCATTACTATGATACTTGGTAGATGGAGAGATGACATTCCACACTAACAGGAAGCCTGTGATGCCCTCCTGTCCCTGTCACATTCTGATTTCCCAGTTGGAATTTTCATTCCAGAGAGAGATCTCATCAGAAAACAGATGAGTAAAGGAAACCACATTGGGTTACGGGCCCTTCCACCTGGGTCACTGGAGTATGAAGATATTTGGCAGTCCCAGAAGAACTTTAAACATACAAGAGCCAGAGGAAACAAAAAGAAACCCTGACCTGAGGGGAACAGAAGAGAACTTGAGGGAACCTAGTAGGTTTAGAGATCATGCATAGCACTAGTACATTGGTGTCAGAAAAGAGTTAAGAAGACCAGCAGCACACTTCAGAAAAGGATGAGCAGAGGAAGGGTAGGAAACTTGGGCTTCACACCTCCAGAGGTGTAAAATAGAAGGCACACTGGCTTCCTTCACTTGGGTCTGAGACAAAACCTGCTAACATTGTTACCAGGAGAGATCTCAGGGCAAGGCAGTAATGCCTCCCAAAGCAGTGTGTTGGGTGTTGCTTATTGATGGCTAACAGTCTCCAGAGAGACTAAGGGTGTCCCTCTCTGCTCCCTCCCCCATCAGAGGCTGGCACAGCACTGTTCTGTACCCGCTTTGCACAGAAAACCTCACTTGTCCCTTCTCCAGGAGCCTCAGGTCCTGGTACATATGCACTGTGGTGTGTTGGTTTCCCTAAGTGTAGGAACATCCTGGCCCCCTGCCTAGGACCTCTGCCTCTTAAGAGATGCTAAAAGAGGACCATTCCCCCAGAAGACTGAGGGAAGGATAGGTCTGCTGCTTCTTGCAAGCTTCTGAACTGTTTCGTTTGCTGTCACCTGCATGGGCACATTTAATCAAAATTAAGGATTGAGGGGTTTTGCTTTTTATTTATGTGTGTGTGCCTGTGTCTGTGCTGTGCAGGAGCCAGAAGAGGGGATCAGACCCTAGATCTGGTATTACAGACAATTGTGAGCTACTTGGTGTCATGGTAGCAACCAAACTTGTGTCCTCTGACAAACAAGAAATGCTTTTGAACCATTGAGCCATCTATCCAGCCCCCAAAATAAAACTTAAAAGGGAAAATGAATTGCCATCTACACCATAGAAACGACTATCATGGATTTTTCTGAGTTGGAAGCCTTGAGTCTAAGCTCCTTATCCCTTCCTGCAGTCTCCTGTCCCTGTGGTTTTTCTTCTGCTCTATCGTCAGTATTTGGATGTTTTTTGAAATAGCAAAAGTTTATATATACAAGATTATAACTCCTTTTTGGTTTTGTTTGGTTTGGTTTTTTGAGATAGGGTTTCTTTGTTTAACGGCCCTCACTGCCCTGGAACTAACTCTTTGTAGACTAGGCTGGCCTCAAACTCACAGAGATCCACCTGCCTCTGCCTCCTGAGTGCTGGGATTAAAGCCGGGTGCCACCAAGCCTGGCAGTAACTCCTTTTTTATGTTTAAAAAAATACCCATTGGAAGGTTGAGAGGTTTTCAGTAGTCACTGGATCTAGGAAGAAGAATTGAAACTGGGTATTTACCTGGTTCGGGTGTCCCCACTCTGTGAAAAACCACAGATCAGTGGATCAGCAAACAAGTAAAATTACAGTGGGATACAGGGCCAGGGAAGTTAAGTATCAGGGTGGGATAAGAAGAGGGGTCTGTTTTGAATGAGTAAGAGCCCAGAGAGGAAGAAATGCTTGAACCACAAAGTAAGCACTGTGTGGATTAGCCCCATCAGGGCATGTCGACAGAATAATTGGTGTACAGAAAGAAGTGGGGAGGTGGGGGCAACACAGGATGAGATGTCTTTTCAGGATCTCAAACACTGCCTCTGAGGGAGTGTTTGGGATGGGTCTAGTGCTCCTGCCTGTCCACACTACCTCTGTGCCTGAGCTCTTGCTTAGACCACACAAGCCAGAATGCTGGCCGACTGGCTGCAGCTCCAGCGGCTCCCTCCCAGCTGTGGGTCTGTTCCCACCACCACCTTCGTCACTTCATCACCTGCCACTTTGTCTTGCCTATCTATTCCAGTCCAGTCACATGCCTCTGGGTCTCTTGCTCTGGACCTCTGTACTGTGTTTCTTTTGTCTGTGGTGTTCTTCTATCCAAACAGACATCTTGCTGCCTTGATCTCCAAAGAGACTTGACCTGATGTCACTTTTCCTGGCCTCCTGTAGACGGTAGAAGTCCCCTGTCACCCGCCTTCCAGCAGTCTGTTTGGTCATTGCTTTGCTTGTTTTTGGTTATTTTTCTGTCCCTACTAAAAGTAAACTCCACAAGGGCAAGGGCTGTGTAGCCAGTGGTCTCCCACAACAGAAATTGTGTCTATGTCATGACACAAACTTGGCCAGAATGAGCTGACTAAGCAGAGCAGACCAGAGCACAGCTAGCTCTATTTTCAAAGAATCATTTTGGTAGCTTCTTAGCAATGAGTCAAGTTAATGTTTAAATTTTTAAGTGCCCCCTCCCTCTCTCCCTCCCTCCCTCCCCCACCTCGGGCTCGGGTGTGTGTGTGTGTGTGTGTGTGTGTGTGTGTGTGTGTGTGTGTGTGTGTGTGTGTTGCCCATGGAATCTGGAAGAGGCCCCTGGTCCCTAGGAGCTGAAGTTACAAGCAGGTACATGCTTCCTAGTGTGAGTGCTGGGAACTGGACACAGGTCCCCTGCAAAATCAGTATGCACTCTTAACCACTCATCTCTTTAGTCCTCTGTTTTTGATACCGAGTCCCACGTAGCCGAGGCTGGCCTCCAACTCTGCGTGCATTCCCACGTAGCCGAGGCTGGCCTCCAACTCTGCGTGCATTCCCACGTAGCCGAGGCTGGCCTCCAACTCTGCGTGCATTCCCACGTAGCCGAGGCTGGCCTCCAACTCTGCGTGCATTCCCACGTAGCCGAGGCTGGCCTCCAACTCTGCGTGCATTCCCACGTAGCCGAGGCTGGCCTCCAACTCTGCGTGCATTCCCACGTAGCCGAGGCTGGCCTCCAACTCTGCGTGCATTCCCACGTAGCCGAGGCTGGCCTCCAACTCTGCGTGCATTCCCACGTAGCCGAGGCTGGCCTCCAACTCTGCGTGCATTCCCACGTAGCCGAGGCTGGCCTCCAACTCTGCGTGCATTCCCACGTAGCCGAGGCTGGCCTCCAACTCTGCGTGCATTCCCACGTAGCCGAGGCTGGCCTCCAACTCTGCGTGCATTCCCAGCCCTCACGCTATTCTCTTCCTTCCCTGTGGTATATAGCGCAGCCCCAGGACCCCAGCTTCTAGTGGACACGCCTGTGCTGGAAACCTGGCACCTCAGCTTCTTCCTCGGCTGCTAAAGAAATGCTACTGTATGCCCATCAGCCCCTCGCTAAGGGAAAACCTTAGAACAAAGAAATCTGTAGTTCATTTCTGACTTGACTTGCAAAATAGAGAATGTCCAAACCAAACTAGAATTGTGATTGTAGACACATGCAGGTTTTGTTCTGGGAAAGGAATAGGGACCAAGTAGACTACAGTAGAGCACCGCCCATAAAACATAGTTCTTACATTTTTGGTTGTGAGCTTAGCCTTTAATAGCTGAGCCATCTCTCTAGCCCAAAACATAGTTCTTTTATAATTCTGAAAGCATTTCTGCCCCGGTGTTTTATTCTGAACCAGAGTTGTTACTATTCCTAATAATTTTCCAGTTTTGACTTAGTTATCCATGAAGAAAAAAACTAAATTAATTTAAATTATAGTGGAAAAGTGAGCAACATCTATAGATTGCATAAACCATCAATCATGTTGACAAGACTTGACTTGTAGTCCACAGGAAGGGGATGGGGGAGGGGCTTTTAGTTGCAAGCAGCAGGTGTTGGTGGAAGCAGAGTTGGTAGTCTCGTTGCTCATGGAAGGCATGATCCATGGATGTCTGGGCCTCTGAGTGCTGCTTTCAGGGGAAGTGGAAGGGGGCTTCTGAACTTTGGAGACATTGCCACCAGTACAGTTTGTCTCTTTTAACCTAGTAAACTGATGGTTCTGAAATATTTATTTTCCTGTTTAAATATTCATTCATTTATGTGTGAGATAGAAAAGCACAGCCTCAGGGGGAGAAATTTGTATTGTCATTTCCCTCTGAGTAAGTCAAAGTGTGTGTGGGGGGGAGATGATTTAGAGGTAAGCTTGCAGTGTGCCCCAGCTTAGCCTGTTTGTTTTTTATCATATTGACTGTTCAGTAGTGCCTGATTGTACTGGTGGCTTCAGCACGTCGCATGAAAGCAAACACACTCAGCCTTAGTTAGGTCCAGTCCTTTAGTTCTCCAAGAGCTATTAGGCCTGAAGTTTAGTCCATTTGCACTGTGGGGAAGAGGTAGTGTTAGTTCTCTCTGTGGGCACCAGTAAGAAGCTGGTCCTCTACTTGCAGGCAGTATGCTTTTGCAGCTGCTATTGCCTCTCTCACAGCTGTCCCTTCTAGAAGCACAAGCCTGGCAGGTATTTTCTGGGGAGATACTGCTGCTGTCTCTCTTTCACTCCTCAGAAGCAGTGCTTCTGAATAACAGAAAAGTTAGCCTCTGCATCCCGCCACTGCATCCCGCCACATGCTGCTTTAAAGGATAGCAACCCGTAGATTTTTAAGCATACTTCCTGAGTAGGGGGTGAAGGCCAATAAAAAATGAACACACCTGCTGTCAGCACAGAGGTGAAACACGGGTTCATGGAAGTTGAAGCTTGGTATGTGGCATTGGTTCCTAGCTAACTCTTGAGACTGTAGCAGGAAAAGATTCTTGATGATTGAAATTAAATAACAATTCTGTTAATTTTTTAGTGCTAATAGATTTTTCAGTTAGTAGGTCTTTTATTATATAATCAGTTCATCTGATTTTTGTGAGCCTTTTAAGGAACTAAGCCATTTATAAACTATGAAGAGTATATTAGATAGCTTAACTGATTCTAGATGTTTTTTAAACACAGAATATTTTAGATACTGAAGAGGTTTGAGAGTAGCAGAATAGCTTTAAGTATATAGCTAAGACCAGAGTTAATTTTGCTACAGGTCTAGCATATTACCATTGTTTTGTCTTCCATGTGTGATTGGCTGGTCTATTCTTCTGCATTTACTTCATCATTCTTCTATAAACGTCTCTTAAATTATCTTAGTTTATGTGTGTAGGTGTTTGTGTGTATATGTGTCTGTGCACCACATGTGTGCCTAATGGCATTGTATCCTCTGGAACAAGTGTGATTTGCCTTGTGGGGGCTGGGAATTGAACTTGGATCTTCTAGAAGAGCAGCCAATGCTTTTAACTGCTGAGCTGTTTCCTCGGCTTTAGAAAGCACTTTTAAAACTGATTCTAGATTTTAAAAAAAAATTCTTCTTTATGTATATGTGTGTATGATTTGCATTTGTAAGTATCTATGTTCATATGTGGGGGATGCACATACCTATGTGGATGCATGTGTATGTAGAGGTCCAAAAGTGATGTCGAGAGTCTTCCTCACTTGCTTTTCTACTATATCCTTTGAGGTGGGGTCATACTCAAACCCAGAGCTTGCTGACAAGGCCAGCCCAGCTAGTCAGCATGCTCTAGGGATCAGCATCTGCTTTTAAGCCTGGAGTTATAGGCCAGCCACCAGAACAGCCAACACCACTGGGTTCTGAGTTTCCAAACTTGGACCCTCACATTTACAAGACAGGTGGAGTGATTGACGGCTGAGCCACCTCCCCAGCCCTGCTTCCAGATTTTAAATCTATCACTCTTTCCTTATCTCTCTGTGGTAACAATTAAGTTAGGTGCATTGTTTCTTTTGTCATAGTCAGGGGCAACACTCACTTTGCCAACAGATCTAACTAATAGGCCTCTCTGTTCAGGCTCCCAGCTGAGAGCTTTTCATATATCTTTTTCGGTGTACACATGTATGTCTGTGTCTGTGGGTGTGTACATATAAATCTCCTTCTGTATATCTGCATGCGTGCTGAAGCTATAAGTTGGTATACAGTGTTTTCTTCCATTGCTTTTCACCTTAGTTTTGAGACAGGATCTCTAATCTAACCTGAGATTCACCATTTGGCAAGACTGGCTGGCCAGCAGCCCCAGGGATCCTCCTGTCTCTGCTGCCCCAGCCCCAAGTCCTTCAACTACTAAGCCATCTTCCCAGGCCTGTTGATTAATTTGATTTAGGAGATGTCAAGTTTGAAATCTGACCCTACCTAAGCAAATCCCAGGGAATAAAGGTGACATTTGTAAAATGCTTAAAAACAAAAATATTTTTGGTATCCTAGTTACCCTGGGGGGATATTCTTTTACATATTTATTTATTTTTATGATGGGGAGACTGGGATTAGTGGGCCTTTAGGATTTGCAGCCTGCTGTTTAGATTATGTCTATAAATTGGAGTCAAGATTACAAAATAGAAAAATTAGAATGAAGTTGAAAAAAAAATGAATGGAAAGACAATCAAAATTCTCTTTCCTATATCACGTGGACTTTATCCTAGGAAGATGATAATGGTTCACTTTTCCAGGTGTGAATATAAAGCATGTGGCTCTTAGTGAAGAGCATGCGCTGTTGGTACTGGTTAGTCTCTGTCATCTTGACACAAACCAGAGTTACCTGGGAAACGGAGACTTCACCTGAGGACTTCACCTCTATCAGACTGGCCTGGAAACAGACTTGGGCCATTTTCTTGATTGGTGTGGGAGGGCCCAGCCCACCGTGGGCGGTGACACCCCTGGGAAGGCAGTCCTGGATTTCATAAGAAAGCAGGCCGAGCAGGCCACAAGGAGCTAGTGAGCATTATTCCTCCATCAGTTCCTGCTTCCAGGTTCTTACCTCTGCTCCTTACCAGTGCTCCTAACTGCCGAGCCATGTTTTAAACCCTACAAACTAAATTGCTTCTAGATTGTATTTGCCTTTCTCAGCTTTGTGTGTGTGTGTGCATACACGCACACGACCTGGTGTGTGCACATTCATGTCCAAGGTTGCTGTCAGGAGTGGTCTTCTTCACTTGGTTAAGTCAAGTGCACTGTCTTTCCTCCCCTAAGTTGCTTTGTCCCAGCAATAGAAAGTAGCACATTGGTCTTCCAGAGATCTGAGTTGAGTTCCCCAGGCAGATCACAAACACTCTAGCTCCTGAGTATCTAGCACCCTCTTCCACCTTCTGCATGCACATACACACAAACATACATACATGCATGTAAATCTTGAAAATAATACAAATATTTTCAAAGCATTTCCTATAAGTAGAGGTAATCATATCTACTATGACAGGTTGGGTGAGAGCCATTGTATTTCCCTTTAAACTTAAAACTTTGAACTGAAAATTGATTAGAAAATATTCTTAATTGTTTTTTATTATTAAGAATGTTAAATAGGAACCGGGCATGGTGGCGCACGCCTTTAATCCCAGCACTCGGGAGGCAGAGGCAGGCGGATCACTGTGAGTTCGAGGCCAGCCTGGTCTACAAAGGGAGTCCAGGACAGCCAAGACTACACAGAGAAACCCTTTCTCAAAAAAAAAAAAAAAAAACAAAAAAGAATGTTAAATAGCCGGGCATGGTGGTGCACACCTTTAATCCCAGCACAAGGCAGGCAGAGGCAGGAGGATGGCTGTGAGTTTGAGGCCAGCCTGGTCTAGAAAGCGAGTCCAGGACTGTCAAGGCTACACAGAGAAACCCTGTGTGAAAAACCAAAAAAATAAAAAAGAATTTAAATGACTTTATATTTCTAATAAAAACAGCAACCATAATATATTTGGTAGAGCAAATACTATAAAACATAAAGCTTTATCCTGAGTCTATCCTCTTAGCTTTGTTTTTAGCAGAAAATTGAAAAAGTATTGCTGTCACTCACATGTCTAAGTAAAAAGTATTCCTGACCTCCTGATGGTGGATTGCACCCCTCTTATGGAAGACAGAGTCCTACTGTGGGTGCATCTCTGCAGGGCTTAGACTACAGGTATGCCCTAGAAACATTCCCTCTCTCCCCATCTCCTACCACTAGCTGGTGTTGACTAAGCCAGTTCTGTCAGGAATGGCCCAGTGGGATGACTCCTACTGTGTACTTGTGTGCCACAGTCTCATTCCCATCAGGGTGGGCTGGAGAATGGAGGTTAGAGTTCATGAGAGCTAGAGGCAGTCCCTTAGCCACTGAACTGACCTTAGAGACTGTGTCTGTAAGCCCTGTGTGTTTCTTTTTCTTTTTTAAAATTACAATTTGTTTTATTAAAAAACAATGATTTTTTTCTAAGTTTATTAAATATTTTTACATATGCATTTATATTATTACATATATATACAATAAACTACCTATAGCAAAAAGAACCATGAAACAATCAGGAATTATATATATGTTGCATTCATAGTATTTTGGCTATTTGTATTTGGCAGTCTTAAAGAAATCCTGTGTTTCTTAGTAGACCCTTTCTGAAGATTTCAAAAAGGCAGTACTTGGCTCTCGTCTACTGATCTACCTGAGTTTGATTTTTGTCTGTTGCACGTCAGTCCTCTAAAGGCCTTGGAAGCAGTGTGCTCTGGCAGCTGTGGTACAGGCAGGAAGCAGTGTGCTCTGGCAGCTGTGGTACAGGCAGGAAGCAGTGTGCTCTGGCAGCTGTGGTACAGGCAGGCCACCAAATGATTGGGAAACAAGCTTAAGAACTAAAGCTCTGGGCTGCCAAGATGGCTCAGTGGTAAAGGCGCTCGCCACCAAATCTGAGTTGGATTCCAGGGACTCATATCAAAGGAGGACATGGCATCACGTTGTCATCCTTCCTCCACATGTATCATAGTACTTGCAGCAACACACTCACACCTAAAATTAAGGTAAAAAATTTTTTTTTGTTTTTTGAGACAGGGTTTCTCTGTGTAGCCTTGGCTGTCCTGGACTCACTTTGTAGACCAGGCTGGCCTCGAACTCACAGCTATCCGCCTGCCTTTGCCTCCCAAGTGCTGGGATTAAAGGCGTGCGCTACCACTCCCGGCCTAAGGTAAAAAAATTTTAAGAGTGGAAGTTTTCACCAGGCGGTGGTGGTACACCCCTTCAATCCCAGCACTTAGGCAGAGGCAGGCAGATCACTGTAAGTTCAAAGCTAGCCTGGTCTACAGAGTGAGTTCCAAGACAACCAAGGCTACCCAGAGAAACCCTGTCTATAAATAAATAAATAAATAAATGTATGTATGTATGTATGTATGTATGTATGTATGTATCTGATGATCCAAGCAGTTTTTTCCTGAGTGGGGACAGTGGAAGAGCATGCCAAGAGTCCTGTATACTTACCTTCGAAGTGGTTTTGTAATGAAGATTTATTTACTCACTCTTCTTTCTCTTCTGCCTCTTGCTCTAGGGTAACCAGGAGCCAACAACAACTCCTGACGCAATGGTTCAGCCTTTTACCACCATCCCGTTTCCACCACCTCCACAGAATGGAATTCCCACAGAATACGGAGTGCCACACACTCAGGACTACGCCGGCCAGACCAGTGAACATAGCCTGACACTCTACGGGAGCACACAGCCCCATGGAGAGCAGAGTAGCAGCTCACCCAGCAACCAGAACGGATCTCTCACGGTACGTGAAGGAGGAGCCGCAAGGTGGCGCGATGTGTGAAATCTTCACCTTTCTCAGGAAAGAGAAAGAAAGCCCTTTGAGTTAGCTTAGCATTTTGTATTTCACTGCATAATGTGCAAGGACTGGCTGTTCTTCCCTAAGCCTTGTGGCTAGACAATGGGGAGTTCAAATTAAACCTCACTGTCACTGCCCCAAAGCAGCCTTCCTGCACCTTCCATCATGTGAGTCCCCAACACCCAGCTCTCATCTGTACAGCCTCACGTACAGCTCTGGTCGTTTGACTCGTCCCTCCCTCCTGTGTGTGTACTCAGCAGCGGGTGTTCTGATGGGAACCCTTCCTCTTGTCCAAATTCCAGATGTTGCAGTGTTCTGGATTTGAGTCCTAAAACCCCTTTTTCTTAATTTACAAGCTTTCTCTGTATACTTAACACTACCAAGTCACTCAGTCACTTAAGCAAAAGCCAGGCACCACGGGCCCCTTGCCCTTCATTTCCACCCGTAGTCATTAGGAGTTCAGCAAGCACAGTTCCACAGCCGTGTTCACCTCAGCTCCTCTCGCCTTCCCCCAGGCAACAGTTGCCAGTTGCTTGGGGTTGATTCGGGTGACAAGTTTAAATCACAGCCTGGCCTCAGAAGGATGATGTTAGGCAAGTTATTTAATGTTCCTTTCCCTTGAAATAGAAGAAAATGAAGGCCACAGTACCCACCTAGAAAGCTATCAGGAACATTACAAGAGTTCCTGATAGGCCTGGTAGCACAGCCTTATATCCTTGCAACCCAGGAATCTGAGGCAGATGGCTTGCCATAATTCAAGGTCTCCTGGAGCTGCAAAGAGAATTCAAAGGCAGCCTTGATTCACTGGCAAGACCCTATCTGGAACTTAAAAGTACAAAGGGGCTGGAGGTAACTCAGTGGTGGCACACATGCATTACACAATTCTCAAGTTACCTCTGCCTGACTTTTCTTTTTATCAACATAATATTTTATTGATTATTTGGGAATACAGATAATGCACCCTCACTTTCCAGTCCTCCCAGGTCCACCTCTCCATCCTTGCAACTGTCTCCCTCCCCCAAACAAAAATAAAAGAAGAAAGCAAGTCCAGTTTGTGTTGCCCATATACTCACTGGAGACTGTCTAGGCTGCACAGCAGCCATAATGGCTTTGTTTTTCAGTCTATGATAATTTTCTAGCACAATTAGAAAAATGTACAAACTCTGTACTTGGTTTTCTAGTACAGCTCCACCCCTTACCACTTAATAAAGGAAAAGAAAATGTCGAAGCTAACCACGGATATGTATCTCACGTACCTATCATGACCACATCATATCTGCAGGGTTTGATTCCAGATGTTGAATGTTCTGTTGTCTGTACCGCGCTGTCTCTTGTGTTTAGACCCTTTCTTCCTCGGTCTCAGGTTAGTGGAGGGGCCGCTGTTCAGGCTCTGTGCACCTGGGGAAGACGCACTTGCAGAAGCTAAACTCTGAAGTTGTGTAAAAGCGGATGGAGTCTGCAGAGGCATTCATTTGATTTTTATAGATATTAGGCATCGCCATTGGGGTCAGGCTTATTTTCTTGGAAACATGCTGTCTTTCCAATGATGGTTACTTCTGTGGAGGCACATAATTTTATACCCATACGCAATGGGCTTTAATGGGAAGTTGGTTTGAAGGAAGAGTCTGGGACTAAGAAGTAACAAGAGACTTCTTACAGCATTTGTTCAGGAAATGGAATGTACAGGCTGCTGTGTCAGCTGTGTTCCACTTACCTTTCAAATGATAATGAATTTACAGACTTAATAGAGCAACTGTTTCTACCAAAGGAAAAAATAATAGTATGTTTCCGAGTCTTTTTAATATTTCTTAACTCTATTTCTAGACTATTTAACAGTTTTTGTAATTGCTGGGGGATTTTGTTTGTTTTTTATTTCATATCTAATTCTTTGACAGTTTTGGTCTTTTCAGTGTCTTTCTGCAAAACTATTTCCTCTAAGTTGATAATTTTGTAAATATAAAACTACTAGGAATATAAATCAGCTGATGAGAGCTTGCCTTACACCCATGAAGCCCTGGGTTCGATTCCTCAGAACTGCATAAAAGTGACATGGTACATGCCTATAACCCCAGCCTTTAGAGGTGAGAGGAGGGCCAGGTGTTTAAGGTCATTCCTGGGGATCTAGGGAATTGGAGATCAGCCTGGGCTATATACTTTATCTCAAAATAATTTATTCATAACTATATATG
The DNA here is from genome assembly GCF_964271855.1 of Acomys minous. Lineage (NCBI taxonomy): Eukaryota > Metazoa > Chordata > Mammalia > Rodentia > Muridae > Acomys > Acomys minous. Next base: position 25,075,042 of record NC_140493.1, read on the forward strand.
ATCCCTTTTTATTTTCTAGAGTTTATAATGACACTTTGTTTTCTAAGACAAAGTCTTGTGGTATACACCCTGGTGGATAGGAACTTCTAATGCGGGATTCGTGCCTCCTCTTCCCACCTGCTGAGATTGCAGGAGTGTGCCACCATTCCCAGCATGCTCCTTCTCCCTCACTCTCTCCCCCTCTTCCCCCCTCCCATACACACACACACACACACACACACACACACACACACACACACATACCACATCACCCTTTTTTTCTTTAGACAAGATTTCTCTGTGTAGCCGTAGCTTGCTTGTAACTTGCTATGTAACTGGCCTTGAGAACTCTCAGAGATCCACCTGCCCCTGCCTTCCAAGTACTGTGATTAAAGGCATGCGCCAATGTGCCTGATTCCTCCTTAGTTCTGATAATTTATGTCTTCTTTGGTCAGTCTAAAAATTAAGAATTATATTTGTGTGTGAGGATGTGGGAGTATGTTCATGCAGGTACACATATGTACCATATACGCGTGTACCTGCATGTGGAGACTAGAGAAGAAACTCAGGTGTGCTTCCTCGGGAGCTACTCATGTTTTTTCTTTGGCCTGGAGCTCCCTGCTTAGGTGAGGCTGGCCAACCAGCAGGCTTCCCCAGAGCTGGGATTACAGGCATCTACCATCATGCTTGGGTTTTTTACTTCGGTTCTGGGGACTGAATTTAGGCTCTCACACTAGCAAGGCAAGCTTTGTACCCAATTGAGCTGTACCCCAGTCTGAATGCTTACTGTCACGATCTAGCCTTCACTGTCTTGCCCCTTCCTGTGTGTGGCTCCTTCTCCTTTATAGTTTATGTGTTGGATGTCTGCCTGAGTGTCTGTACACCATGTGTATATACCGTGCCCTCAGAGGCCAGGAGGGCCATCAGATACCCTGGGACTGGAGTTGCAGGTGGTTGTAAGCTGCCATTTGGGTGCTGGGAGTCTAACCCAGTCCTCTGGAAGAGCAGCCAGTGTCCTACACTGAGCTGCATCTTAAGCCCTTTTTTTTAGCTTTTCAAATTAGACACTAAGGCATTTGACTTTCAGAGTTTCTTCCTTCTGTGTCTAAGCTGTAAGTTTCCCTGTACAAATCCTTTTAAGTGGAACTCACAGGAGGAGGTAGATTGTGCTATTATTTTCATTTCAAGATGTTTTAAGAACAAACTAAGTACTTACATTACTGGCTGGGCAGTGGTGGCGCACACCTTTAATCCTAGTACTCTCAGGAGGCAGGGGCATGCAGATCTCTTGAGTTCAAGGCCAGCCTGGTCTACAGAGTAAGTTCTGAGGCAGCCAGGGCTACACAGAGAAATCCTGATTTGAGGGAGGGTGGGGTGGGATGGGGCTTAAATCTTGCTTCTTTATATAATAAATTGATTTGTTACCACTATTAATCTATATCTCCCTAGAAATTGGAATTCTTACTTGTGATATTTTCCTTTAAATCCTGAACTGTATTTGTACTTGCTACATTGGCATCATGCTCAGTCTAGCCTGGGTCCATTTCTAGATGCTGCTCATGTTTTGAATCTGGGTCATACTTTGTACTTCGCTACTTTTTGTCAGAAGTGACTCTGTCTTACCTGTTCTCTGAGAGGATGTGTGTGCACGAGTGCCACCCCACCCACACCCTCAGCCCCGCTGGAAGGCAGGTGATGCTGAGGTGTGCACGTGTGTCACCCCACCCACACCCTCAGCCCCGCTAGAAGGCAGGGCCGCTGAGGCACCTTCTTCATTGTGTCCACTGCCTCGCCATTAGGAGACGCAGAGTTCAGCCAGCTCATTCTCAAGTCGCCGTGGGTTTTCTTTCCATTGCTTCTATTTTCTCGTCCCATCCCCCTTCTTACCTGTGTGGTTTTGCAGCCTCTAGGGGAAAGGAAAGTGTGTCTTCTCCCAGCCCCACCCCGACCCCAGAGTCTCCCTTTTAGCTCTCTGACAGATCCACTCCTCATCCCAATTAGACCACAGCCTTGAGCTGAGTTGTGTCCTGTTAGAGTCTTACCTTTTTGCCAGCTGTTGCTAACAGTGTCGTGAGTTTTGTTTCTCATTCTCCTTCCACAGTTGTAGGAGATGGGCGTGCATTGCTTAGAGATTAAGTAGGCAGTAAAACTTGGATCTAACATTTATTCTGCTAAACTTTTACCATCTGCTTATGTGTCTCATAAAACAGTCTAGCAGTTCATATGGTCAATTAAATCCAAGAGGCAGATAGGAAGCAAATTAATTAATCATAACCTAAGTTTGCATAGCACCTTTCAGTTTAAAACGCTTGTTTTATTGTGGCCTGTAAAACACCCTGAGTGGGGAATTCTAGATCTATACCCTTTGCTGTGTCACTCAGATTCCCCCGATGAAACCCAGTGAGATAGACTGTATGCATATTTGTTCATTTTCGCGGGTTGTATCATTTCACTCGGCCTGTGTAGGTATCCTTGTTACCAGAAGCCTTCCTGACTTTCCAAAGCTTCTAAAGAAAAAGTTCTATTGTGTTCACCTCTGCATTCCATAACTTCTCGCAGTGCCCCACACTTGATGCTTCTTAGGTAAATGATACAACAAGGTACAGATGTGCTCAGGAGGAGAAGCTGGGCTTCCTGTTAAGGATATAATCCATTCCCGCCTTGTATTAGCAGCAGCAGGAATTCAGGCCTGCATAGACGCTGGTACAAAGGATTGAGAAAATCAGTTCTCCATTCAGGGTTGGAGAGGATGAGTCAGAATGCCTAGATCAAAGCATGGATTCCCGTTCGGACAAAATTCAGGGGTGTTTGATAAAGGCTTATGGGAGAAAATTCATTTGAGCGTTTGAACCTTGCAATGAGAATCGAGGACTTCGTTGGAGGTTTTGAGCAAGGAAATGAAGTGAGTGGAACATGCTTCTAGAGCATGGTCTGCTGCGGCCCTGACGGAGGGACGCCAGGAGCTAGAGTGGGAGCTCACAGCTGCACGCGCCACTGATGTGCCTCATACTGGAGGGCCGTAATGGCTGTGCAGAGAAAGTGAGTTCAGGAGGAACAGTGAGGGCGGAGAGTTCAGAGGGGCAAGTAGCCAGCCATGTAGTGGGTGAACAGCATCTTGGGTTTCATTTTCCTCTCTGAGATGAAGCTGGTACCTGACCTGGAGTTCAGGGAGAGTGAACTAGAAATGCATAGGCTTTGACTTAGTTGCTGTGAATACCTCAGATCTCCTCATTCTGGCACTGCCACAGGTTAACCCAGGGCTTGCCTCTGAGTTACATCCCCAGGAACGTTTGAGCGCAGACAGGCTTTAAACCCAAGACTCCCCTGCGAGTCATGGGATTGCAGTGTGCCACTGTGCCCAGCTGTGTCTGTGCTGCTTGTTGCTATGAGCGGAGCTGTTGTGATTGTAGCTCTTGCTGCGTTGGCCTGGACAGTCCTGTCTTGTTGGAGAGAAGGGACTTCTCACTCAGAGGTAAGAACTGATATTGTGTTCTGGAGTTTTTATTTTTAAAGTGACTTTTAGAAATCGATCTTAACATAAAGCTAGAAGTTTGGTCTGCCTTTAAAATGAGAGTTTGTCACCAGGCATGGTGGCACAGGCGTGTAATCCCAGCACTCAGGAGGCAGAGGCAGGCAGATCTCTGTGAGTTTGAGGCCAATGTGGTCTACAAAGTGAGTCCAGGACAGCCAAGGCTACACAGAGAGACCCTGTCTCAAAAAACAACAACAACAAAGATGAGAGCTTGTTTTGATGGTCATTTGGTCTCTTGCTATGCACTAGCAAAAGTAATAACAGTTAGGGGCTGCCTCCTGGCCTGCAGAGAAGAGAGGAATCCAATTCCTACATGTGCAGATATTTCTTCTAAAGGACAGCAAGCCTAAATAACCAAAGCACTTGAAGTAGTCAAACTTTAAAAATTCTATCTATTGGATTATATTTTTTCTCAAGAGCCTAAAAACAAAACAAAACACCTTTAATGGGAGAGAGCTTAATGGTATAATTTGGTTTCTGTGACTGATTGGTAGTACAGTCTTAGAGCTACACTACTGGGGTTGGAGGGTTGTGTTATCTTGCAGAGTGCCCAGGGTCAATTCCTAGTTCCTATATGGTGGTTCACAACCTCCCATAACTTCCGTTCCAGAGCCTCCATCTCTTCTGACTTCTGTGAACACCAGGCACATATATGGTAGACACATATGCATCAAAATCTTTAAAAAAAAAAAAAAAAAAAAAGGAAAGATTTATGTATTATGTATACAGTGTCCTGCCTGCATGTATTCCTCCATGGCAGAAGAGGGCACCAGACCTCATTATAGATGGTTGTGAGCCATCATGTTGTTGCTGGGAAATGAACTCAGGACCTTTGGAAGACAGACAGTGCTCTTAACCTCTGAGCCATCTCACCAGCCCCCAAAACAAAACAAATTTGAAGTTATTTTTAAGAGGCAGGTACTGCATCCCCTATACCTGATATTTTAAAATAAATAAATAAATGAATGAATAAAAGCCGCAGTGGTTGGAGGAGAGTGCAGGATAGGGTATTTGTTTATAGCAGTGGTTTTCCTCATGTGGTCATGGATCATTGGCAGTTCCCAAGATTAAAAAAAAAGGTCTGGTTAAACAGTTTACATGATAATACATCATAACACCTGCCATTTCTACTACATTTGCTAGCTTTTGCCATCAGTCCAAAAGCAATAAAATTTGCCAGTACCTTAGCAGGAATCAAAACAGAAAACAGTGATGTAAACCTTGCTGGTTTGGTAGTTGTACCCTTCATGTCCTAAATGAACAGAACAAAAGAAAACATAAACTCAAGAAGGTCCTTGGTGAAGTGCTGAGCAGCTGCTCCTTTCTATATTCCCTGGGGTAGAAGGAAAGATGTTCACAGCATTTATTTTCTATTCAGAATGCTCTCCATGCTACAAGTGAGAGCATGGTTGCTGAGCTGCAGGCTGGATTCACTGCTATTTTTCCATACAAGAACCACTGCTGTGCAGACTAGCACTCTGATATGAATATGTGGCAGACTTTCTCTTGAAAGTGAGTAGACTCATCTTTTTAAGGGAGAAATTGACCAGAGATGCTAGCAACAAACTCAAATTTTCCTGCAAATATCAGAAAATTTTGTGTCCCCTGTGAGCTTTATAGTTTCTAAGTATACTTAGAAACAGTATGGCAGCCTCCTGGTCAATGAGAGGCCAAGTGTAGGACAGTGGTCCTTTAAGATTATCTCAGGGGCCTGGGTGTGTCAGAAACAGGCAGATCTCTGTGTCTGAAGTAAGCCTGGTCTACATAGCAAGTTCCAGACCAGCTAAGGTTATATAGTAAGACCCTATCTTTAAGAAAAAGAAAAAGGGAGGAAGGAAGGGAATATTATAATGAAGCCAGAAAATTCCCATCACCCAGTGGCATAGAGTAGTATTTGCACTGGCCCTGGTGTGAGCACAACCCTCTGCTCCTATACTGCCTAGCTTCTGAAAGCACAGCACTCTACGGTGCTGTGGATACAGAGATAGATGTATTGAGAGAGGGAGGCCTGCTATAAAACAGCCATGTGCCAGCTCTTCAGGAGGAACCTATAAGAAAACAGGTGGGTTTTTTGTTTGTTTGGTTGGTTTTGGTTTTTGGTTTTCAGTGATTGTGTCTCTTCTTTCTCCTATTGCCAACTCGGCCACTCCTAGATTCTTTGACTTTAGGGAGATCTCTGTGGCCTTATTCAGCCTCAAGTCTTTTGTAATAATGTTGCTGACCTCTGGGGTTGCAGTGATGAGGACAGAGCCCCCTTGCATCTCTCCAAGTATTCTCAAGGCTTGGCTATCCTGGGTCTCAGTCCCCATGTCCTGTCCTCACACCCTGGTTCCTCAGGCTCCATTTCTCTGACTATGTGGTCTGCTCCACACAGTGAGCTTTTGTGTTTGTTTGTTTGTTTGTTTTGTTGTGTTTTGTTTTTTGAGACAGGGTTTTTCTGTGTAACAGTCTTGGCTATCCTGGACTCACTTTTGTAGACCAGGCTGGCCTTGAACTCACATCGATCCGCCTGCCTCTGCCTCCCAAGTGCTGGGATTCACCACCACACCCAGCTAGAAAACAGTATTTTTTAAAAACACAATATTTTTATTAACATTTCAAATTTTTATATGATTTTTATACAAGCATTTTGGTCATATTCAGTCCTTATTCTTTCTTAGCTTCCTCCAAGGTCCACTCCTCACCCTTCACTCCTTCTCAGTTTTGTGTCACTCACCCTCCCCCCTTATAGCACACCAGTTTCCAGTTTGTCCTGTCCGTATACTCATGGATGTAGTCATCCATTACAGCATGGTCAGGCTGCCAGGGGCCACTTTTAAAGAAGCTGTCAACTATCAGTAGCTCCTCAGACACAGTTCTAGGCTCTTGAGCCCCTCCCTGCTCCATACTAAAATGCTGGCTGGCTTGATCTTACTCATGCCTTACACAGGGAACCACAGAGGGGCTGAGTTCGTGAGAGTGGCAGCCCTCTCACGTACAGAAGACACCACCTCAGTCTGCCCCACCCTCCGGCTCTTACAGTCATCCTACCTCCTCTTCTCTGGTGGTCCCTGAGCTGTGGGCTGGTAGATGGGACCTAGCGATCCCCTCTGTGGCTGAGCACTCCACTGACACTGTGTTGAGTTTGACCAGTTGTGTCTTCACTTCTGACTACTGCACAAAGAAGCTTGTGATGAGGTCTGAGGGCCGCTCTCATTTGTGAGTATCAACATAGCAACTTAGAGGGTGGATGACACCATGGACATTTAGCAAAGTAAACGGTAGTAGGTTGATCCCTGGACCTGGGAGCTCCCCCTGTGAGTTCGTGGGTAGAATTCAAGAATCACTGGCAATGCATTTCCTCCTGTGGAGTGGCCCTTAACCGTAATCAGAAAGTGCTTGGTTACCCCGTAACATTTGTGCCGCTGTTGCACTCATGAGCGCATCTTGCCATGCCAGCCCTTTCTGTAATTTACCGAGTGGACATCTAAGACTCTTGAAGATTTTTTTTTTTCTTCCTGCATAGGATCTGAAGAAGACTCTATCCTATTAGAGATGGCATTTTCATGTGTGTTAATTGCCCCTGAAGACATAGGGTAGGATGTGTGGATATCAATACCCTGACTCTGTGTAAGCTAGGCAATGATGCACATTGTCTGTTCTTAGTTTTTTTTTTTTCAATTTGTTGTATTATTTTACGTGTGTAAGTTTGCCTGCACCTTTGCCCGTGCACATATGTGTGCTTGGTGCCCATGGTGGCCAGAGGAGGGTGTCAGAGCCCCTGGGACTGAAGTTGTAGACAGCGTGAGCCACCGTGAGGTGCTGGGAATGAACCCAGGTTCTCTGGGAAATAGCCAGTACTTTCAAACACTGAGCCAACTCTCTAGCCCCTATTCCTTAGGTTTTAACAAATAAGTTTTAAATGTAATAAAAAGCTAAATTTTAAAAGTATAAATAAAGCACTGAATAAGGATATTATTGTCATTTATTTTTTTGCTTCTGTGGTAAAATGCCTTGACTAAAGCACCTTGGGAAAGGGGGATATATTTTAACTTACAGTCCAGGTCACAGTTTGTCTTTGTGGAGCAGACAAAGCAGGGAATTTAAACAGCCAGCCCACATCACTATATTCACAGTCAATAGCAGAGAGAAACGAGTGTGTGTGTGCTCACTTGCTTGTGCTCAGTTCAATTCCTTCACTTTTCCACTGTTCAGGACCCAACCCTGGGAATGACGTCACCCACGCCTGGCTGGCTGGGTCTTCCCACATCAGTTAGCTTAAGACAGCACCCCTTCCCAGGTGGTTCTAGGTTGTATCAAGTTGGCAGTGCTAACCATTGCAGACAAAAAGGAAATGTTTTGTATAGCTGAATGGGGTGTATGTTTTTAAAGCTAAGTGTTATTGCAAGAGTTTTTAAAACTAGCTGGCTGTGGTGACACACATTTTTATGCAGTTCTTGGGAGATGGAGGCAGCAGGACCATGAGCTCCAGGCCATGGTCTGCTCTCAGAGGTTCCCAAGCTGTGGGTCACAACCCTTTCATAGGGGTTACCTAAGACCATCTGCATACCATATATTTACGTTATGATTCATAGTTATGAAGTAGCAGTGAACATAATTTTATGGTTGGGGGTCACCACATGAGGAACTGTATTAAAGGGTAAGAGCATTAGGAAGGTTGAGAACCACTGCTCTATAGCCTAAGTATTTAGTGGGCTATTGCATCTAGCTTTGATGTTTGCACAGTAATGAAATTGCCTAACACTCTACATGCCTGTCATTAGGAATATCTGGCTGTACTTAGAAGAGTTTTCCAATAGGATCCGTGCTGATATTAACAAATAGAGTGGAGGGGCTAAATGCAATATAGCAAAATGTACAGTGGTAGCACACACCTTTAGTCCCAGCACTCAAGAGGCAGGTTTCTGTGAGTGGTCGACAGAGCTAGTTCCAGGACAGTCAGGACTGCACAGAGAAACTCTCACTCTCTCACTCTGTCTCTCTGTCTCTCTGTCTGTCTCTGTCTCTGTCTCTCTGTCTCTCTCTTTTTTTTTTTTCTTTTTTTTTTCTTTTTTTCTTTCTTTTTTTTGGGGGAGGGGTTGGGGTTTTTGTTGTTGTTTTCTTTTGGTTTGTTTGTTTGTTTGGGGGTTTGTTTTTGTTCTTGTTTTTTTGGTTTTTTGAGACAGGGTTTCTCTGTGTAGCCTTGCCTATCCTGGACTCACTTAGTAGACCAGGCTGGCCTCGAACTCACAAAAATCCACCTGCCTCTATCTCCCAAGTGCTGGGATTAAAGACGTGTGCCACCACGCCCAGCGAAAAACCCTGTCTTGAAAAACAAAAATAGATAGATGGATGGATGCATGCATACTGCCTAGTCATCAACAAAGCAACAGTTTTTATCACTTACAGATAATGTTACAAATCATGCACAAGTGAAAGATCTGCACAAGTTACTTGGTTGTCCAGGAAATGGTTGCTTGACAAGTAACACGAGAAGTTTATTGGCATGGTTTGACATTGCCGTGAGCCTCCAGGGACTGCTGCTTGTCAGGGCCGAGGGTGTAGCTCAGTATTGAATGCATGTCTAGTGCGTGTGAGGCCCTTAAGGTCCATCACCAGCAAGAAACCACGGCTTGTCAAGTTTGGGTAAGTTGTTCAGGATGGTAATGCGCAGCTCACCGAAAGGACTGTTAAATACTTCTCTCCCTCTCTTAGCAGCCTCTGTGGGTCAGAGCAGTGCATGGCAACAGAATAACTGCGTGTGTTATGGAGACCACTAAAACTTAACTACATTTTACTTTAGAAAATGCTACTTTAGCAGACAGTAGGCTTGTGACCTCTATGTAAATTACTACCTGTTTTTAAATATTTCCATAATGGTAAATAACAGTGGATACAGATCCACAGGATAAGAAGCCCTATGTGCTCTGTAGTGTAAAGTGAAAGGGACTGGGCTTGTGGTGCGGTCCTTGCACTCCCAGCCCTCAAGAGATAGGCGCAGGAGAATCAAATTTGAGACCATCCTGAACTGCACAGCTAGACCCTGTTTCAAAAAAAAATAAAGAACCGGAGTTAGGAGTGTACATTGAAGCCTTTCTGTTGGTGATAAAACTTGGTACATGCTTACAGCATGGTGCTCTGAGTGCAGTGTATTTGGTGTGAACTTGGTAGAGCTTGGTAGAGGCTGAGCTGTAGCGGGCACTGGATGTAAAGCCTTTGTCACATAGCAATGTAAATATGGAGTTTGATTCTCTTATGGATAAGGGTATTGCAGAGTTGTTGATGAGTTAAAGGCAAAACACTGAGGAAATGGCTGCATAGCATCTCCTCATATATTAGCCAAGTCTCCTGAATGCAGGTCTTTGCACACACCTCTAGCTGACAGGCACTCAAGACATCTTACTGTCCTCCATCCTCTAGGTTCTTCGTTGTGTACCATTTCTCTGGATTGCAGCCACTTTCTCTTATGACTTACTAACACCTGGCTTGCCCTGATTTCATGATAACACTTGTAGACCACTGACCTGCTATCAACACAACCAAAATGCAGCACTTGCCAGTGGGACCTTTGAGCTATAGTTCTTTCATGGTTTATATTGCTGGGTCCTCTTGCCTTCAGCCTGCAGCATAGCTGTCACTGCCATGTCCCTGATCTACCATTAGAGGCCTTCTCCTACCAGGCATCCATGAATCCTGTCTGCCTCAAGAAATAAAAAGTAGGAAGAATAAATTAAGCCCACATCCTTTATCAGTGTATTCATAAAAATAACCTTTCGTATCTTTCACCTTCAGAGCTGTGATGCGTGAGAGTGGTCTGGCAGTTTCAGTATGGGTAAAGAAGACATCCATTTCCTGGTTTGCAAGCCAAGAGTTGCCACATGATGCTAGAATCAGACAATAGAAACAGCTGTCCTTGAACCATGTAGGAGCCAAGATGCTGTTGTGGCACGTTGCTGTAGGAACTGTCTCCATAACTGCTGTTCTGCCCGCATGCCATCATTTCTTCATTTGCCTGCCCTTGCCACTTAAAGAGACCAAAGAGAAAAATGACTAGGAACGATAATGCTGTAGCTTACCAACCCGTACTTCTTCCACATCTCACAGCAAGGGTGATAAAATTATAACGAATATTTAGGGACTTTAAAAGCGTTATCACCGTGGATTGGCTGAGAAACATTATAACTAATGCTCTCCCTGCAACATAGGCAATAGTTCCCTTCTTGGAGGTGTTTTGGGTTCAGGGAGAAGTTACTCTCACTTACCTTGGGATGGGACAGAGCAGCACTCAGCACATTGGCTAAAGTGCTGTTTGTTGTGTATGAGTCTCTGACTGTGCTGGCTAGTTTTATGTTAACTTGACACAAGCTAGATCATCTGAGAGGAGGGAGCCTCAGTTGAGAAACTGCCTCTGTAAGATGGGGCTGGAGGCAAGCCTGTAGGGTATTTTTAGATTAGTGATTGATATGGAAGGGCCTAGCCCATTGTAGTGGAGCCACCCCTGGGCTGGTGGTCCTGGGGTCTATAATAAAGCAGACTGAGCGAGCCAGTAAGCAGCACCCTCCCTGGCCAATGCATCAGCTCCTGCCTCCAGGTTCCTGCCCTCACTACAGCGGCTCTCAACCTGTGGGTTGTGACCCCTTTAGGGGTCACCTAAGACCACCTGCATATCAGTTGTTTACATTACAACTCATAACAGTAGCAAAATTATAGTTAAGAAGTAGCAATGAGGTAATGTTATAGTTGGGGAATCACCCCCACATGAGGAATTATATTAAGGGGTCACAGCATTAGGAAGGTTAATAACCACTGTATTGTATGGAACTCTGAGTGAAATAAACCCTTTGCTCTTCAAGTGGCTTTGGATATAGTGTTTCATTACAGCAATAGTAACCCTAAGACACTGATGTATAAATGCAAGTTAATCAGCCATGATAATTTTGTGTCCTAAAATCCATTCTGATTTGCCAGGCATGGTGGCACGTGCCTTTAATCCCAGCACTTGGGAGGCAGAGGCAGGTGGATCACTGTGAGTTTGAGGCCAGCCTGGTCTACAAAGTAAGTCCAGCACAGCAAAGGCTATACAGAGAAACCCTGTCTTGGGCGGGGGGAATCCATTCTGATTAAACAGTATTTTCCAAAGACACCCTAAATAGAAAAAAAAAAGGAGTAAACAGGTAAGTGGATGGTGTGTATCATTTACCTCCATTTAAAGGCTGTGATCTTTCCAACTGGTTTTACATTGGCATTAAATTCATCACAGAGCTGTGTAAGCCTGATAGTCCAATCATAGAACCCTTGTAAAGTAGGAGAGAGATGTTACCACAGTTGTCCTCTGTCTGACCACATGCACACAGCACACATTGACTGCTCAGTCACATCACACATGCACACACTCTTTACATTTAAATATAGTACAATCTTAACTCAAAATTGGATTTGAATAATAAGAGCTTGAAATACGATTTTTAAAAGTTAAAGCAAGCCAGGTGTGGTGGCACACACCTTTAATCCCAGCACTCAGGCAGGCAGAGGCAGGTGGATCTCTGTGAATTCAAAGCCAGCGTGTTCTACAAAGGGAGTCCAAGACAGTCAGGGCTACACAGAGAAACCTGGGGGCGCGGGCAGGTGGGGTAAAGAAGTTTCTTTTTTTTCCTGCAGATTTTGCCGTGAATCTACCCAAATGGAAATCGATGATAATTACCTAATTTCAGCCAGGGTGGTGGCAACTACTTGGGTGCTGGAGGCAGGAGGACTGCTTGAGCCCAGGAGTTTAAGATTAAACTTGGGAAAACCCCTGTAAAGAACTGAGTGAGCACTTCTCATGGCATCTGCTGGGCAGTGCCTCTCCAGCAGCTAGAAAACCCTCTAAACCCTCTGCCCAGTGCAAACATAGTCCAGGAACCATGTGTGCTTCTCTTCATAAAGCTGGGAGATCTTCCAGGGGAATGCTACAGGAGTTGATGCCAGTTGTGACTGAAGCTCTGTGTGTGAAATCATGAGATTCACAGCTTAAAATGTTTCTAATTGGAGCCAGGCCTGGTGGCAAACACCTTTAGCCCTAGCAAGTAGATCTCCAAGTTCAAGGCCAGCCTGGTCTACATAGCAAGTTCCAGGACAACCAGGGATATACACAGGGAAACCCTGCCTCTCACAACCAAAAACAGTTTCTAATTGGAAATGAATAGACTTCTCAGCTATTTCTGACTTTCTTGCAAGATTTCCAGCCATATTTTGAATACAAACTGAGTGTACATAGTCATTAAATCAACTATTCTTTATGTTTTAAAGGTCTAGTGTGTTAAAATCATACATCCCAACATTCTTTTTCTTTCTTTGAAACTTGATTTTTAAATAATTTTAAATTTACACTACAGTCGCAGAAGTACAAGTTCTTCCCATGCACCTGTCCCCAGGCTCCTGCAATGTCACCATCTTAAATTGCTATAGTGCAGTTTTTCAAAGCAGGTGGTATGGGGCAAGGGAAGGTGGTTGGCTCTCCAGAGGCCTTTATCTGGACACTAACTAGTTAGTTGTATCTCGTTGGCCGCAAACATTGTAACTATTTTCAGCTAGTAAGGGAACTAGTTCTAGGTTCTAAGGCACTGCTAGGAGCTGTGACTCACTCCGGTCTCCTGCTTATCTTCTCAAACCTCTCTGTGTACACACATAAGGAAAGGGCTACAGTAATGTTTGTCTTTGTCTGAGGAACAAAGGGTTAAAGCTGCATCTCCTAAAATATTTTATAGTGGCTGACAATAAGTATAGACTATTGTTGGCATATTTGGATGCCTTCATTAAAATAAGTACTTGCATCCCACCAGGAAGATGGCTCAGCACGTAAATGTGCTTGTTGCCAAGCCTTACCAGACTCAGAAGATGGGAGAGGAGAGAACCAACTCCTGAAAGTTGCCCTCTGACTTCACATCTGTGCCTGCCAAGCTCCCCATACACAAATAAATGAAAGTAATTTATTTGTTTGTACTTAAATTTTTGTAACATTTTATTAAATACCTGCCACTAATCTCAGGTAACTTCTAAATACATAAAGGCTAACTGTCTGTGTTTCAGAAGTTAGTGTCAGCAAATTATAGGAAGACTACTCTTTTCTAGAAGCAGAGAGAACAAACTTCACCTAACAGCCCAGAGCGAATCACAGCCATCCCGCCCCAGCCCAACTCCGATAGACACCTGGGAGAAAGAAAGCCAGCCAAGACAGAAAGGAAATTGGGGCGTACAGAAAATATGGACCTCTCAAAGCTGCCTAAATATATTCATATCCTCAGAGAGATAAGAGAAGATGCTTCATCCACTTTAAAAATAATATTTAAAAAAGAAGAATAAAATGCTAGTCTCAATTATTTATAAACATAGCACATAGTGGGCAGTATTGCGTTACGGCCCAGAACATATTTAGTTGCAGAATACTCAATAAATTGTTCTTTCTAGTAAAAAGTTTTTCAAAGCATACATAAGTTCAAGTCCCAGAGCCGCCGTAAGTTTGAGGCCATTGTGGAGCCTGGGCCTGTTGTTCTAGTGCCTGAATGCTGGGGCAGAAGACCCCTGGGCCCAGGAGTTTAAGGCCAGCCAGGGCAATAGAGCAGCACCATGTGATGTTGAGGGGCAGGGAGGAGAAGGAAGGGCATTACAAACAACAACAACAAAACAAATCTCTTTTTTTCCTCCTGTTCTCTTTTCTGGAATGAGGTTTTTAGGCTTTAAAACATGCTTGAGGGCCAGCAAGATAGCTCAGTGGATAAAGGCATTGCCATGCAAACCTGGTGGCCTGAGTTCAGTTCCCAGGAGCCTCTGGTGAAAGGAGGGGACTGACTCCTGAAAGGTGACCTCTTCTTCACATAAGCAGTGTGTCATATGCATACCCACAAGTGTACACACAAAACATGTGCAATAATAAAATGCCTTTAGTCTGCTATAAGCTGTAAGAAGCCTGCACTCTTGTGCAGTTGGAAGTTGCTAACTTCACTTGGGATACTGTTGGAGGCACAGGGTCCCTCATTGGTTGCATCTGAAATTTGCTGTTGGTCCTTCCTGTGAATACTGAGCAAACAGACACTGGCTGCTTTATGCCCTCCCTAGTGAGTACTTTGTCAGAATGTCCACAGAAAGCAAAGATAGTCTTCAGAGATGCTTGGAAAAAGTTGCTCAGCAGCTGTGGATTGAAAAGAAAAAGAGGCACTGCTGTTAGATTTTCCTTAGAGTAGCGTAAGGTCCGCTCTTCACAGTGAGTCAGTCGCTTTAAAAGCTTTCATATACTTAGCTTTCCTGTTCCCTTAACCCATGCCATCTCAGCCCAGGAGAATACTTGCTCCTCCATGGTAAGGCCTTAGGAGTGAGAATGTGGCACATACAGGTCTCCTCTCCTGGGGGAATGAGAGGGTGGGGTGACAGTGAGTCCATCACTGAGTGCCTGCTCTGCACTTAGGGAGTGACCTTAGCCACCTGCTGACCTCTCTTCCAGGCTAATAATAATGCCTGCCTCCAGGGCCTAGGAGCTTTAAAGAAACAGTACCTAAAAGTATGTGCCCTGTGGGGCTGGAGAGATGCTCATTGGTAAAGAGCACTGGCTGCTCTTCCAGAGAACCCTGGTTTAGTTCCCAGCACCCACCTGTATGGCAGCTCACAACCATCTGACACTCTGGCCTCAGTAGGCACCTACCTGCATATACACCTACTTATGTGCATATAACTCACATACAGACAGATATATATATGTATGTATGTAAACATATCCTAAAATAATGTTAATTACCTACTATGTAGGGCTAGTGAAATTCTACATTAAAATACTTAGCTAATGTCTGACAGCCAATAAACATATGTCAGGTCTAACATACAATGTGCATTCAGGAAGTAGTTACAGTTATCCTGTAGGGAGTTTCTGTTTTTCAGTAAAATCCTAAGTGGAGAGGGGAGGGGAAAAACAGGCAATGCAAAGACAGGGAAGACAGTCTGAGTGCTTTCATAGGAGGCAGGAGTCCTCACTGCCTGAAGGCAAGTGGTGAGAACTGACAGCCAAATGCAGCGCCACACACAGCATGCACACACCATACAAAGTGAGTAAAATAATCTTCAGAATCAGTGTCTGCAGCGCATGTATTTATGTCATTACTTTTTTTATAAAGAGCACCTACAATCATAAACAAAGCCAAACATCCCAGTCATAAAAGATTTGCATGGGATGACTAGCAGCCACCAAAAAACATGTGAAAAGCTCTGATGTTCCTTGTCTTCCACCAAAATAGCTCCAACAACTGTATTACAAGTACCTAGGGCGCATGCCCAGCCGGTGAGAGTTAACCATGGCGCAGCCACTCTGGACGGGGGTGAGTGTGCACATATATTGACCCAGCTGGTCATTCCTGAGTATGTATTCAACCAGCACCAAAAGATGTGAATGCTCATAGGCACGTTGTTAGCAGGCAGCGACACAGATAAAGTGTGCGTGTTTATGCAGTGGGATACCTTATGGAAGGGAAAGTGGCTGTGCCAGTTTGCACAGTGATGCCTTCGGCTAGGACTGACTGGAATGGGTCCTGCTTCTTACCCTGCTTTCATAGCTATGTGGGTGGACTTTCTAACGAAAGTCCACACAGCCCTGTGCTTATGACGTCAGTGTCTTGAGTGCAGCTGCATGAATTTAAGTCTATCCACCTGACTTGCAGAGGCCAGAAGACAGCCTGGAACTGGAGTTTACAGAGGGTTGAGAGCCATCATGTTGGTGCTGGGAACCAAACCTACATCTTCTGCAAGAGCAGCAAGTGCTCTTAACCACTGAGCTATCTCCCCAGCCCTTATTTGTGCATTTTTTGTTGATGTTAAATCTCCTGTTTGTTTGTTTGTTTGTTAACTTACTTGTTTATTATTTTGGGTTTTCTGAGATCTCTCTGTGTAGCCCTCTGGAACTCACTCTCTAGACCAGGCTGACCTCAAACTCAGAGATCTGCCTGCCTCTGCCTCCTGAGTGCTGGGATTAAAAACCTGCACCACCACCACCACCACAGCCTTCCCAGAAGGTCTTCATTTTAAATTGCCTTAAAGGACTTAAAATTTTTTAAAATAACTGTCACGTTTTCCACCTACCAGGTCTTCCTAGAGTTAATAAGTGTTCACTGCAGACTGGAGAATCAGCCACTGCGGCTTATAACCTTAAGTTTAGTCTTTAAGACAGAAAGGAACCCTCAAGAACAGCAGCTAAGAGCCTCCATCAGCAGCCTCTGAAGTAATCCTTCTTCCCCATTTATCCTGCCAGTGTGCATGCACCATGACAGGCTACATGGGGAGCATATGTAAGTCATATGTAAAACTGACTTAAAGTTTATAAAACCAATCTTTTAATTTTGTGTGGCACATTGGCTTTGGAAGGTTAAATCTGATGCTTTTAAGGATTGAGGAGAGCTCTGTGTGATCCAGCTGTGAGATAGAAGGGGCAAGTAGGAAGGTATTTAAATAAGCTTTATTGCAGTTGATGCTTCTTGCTCTGACTGTACGCTAGTGCCCGTGATGCTGTTTCATCTTTGAATGGAGTTTGGGTTTGTTTTGTTTTGTTTTGTTTTGTCTGCATTGCGCTTCCATTGGCGGCTGAAAACATTACATTTTTTCAAAGTATGGCTCTATAGCCTTCCCTTTGTGCTATCTTTACACCATGTAAGCACTGTACACTTAATGCATCTTCAAGACTGATATGAAATGAAGTACAAAGCTGACAGCTTTATATTAAACATGTAAAAAGTGAATCTTTAAAAGTTTATTCTTGATTATCCTTTCAAGGTGGTTGCTAACATCTGAGCCCAAAAAAAGTGCCTCTGATTCACAGTATCTTTAGCCTAAACACTAGGCCAAAAGGAGCTTCTTGTATGTCACTCAGAAGAATCTACTGGAATCAATTCTGTCTCAATTAAGATAAGAAGAGTCCACTTCACTTCTTTTTAAAAGAATGTTGTTTTAATTAACTCAAATTATCAGGTTTGGTAAGCACTGTACACCAAATGGTAAAATGTAAGGCTAAATTACCAGATGACAGCCACAAGGAATGTGCCTATAAAATATTGTTTCTCAACATAGGAACTTTGAGAAGTTCATATGGGAAAAATTAGATCAGATGTGTATCTGGTATGTTTGATTAAAGCTGTTTACTCCCTGGAGCTGATGAGATGGTTTATACCCCACCCTCTGCATAAGCTCACAAAGACACAATAAGATGTAAAAGAAAGGATGCTCATGCTCAGTCACCATGGAAACAGGCAGATCAGTGTGTTCTCTAGTAGCCAGGGTCCCATAAAGCCTTAGAGTGGAAATGTACCTGCGTTTAGGGTACCAGGTTGAGCGTTCCCTAATACCAGAGTCACCTGGAACTGAATCAGAAGGAAGTGAGAATAAAGATGAATTCAAGATAAGAAGGCGCCTCCAGGCCAGGCGTGGTGGTGCACACCTTTACTCCCAGCCCTCGGGAGGCAGAGGCAGGCAGATCGCTGTGAATTTAAGGCTAGCCTGGCCTACAAGGCAAGTCCAGGACAGCCAAGGCTATTCAGAGAAACCCTGTCTCAAAAAACCAAAAGAAGCTGCTTCAGCTTTTGGGCAAGTAGACTGTCATCACTAGGTTCCCACCTTCATAAGTCATATCCTCACAGTACTTTTGACAGAAACCAATAAAATGAACAGAATGCTAGAGCACTGCCTTCTTGGGTTCCTTGAGAGTCTGAGATGACAGAGCTAAAGAGGCAGTGACCTCTACAGCCAAGCACAAAGGTTGCTTTGTTTTCAAAACAGAGAAGTCTCAAAAATAGAAGGCTCTACTCAGAGCCTGAGAAAAGAGGGCTATTTTTACATCTTCACGCAGGCTTCAGCAAACCACAGAGGGTTCTGTGCCTGCGCTCCCATTTTGCTAATGTACTAAAAATAATCAAAAGACCCAAATTTTGTTTGTAGACTAGAAGCATTTTGAGCATCAATGACACCTTGGGCTTTTTCTTCCTCTAAAGGATAGTTACAAGTCTTTGCTTACACACCTGCTGTTTGAAACAGTAGTAGAGGAAAACTGTATTTCACGTCATTCTTAGGAAACAATTACAGATTTTTATTGTTCATTGTGTTTATTTCCCTCTTTAGCAGACAGAAGGCGGAGCACAGACAGATGGACAACAGTCACAGACACAAAGTAGTGAAAACTCAGAGAGTAAATCCACCCCCAAGCGACTACATGTCTCTAATATCCCCTTCCGCTTCCGGGACCCCGACCTACGGCAGATGTTTGGGGTAAGTCTCTGATATCTTTCTATTGATTTAATTAAAATAATGTAATCCAGGCTGGGTGTGGTGGCGCACTCCTTTAGTCCCAGTACTTGGGAAGCAGAAGCAGGCGGATCTCTGTGGGTCTGAGGCCAGCCTGGTCTATACAGCACGTCCAGGACAGCCAAGGCTACACAGAGAAACCTTATCTTGAAAAAACAAAAAAACAAACAAAAAAATTTAATCTACCAGAGGTGTTATTAGTCATTAGGATTTAGGGTAAAACTGTAAAGATGTTATGAGAGAACTTTAAGTAAACCATTGTTGTCACCCATAAGTCTGGAAACCTTTTCCTGTCACCTTACCTGCCCCAGACATTATTAGCATTACAAGTTGTCACACAGACACACAAGCTGCATGCAGCTGTTAGCTTGGACTGAGGTAGTTCTTGTAAGACGGCCACCCTCCTCACACACCAACCTCAGTGAGCATGTCAGTAACATTCTTGGTTTCACTAGAAGAGCAAACATCCACCGTCTTTATAGCATGATTCTTAACCCTGCAACTCCATTAGAAGTCCTCTGGGAAACCTAGAAAACACTGCACACCCAAGGTGTGATTCAGCTGCCCCGGATGCAGTGTGAACCTATGTACTCGCTGTACAAGGTCCCCAAAGATTCTGTGTGGGTCTCAATGTAGTGGCATGCACTTTTTCCGGACACATTACTGCCTCCCACTCCTCACTGTCGTCCTTATTTCTGCTGTTCAGGATGCGTTAGTGCTGCCCTCCACTTCTGCATTGTCTCAAGTCAGTGTGGATAATACAGATTTTCATGTGGCTCATTTAAATTCAGCAAAAACAAAATGGGATTTTTAAGGAACCCAGGATCAAATCCTAGTTACTTAGGACCTTAGGAAATTCATGTAATCTCTTTTTTGACCTTGAAATGTTTATCTAAGAAAGCAGTAGTAATCTCTAACTTGAGTGTTAAAAGTAAATGAAACAGTATGTGTAAAAGCAGGTGCTACCCAGAGCTTTGTTTTCAGTTCCTGTATCACTCAGTAGTGTCAAGGCCAGCATCTAAAGTATGCTGTGGAGCACTGTTTCCCTACCCCTAATGAGCTCCTTCGGCTGTTTTCATCCTCCCAAATCACCATGATAAAACCGAAAGTATAGGGGCTGGAGAGATGGCTTAGTGGTTAAGAGCACTTACTGTTCTTCCAGAGGACCCAGGCTCAATTCCCAGCACTCACATTGCAGCTCACAACTGACTGTAACTGCAACTGACACCTTCACACAGACACACATGCAGACAAAACTCCAATGCACATAAAATAAAAATAAATTAAATGAAATAAAAATGAAAGTGTAACAGCATAAATTCCTGTTATTGAAAGTGAGTGGCTGCTAATTTTTTCTGAGCCTGTGCTTTGCTGTCTGTTTTATTTTGGCTGCTGCTGTTAATTTGACCTAGGACAGAAAGAATCAGTAGTTCCTTAGATATTTCCTAAGGACAGCTGACTAGTGCCATGTCCTGCTTTTTCTTGGCCATGCCACTTAATTGTTACAAGGCTTGGGAGCCATGTTCTGTCACAGCTAACTACCTGGACATATTTTTGCCACTAAAAAGGTCAGCGTTGAGGTGTAATGCCACGTATCATGATGATGAGCTGTTTCCATCTTCAGAGAGAAGAGAGCAGTGGAGACTAGCAAGGGCAGCTACAGGACTGGGTCACAGGGGAAAAGGAAGCACACCCAGAGAATGACCTGGTCTCAGTGCTGAGAATGGCAGTGTTGTCCCTTGAGTCAGAAGGGTGATGGCCTCCCAAGAGCTGCCTAGGTTTCTCAAAATGGCTCATACTTTTTCCTAAAGCATAAAGTGGGGATTTTCTTTTCTTTACAAAAGACATCTGAGTGTCTCTTTTCTTCCACACGGTTGATGCCTGTCCCTACACAGTAACCCTGGAAATGAGCAGGAACTCCATGCCACGTTCAGTAAGACTGTGAACTTCTACCATAGCTACTTAAGCTCCACTCTTCTTAACCAGAAGAGGAGGGCACACAGTGCTCCAGAAACGGCCTATCTGTTAGCGTGCCTGCTGCTGCTGCAGAGGTCCAGAGTGCAATTCCCAGCACCACATGGTGGGTCACAGCCACCGGTGACTGCACACCCAGGAATTCCAACACTGTCTTCTGGCCCTTGTGGGCACCCACACAGATATGGGCAGGCATGCGCACACGCGCGCGCGCGCACACACACACACACACACACACATACACACACAAATAGCAAAACTTTCATATAAACAAGATGTTATACGACTGTAATTGAGGCAGGGCTGTGGTGGCAAACACCTTTAATCCCAGCACCCAAGAGGCAGAGGCAGGCAGATCTCTGAGTTCAAGGGCAGCTTGGTCTATAGAGCAAATGTCAGGACAGCCAGAGCTACACAAAGAAACCCTATATTGAAAGGGGTGACGGGGAGGCAGGAAGTACACAATAGAAAAAGTTTAAAAAAGGAAGAAAGAAAGAAATGCTAGCACTCTGTGCTTAATAATTTTACATAAAATAAAACATTATTCTCTTTTCCTTAATTTTCAGTTAATGATGAAACTAGAGTCAAGTCCAAGTATCTAACAGAAAAACTGGGGCTCTGATTGAGACAGTAACATTTTAATCTAGTATGAAAACAGCATTTCTGGGCTGGAGAGATGGCTCAGAGGTTAAGAGCACTGACTGCCCTTCCAAAGGGCCTGAGTTCAATTCCCAGCACCCACATGGTCACTTACAACCATCTATAATGAGATCTGGTGCTGCCTTCTGCTGTACAGGCACACATGCAAGCAGAATACTATAAAAATAATAAATAAATCTTTTTAAATGAAAGAAAAAAGAAAACAGCATTTCTGGCTTATGTTTTTCTATTTTTCAGAGCTTTTTCTCCAACCTCTTATAGTTTGGTTTGAAATTCAAATGAAGCAGATAACGGAGACAGGTCAAATGCGGCGCTGCCAGGAGGTGCCATGGCCTCACTCTGACTCGGGCTGTGGTTAGCAGGTTGTCCCTCTATGCATAATCCCCAAATAGGCACATGTAGGGATTTGAAATGAACTTTGTGGCTTTGTATCTTTTTAGCTATGAGGTTATATTTAAATAATTACTGAACAGATTGTCATTTTAAGAATATTCCTGATATTTGTTACAGAACTACTAAAATGGCAAATAAATGGACTCATCCTTTATGTCAAAATATTTTAAGTATGACAACATTATGTCACCTATAGAAATTGCAACATGCACATATTTATTGGGCCAATCATTCACAGTTTCAAAAGACAAAAGCAATATGTGGCATGTATCTGGTGTTCCGTCTGTATGCATGAGGAAAAGCACAGAAGGGCATGTGCCAAGTCGAAAGTAGAAGGCTATGGTTGATCTGTTTTCTATTTTATTTTTCCTTTTTTTTTTTTTTTTTTTTTTTTTTTTTTTTTTTGGCAGACAGCCCTCAACAGTGTACTGGTTCTGCTTTTTAAACTGAGACTTTGAAAAATTAAGGCAATGGTTAGAAAAGGGCCAGGACTTGGCCACATGGGTACCGTGGGGCAGCACTGTGAGGTCCTTGGACGGTAGCTTCCACACATGGAGGAGGATGCTACTGAGTGAATGGAGGAACCACTGCAGGGAGGGGACCCTTTCAGAAGTTCATGTTGGGTCTGTGGACAGGTGGGAACGTGCAAGTTAAATGCTAGTTCAAAAAAGAAAAAAGAGCTGTCTCCTTCAGAAAGAAGGCTAGACAAAGGCTGACCTTAAATAAATATTTCTATTTTTATCTCTGCAGCAGTTTGGCAAAATCCTAGATGTGGAAATCATCTTTAATGAGCGCGGCTCCAAGGTAAGCCCTGTGTTCATACTTAGAGCCCGGCTTCCTCTCAGACCTGTTTCAGGGGACAGCTGAGTTCAGGGAGCAGAAGCGGCCGTGCTGCACAGAAGTCTGCCAGGTGTCTTCCTTGAGCTAGACTCTCTAGAAAGAGGCTCCTCACAATGAGAGGGTGACAGGAGAAGCTAGGGGAGTGTGGCAGTTCCAAGGACAGGAGGCACGGCTACTCAGCCAGCTAGGGCTGCCTTAGAGAGAGGAACCGGGGAGGGTGTGAAAATCATTCTGAATTCTCTTTGAACAGGTCAGCCTGTGAAATGCCAAGGCAGCATGTTAGACAAATCGTTTAGGGTTCTTTTCTCTCAGTTACCCCAGTCATTTGTTCTCTTTGGAATAAATTTTGACAAGGCACCCCCCAGTGACTGAATAGTGAGGTGTTCTGGTTCCTGGAGCCACAGCCCGATGAGCAGCCACTCTGGCTCTCACGTTAGATTTTAGATTTAAAAGTGAGGGTAGCATTGGTGTGCACGCTGGTGTATGTAGTCTCTAATAAGGGAGTGACAGTTCAGTTCAAACTATTTTTCTTATTAGTGATTTTTAAACTAATTTTTTGTTTGGTCATATCTGTTTCTTTCTAAATAGCTCTTGACCATGATTACAACCCTAAGAATATAATTTAAGGAAAAGCTGGATGCATTAAATGAGTTAACATTTACCTCTCTTCAGTTCCACTGCAGATGCCTGTGCTTTAGTAATTGCTAGCCTCACCTCCCGCCCACCTGCACGGATGCACACACGCACACTGTTCTGATGCCTCAGTACTCTTGCCTCCCTTTTAGAGTGTCCGATAACTGATATTTACTCATTGTTAAAGAGGTAATTATACTTTAAGCTTCCAGCTTTCAGTTAAAACAAAAAAAGAGTAATATGTGTATACAGACCTTCCTGCAGCACTTAACCTGGTAAGTATCTTAAAGTGGAATCTGTTACTAACCCGTAAGCTCCCGATGCTTGTACTGCTGGACAGTTATTTTTATTAAGCATTTAGCTACTAAGTGGGAAAGTAACCATAGCTTCAAAGTTAGAGCATCTGAGCGAAGATGAGAGTGAAGGTCAGTAAATGAAGAGCCTTGACTGTTTATCCACAGTAGCTAATTGAGACATTTTTGGTTTTAAGTTGTATGTACTTCGAATAACCTTCATTAAGTTGTACCAGCCAGAAGGCCAGTGTAATTGCCCAGGTGCTAAGAACTTGCTCCATATGGAAAAGAATATTTGAACTCTTGTGAAGCAAAGGAAATTGATCTTTCCAAAGTCCTTTCACTCACTTCAGGATTCACCTGCTATCGATGATTAATTTCACCTTAACCAGTTACCTCTCCCATGGCATTTTGTTTTAAAATAATGGCACCTGCCTGCCTTTTTCCCTCTGGGGACCCTAAAAGCATGTGTTATTTCTGTAGCTTCAGGCAGTGTCCTCACTGCCCCTGCTTTCTTTGGGCTGTGACAGTATAGACACTGCTAATTGGCAAGTGGATCCAGAGCAAAGCATAGAACTCAGAATCACCCTGCACCTGCATCGGGGCCTGAGAAACCCCTGGATGGGACTTTTGCCTTCCTGACTGCTGTGAGGCCTTTCCCAAAATAGGCACCCTGGAACGCCACTCCAAAGCTGCTGAAAAGTGATTAAGAGTCAGCCTAATGTCTCCTTGGGATCCACCTAAAAGAAAGAATAAGCACTTCCCATTCTGTGAATGAAGCGTCTTGTTTCTTTTTTCCTTTCTTGACTCGTTTTTGTTTTTGTTTTCTTTGTTTGTTTGTTTATTTTTGAGACAGTTTCACTAGTAGCCCTATCTGTCCTGGATCACTCTCTCTGATTAGACTGGGCTGGTCTTGAACTCACAGAGATCCACCTCTGCCTCTCGTGCTGGGGCTAAAGGTGTATACCACCATGCCCGGCTTCTCATTCATTTTATATATTTGGAGTTGACTATAAAATGTCAGAATGACTTCATTGTGGTACTGTGGTTTTAGCAGTTGCCCTGCTTTTAAACAGAGTACTTTTCCTTGCAGAAATAAGCTTTATTAAAAACTTTTAAGTAGTAATGAAAAAAACTAGTCATAAAATAATTTTAAAATAAGTGATACCGACATGTAAATTAATGTTTAACCAAATCATTCTAGAGAAAAAAAAAATACTCTTCCTCAGCCTGTGCTGGGTGTGGAGTCCAGGACCTTGTGCCTGCTAGGCAGACACTCAGGCAGTGGGCTTCATCGCCAGACCTCTTTAGAGCGAGTCTGTTTGGGAAGGTGTGACAGTGACCCCGCCCCCTCTGTTCGGCCTTCTCCAGCACTCCCCGTGGAGGTTGTTGTGCTGTACAAAGCACTGATCGCTTCAAGTTTGACTGTTGCCTTTTTAGCTTTGACTGTTGTTTGAATTATGCAAAGGGTAAATAGACTATAATCATAGTATTTCTTAAATTATTTTATGTGAGTTTACTGTTCTGTTCTTTTCTCTGTAAAACAATCAGCTGTGTATTAAAAAAGTATGAGCAGCTGAAACAAAGATAGGATTTGCCTTTTAAAAATGTGTAATTCAAATATATGAGAAGTAATACCCCTGACCTGCAAAAAAATAGCTCATTTCCCCAAAAAGAACCTAGAAAAGTGAGTGTGAGTTATATGTAGCTTTCTTACGTCTTGGATTTCACTAGTAGCCGCAGGATGCTAACATACTCATGAACCTCAATAGACATTTATTTTAGATTAGCCCAAGTTTGTTCCTGTTACTATACAGTACTTTATAATACCCCTTTCTTCCTCTGAGTAATAACTTTAAAGTATCTTTTTAGAAGGAAAACAAGGCCCTTAATGAAAAATAGAAAATAAAAAGCAAACTTAACACAGTATGTCCACCCCTGGGTCTGGTTTTTACTTCCACCCTGCTGTCTCTTGTGCGCTGCAGAGGACGACTCGAGTCACAGCTGCCATTTAGCCCGGGCTCTTTGGGCTGGTATTTGTGCTAGCAGGTTCTCATGCCTGAGCTTCTCCTAAGTTCATCCCGTTGTTGAACTTAGGACTTCCTATCCTCTGCCGCTCACTGTCACCAACTACACAGAAAGCTGTGGCGGTGCTCGCCATGGGGACTGATTGATTCTGGATGTGCTCTCATTCCTTCTCTCAGGTAGATCCCTCGTGACAGGCACCGGCTCCAGGGTGGGTCTGTTTAGGCTGGAGTGTGGGAAGATGCAGGGTCTTTTTCCTCCTCAGACACAAGAACTACGCTCTGATTTCTTGACCATTGCCTTGGCTTTTGATTTCATGTGAAGAGAAATTTATTTCCACATATAGTCAAAAGACTTTCTTTGAAGACATACTAAGCAGGCCTTTGTGATTTTCAGTAAAATTGATAGACACTGATGGCGTAAATGTTTTCCACTGTACTTAAAACTGACTTAACAATATGTATGCCCAGAGGCTTCCTTGATTTTCTTTGTTACCACTTTATGGGTTTTAGTTTTCTTTTTCTTTTTCTTTCTTTCTTTCTTTCTTTTTTTATTTTTCATTTAATTTTTATTTCTATGTTCTGGCCATACCCAGGAGATCCATCTGCTTTTGATTTCTCCCTTAAAAGTTACATGGTAAATTTTCTTTCTCATTCTTCTGAGATGGAAAAACTAAAAAATTATACAAAGTTTTTAAAAAATGTTTTTACACTGTTCATTTTGTTGCTTGTTATTTATGCAGTCTGAGGCCAGACCAAAGAGGTGACAGTTACTCGGCTCCTATGTGTCATTGATAAGTGGGTGTCAAGGCAGGTCTGAGCACACTGTTCCTCCTGTAGAACTTGACCACAGCCACGCACCTAACTCAACACCCTGTTTCTTAAGTGCAGCTAAGACACTTGGGCAGCTACTACTCCAACACTGGCATGTTCACTAACACTGGACAGGACTGAGAACTCTAAGACAAGCATGTAAAGACCTGTGTTGTCCGCCCTGACAACCACTGTGAGCCTTGAAATGTGAAGTCTTAGCCTGAGATTCATACCATAAGCACACACTAGACTGCAGAAGCTTAACACAGAAGGGACACTAGGCACCTCATTCACTAGAAGGGTTTTTTATATTGAAATGATAACATATGGTATATGCTGGGTTGAATATGTTAAAATTAATTTCATCTATACCAGAAAATTTACATGTGGCACACATCCTTTTTTTGGATAGTGTAAGCAAATGTGGCGTCTTTTTTTAATGAAAAACAAGTTTACTTTTTGTTACCTGTTTTTAAACTTTTTTTTAAAGATTTATTTATTTATAACATACACAACGTTCTGCCTACATGTGTGCCTGTACACCAGAGAGGGCACCAGATCTCATTATAGGTGGTCGTGAGCCACCATGTGGTTGCTGGGAATTGAACTCAGGACCTTTGGAAGAACAGACAGTTCTCTTAACCTCTGAGCCATCTCTCCAGCCCACTTGTTAATCTGCTTTTCTTAATGAGGGTTACATAAAAATCATTGCCTTACACACTTAAACTATTTAAGAGTAGAGGGCTAGAGAGATGGCTCAGAGGTTAAGAACACTGGCTGTTCTTCAGTTCCCAGCAATTTTTTTTTTAAAAAGAATTTAAGAGTAAATTGGGTGTGGTGACATACACCTTTAATCCTAGTACTCAAGAGGCAGTCAGGCAGATCTCTGAGTTTGAGGCTAGCTTTGCCTATATAAAAGAATTTGTGAGTAACTATCTTTATTACAAATTTTATAACATTTATTTTTATTATACTAGGGCAGGTTGAGTTTTATATTTCAAAATTAGCTTATATGGTCATTTTATACTGCTCAAGTAATATGTGTTGTATTTAGACTTGGTTTTGGTTTTTTCTCCCTTAGAACCAGAGATTCAACCTGAACTTACTCTTAGTTTGGTTTTGAAGAATAGCGGTACATTAAAGCCTGGTTTCCTGGAGCAGGTTTTCCTGTGGGTGACCCTTAAGCCGTAATCTGTGCCTTGCCATTCTGGGCCCTTGGAGGATGCCCACTGCTACTGGGCTGTGGCCCCTTCTGTTTTCAGGGCCAGCATGAGCAGCCAGGCATTTTTTAAAAACTGTTGTCCTTGGATTCTGGAGTCTGGCCCTTTTGTGTTCCTTTCCTTTATAAATACCAAGGGATTACACGGATCCCACCCGATTATCGGGGTAATCTCCCTGCCTTGACATCGATTCATCTAATCGCATCTACAAAATCCCTTTTGCCTTGCAAGGTAACATATTCTGTGGCTTCAGGGATTAAGGCATAAGGAACTTGGGCCTGGGGAACATTATTCTGCCTGTATGGGCAGAATCTTCAAAGGAAAGAATGAAATCTTACCTCTGTTTCATATCAGAGTCCTGGCCATCCAGGGGCCTTCTTCCTCCTCTCACCAGGGAAGACTTGCTGGAAAGACCACTTTTCTTTGATGTCTGTGGTATCTTGATTAGCATTCCCTTTGGCATTTGATCATCTTAGAATAGAAAACACTTTAATACAGTCGTGTGAAAATGCAGTTTTTCCTCCAATAGTCATTATTGAGAAAACCTTACATAGATGTTAATGTTAATATTTGCCATTTGCAGATCAGTTGTCAGTACTTGTGATGCTACATCTTTTGACATAGTGACTATGTTACTGGGGGTCTGCTCTTCACACCCAAGAGAAGACATCAGAACCATTTCACTGTTGGATTTGGAAAAGCAATGAGGGCTTGTAGAGTAGTGGGACTTAGTAAACAGAATCCGCACACAGACTGTCAAGGCTTAAGCTATGCATTCCTTACCACCCACTGTATGTCACAGGGTGTTTTCCTTTCTTTTTAAATCATCTCTTTCTCTTTAGAATGACTCTACCAGTTCTGCCCTGGCTGTTCTGTTCACTGTAGATGTACTCAGACAGTATGTGTGGTTTTGGTGTTGGTATGCAGCACGTATAGGCAGTTACAGTATTAAAACCAAGTGCGCATTTTCACATAAACAGCCAGAGTCAGTTTACAATTTATTAGTTTAAACAAAGACATGAGTTACGACTTGGAGAGTCAGTTGGAATGCAGTTTATGATTCTTCTCAGGGTGGCATAAGAACTCATGTCGACGGGAGAGACGGCTCAGCGGGTGACAGGTGTGCGCTCCTTTTGAGCAGTCAGACAACTCACACCCTCTGGCCTTCTCAGACACTTCCACTAAGGTGCACACAGACACACGCAAGTAAAAGTAAAATAAGCCTTCCGAAAACTCATTGCTCTTTGTGACCTTTCTTAAAACCAACTTACCTTGCCTGCCAATTAATAGATTCTTAGGTAGAATCTTCTTGTCTTCAGGGTCTGTGTACCTTCAGAGAAAAGAAAACACTGGCATCCTTTGTAACTAGCCTTCAGTACCTTGAAGCTGTCAAAGTGGCTATAGCATGTTAACATTAAAACTTGTTCCTGAAAATTCTCTCCTATTGCTATTTTCAGCAAATGTATACATTCTGTAGGAGAGTGCTAAGAACAGTCACCCCTAATTCCCCACCACAGTAAACATTCATTTATTTTCTGTCAGCAGAGCATGCTCTCCTGTGATATTTGTACTGGTATGAAAGTTGTGGCCAGAGACAAGTCATTGGAATCTTCCAGATACCACCTACCTGTATTACCACCAATTAGACTGCCAAGGGACCACATTTTTGGTTTTTTGAAACAGGGTTTCTCTGTGTAGCCCTAGCTGTTCTAGAAAACACACACATCTCTCTCTCTCTCTCTCTCTCTCTCTCTCTCTCTCTCTCTCTCTCTCTCTCTCTCTCTCTCTCTCTCTCTCTCAGGATCTGCCTGCCTCTGCTTTGAGTGCTGGGATTAAAGGAGTGTACCACCACATCCAGTTCTATAAATTCTGTTTTAGACAGGGTTTTATATATGGAGGCATGTTTGTGCTGTTATACAGCAGTGACTCCCCAGAGAAGGCTGAGAGATGTCCTCTGCAGGTGTGAACAGAAATGATACAGTTCCAGCTGGGGGATGGACAGTGCCAGCGCACCTGCAGTGATGTTGGTGGGCACCTGATGAGGCGGTCCTGAGCTCATAGAGTGAGCTTCTCCTTGGAAGTAGCAGTGACATGTGAACAGAGGAGTAGGCCAGCGCCTGGCCTCGTGATTTGTGTGCTCTACCTTTGTACCCGCCACAGGGCGGGGCACATTATATTAATCCTAACACGCAAGTCAGCTGCGTCATTACTTCATGGCATTTTTTTTCACCTATTGAATAATAGTCAGCCACTGTTACTAACATTCCTCGCTCCTGGTGCCTATGCCTGCTTTTCCTCATGTGAACGATCACTAACTTGCCCTTAACAGCAGAGCTAGACATCAACAGTAGTTTATGGTATCTGTTTCCATAAAGTGCCAATCTGATCATTTAAAAATATTGTTGAAGAAAAGTCCTAGTTGTCAACTGTCCACTGATAGTTATGCTCCTCCCTCAGCTGTTACCCACAGAACTAGACCTTACCACTGTCTCACTGTCCTACTCCCAAACACAGACGGGTAAGACGTAGATAAAGTAGCAGGAAATAACTCCTTTACATTCTGTAATAGCCAGTAATCTTGAATGTGAGCTTTTATACAGCAGCTCGTGGAGAAGTACAGATTCAGGGGTTAGAGAGTCAACTGAGAGAAAAACATGCTGCTCTGTGTGTAAAGTACTTTCCTTGCAAGTGTAAGGACCTGAGTTTGATCCTAAGCACTCATGTTTAAAAAAAAAAAGCTGGGCATACGGAAATGGGTTAGCAGATAAAAGGAGCCTGCTGCCAAGCCTGACAACCTGAATTTGATTAACCCACGTGATGGGAGGAAAGAACCAACTCGCTAAAATTGTCCTCTGCCCTCCATACACACACTGAGACACACATAAATAATAATCCGAGGCAGAGACAGGAGAGTTGCTGGGGCTTGCTACCCAGCAAGCATGGCTAAGAGTGCCATGTTCAGTGGGAGACCCTGTCTGAAGAATAGAGTGGAGGGCCAGTGAGACGGCTCAGTGGGTAAGGGCACCACCGATGACCTGCGTTTTATCCCTGGAACCAATCCCGAAAGCTGTCCTCTGACCGCCACATGTGTGCCCATACACATACACACTAAATAAATAAATGTTTAAAGAATAAGAACAGTAAGGTGCAGAGCAGTCAGTGAAGGTGCTGCATTTCTCTCTGCCTTCCACGTGCACCAGTGCGTACATGAGCACACAATAATAGCAGCTTTGTGGTTTTGTTGTGTTTGTATGCTCAGATTTTTGGTTGAATGGTTTGACCCGAGTAACTTCCTACCTTAATATTGGTCTGGCCTCATGTACTTTATATCTTATTTTATTGTTATTGTTGTTAATTAAGTTAATGTTACTATTATTACAGTTCTTTATCCTTTTATTGGGTTTAAATTTCCCTTTACAAAATATGCATGGATCAAAAATACGCCTTTGGAAGAAATTGCTGGTGTTAGTTGTGCTGGCGTCACCTCATACTGTGATGTTTTCTTGTTTACCAAGAGATGAGTATTTCAATATAACGATGTGCATGTTTTCCCTTCTCCCGCTGCATGCAGGGATTCGGGTTCGTAACTTTCGAGAATAGTGCTGATGCAGACAGGGCCAGGGAGAAATTGCACGGCACCGTGGTAGAGGGCCGTAAAATCGAGGTGCATGTCTTCAATAATTCAATTTCTCGTTTATATTTTTCTTTCTCTTTGTGTATTGCCTCACTTATTTCACATTTGGATCCCTGTCCTGTCCATGTGTGCACACCTGTCTGTCCTGTCTTCACTTTCTTGCACTACGCTGTAAAAATAACAACTCCTGTCTGCTTCTCCCCGCTCTTGGTTGTTTGAGGTTTAATTTGGGGGGCAGGGGCGGGGATGTGTGCTTACCTGTTTTTTCATTTTTTTTTTTTCTCTTCCAAAATGTTCATCCTTCTGCTCTCTCGATTTTTTTTTTCCTTTGCTTCAGTTTGCAAGACTCTGAATTCCTATTATGAGGCCTAAGCAAAACTAACTTCAAAAATGTCTAAAAACTATCTAGCTTATAGCATTGTGTCTTGGAGGCCAGTTCCCCTCCATGTGCGTTTGATAAGTGTGGATAGACGATTTTAGAGGTTTTGGGGGGAGGACAGAATCCAAAACTTTGGTAGTTTTAAACTTTACTTAATACCAAGAATTTCAAGGCTTAACTCCAAAGTTGACAAAAGGCTGTCTCAACAGAGGGTTCAAGGGTAGCTGGTGGCATAGGTGGACAGACGTTGTGAGTGCTAGTCAGCCCTGGGCTCACCAGCAATAGAGTGACTAACGCATTGAAGGTTAACTGGCTCCTCTCCCCTTTCCCAGTTTTTTAAAGTATTAAATATAAAAGCCACCATTTGAGTAAGATGTCTGCATATTTTGCTTTTTTTCCCCCTTTCCAATGGTTTAGCATTTAGGGCCCTTCACTTGACTCACTCTTTCCATGGTAATATACACAATGCTGGCGATGGTGCCCGTTGGCGGTAAGTGAATCGAAAGTGCTAGAGAAGAAGCTTTTAAAAGTGTAATCACAAAACAATTATGAGAGAAAGAGTCCATCTGCCATCTCACATTAACACTACCAGATGTGGTTTGACTTGCTTCTCTCCCTCCCCGCCCCTTTTATTTTCACTGCTGTGGGGTGATGTCGCCTGGACTTTGGATGTACATCCTGTCTTGTAGCAGTCTGAGCTGTTTGGTTACTGACTTCATGGTGATTTTTTTCCCCTTGCGCATCTTACTCAGAGTTACTGAACTCCAGTTTGGCTGGTTTTATTAATGCACTTCTGCCCCTTTCCCAAACCACTGTGCAGCTCTTCCTTGCTGACCCACTGCCTCACGTTCTCCTATCCCCGCCCCACTGTTCTCTTTCCCTGGCTTCTCACTCCTAACCCGTCCTTTCTCCCTCCCCAGCCCTCCGTCTGAGCTGTGGGGTTTCTTGCTGATTGGTAGTGTCTGCTTGGTTCTGGCTGGTTTTCCTATGAATTGCTTGGTGGCTTTCTGCTCTAGCAGCTGGTTCAAGCCCTTGCTCCATCCTGACCTTGCTGTCCACTTTCCCTCTTCTTTCCAAGTCGTCCCTTTCTTTTCTTTGTGTGTGTTAACGGCATGCTCTCAGTCTCATTGTTGTTGTCTTCCATTCTTTCTTTGTAAATGTGAAATGTTTACATTATTGGTGGTCAAACTAGAGTAAATGGAGTTTCAGGCTGTCTTCACCCAGGAAAGGGGCGTCATGAAGGATATGAGATGTTCTTTAAATTCTAGTTTTACCCAACATTGGTCTTCATAACATAAATCTAGCAAATACATTTTTCTAGAGACAAAGTAAGCTGGCCTTGGTGGCATAAGCCAATAATCTCAGCATTCTGGAGGCTGAGGCAAGAGGGTCACAAATTCGAGGACACCCTGACTACATAGCAAATTTCAGGCTCAGCCTGAGCTGCCTGGGAAGACTTTGCTTTAAAAACAAATGACACATTTATATTTTATAAGCTCGAATCTCAAGGCAGGCTGTGCTTAAGTTTATGGTGAGGCTTGGGGTTGGTCCTGAGGCCACTCACACTGTCCTGGCTTCTAGGCAGTACCTCTCCTTTCTCCAGCAGCACCCTCTTTGTGAGGCCTACCTACCTTGGCATAGAGAATGCCTCATGCTGTGTGCTTTGTCATGGGGTAGAGAGGACACCCCCCACCCCCACCCCCAGGAGAAACTGCACTCATTCTTCATTGCTGAACACCTGTGCCACAGGCCCTCGGAAACTTCATCTAGAAAATTCAGGATGGCCCTGCAGAGTGCCAACGTGGGGATCTTTGCTTCCTCTATTTATTTACTAATTCCAGGCAGTTAACAAAAATGTAAACTGTCAGGACAGGCTGTGGCATCAACATTATGGCTCAGGTGGCAAGCCTCTGTTTTATTAACAAGCTCCAATGTTCATTTGCAGATATATTTGTTCCCTATTTACTTTTTTCCAAATTGTCCTCAGTACAGAGATATCTTAAGATTATACCAGAGAACTTATAACTGCACCTTTTCTCTGGAGTGCCAAAAGGTAGACCAACCACAGTTTTCTATTTGGAGACCAAGAAACTACATTTTACTCTTGTTAGCCTCATTTAATAATCACATTTTTTAAATCTATGGATATTTTATAATGCTGTGTTAACTATCTAAATGCTATCAGAAATTTACTTTTTAAGTTACATACTGTGTTACGGGATGAGCAGTATAACGCTCCCTAATGAGTGTCTTCCCGCCCCTCCTCTCTGCTCATTATTTTTAGGTGAATAATGCTACAGCACGCGTCATGACCAATAAGAAGATGGTCACGCCATATGCAAATGGTGAGGAGTTATAAGCTGCCTTGAGGGAATGTTTGTTCTCATGTAAATGTATAAAATTTTCCTGACTTTCTAGGACCATCTGCTCAATTCTCATTCGACCTCTTAGAAGAATGTTTTTTCTTTACAGGTTGATCTTTTTCCTTAGAGTTAAGCTTTTTACTTACAAAGGTGTTCTGATCTCAGTAGCTTTCATCTTCTGCACGGTCCCATCAGGCCACATGAGGCTACTCCCTGTTAGAGCAGAGTAGGTAGCCCGTGACACCCTCCTCTTCAGCCTCTTAGCTCCTTACAGCATGGCAATGGCCCGTGTAGCCCTGCCGGCCCAGCTGTCTTTCCTTGCTGACTCCTCTTCACGTGAGTGTGATCTGGAAGGAAAATCTAGTCTCAAGATTTTGCAGTTCTAGATTCTTTGCTTTCCTTAAAGCCTGTCAGTACTGGCTATGGGGCTTCCCGGTGGAACTTTTTATTCCATGATGAGAGGTTATACAGTAAGTTTAATAAACATTTATGAGAACAGAATTCTTAGTGAGTAATCTGCCCCAACAAAAACAGAGACAGTGGGCTGGAGAGGTTGCAAAAAGCACCAGCCATGCAAGCCTAAAATATGAGTTCAGTAGCTGGAACCTATTTGAGAAGCCACATGTGACAGCCTACGCTTACCTAGAGATCACAGGTAGACACAGAACAGGCAGAAGTCCGGCCCAGCTAGCCAGGAGTATGCCATACGGTAGTAGGCACAAGAGAAGCCATGATTCGGCAGGGGGAGGAGAGAGCTGACTTTAAGAAGTGGCCTTCTCATCTCTGTCTCCCTCCATGGCACACCCACAGCCATGCTCCTACACATGAAATAAGTTTACATTTTCTTCTAAAATACAGCGCTGAAGTAACGGCTCAGGCTAAGAGCCCATACTGATCTTGGAGAGGACCCAAGTTCAGTTCCCAACACCCGTGGCAGGCTGCTCTGAACTACCTATAAGTCTAGCTCTGGGGGGAATGAATTTGTGAATGAGTGCATGCACATGAGCATTTTATTCATTTCGGGAGGTGAGTATGTGTGTGCACAGGATCAAAAAGGCTTGCTGGCAAATGCTTTTACTCACTAAACCATCTTGTTGGTCCTCATGAACATTTTAATCCTCAGAGTAAGGGATTGGACTAAGAGTGGGTTATCTCAGCCAGACAATGATGGCTCACACCTGTAACCTT
This sequence comes from Acomys minous, assembly GCF_964271855.1. Taxonomy (NCBI): domain Eukaryota; kingdom Metazoa; phylum Chordata; class Mammalia; order Rodentia; family Muridae; genus Acomys; species Acomys minous. Next base: position 25,110,252 of record NC_140493.1, read on the forward strand.
GGCACTAGGAAGGACAGGACAGGAGGGTAATAGGTTCAGGGCACATAGTGTAGACTGCATAGGGCTCAATAAATAATTAAGACAGTTAACTCCAAGCCTGATGACCTGAATTCATCCCCCATGCCCACATGGTGAAAGGAGAAAACCAGCTCCTACATACTCTGACTAATACACGTGCACAGCGGCATGCATGCACTACCTTACATGCATGCTCACTCGCACACACACAGAGTAAATGTAAAACAGAAAGAAAAATCAGTAATTTCAATAGAGCTGCCCTTTCCTGCTCTCCTACCCCATCCCATCCCCCACCCCGCGTGTTCATATGGCAGTGGCTAGGGAAAGAAATGAATAGAGAGCTAGCCCCTCCCCTCCGGAACATAGGATGACAGGGTATGTTGCTTCTTGTATATAAAAGTCAGTAAATACTTCCTAAGTTTTTATGTAGAATTCTACTCACTACTAGAAGGGCAACATGTATTGCTTGCTTACAAACAAAATACTTGCCATATTCCTTTAAGTATATAAAGTAAGATTTCCAAACTGGGCAGTAGTGGCACCTGTAGTCCCAGTACTCAGGAGGAGAGGGAGTTCCAAGACAGCCAGGACTACACAGAGAAACCCTGTCGGGCAGGATTCTCCTAACACAATATTATTTGGAAACTCAACATTTCTAAATCTTAAACTTTTTTTTTTCCGAGACAGGGTTTCTCTGTGTAACCTTGACTGTCCTGGACTCACTTTGTAAACCAGGCTGGTCTCAAACTCACAGTGATCCACCTGCCTCTGTCTCCCAAGTGCTGGGATTCAAGGTGTGCACTACCACCGCCTAGCTCTAAATCTTAAACTTAAAAGTTTGACAGCAGTCTGGTGACCTTTAGAGTTTAAGTAATACGTTTATTAAATAGGTCCATTATAATTTTAAAACCTCTGGTGCTGTGAAGATGGGAACAGATTTCACATTTCATTGCTGCCTTGTCTTTCCCTCACTACTTGGTGAACCCAGTTTTTACTATGAAGAGGTATTTCCATTTACCCACAAAATTTGTATGGTATAACTGAATGTGCCATCAAGTTCCAAGTCAGACTTTAATTCATTCTGAGGCTGCCCTAATGAAGCCTCTAATATAAAGTACTGTTAAAATGGTGTGTAAGGAAGTGTGTTGCCAAGTGGTACAAAATTATAGATGTTCAGACTTCTTTCCTCTTCTAAGCTCTGAGTAGGTCATCTGGGTACAGTTCTGAGCACAGTCTGCCAAACCCCACAGTGTGTTTCTGTTCCCTTTTCTCACACCCTGCACATCTTCCTCCCTCCCTCCATTTTCTTTCTGTTCTAATTACAGTACTGTACTAGTCTATGGCTGTGATAAAACACTTAGGCCAAAAGCAACTCTGGGGTCCAGTTTTATCATTAAGGAAGTCAGGGCAACTCTCAAGCAGAAACTGGAAGAACACTGCTTGCTGGGCCACTGAAAAGCTCAGACTTAGTTGTACAGCACATGGTCACCTGTCCAGGGAGTGATGTTACCCACAGGGGGCTCAGCTCTCCTGCATCAGTTAAAAATAAAGACAACCCCACAGATAGCTCCACAGACCAATGTGATCTGGACAATCCCTCTCTGCACTCTGTGCACACCTACCTACTGCCTCCTCCCCTTAGTGATGCTGCTAAAAGATGATACCATGCCCTTTCCTTTAGAAACTCTAACCTGGGGAGGGAAGACCGCCCAGAGATGCCTGAAGCCACCTTGACTTGCAGAGTTCACTCCTGTCCTCAACATAGTCTTAAACGTTCAATGTCCTCTTTTCTCTTTCAGGGTGGAAGTTAAGCCCAGTAGTCGGAGCTGTGTATGGTCCTGAGTTATACGCAGGTAGTACTGCACTGCTTCCCTCTCTGCTACTTAATGGCATCTGTAGCTTTTCATTTGGTTGTCTTTATAACCTTTTTGTGTTTTTAATTTTTTTTTTAAATGCACCTAGCATCCAGCTTTCAAGCTGATGTGTCCCTAGGCAATGAAGCGGCTGTACCCTTGTCAGGAAGAGGAGGCATCAACACTTACATTCCTCTAATCAGTAAGTAGCCTACACTGACGTGGCAGGGGTTTTGACTGTTGCCCCATGTGCTAGTTTGGTCTGTTTTTGTTCTCCTAGCATAATGCAAAACTGATGGAAAAGAGAAGGTGATATGTAGGCATAGGTTATTGTGTAATTCAAACGCTGGTTTCTGTACCCTCCATATCTGGTTGCAATCCGAGTTCTAAGAATCTCCTGTCTCAATATTGTATAAACACTGCTCCCCAATTGTCCTCTGATATGCCAATAAAGCAGCTACAGCCCATCGCTGAGCAGGAGAAAGAACAGGGCTGGACTTCCTGCCAGCCAAGGGAGAAGGAAATAGGGGACTGAACCATGGGCAGAAGGCCAGGTGACATCAGCGAGAACAGCTGAACAAGAAAAGCCACAGAGTGCAAGTATCTCAGGGATTTACTCTAGAAGGAAGCCAGACTAGCTTAAAGGATTAAGAATAGAGTTATAACTGCTCGGGATTGTGTTGTGAAATTTTATAAACAATATAATATAATAGAGTCTCAATTACTTGTGTGATAGCTGGGTTAAGAGAGAAACTGAGAGACACAATATTATAAAAATGACTTTAACAGTAATAGATAGCACAGTGCCCTGTTTTGTCTACTCATACTAGAAGTGTCTGCAGATAAGACTTACTGGAAAGTGTATAGAGGGTGAACATGTAAATATCCTCTCTGTCTTTGATCACAAGGAAACCAGAAGATAAGAGCATGTGTAGACTGCATTACTCACATCACCCCTCTCTCCATGGAGTACCACTTAGCACAGCTGCAGGGTCAGTTTCAGGCCACTCTCTTACTGTCTCTAAAGTCATTTTGACCCAGGCCCTTTTCCCCTGGCAAGAGGTGTAACTAAACTGGATTCAGCAAAGTAGGATGTTTTTGGATGACTTTCAGAACAGAGCACACTTAGAACAGGCCTTTGGAAAAGTCTGCCTCATTAAGTGTACAAGGTGACTGTAGAGGTTAAAATATTTTAGAGACACCAGGCAATATTGGCACACACCTTTAATCCCAGCAGGAGGCATACATAGGCTGGCGGATCTCTGTGAGTTTGAGGCCAGCATGGTCTAGAGAGCAAGTTCCAGGTCAGCTGGAGTTACCCAAAGAAACCCTATCTTTAAAAATATTTATTTATTTATTTATATTAGAGAAATTAGATAGACAAATGAATTCTCCAAAAACTATTGTATGCCTTGGAGGTTTATACCATGTAAAACTATAAAGAACCTTCCTTTTGAGGAATACGTATAAATAATAGCATTTAGAAACAAAATTAATAGTTGGCCAGTTAAAGAATTTTATTCATCTGATTTAAACTATCAGGAGAAATTAAAATTTTTAGATCTTTTTAATCCCAGCACTCAGGAGGGAAGAGGCAGGTGGATCTCTGAGTTCGAGGCCAGCCTGGTCTACAAAGAGAGTTCCGGGGCAGCCAAGGCTACACAGAGAAACCCTGTCTCACAAAAACAAAAAATGTACACCTTATTAAGATGATTTTTCAGAGCTGCTTCTGATAAAGAATTTTTTGGTTTTGGTTTTGGTTTTTCTTTTCTGGTTTTTCAAGACAGGACCTCTGTGTTGCCTTGGCTGTCCTGGCTGATACAGAGTTTCTTATCATCAGCTTGCATTATGACCGGAAAAACCCCAGATTTGTGCCCAGCGAGGCATGGAATCGTTGCTTGGTCATCTTGTATCTCTCCAAAGCCCCAGAGACAGTAGTGTATTAACTAGTGTACTTGCTGTCTTTCCAGGGAAGGTTTGGTGCCTGTCCTTCTACTTTTTCATAACTGATTCTCAAGGTAGCTTTGTGCCAGCTCCTGACTGCAAGTTGAAATTTCTGTCATCTTTTGGGTCTCCCTTTAGTTCCTGGCTTCCCTTACCCAACTGCAGCCACCACGGCAGCTGCTTTCAGAGGAGCCCATCTGAGGGGCAGAGGGCGGACAGTGTACGGTGCAGTCCGAGCGGTACCTCCAACAGCCATCCCCGCCTATCCAGGGTAAGCATTAGATTCCAGAATCGTCGTTCCTAAAGCAACTGCGTAAGAAAAGAAGGGAAGAAAGCGTACTCTGGCCCTCTCTGCCTTCTAGAATGTTGCTGGGCAGCATTTAGATGCTGTGTGAATATTTGCAAATTATTGGGTTAAGGACAAGAACTAAATACAGAAATGTGACCAATTCATTATATCAACCCTCATTTTGGCCACCTTAAGTCTTCATGGTGATGGCTTAAGACAGTGGCCAGAGCCATCTTGTGTTTGCTAGCGGTGTGTTGGCATGGAGTTCACTCAGCAGCGCACGAGTGTGGATTAACACTACTGCAGAGAAGTGAGAAGGGAGCTGGAGATTGTAGTGCCAGACTGTGTCTGCTGTGCTCACCCGTCTCACCACCCCATGTCGGGACAGAGGCCAGCACATGGCCCACCCCATGGTTTCACTGCCTGGGTAGTGAGCAGCAAAGCTAGTTACCCACAATGGATTTGCTTTCTTTGTAGGAAACAGACTAAAAGAGGTGAATTCAAAGATGGACCAAGTCCGATTAAATAGAGGGTGAGAGGGAGAAGTAGGGGCTCCAGCTGCAGCTGGCTTCTGAGATGGTAGCAGCTCATGTAGCTGAGCGTCCCTCACCTTCAGTTTGGAGTGGAGCGTGTCTCATGCAGTGGACAGATTCCATAGCAACAAATAAATCCTTTGTTTTTGAATGGGGAGAAGGAGGGAAGATGGCAGATTGGCTGTTAGTTGTTTATCTGTGTCAGCTTAATGTATTTTTTTATATAAAGCGAACTTCTAGTTCATGTGTACTAAGGACTCTTAAGAGTTGATATTTCTCTTCATCTTTTCTCTGCCTATGACAGGTAGTTTTTTGTTGTTTTTTGTTTTTGTTTTTTTCTATATTCTAGAGAAACATAAATAGCTGCAGAAAAGCCAATTAGCTGCTTTTTAGTTAAAACATAAAGGGAGGCTATTCCTTTCTGATAGCAGAATTGGCTTCCGCAGGAGGTATACTAATTTAACATTCATTCATTCATAGACCAATGGACATACCATTAGGAGTCCTCCATGCCACAGAATTAAAGCATTTTTATTAGACAAGGCAAGTATGCATGCTGAAGTGGGCAGACTCCAAGACACTGCAAGGGAACTGCTTCAGAAAATAACTTTCATTTGCAATTTATAGATAATTAAATCCCATGCATTCCATCATCTCCATCTTCTGCCATGACTTGCTTTTAATTTTATCCTTTTTTGTCTCAACTTGACCTTTGACCTTCAACCTCTGACATCTCTTTTTTTAAAAAATTAAAGATACAGCTTTGTTTCATTAAGAAATATTTGAGTGAAACATGAAAGTGACTCTTTTACAAGCTCAGTACACTAAGAAAATTGCTCATGACCTGTCTCCCATTTCAACCCAAAAGCATTTACTGTCACATTTGCAGGGAGAGGATGCACAGAGAAACATGAAACTTCCAATTTTGTACCTCCCTGGGCTACCTCATAAAGTAGTTGAGTTCATTCCTGTCCAATGTAGGGCCTTTTAAGAACCTTTCTCTGCTAAGTCTCTGTCAGGTATATATTCGCTTAAACGGAGCTTACCAGTTTCTGTGCATTGCATTGAACACTAATTTCACATATATTCTTTTTTTTTTTTTTAATTAACTGAACCACCTGTATACATGAAAAATGGCAAGGAATAAGTCCAGGCTCTCATGGGGAGTAGCCTAGAATTGCTTTCAGCCTTGTGAGCCACTGTGTTCCCGCCTCTTATGGCATCGGGTACAGGGAAATCAAAATTCTTGTAGAATACAGATGAATATTCACAATAAGTGATTTGCCTAAGAACAAAATATATCTGTCTTTAATGGCAACAGTCTATAGAAGGAAGGTGTTGGTTTTTGCCTGCGTTCCCTTACTGACATTGATGAAGATTAATTCCACTTGGCCTCTGTGTTTTCCACTCACCAGCCTTCTCCTATGCAAGGCTTTCATGAGAACGCAGTGGAGAAGCAGGTTCATCCCAGGGTCAGGCTTAAGTGCGTGGAGACGGAAGCAGGTAGAGCCTGCCACAGACACTGGAAGTCTATTTGCTTTTCCTGGTGCACAGAACAGGTTGAGTGTAAGGTGCGTTGCAGGGTGAGACTTTGCAGCTGGTAGATGTGACTTAGTGGCCCCACTTGTTAGTTCAATTCAATATAACTTAGCTAATGAATCAAAATAGACTTTTAAAAATAAATAAAACAGCTAAGTCTTGACCTGACAAATGTGAAGAAAAGGTTTGTCTTTTCTCTCTACCACTGTTTATGCCTTTTGCTCCCAAAATAATGTTTTGGGGAAAATCTATATGTACATAAGCACTCCATAATGCTGGAGCAAGGTCTACATTTTTAAAATAATAGTATAGTACTGCTCTAAATTCATGTTTTAAAAAACTAATATTGCCTCCTTGGCAAAGCCCATTACCAAACAGGAGAGTGAGTCCTGCCAGCAACCTCCTCAGTTTCACTGTCAGGTAGAACAGGCCTAGTCATGACCAGAGCTTCAGTCACCAATTGTATTTTTCAGAATTCTTCGAATGCTCTATTAGTTAAGAAAGAACCGTTAAATCTTCCAGTTGCTCCTTCCCGCTCTGGATTATATTGTTACTATCTGGGATCCCACTGCACCTTTCAATTCTTGGACCAATCACTTTAACCTTGAGCTCATTACCTCTGCTTGTGAAAGCAATGCATTGTGGGTATTTTTGGTTGTTTTGTTCTTTTGGTTTTTTTTTTTTTTTAATTACATTTCTCTGTTTACTTTGGTCAGAATTGATTGACTTGTTTTTCCGAGGTGTTGCATTGGTTCTTAAAAATGCTGAATAATAATACTTTGCATGCTTGTGTGATCAGCCAAATCTTATCGCATGTCTAATGTGCAGGGTAAAAAGCAGGTGATGTATGGATAGCAGGGAAAGCTACACTTTCCAAAATGAACAGTACTACTATGCATCATTTGAAACACATTTCGCACGACGGTCCTGACCTAACGGAATTCATTTTGTTCCCTCTCTTCATGAAGCTAAGCCCTTCACCATCCCTAGTCTTGGACAGTCTTTAAAAACAACATTCTCCTAGGACAAACTTAGATTTAAAAGTGCTCCATATACCAAAGTTGACCTGTTTAGCCCAGCACATCTCAGACAGCTACAGAAGGCCTTGCCGGGAACACTACTCATGCCTTCAGTTTGAGCTACCCGGTGTCCAGGCGCTCGGTCTAGCCTTGCAGGCCCTTAGCTCTCCTCGCATGTCCTGGAGGCGTGGAACACACACATGGACTTTTGGCATGTCTCTGTCACCAGCTTGCCGAGGCCCCATGTCCAGGTCACATTCATACATCACCTGCCTGTGTAGCGCATGTGCATGCTGCCGTCCTCAATAACCGGAATGTGTTTCTGTTCTTTTGTTTTTTGTTTTTGTTTTTGTGTGGATTTCTGCAGTGTGGTTTACCAGGACGGATTTTACGGTGCTGACCTCTATGTAAGTACACACATTGGGGCCTTTTGGACCCCATCCCCTGACAAGCCAGCCTTTTTTTTTCTGTTTCTTTAGTTTGTTTTGGTTTTATTTTGTTGTTTTCCTTTTTTAAAAAATATATATATAATTTAATTTTTGTTTTCCTTTTTCCTTGTGGATATATATATATATATATACATTTATATATTTTAAGAATGCAAGCATGCTTCTCTGCCACTGCGCTTGCCCCTGGGTGCAAGAACTAAGCCTTTTGGGTTTTGTGACGGTTGCTGGGGTCAGTCTGCTGGACACATTCTTCCCCTCCCTGTGCCCATGAATGTTCTGGACACCTCTTAACTTGTGAGATGATCAGCAGGTTTAAAGTCGTATTGTCGCATCATCTGCATACATAAATAACAGGACTAGCTTAGTCTGACACCAGCTCTTCCCCTATTGTGCTTTTCTTTTCATCCCACACCCTCTTTAGAGCGTTAGGGCTTTGTTTTATGTAAGTTTTCTGAACTGTGTGCTTTTTAATTTTACATGATTTATGAAAATGAACTTGTGAAAGTGACACTAAGCAACTGATATTATAGTATAGTAGATATAGAGAGGAGTGTATAGTAAGTAAAGGACCACAGACACTCAGTTTAAAAGCCGTCTACCTGTAAGTCCACAGCCAGTGAGTCTTTTCCTTAGGAGTCACCCAGGGAAACTGGGGAGCAGGATTCACAGTCTGGACTCTGAGAGCCATTCTGCTATTGTGAAGACTTGCCAGTTGTGACATTTAATCCATCATCCATCTAGAAGTTCCATGGTTTGTGGTCACATACTACTTAAAAGATGTCCATCTAGCTGACACAGGAAAAGCTTTTGAGTTGTGAGGACTATTATTAAGAGCCTTCCAAATGGTCTTTTTTTCTGAATGCCAGCATAGTCTACTGACCCAAATCATTAAGACAGTTTTGTAAGAAAGACTTAGTAGTAGGAAGTTCTTCTGTGGGGTCGGTCAGTGTATCTAGACAGTACCTTCTCTGCCCTCTCCTCTCTGGTCTGTAAGGAGGCTATTGGTGCCTGCTTCCTCAGCAGGCCATTGACAGTCACTGAAGCCTGCCGCAGTAGAGCACGCCACTTCCTCAGGCCCAGTGAGCTGACACTGCTTGTTAGAATCCTAGAGCGTGTCTCTCTAGTAACGGGCCGTCGGCCTATGATTACGAGAATCCCCAAGTAGTTTATACAGCCAGGACTAGAGGCCACTTACTCCATAGTTCATTACCTTTCTTTGTACTTTAGTTAAAACCTAACTCTTGCTCAGCAAATTTTCAAGAAGTAATTTCCCCATGTTCATGGTTGAGGATTAGGCAGATCTGGCTTACTTTACAGCAGATTGCACGCTTCTGGGCATGCATATTTACGCTGATGTTAGCATATAAAAGTTCTCTGCTCTCATGAAGCATCTTCATAGTCTTTCAGTCTGCTGTCTGCTCTAGTGGAGCACGCTTTTCTATTTGAATTCGTTCCCCAACTGAGGTTTAATTTTTTATGCAATGTCCTCCGCACATGGGATTTTTCTAAGTTATATTCTACTTTTATCCTGGTTTTGCCTGCTTTTACCTTAAACCAACCAACTAAATATATGTTTATGGTTCTCCTTTTTTCTTATTTTGCATTGTAACATGTTTCTGTGCCCATCAAGAGAATGTTCTGGTGGGGTTGTTTTGTTTCTGTTTTGTAGTTTGTTTGTTTTTTTTCATCTAAATGAATAATCTGCAGACTCTAAGCAAGTAATCCAGTGACTTGGTCACAATATCCTTCCCAGTGGCCCCTGCCTGCTTAAGTACTGATGCTTGTTTCCTGCCTCTTTCTTTCTCCCATCTAAAGCAGAGCTGTTGGGAGGGGGAAAGTTGGCCAGTGGTGCTGAGGTACCATCTGAGCCCTCTAGCAAGAACCAGGACTACAGTGTGTGTTCTAGCTGTGGCTGTTAAACTGGATGGCCCATGTGTGAGGGAGCTAAGGTGGGCTCTTAAAAGCAGAAGCAAAAACTGGCTGTTTTCCTGTTAGTTTTTTCTACTTTTCCCCGTACATTTCCAAACTGTGGAGCCTATCACTGTACCTTTACATCTGGCTTCCTCAGAAACGTATGCTAGATTGGATGAGTGCAGGGTTTAGTGTGGAAAAAGGCAGAGCACGAGCCAGAGGCACTCGGGGGAGGAGCCTCGGTGCTGGCATCTTTCTTAAGTCTTCCCTCTGAGAGTGGCATAATTTTTTCTGGAAACAAAGTGTCCTGCTCTAGCCCTCACGTCCTCCATTTGTAAAGAACCCTGCTCTTCCAGGCTAGGTGTGTGTCCTCCCCATCCTCGCTGCCCCCTTTTTCCCATCAGAAAAGCCAAGGTTCACCCTAACTCATCTTTTAAGTGGGATAACAAACTGCTCCTGATTCTCATCCTGTGAAAAGCATGCTTGCATCCAAAGGAAAGAAAAGGCTGGCCGCCCATGACGGGCTCTTTGTATGATTGTTTTCCTTCCACAGCTGTGTTTTTGAACTGCTCTTCCTGTGTTCTGTTATAGAATAGTCTTACAGGAACCAATCATTAGCGCTAAAATACCTCAGGTAGGAGTGCCAGTGTGACCTGCCAATCAATCAGATTGTGGATTGCAGTGAAAAAATTGAATTATACTAACCATTCCAGCTCCACGTTAGAGATGGGAACAGAGGCTTTTTTGGACAATCAAGACTTGTGAGCGTGTGATCTAAGCCCTGCCACCTCAGCAGTGCACACATCGCATCCACACATCACGGCCCTTCCTTCAAAACGAGCCTTGCGGGCCCCTTGACACACATCTGCCACAGACGCATCACATGCACTATCCCATCATTGCTGCCTCTCTCAGCTTGTCAGTCACATTTGCCTGTGCTATTTAAACTAGTCTTTTCTATTGGGGATACTAGCATCTGAGGGTGCTGTGAAAGAAATGTCAAAAGGGAGGAGACAGAAGTCTTCCCATGTAAGGCTTCAAGTCCCATGTTTAGCTCCCTAGTGAAATCCTAGTCAGAAATGGACTGTGCTGCTGCCAAAGCAGGGCGTGGTCACAGGTCTAGACATGCCAGGATCCTGTGCCCTCTGTCCATTCACCTGAGAAGATCAGTGAGTGTTTGGGTAGTAGCATGTCTGTTAGAGCGTTGGCCACGAGCTTGTTGCTAGGAGAACAATAGTCTGTTACTTAGTAGCCCGGTTATTTCATGTAACCCAGCATTATTTTAGAAATGAACTGATTTGGAGAAATGCAGAATAGTAAAATATTTGAAAGATTTAATTCATTAAAGATTATCTCTCATCTATCATGTAAATCAAAGATAACCGAGTTGATCATAACAGTCTCTCTCCTTAGCCCCAAACTTAAATAATCATGACATGGAACTTCAATGATACTTTCCAGAGTAAATAGATCTGTCCATCTAGAACAGAAACTATGCCTTTTGCATTCAGGTCTGTGCCGTTGTCTGCATGAGAACTTGCTGTCTCCTATATAAAGCTCTCAGCTGGAGTGGGGAAAGAGGGCGCCAGGATCCCCTAGGACAGATCCAAGGGTTCTAGAGGTCAAACATTAAACCTTTGCTAAGTCAACTGGATCTCTGCTCCATGGTCGGGATGTTAGTCGTCACGCCTGCCAACCCCCAACACACATGCTCACACGTGCACACACTTGCCTTGCTCTGTCCATCTGCACACGACATAGGGATAACAAGCTTTCATTTGTCTGCTGGTCTTGAGCTACACACTTTTCCTCCTCAGTGTCACATGTCATTGTCTTTCAGGTAGAGAGAAGGTGTCTTGACATCACATGCTCACCAAAGTCCTGTTTTAATGTAAACCTAAAGCAAAAATACAATAAAATTAAAGGCGAGGTTAAAATCAAGATGAAAATTTGTAGGTGTGCAGACAAGATCATGTGCAGGGGAGCGATGGTGAGAACGTGTCAGCTCCAGGAGCGGTACAGAAGAGCCAGTAGTAGTACAGAGTCAATTGGATGATAAAACCAATCCAGGAAGTAGAAGGGGCAACCTCAGAGAGGTGTAACGCCAGGCGACAGAAACAGGCTTTCCTTTAACGTTGTCGGAAAGTCATTAGCAAAGGGACTTAAAGCAGCAGCATTTAGCTTGAGAATCTGGAAGTAGCAGCAGAAATATGACAAATAATTGAGAAAACAAAAAGTTCTCAAGTAGAGGAGGAACGTTGGTCATACGCTAGGTAAGGCTATGCCAGTGCTCCTCGAGAGTGAGCGTCTGGGGTAAGCTCCGTGGCTTGGGCTGAGCTTTCTTGCCAAAGCCAGGCAGGTTGCCTAGCGGAGTGATGTAGGATTGAGCTACCAAATTGGAAATGCTAGGCATTACTTAGAAAGGTTACAGAGGAAACTAAGTGATTTTTAAGGGGCATGTGTGGATTTGAACCAGGCTTAGCCATGCCAAACTTAGGCAGCTTTCAGGGTTCCAGAAGCCGTCTGTGTGTGCCCTCCTACACTATGGTGTGCTGTGGCCATGCTAATGCCCATTTTTTGTTTTATTTCAAATCACACACAGATAGAATCTGCAAACTGCTTCAGATCAAACAGGTCTGATTGTGTGTAAATACATATGTCCTTTTTAATTTTTATTAATGGTTGCTTCAGTTTTGCATCAGTGCATGGTTAAAAGCAATACACATCAGCTATTCATGACTTCATATCTCCAAATGAATTATTTCTCCTCCTTTTGTTTGTTTGTTTGTGCAGTCAGCTGAGGAATTGTTAACATCTCACTCTAAATCTCTCAGTGGAGTCTCTGTTCCCTTCTCTGATATAACAGATGGGTTACTGCTTGTTATAATTATTAACATTGTGGTATGGGCCAGGGCTCGGGTGGGCAAGATGTACTCCTCCTTTGGGCTGGGGAGGGGCCAGTTGTTAGGGTATGGAATGTTAACTCAAGTGGTGACTGACTGTTTCCGTAATACCAGGTCGTTGTGGCTGCACGCTCTAGTAATTGAGGCTGTGTACTTCACCGAGCTTGTGGTAGAGCCTAGGGCAAACCGCTGTCCCAAGAGAATGCTGGGATAGATAGTTAGCCAGTGCCGGTCTGGACGTGGTGGTTTTGCTGTTGTTTAGCTCCGGATGTCGGCATGCTCAGTTTTAATGTGATTAATATTAATGTGGCGCCACCCTCCCCCACGCCTGAGCCCTCTTCTCCTTCCTCCCACCTTGTTCTTTTTGAAAATTTTAAGAAACAGTAATGAAAACCTTGGTGTTTCAAACTGCACTTTGTTCTCATGTTCTATAAGAGCCTTCAAAATTGCTGGTTAAAGTAAAATCTGGAGGAGAAAAAACAAAACAAGTCTCTTAGCCTGGAATCTTTGTACACTCTGAAACCGAAAACATTTAAGTCAGTTGTATTGAGTAGAATTTGTCCTGAGTTTGTGTAGTGTTCTGTGGAGAAGGATGTGTCTGGGAAGCGTCACTGCTGGCACAGTGCACTTCTGCCTAGGCATAGGTGAGGGACCGTCCTGCCCACACACAGCCCTCCTTCAAATGACCTCTGTAACTGCTGGGTGATCTCTGCCTTTTAAAAGCACTAAATAGGTTTTGGGTTTTTGTTTTGTTTTGTTTTGTTTTTCCGAGACAGAGTTTCTCTGTTTAGTCCTGGTTGTCCTGGAACTGTTTGTAGACCAGGCTGGCCTTGAACTCACAGAGCTCCACCTGCTGGGATTAAAGAGGTGCGCCACCACGCCTGGCTTTAAGTAGGCTTTCTTACTGCCATTGTTCTCCCAAGCCCATCAGTGTCAGTAAAATATTTCATCCCGTCCCACACTTGAAGCAGAGAGAGAGCTTCATCATTCCGACCCCAAAGTCAGAGTCCGCTTGTGAAAACAAAGTGCTGCAGAGAAAGAAAGCCATGTCCTTCCTGGTGGGAAGGACCTCATCGCTAAGGAAGCCATTGCTGTCAGTTGCCCCGCTTAGGAGCCCTTCCTTCCACTTAGCAGGCACAGCTCAGAGCTGTGGTTGGAGAGAGCGTGCAGAATGCAGCCTGTACGCTCTCTTCAAGCTCCCAGGGCTCAGGCCTGAATCTGAACTCTCAGTGAGAACTCCAGTCTGCAAATGTGTACCTAGCTAAGCTTGGATCAAGCTTTAGCTGATCTTACCACCTCAGCTTTCTGAAATTGTGAAGATTATTTTGGTGTTTGAAGGAATGCTGAAGAGACAAAGCACATAGTACTAAATTACATTTGTTACAAAGAAGTTTCACTAAAGATTTAGCTTCCGATCTAAACAGCGGAACCATATCTAAAGAGAAGGAACAGCTAGCTGAGCCTTTATGGCCCAGAGGAAGATTGTACTGTGACAACAAACTTTATGTCCTCTAACCATTGCTTTCTCCGTCCGTGTCCTCTTTGGAGGCTTACGAATTGGAGCAGGCCCTGTGGAGCCAGAAGTGAGGCACTGCCCAGGAGGTCCAGCCTGCTCTTGCAGTAGACATGGCTCAAAATCACAAGGGTGCTTCCTGCCACACTCCACTTAGGCCATGTCACTGCAGGGTTTGGTAATGGTGACTCAGATTGTCCCTTACAGATACCTATAGAGAGGGTGAGAGCAAGGAGTGTTGCACAACTGACGCTGCTGACGCTGATTTCTTACACCACAGACTTGGCGAGCTCCCTCATATTGCTGGTGCTTTACTAGAAAAAGGTTAGAAGTTCATAAAATTATAGGTGTTTCCAAATTGAGATTTACCAGGAATCAAAGAAGCCATCCAGAACTGCTAGGCAGAGTGCTAGAAAAGAGCTAGGATCCCACCAGAAAATACTTTTTGTTCATAGTGGCACACACTTTAATCCCAGCACCTGGGAGGAAGAGGCAGGTACATTTCTGTAAGTTCAAAGCCAGCCTGTCTACATAGCAAATCCCCAGACAGCCTAGGCTAGCTCTGTCTTTAGAAACAGACTAGCAATATCATCTCCAAATGCACCTGCACATGAACACACTCACACAAACACACACACACACACATCTTTTCACCTCTAAACAATGACAAAAAAAAAAAAAGCAAATGTGAAATCTTTCTTGTAAAGTTAGCAAAAAATGAGATATTTCAGCTGCCATGGTATATTGACCATCTACAGGAACAAACACTGTTTTATCATTTATAACTGAATCAACTGAGCCAGTTGGACCAACTGAACAGCTATTTTTGATCTGAAGGATGACAGTAAAAATGTGTATCTGACGCTGCATAGTAATCCCAGCACTTGGGTGGCAGTGGGATCTCCGTGAGTTCGAGGCCAGCCTGGACTAGAGAGCGAGTTCCAGGACAGCCAGAGCTGTTATACAGAGAAACCTTGTCTCATAAAACAAAAACAAAAAAAAAAGTGTATCTGGCCAGGCAGTGGTGGCACACACCTTTAATCCCAGCACCCGGGAAGCAGGAGGATAAGTGAAAGGAGGCCTTGCCAGTGGTGTTGGCCTGTCTCATAAACCCTGGTTACATGACTATCCTTGAGTCCTTCCAGAAGGCACATCTCTGTTCATCCACACACCGGTTGCCTTTGTTTAGGTCATCAAAATGCAGGTGGAGTAGCAGCTGTCCTGGCTCTGAGTTCCTAGGACTTCTCAAGAGGGTGTATGAGCCAGTGTGGGGTGGGGTGGGGTGGGGGAAACTCCCAGAGAATACTATGGGGAAAAATAAGCAGTTGGGGCATGTCTGACCGCATCAGAGCTAGCCAAATGCTCCTAAGCTGCTTGTAATCTGATTTCCCCGAGTCCTGAATGTGGGCTAGAGTTACGAGTTTTTCTGAAGAGAAGTAGGGTTAAACAGTTAGCTTTTAAAGCCATAGTCTGTCCCCGACAGACAAGCTTGGACACATGGGCCCAAGCTCTGGTCAGATCTTCCTGTGACCTACTGCATATTCTTGGTAACCAGCCAGGCCCAGTGCAGAGAATCCGAGATTGCCACTTATGAATGTTATAGATTTTAATTCTTTGAACTGTTATAGGCATGTTGGCTCACAGTTCTCCCAACATTTCAAGATTATTTTCTCTGTCAAAAGTTCCAGAAAACACTGTATTCCTTAAAATTACTAGGTCATACCTGTGTACTTTATTTTGCTTAGTGTCACAAACTGGAAAGCAAATTCCTATATTGGCTGCAGCTTGATTTCCGACCATAGGAGGAACATGTGGACTGGTGCAGTTTGAAACATCCTTTCCCATGTGTGTCTGTGTGTGTGTCTGTCCTTGTGTCTACATGTGTGCGTCTGTATGGGGGTAGGGGGGTACTGCCTTGGGGAGAGGTAGCTGTAAAGTCAGTTCTCTTCTCTCCTGTAGGGTGGATATGCAGCCTACAGATATGCACAGCCTGCTACTGCAACCGCAGCCACAGCTGCTGCAGCCGCTGCAGCCGCTTACAGCGACGGGTACGTACAGAGCCAGAGAAAGCCGGCTCCTCCATGCCCTGAGCACCGTCCATCTGCAGCACCACTCTCTCCGCCTCACCATTTCCAGAACTGCCCTTAGGCCATGGGCTCCTGCCAGCCTGGCGCTTTCTGGGGCCTGTTCTTCATGGCTTGTGCCACGTGGCATCTAGGCCTAACCTCTTCTCATACTCGCTCTCTTGGGCTGTGATTATAGTCAATCTTCTTCCTCATTTGACCCCATCTTTGCCATTTTGTAAGGTGTGTCAGGGCTTCCCAGTTCCTGCATTCAGGAACAGAGATGGGACTTCTTTCCATCGCCATTTTCCCACTGATAGTTCACATCTGTAGCACAGGGCCTTCGGGGTTGGCCTCAGCTTTCTCCGTCTGACTACACTTCTCCTTTCCAGTTACGGCAGGGTGTACACAGCTGACCCCTACCATGCCCTCGCCCCTGCCGCCAGCTATGGAGTTGGCGCTGTGGTAAGTGTGCATACCTTTTTTCTTAAGACACATTAACTCTAACCTCTGCATGTAATTTTTGAAAAATCTGGGGCAGTAATATATTGTCATCACAACCACGGCCAAAATGTAGAAGTCATATGAGACCCTGGGAATTTATGTTAACTTTCTTTACCTTTATGTCTGGAAAGGCAGAGGGAAGGAAGGGCTTGATGGTGACAAAGGGAATGGGTCCCCACACCGGGCACATACCAGTGGTGTCATGTTCTTGATAGTAGCCGAGGCTTGGGAATGTTGTGGTGGCCAGTTTTCACAGCAGGCTCTCGGTGTATTCAGTTTTTAGTTGCTGATGCCTGACAATGCCCCTGCTGTCCTCCTGCCTTCTGGTATGTTGTACTGGGACTCCAGTATTGGGAACACTGCAATCTCCAGTAGCCGTTGTAGGCAAGTGTGGAAGAAGTACATAGAGCGACTCTAGAATAATCCATGGGACTGATGTTCTCGCTGCAGCCTTCTTGGATTTGGCTTAGATGCCCTTACTGCTGCCTGGGATCCATAGCTACAGGGGTGGGCCACTCCATAGTAACATCTGTTTTATCTCATGCTGACCCTGAAAGACCGACCCAGGGGACGATTCCTG
This sequence comes from Acomys minous, assembly GCF_964271855.1. Lineage (NCBI taxonomy): Eukaryota > Metazoa > Chordata > Mammalia > Rodentia > Muridae > Acomys > Acomys minous. The sequence goes on from NC_140493.1 coordinate 25,127,370, forward strand.
GGTAGGTTCATGTGAAGAGAAATAAGATAACCAGAGAAAGCCAGTCGGTAAAGGTAAGGAGAAAAGCAGGGTGGTGTGCACATCCACACCTCACATGCAGACTCTCAGTTTCAGGGGGAAATTATCTTCATTGAACAAACGTAGACTCATTCCCTTTGTTAGCCTCCAAACAGTGTATTCACAGAGCTTAACCTTGTATGGGTCCTTTGTGTGCTGCAGAGACAGGGCATTTGCAGGAGAATGTGTCTTGTATACAAACACCAGGTGGGATAGAGATGTTGCTGTTTGGACATCTATGTGTATATCTTGAATTGGTGCCCCGTGGATACTGAGAGGCAACTGTATTTTATAGATTATAGAGTTGTTTCGTTGATTGAAAGATTGACTTAGGTTTAAATGTAGCATCATCACAAACAAAGACATGACCACCTCTGCCTAGCAGTATCCAGAAGTAACACATGGGAGAAGGGAGCTCAGCAGTCCAGCATCAGCCACGACTATGGCAGCATCACAAAGACAGACTTGAAAAACTTCTAATGCTTCTCTCATCGCCTTTTAATTATTTTTATGTCTTTACTTACTGCAGGCGAGTTTGTACCGAGGTGGCTACAGCCGATTTGCCCCCTACTGAAGTGACGTGAGACCCCTGCGAATGGGACAGCCCCCAGTTCATGAGGCCTGGCTATTGCAATATTTACTAGTAGAGGACTCTATAGCAAGATGAAGAGGAAAACAAACAAACAAAAAAAGAGAGAATACTTTTTTATACCTCACTATGTTCTTTGAATATGTATTTTTCCTTTAAATTTCTGCCTTTAATTCTTTTGTTCCAAAGATTGTGCTTTTATTTTTGTTTTGTTTTGGGATTTATTTTTATTTTATTTTACTTTTTGTTTTGTTTGGGGAGGGTTTTTTGTTTTTTGGGTTTTTTGAGGCGGTTGTTTTGGTTTGGTTTTTGGGTTTTTTGTTTTGTTTAGGGGGCGTTGTTTTTATTTTTGCTTTTTTTTAAACTGTGGTTTGAAAAAAAAAGATACTGCATTTCCACGTCTATATGTTCGTGCTTAGCTTATTCTGTCAGTCATGGAAGAGGCAGTCCAGGAGGAAGGAGCCGATATATGTGTTTGATCAGAAGCCAGCAGACAGAATTACCAAAGTGTATCTGGTGCTGAGTGGCTGGGGGGCGGGCAGCAGAGTGCAGATGAGCTCTGCAGCAGTGTGGTCTCTGGGCCTGTCTTTGGGCTCTGACTGGCTGTGGCTGGAATCCACAGGCCACTAAGTAGGAGTTTGTGCTTGCAAAACAGGAGAACTTCAAAGATGCTTTTCTCTCCTCTCCCCTCCTGTCTTTGCATTCTTTTCACAATCATTTACACGCACAGCCTGGGAGTGTTGGCATGGTGTTTAGAGTTACAGTGCTGGTATGTCCAAGCATGTTCTCAAACTGTTGGTGAGAAACAACTCAGTAGAAACTGATCTTGGAGTGAGCTCCAGAATAGAAAAACACTTATTTTTCTTTTCAGAAATCCCAGCTTTCCTGCTGGGCTGCTGCCCCTTTAAGCCACTGTGCAACTCATCTGTTCTTTTATTAACATGCTACTCCCATGTCCTCAAGATTCAGGAAATTAGGATCCAGGGACCGAAGAATGAATAGTCAGTGGCCAGATTTCCCCCAGGTATCTGGGCACAGCTTGAAGATTAAAAGTACAAATTCTTCAGAGCCATTAAAGAGTGCATAGAAGAGAAAAGGGGGTATTATGCCTGCTATTTCTTCCTTTTCTTGCAGCACAAAGTCAGTACAGAGTCAGAAAGGCATCAGAATGCCTCTGCTGGGGCAAGATAAGGAAGCAAGTCCCAGCAAGGGTGGTGATGAGGACCAGTAAGGGCAGGCAGAGGCACTCTGTACTCGCTCCAAAGCCATAGGAATTGCCATCTTTCAGAGCCTCTGTGAGTCTCCAGCCCTCGTGGCCACTGCACCCAGCTTCACGCTATCCTCAAGTCACGGCCAAGCACCTGGACCCCTTGGAGAACATTAAGACAGCAGGCCATGGAATCTAAGCCTACCTTGGAGGGAGGATGTAAAATGAAAAGGGTCCTCCTGCAGGGGCCGTGGCACTGAAACCTGGCATCAGTTTTGTTTCCAAAGGACTTCTCCCCAAGATCTGAGATGTGCCCGAAAGGCGAGGGTCCCACAGAGGCTCCAGGATGGAAGCATTAGGAAACGGCACATCAGCTGGCTCCCTGCGCGGTTTGCCTGAGGGAATGCTGCTAACGGAGTAGTTCAGGGACACGAGCTTTGGTTCTGTTAGAGATTGTTTTAGGGTTGTTTTTATTGGGGGTTTGGTTCTTTGTTGTTTTTGCCTCTGCCTCTACACATTTTTGACTGATAAATGATTCATGTCCCTGAATTAAAATGGCTGACATCTGACTGCATTAAGCATCCTTTTGTGAGCAGGAAGGGCTATGGCCTGCAGTTGACACATACCATGTTGCCCTCAGGTCCTGTCCCCCAATGACCTCTGAGGAGACAGCATGGAAGCCAGAGACCTCAGTGTAGTTCTTGGTTCTGAGGCAATGTGTGGAATAGGAAACAAGACTTCCTATCCACTGGCCATTTATGGAGTCCCTTCCCCAAGCCAAAGTTTGGTTTGTTGTTGCTGTTATAAGTTTTCGTTGTATGTGCGTAAATATTTTAGATAGGGGAAGGGATGGGCCGGGGCCTTTTGGAGTTCTAGAGAATGAGGGCAGAGAGATTTTTTTTCTTGAGAAAATTTACTGGCTAAAGGAACAGAAATTTTGGGTCTTTGTTTAATAAGGGTCATTCTCAGAAAAGAAAAAAAAAAGCAAGCCTGTTCACCTGGTGGAGACTGGACCAGTCCCTCGGCAGTTGTATCCACAAAAGGGAGAAAGACTTGGAGGCTTCTTTCCCTTCCCTAGAGAGGAATGAGGGTGGCGTGGCAGGTGAGGAAGGCGGTCCCCACGGCCCGTGCTGGAGGGGCCTTCGTGCACTTCAGCTCAGCTGGTTCTGGCTGAGGCCTCCAAGGCCAGGTGTTTGCCAGCACATCTCTGCTGCATGTGCAAGGACGTTCTCCAGCGCCACTTCAAGCTCCCTGTTCCAAGGAAGACTAGATGGAGTTGGCTTTTTATGCAAGGGTCTTTGGATTTCAGGGTGAGCACTGAAGAGTCGGGGCTCCCCTTAAGTGTCCGAATTCCATTGTGTCCGCCTCACCTTTGGGCCTCAAGGGTAACAGCACCGGCATGTTGGACTGCTTTAGGAAGCAGGCTAGAGGAGACGGGCATTTTGTGACTCTGTGAGAGGATTCTGGGTGATGGTTTTTAAAAGATGGCTGATGTAGAATCGCAGCGTGAGGACATCTTTGGCTTTGCAGGCATCTGTAGCCTGGGCTCTATGCTGCGAGTCTTACCTTAGAAGCTGGGCTCCTTTAAGGAGACTTGTAGTTAAAACGTTTGACTGGCTGTCCTTTCAGCCTGGAGGGCTGCCTTAGGTCTTTTCTAGAATTTCTGTGTTACTTAGTTCACCCTCAGCCCAGACCCACCATGTTACTCGTCATTTTCAAGGCTCTCAGGTTTCCCGGAACCTCCGTCACCGTCACCTGCAGCAGTCGCAGTCTGCATTGCGCCAACCTGTTTCCTTCCCTAGGACACCGCCTGGCGCCTGGCTCCTTAGCTCTTAGTGTAAGGAGAGCTTGCGGCTTTCCCTCAAACACGGACTCCTCAGGGGCTGAACCATTTAACGTAGGCTGTGCTTTTCCTAGAGGCACAGCCGGCAGGTCCATGACCACCTCCGCCCTGTGACTGACTAGTCCTGCAGCTTCCAGACACGGGGGACTGTAGATGAGTGGAGCCCCCCCCCCAAGGATATGCAGGAAGAGCACAGCGTGCCCCCTCCCTGTGCCAGGCGAACGAGGCCGAGCAGGGGCAGCCTGGAACGCAGGTGCGTCAGGAGGCCCAGAAAGCTGCCTGGCCAACCTTCCCCTTTGGCCCAGCCAGTTCTCCACTACTCAAAACTCTAGCATGGCAATGTCTGCAGATTTTCCCCCAGATATTAGGAGGAAAGGGACTTTGGGGGGGGTGGGGAAGGGGTTGTGGTGTTTTAAAGCATAAGTTACCTGTTTGCACTGTTTTCAGATAGGAAACAATAGTGGGCACGGTGAACATCTGATGTAAGCGTGTGTTTTATTTTGTCATGCTCTTGAGAATGTCTGACCATTTGTAGTATACACCAGTGACACTTGATTCTCTGTTGCATAAAACACTATATTTTTGAAAATGTTGCTGTCCAGAAGCCTCTTCCCACCCTTTCCCTCTTTATCCTTGCTTTCCTCATCAGCCAGGCAGTTGCCATCCCCGAGCTAGAGCGGGAAAACAGGGCCCCGTCCCAAGCAAGCTCTGGGTGTCCTAAGCCAGCATGTGCCCTCTAGGCTCCTGAGTGCAGGACAGTCCCTTGGCAACTTTCCTTTCAAAAGGCTCACCAACCACCACAGGCTGCCGAACTCTTCAGCAAGGCGCTGGAAGTGCGCCAGGGGGCACGGGTCCCTGAAGTATTGTGGTTGGCTGTAGAAGCCATGTTCTTATGCAAGTTACCGAAACTGTAGCCAGTTACAGTGTACTCAGGAAAAACGGGAGATGAGTTCAGCCATGGTGGTGCTGGCTGGCAGGGATTGGTAACTGAGAACTGCTCATCAGCCAAAACTCAACCTTGCCTTGACAGAGACCTCCCGCCTAGGGGGCTGCCTCTGCTGGTAGTTCTGTACGTGCCAGCGCTGGGGGTGCTGCATTCTCCCTGGCAGGCAAAAAGGGAACAGCGATGCTCTTTCCTTCCCCTCCACCTTCCGGTTACCAATGCCAGATTCCCAGGGGCACATGAGTTTTTGAGTTTTTCAGAAAATGCTTTTGGTTTGGTTTTTCTGGGGACCGACGTGCTTTACTGCCCTCTGCCCCCATCAGGACTCCTAGCTTAGCTGTTCTCTTGTATTTTCTGTTCACAGTATTTTTGTGTGTGCGTGCTTGTTGGGCAGCTCATTTTGGCTGCATTATATATCGAGTGAACTGATCCTTCCCCCCGCCCCCTCCCCCGGAAGGGACATGACTTTTCCCCTTATGTCACCATTCTGCTTGTGAAATAGCTAGAGCCACCCTGGGGCCGACATGTCTACATTAGAGCTGCAGAGCAAACCGAGACCCTATGTTTTTGAGTCTCAATCTTTTCAAGGCTCAAAGTACCACAGAACCTCGCTCTTCTCCACACCCTGTAGCAGGGAGTGGCCTGCCTAGCGCGTGCGGTTTCCACGTGGCAGGACAGGTACCACTAGGGAATGGGGGCATTCGCGGATGCTTGTACAATTGACCACCTAGCCTTGTCTCCTTCCCTCCCGTCCTCTCCCAGCATCACCTCCTAAGGACACCCGAGCTGCTTGCCCAGGATCCTGTTTCCCTGCTAACTCCAGAGGAGCACCCAGGGCATTGTGACAGTCTCTAACCCCCTCCCTCCCTCCCTCCCTCCCTCCCTCCGTACCTCCCCCCTCTCTCCTCCTTAAGAATCATATTGTATAGTAGCCTTCAGACCATACAGTATTCATTGGGTTATTCCTATTATTATCAAGTAGCTGGGATTGTGAAGGTCGGAGTAGTTAGATCTTTAGCTTTTATTCCTTATTTTTTGTATTACTCTCCATGTGTATAAATTATTGATCATGTTGCTGGCTTTTATAAACTCTAAGCAAAGGAGGGGCCCTGCCTCCGCCTTTGCAAATGGTAATGAAGCACTGTTTTTAAATAAAAGAGAGAAACACCAGCTCTGGCAGCTTGTGGATCCTTCTTTCTTGCCGAACCCTAGGCTCCAGCAGGGAAGGAAGAGGAGAAGCCCAGCATGTCTGAGTGGCCAGGAGGGAGGGGACACCACCAGCTGGCAGCTGTCTGATGTGAACTCAATTTGCCGCTTCCCTTCACACCCCAGCGCCCACTTGCAGGGCCTCAGACACTGTTTGCCAGCTGAACACTCCTCAGGTGTCTGCTTTCCTGGCTTCTGCTGCCCTTGGTCACCGTCCCCGGCGTGGGATGCCTCTGCTGATAGACTGCCTTCAACTCTCCCTCATGGTGGTTTCTCAGACAGTCCCCCAATATCTAAAGCTTCCCCAGTCACTCCTGTCCTGGACACAGGGAGGATGGGGTCATCGCAGAGGCTCCTGGGCAGCTTCTCCTGGTGTACAAACCTAGGCTCCTTCCTACTCTCCTTACCGTTCCCAGTGGGTCCCACCTATGCTCTGCACCCTACCCTCCTACTTTGTCACCTCTTCCTATCTGGGATCTTCAACCTGAAATGTTTCCTTAGCTTTTCACCTAGAATCACATGGTCTCTTCTCCACGGTAACCTGTAATAAGCTTCCACCCAGGGCCTCTATTGGTCCTCCACTCTCCTGCCACCTGGCTTCTGGCTTCCGAGTGAGGAAGCAGCCCCTTGGGGTGAGAACCAACAGGCACTGTTCAGTCCTCCAGCCTTCAGCTGCCTCTGCTGGGCCAGCAGAGGAAGAGCCACAGCAGTAACACATGGCTGGAGAGTGTGGGGCTCGCCTGCGTTTACCCCTCCCCGCCACTGCCACCCACCCTGGGCCTGACACTGAAGCTCAAGCACGGACTGAGGATCTTGTCCAAAGCCACATGGGAAGTGGCAGAGCATGCATGGTCCAGGCCCAGGCAGCCCAGCTCGCCCTGCATGCACCCCACAATGTCACTAATTCCAACAGCAATTTCTGCCCATAAACGGGTAGATTACAAGGGAAGCTTGTTTCTTACCATCAGGGGCACATCAGTAGCTTTGTGTGGTAAAAAGATGGCAGGTGCTTTCTGGGGCTTCAGACTGGCCATGAGGATTTCAACATCAAAATTTGGGGGGGGGGGGGGGAGAGGCATTGTGCCACAGCAGTTCCCTGGGGCTGTGAACTGAAAAGTGAGTGACAACTGTGGTAACTAAAGCCCTTGGGGAAAGGAGGATAAGAAGGGAGGCTAAAGGGGGTTACTGACCAAAGTATATGATACAGTACAAAGTGCCAAACATATTTTAGCTAGTAGTGGTGTCAAAAACCACCAATCACAGCTATCAAGAGGCAGAAGCAGGTGGATCTCTGTGAGTTCAAGACCAGCCTGGTCTACCTAGTGAGACCTTGGCATGAAAAGAAGAGAAACCCATAGTTTGTTCAATGAATATACTCTAATGCCCTGACTCTCATAATACAGTTCCTCAAGGTACGGTGACCCCAAACAAATTATTTCACTGCTACTTCATAACTAATTTTGCTACTGCTCCGAAGCACGATGTAAATGTCCAATATGCGGGATATTTGGGGTTTCCGTGAGAGGGTGTTCAACACCCCCACCACGGGGCCTGACCTTCAAGGTTGAGAACTACTGCTTTAGCTAAAGAAGAAAAAACTTTTGAAAGGAAGCTGCACTCCTACCTTTTTCTTCCCGATCATCGCTCATAAACCTTCATCCCGGGTCTAGAGAGATGGCTCAGAGGTTAACGGCACTGACTGCTCCTCTAGAGGTCCTGAGTTCAATTCCCAGCAGCCACATGGTGGCTCACAACCATCTATAATGTGATCTGTTGCCCTCTTCTGGCCTGCAGGTGTACATGCAAGCAGAGTGCTGAATATATAATAAATAAACCTGGTTATCTGAAGTGCTGGGATAGACAACACAAGTCCTCAGAATCAAATGCCACCACTATGGGTCACCACACCTATAGCCACCTAGAGGGCTACGAGCTAGAAAAACGTTTTTACCTTTCATACAGGAAGGCATACAAAAGGCTTTAAACAAACAAAATTGGGCCCATCGTGGCTCATAGTGACTGAACTGCCAATCAGAAAGCATGCATGGGACAGACTTAAGCCCTTTGCACATACGTAACAGTTGTGCAGCTGTGTCTTCATGGGGAAACTTCTAAAGGGCTGTCTCTGGCTACACTGCCTGCCTCTGGATCCCCCTCCCCTGACTGGGCTGCCTTGTCCAGCCTCAATAGCAGAAGATGCGCCTAGTCTTACTGCAACTTGATATGCCAAGGCTGGGTGACATCCATGGGAAGCCTCCCGTTTTAGATGGAGGAAAAGGTGAGAGACTGGGAGGAGAGGAAGGAAGTAAAGTAAATAACTAAATCAATTTTTTAAAGAAAAATATGGTCTCGATGTGCAGGCCCGGCTTGCCTAGAATTCACTATGTGGACTAGATGGGACCTTGAACTCAAGAGCGCCTCCCGCCTCTACTTCCCAGGCACTGGTGCTACACACACTACTTCACCTGGCAAAAAGCACTTTTCCACGAACTCATTCAGATCCGAGTTTGCAAAATTGCACAAGATGAATTAGAACTCTATATACATACCCAGTGTTAGAAATTTTTGAAGAGGGTAAAAATTAAAACTTAAGAATCCAGCTCAAGGGCCGGGCGTGGTGGCGCACGCCTTTAATCCCAGCACTTGGGAGGCAGAGGCAGGTGGATCGCTGTGAGTTCGAGGCCAGCCTGGTCTACAAGTGAGTCCAGGACAGCCAAGGTTACACAGAGAGACCCTGCCTGGGAAAACAAAAAGCAAACAAACAAAAAGAATCCAGCTAGAAGTACATTACAGGGCTACATTGTAACAGTTCCATGAAAGCCCTTGAGAGCCAGCTGGCTTCTTGCCAACTTGAACTGTATTTTGGAAGTTTGGGCTAATGGTGTCTGTTTTCCCCCTCATAAGACATAGCTATCTTTAAAGCATTGGCATTCGTTGTCGTCAAGGCTCTGATGACTCTGCTGACTGAACTTTTTTCTAGTAAATGTTCTTCTCATGCCAAGCTTCTGCTGTGTTAGACGCACAGCAATGCAGGCTTGCTGGTGCAGACCAGACAAGAAGGTTGAGGCCACAGTATCCCCATTCTCCGTAAAGTAAAGCTGCCCCCTCGCTCCATCACAGCCAGTCCACGCATCCAAAGGTTTTACCAAAAGTGGAAAAGCAGCTGGGTGGTGGTGGCACACACCTTTAATCCTAGCACTTAAAACAGAGGCAGGCAGATCTCTGTGTGTTCAAGGCCAGCCTGGTCTACAGAGTTCTGGGACAGCCAAGGACACAGAGAAACTCTATCTCAAAAAACAAAAGGCAAAACAAACAAGTGGAAAAGCAATTGTCATCCCCTCAAAATTCACTCTTAGCATCCTTACCCTCACCAACCACAAGTCAAACATTTTGGTTTAGAAATCAAAATCTATTCTTCCATCGTACAGGGCTAAGCAAAAAAACAAAACAAAACAAAAAGCATGATGCTTGAGTGCATGGGAAAGCCCTTCAGGGTTGGAATCTCTTAGGGATAGGAAATCCATTTCATTTTTCAAAATTAAAAAGTTTAATTTGGGACTCCTGGTTGTAGAGAGCTCGAGTCCATGACCGTGGCAGCAGGCTGGTAGGCGTGACACTGAAGCAGCCACTGAGAGCTCATGGCTGACCCACAAGCAGGAGGCAGAGGGACCCTAGGAACAACATGGCCCACCCACAGTAACAAACCTCCTCCCACAAGGCCACGCCTCCTCCTCTTTCCCAAACAGTTCCAACTCTTCTAAGCAAGTTTCCACCCCTGAGCATTGAGCCTGAGCCGTGAGTCACGGGAGGTCCTTCCCATTCAGATGCTACCATGACAGAAGGAAGCGTGCGCTAGCTTTTGTGTCACACTGAGTCAAGAGTGCAGATCAAGCTTCAACAGGTAGGCCCCTGCCCCAGGGTCCTGTCGTCTATCTTATAATCCAGAAAAGCGCTGTTCTGCCCCAATTTGCACACACACCCCAATTTCACATTCTTTTTTTTTTTTAATTGGACCCATTGAGTCGTTAGTATGCATGTGGCTGTAAGGCCATCACAATGGAATATTTTAAGTGGAATCACTTTCCACTACAGACCGGTGAGAAAGTAGACTCAGCTTGGCCAACAGGATCTTCGATGAAAGGCACAAGGACAGAGTGAGGAGAGAGAGCAGGATGGGTCAGGGCCTGGCAAGGGAGTGGGGTTTAATTTTTTTCATTGCTATTATGAATATAGTGTGGGGTCACATGCAACTTCGGAAACACACATCCTGTATTTATGCAGCAAAAGTTTGTTTGTTTGGACTTGTTGTGTGTGTGTGAGAGAGAGAGGGAGAGGGAGAGAGAGAGAGAGAGAAATGAAATCTAGACCATCCTCAAACTCATGGTAATCCTCCTGCCTCAGGCTACCAAGGGATGAGGTGACAGACCCACCATAATCAGTTTAATGACCACAAGTGTATTAATTTTCACTGAGACAAAATACCTGGCAGGAGCAGCTTCAGGGAACAGAAACTGACGTTCGTTCACAGCCCAGACAGCAGCGTGCTGTGGCAGGAGGGCCTGCCTGGAGCAGCTTTCCTAGGCGTGGAAGCTTGGGGTGGTCACATTGTAGCAGCAGCAAGTAAGTATAAAGAAGGTAGGCTGCGGCGGCGGTGCAGGCTTTAATCCCAGCACTTGAGACACAGAGTATATATATTATTCTTAGCAACAATCTAGTCCCTGAGGAGCACAGGAGAGTTTTGGGAACAGGCTGGCACACGTGCAGACGAAGTCCACCAAACTAGTGTACTCTGGTCAGACCTGAGGTGGTTCCTGACCAGGACCCCCAATGGAATTACAATACACCAAGTGACATTTTAGCTAGAGACAGGCCCGTCTCCACAAGGCTGCCCTCAAGCTAGTAGCTTGTGAGACACTTCAAGAGGACAGACAAGAAAACCCATCTACGTTCCTAGAACGCCTTGCGCATCCTACGGTACACTAATCTGGACCTGAAAATCCACAGGGCAAACCACGCCTGATGACCTGTTCCTTTTCCCAGAGTTCCCCTGACATCAGGGACAAGCTTAAGCGCTTGGAGAGAGGACCCCTAACTCCACATGCAGAAGTCTTAGCACTGAGCTTTAAGGTGCACCATGGGAGAGCTGAAAAAGCCCACAAACAAAAACACCAAGTGCTGGCCAAGGACGTTCAACCAGCTTTGGCGACTACCCAGACTTTCTTGCCTCCTAAAGGTCTAGAACCACCAGGTCCCTGTTTCAAATATGGTCAGGAGGGTCACTGGGCCAGAGCCTGCCCTAATCCCCGCAGGCCACCAAGGCCATGTCCAAAGTGCCGCAAAGAGGGACATTGAGCTGTTGATGGCCTCCTTGTCCCCTTGGCACAGAAACATCACTCCCAGACCACCCTCCTCCATCTGATCGCCTAGGCCTGGCCATGGGTGACTGAAGATGGCGGGGCTCTCTTGGCCCAACCACTGCCGTCTCTGACAGGGAGCCCCAGAGAGTCCTCATGGTATCAGGGCGACCCACCTCCTTTCTCAGAGCCTCTTCCTCAGTCCTAGAGGACTTTTGCAGACTCACCTCTCCTCATTTCCCTATTGTTGGGAGAGGGGGGACAGCCTCACCAACCTCTCCAGACCCTGCCACTCAATTGTATTTTCAGGGGTGTCCCTTTCACCCATTCGTTTTTAGTGGTGCCAACCTGTCCCATCCCCTTATCGGGAAGGAATCTTCTAGCTAAAACAGGAGGCTTTCTTTGCTCCCCCGTCTGCCTGACCCCAGGCTCACCAGCAGCTCCCCTCCTCCTCCTAGCCACCCAACCTACTGGTTCTAACACATTTTTCCCTTTGCCAGCCCCCAAGTCTGAGATGTCCCAAACTCCTCTGTCGCTAAGCACCATGCCCCTGTTGTCCTCTAACCACAGGACCATACCTGGTATAGCACCCAAGCTCAGTACCTCTCTCTATCCGGAGCCTCGGGGGACTTAAGCCTATGATCTCTGACTTTTTTTTTTTTTTGGTTTTTCAAGACTGAGTTTCTCTGTGTAGCCTTAGCTGGCCTAGACTCACTTGGTAGTCCAGGCTGGCCTTGAACTCACAGCGATCCACCAGCCTCGGCCTCCCAAGTGCTAGGATTAAAGGCGTGGGCCACCACCGCCCAGCAGATCTCTGACTTCTTTTTTTTTTTTCCCCCGAGACAGGGTCTCTCTGTGTAGCTTTGGCTGTCCTGGACTCTCTTTGTAGACCAGGCTGGCCTCGAACTCACAGCGATCCGCCCGCCTCTGCCTCCCGAGTGCTAGGATTAAAGGCGTGCGCCACCACAGCCCAGCAGATCTCTGTCTTCTTAAAACAACAACAACACAAACCTCTTTGCCCCACTTCTTCATCCTTTAGCGCCCCTATACTTGTAGTTAAGATGCCCAATGGAACCTACCGCCTGGTCAGGATCTCGAGCTCCTCAGTTCCACAGTGGTCCCCTCTACCCTGTCACAGCTAACCCTTCTAAGCTCCTTTCCACATCCCCTCAGGGACCTCCCAATTCTCAGTCCTGAATCTCATGGATGCTTTCTTCTCTATCCCCCTTGACACCCAGTCACATAACATTTTTGCTTTCACCTGACTGACCCCAACACCCACTTCCCTACCCAACTCAACCTCGACTGTCTTGCCCCAGGGGTTCCAGGACACCCTGAACCTGTTGGGCCCAGGTCCTAGCCTGTGGTCTACTCTTTTTTTTTTTTTTTTTCCTTTTAACTGTTTTTAAAAGATTTTATTTATTTATTATGTATACAGTGCTCTGCCTGCATGCATGCCTGCAGGCCAGAAGAGGGCATCAGATCACATTATAGATGGTTGTGAGCCACCATGTGATTGCTGGGAATTGAACTCAGGACCTTTGGAAGAACAGCAGAACAGTCAGTGCTCTTAACCTTTGAGCCATCTCTTCAGCCTGGTGGTCTGCTCTCTTTATCTCTCCCTAAATCTAAACGCACACAGTACGTAGATGTCCTTCTCCTCTGCAGTTCATCCCTACAAGGCAGTCAAACTAGCACCTCTGCTCTTCTAACTTTCTTTTCCAGCTGGAGCTACAGTCTCATCTCCTAAGGTCCAATTGCCCACCCCTCGGGCCACCTGCTTGGAACTAACAATTACCCCAACCCACACAGCCATTACCTTAGGTACAAAACACCTAATCCAGTCTCTACTGGTCCCCTCGACTAACGAGATTTTATCGTTCCTCAGAATACCTTGCTTCTTATGCCCCTAGGCCCCCTCCTTGTCCCTTCCTGCCTGCCCCCTATGTGAGGCATCCCTAGGTCCCTCACATGAACCCCTCCTCAAACCTATTACCAAGCCCTTTCCAGAGCTCTAATGGGCCCTCACTCAAGCCCCAGCCTCACACCTCCCACACCTAGCCCCCTTCTCCCTCTACATAACAGAAAAAGAAGGCTAGGCCCTCGGGGTCCCAGGTCACTAATTAGGACCCTCCTCTGCACCCGTAGCATACCTGTCAATAAAGTTAGACCTCACCACCCAGGGATGGGCACCCTCTATCGGTGCTTTAGCAGCTGCTGAGCTCCTTATTGGTGAATACAAAAAAAAACAAAAAACAAAAAACCTAGCCTTTGTGTCACCCACCGCTACCTTCTCCTCCCACCTCCTAACGTATAAAGGCTTACAAACCCTACCTCCCTCCAGGGTCCCTTCGCCCCAGGTGGCACTAGTAGAAGACTCTACGCTTACTTTCCAACCATGGCCACCTCGTAGTATCTCAAATCTTCTTCCCCAACCTCACGCTGACTGCTCCCCATCTCGTTCCCCCATTGAAACCTTAGAGGAACTATTACCTCACCCCTCACACGTACAGGAGGGCCCTGGGCCATCTACATCTGGTACGCAGATGGCAGCCCCTTTGTACATGAAGGAGCTTGAAAGGCTGCCTATACCATAGTGTCAGATGTTGGCCCTCCCTACCACGCCAGAAACCATCAGGCCGAACAAACAGCCCTCGTTCATGCTTTCCAGTTGGCACAGGGACAATCCCTAAACATCAACACAGACTGTAAATAAGTCTTTCATATCCTTTTCATATCCTTCTGTCCCACACCGCCATCTGGAGAGAGGGTTAGTTACAACAAAGGAGGGCGGGGGGGAGGGCATCAACAACCAGCACAGACACAAATTCTGGCCATGCTAAAAGCCTCTGGTCTCCCCACAGCTACTGGGGAATCTATTACCGGTCCCACCAGACCAGCAATTGCATCATCTCTAAGGAAAATGACTGAGCTGATGAGGCAGCTACATCTGTGGCCCTTGGAGGCCCAGACTCATTTTACCCACCACAGGACATCCTTGCACTACGGGAGTTCTGGGCTGTAGTGCACTATGCCAATCGGGTGTCCGCACTAAGTTCGGCTTCAATATGGTGACCTCCCAGGATCGGGAACCACCAGGCTGCCTAAGGAGGGGCGAACCAGCCCAGGTCAGAAATAAAACAGGTCAAAACAACCGTGGGGGTCAGTAGTGCGATCACACCTGTGAATGACTTCAGCCCCATTAGAACAAACCCCATTCCAGATTTCACCGCTCGGCACTACTACTCCACACGCTTTCCCCACAATTATCCAACGAATGCCTGTAAGTGTTTAAGATGCACCTATACTGCTTGTGGCTCCTTTCTGCCCTTCGGTCCCCTACAGCCAGCTGACGCCAATCTTAGAGGTCTACATGTCCCAACAGTTTGTGACAAATGGACGTGACCCATGTTCTGGAGTTTGGTCATCTTAAATATGTACATGTCACGAGTGACACCTTCTCCTCATTCCTCTTTGCCATGGCCCAGACTAAAGAAAATGCCAAGATGGTTGTTGCTACCCTTACAACTGCCATGCTGGTTATGGGCATGCCATATTCAGCTAAGACTGACAACAGGCCAGCGTATACTAACTCTGCTTTTACATCCTTTTGCTCTGGATAGAATATAACACACACCTTTACAATCCCCAAGTACAATCCATAGTGGAAAGAGCCCATACTTCTCTTTTAAAAAAAAAAAAAATTTAAAAAGAGGAGTATCAGGGATATGACCACAGGATAAATTAACTGAGGCTCTTTGTACCATTAACTTTTTAAATTTTAACAAAAAACCAGTCTGCCCCCTGCTAATAAACATTGGGGTGCGATGCTTCCCAGGATCACCCCTTTGCCATTAGTCTACTGTGGAGACCCTGTAAACAATACGTGAAAGAGAACTATCCCCCCTCTTACTCATGGGATGAGGGTTTGTGTGTGTTTTTCCAGAAGGTTCCTGGTTGAGCTATGATGCTGTACAGCTACTCTGAGGAAAACGATGGAACCACTCCAGAAGGCTCGGCGGAATCTATCCCTGAGTGAAGGAGAAGATGGTGACCACCAGCCTAGGGTTCAGGAGGAATTTTAACCAATGAGAGTAGTGCCACACAGCTCCAGCATCAACATAATAGCGGGCACCTGGCACCCGTCCTGCCTTTCTCGCCTCCATAAGCTCCACCTGGAGACAGATTCCACCGGAGTGGATGTAGTCGCCCTATCTGATCTGAGACACTATCTTCCAGGACATGGCTTCCAAACTCGCCACTTTATTTTCACCCAGTAGTTAATTTGTTTATGCCATGGCAATTATAATTTTACTTATTAATATTTTTCCTGATACGGCTTAAAAATCATACATGCCTCCAAAATCAGCATACCAGAACTCACCTACCGGAGATTTTCAACCTTAAAATTAGAACGGGGGGAGGGGGGGGCCCTATGGGGAGCGTCAGGATGAGCCTTTTGGGGCCCTCAGAAAACGGCGAGTGAAGCGTCAGGGGCTCCTAAGACTTCTCGAACCATCCTGCTCCACTGCACACAGTGTTGATCCTACTAGGGGTTCCTAGCGCACCAGCGAAGTCTCAAAATGGATCCAATGCTAGGGCGGTGACTGCTTCCCCCTTCTTTATGAAAAACTCCTGAGGTAACCTTGGCCTGCTACCCCCCACATTTCCTTATAGCTACACTAACCTGATTGGTTGCTATTGGCGCTTGAGGCTAGCACGGGATGGTCTGGTTGGCTTTTACACTGCACAATAAAGTTAGAGCTGCGCCTTGACTCTGGTCTCCGAAGTCTGATTCCCAGGATTCTGCGTGGGCTCTGTCTCCACTCACCCCCCTCCTCTCGGTCCTCCTCCCCACACGGTCCAGGATAGCTCCAAATTCTTCTTCCCATCAAACCACAGGAGCAGCAGGGGCGAGCAGCAGCAGCCTTCTTCTTCCTCAGAAGCCCCTGTCTCTCTCCTGGCACTGGCAGTTATTTCTTCTTAGTGTCTCCTGAATTAAACTATCTGCAGCTGGCAAAGATCACCCTCCTCTCAGCGCCTGCAGGAGACAAATAGTCTGCTGCTGTAGACAATCTAAAGCATCCACATATCCTACACCTGAGGTTAAAACAGAAACAGGTTTACATAACATCACTGAGTTTTTAAAGACACCAAAACTCCCACTACAGGATCCTAGGTAGGAAACAAGCGTCGCTGGCAAACTCTACCGCCACTTCAGATCTGGGCTCCTGATAAGCACCAATAACATCCAGAAAAAAATATGTCCCTGTTACCCAAGCCCTAGAGATAGAGGAAGTAGAAATGGTAATTAAACACTCCCCCAAAGTCATTGCCTGTTCAGCATCCCTCCCTGTCATCTCGTCTCCTGCTCCAGACTCCGACCGCAGCCCACAGGCTCCTTAATGTCACCCAACTTGGCTGCTTTGGAGATTGCTGGCTACTTTCCCTCCTGGGACTCATCCACAACTGCTGCGTACAGCTTCTCCGGTGACCCTGTCAGATGACCTTACCTCACGGTTCCTAACTGCCCTTGTCCCTGCCCCCGCCTCCGCCCCGCCCCCACCCCTGCCCCTGTCCCTAGTATTGCCTTGACTCCCTACCTTTTTCATGACTCCCTACCTCTTTGACATGGCAAAATGTTTTAAAGACATCCTGGGACACATTTAGGGGCATTAAATTCCCTAGACTGCAACGAAACCATAACCCTTGATACTTCATCTCAGCCCCAGTGTCCCACAGTCCATAACACCTCTGTGGGACCCAGGTCTACCATCGCCTTCCTGCTGGTTGGTGAGTTTGTACGCTAGCTAGCGTTTCTCTTGCCCCGAGCTGAGGGTGATGCGAGGAGAGCCCCTACCGATTTCAGTTGTGGGCTCAATAGCTGCCTGGCATTATAAAAGGGCAGTTCAACTCTTGCTCCTCCTGGCTGGCGCAGGAATAACCACAGGCACTGAAAGCCTAGACAGCAGGACCGGCCACTTCCCTAACCTCGTATCATCAGTTTCCAGGATCTCCAGGAGCTGGCTCAAATCTTACTCGCTCCTCAGGGACAAATTGGCTCCCTGGCAGCGGTGGTACTTTAAAGCCGACGAGGACTGTATCTTCTGACAGCTGAAAAAGGTGGCCTTCCGCCTCTTCCTCCAAGAGAAACGCTGCTTCTGTGTCAGCCAGTTGAGTATAGTGAATCAACAAAATCCAACAACTCTAGACAGACCTCCAAAAGCGAAAAGAACAACTCCCCGCCTCCAGCCTCTGGGGCTCTGGAAACCCCATCTGAAAGTGGCTTCTGCTCTTCCTGGCCCCCAGTCTCCTCATTTTTCTGTTTTTACTATTCACACACTACTTTATCAATTTCTTCCCCACATCCCTTCAATGACAAATTAGAATCAGTTACTTTTATAGGATTTCCAACCTCTGGCCACAGAGCCTGCATCTAAGGACAACCGAGTGTGTCCTGACAATGACGACCCCCTTAGACAGCAGAAATCATCCTGAGAGCACCAAGGACCCCGCCTCGCCATCACTTCCTTCTAGTTCCTCTTTTATACTAAACAAAAGGAAGGAATGTTAGCAGTCAGGCACCGCCGCGGCCAGCTCCAGGGACTTGACGACCGCCGGACACATCATCACCAGCTACAGAGACGCAACACACTCCCTCTGTCGCTGTGAGCCCCATGTCCTCCCCCTGCGCATGTGCCACATCGCCTAGTAAAAAGGAACTGTTCCTTTTCCCCCCTCCCCTTTCTCCCTCCACCCTCACCCAGAGGCAACCTCTGTGTCCCCTCCCTTAATAAACCTCCCCCATATATGGATTCCGTCCCACAGTTTCTGGATCGTTATCCACACACACTCCAGTGCCCCTCCCCTCCACGGCAATTCTCTGACACCAGTCTCCGCTTTGATTCTTACTACTAATTAGTTCTGTTTCCTAAGACGTTTATCAAAATGTCGGTGACAGCAGCTGCCGAGAACATAGACGTCCCACTGTGGCAGGTGCTAGGGTCTTGAGTGTGCACGTGACTCCAGAAACCCTGACGAGATAACTTTGAGGCTGGGCTCAGAGACCACCCTGAGGTCCTGGTAACTTGCCCTGCACTTGGGAGGCAGAGGTTCTCTGTGAGTTCGAGGCCAGTCTGGTCTACAAAGTGAGTCCAGGAAAGCCAAGGCTACAGAGAGACCCAGTCTCCAAAAACCAGAAGCAAACCAAACCAAAATGAAAAAAATGTATAAAGGAAGTGGCCCAAGTTGGACTTGATCCTCCTGCCTCAGCTTCCCAAGTAGCGGAGATTACAAGCTTATATGCCACCTGATGGGGCTAGAAAATACTATTAACTAAAATGTCCCCTAAGAAAGGACCCTGTTCAGTTTTCCCTCTGAATTCATTTGGTCCAGATCCTGGCTCATAATAGTCTACAGGGTTTCAAGAATCATGGCTTAGGCTGGAGAGATGGCTCAGAGGCTAAGAGCACTGGCTGCTCTTCCAAAGGTCCAGACTTCAATTCCCAGCATCCACATGGTGACTTACAACCATTTCGAATGAGATCTGGTGCCCTCTTCTGGCCTGCAAGTGTACATGCAGACAGAACATTGTATAAGAAAGAGAAAGAAAGAAAGAAAGAAAGAAAGAAAGAAAGAAAGAAAGAAAGAAAGAAAGAAAGGAAGGAAGGAAGAAAGAAAGAGAAAGAGAGGAGGGAGGGAGGGAGGAAGATCTAAAAAGAAAGAATCATGGTTCTAGGCCAATTTGTTTGCTCGTCCCTGTAGGCTATAATGAGCCAGGATCTGGACAAAATGTCAGTGGATGCAATCTCCTTTAAGAGAAGTAAATTGAGGGCTGGGCGTGGTGGCACAAGCCTTTAATCCCAGCACTCGGGAGGCAGAGGCAAGAGGATCGCTGAGTTCGAGGCCAGCCTGGTCTACAAAGCGAGTCCAGGACAGCCAAGCCTAATACAGAGAGACCCTGTCTCATAAAACAAAAATGCAAAAACAAAAACAAACAAACAAAGAGAGAAGTAAATTGACCCTACAGGGCAGTGCCTCTTTCCACCACACCCCAGACAGGGATGGAATTCAGGTAAGAGTCCAGGACTCCCATGTCCTAGAGCCTGTCAGCTGCCCCAGCCTGGCCAGGAAGGAAGGAAAACGCATCTCGCCCTCACCCAAGGGGACAAGGTGCACACCTTGGAAGTGACCCGCTGCCTCCAGTTTAAGTAGGTGCTCAGCGTCCCTCAGTGCTCTGGGTTCAGCGGAGCAGGGGTGAGGAGCCAGGCAGAGGTCAAGGGCAGGCAGGCTGTCAGGTGGCAGGTGGGTGGCTTGGCACTGAAGATCTATCTTAGACTACAGAACCTGACACCAAATGTGGTTCAGTCCCATCTCACTACAAGCACCGTGACGGTGAGTCCACGGGTCACAGGTGAGCCCCAGGGCTCTGGATCACAGGTGAGATCTCTCCTGGCTTGGGGAAGGGAGGAGAAAGGCCAGGAGATGGAACTGGACAGTGGGAACGGAACACATTGGGTGGAAGGCTCCGTCAACCTGCTTAGGGTGCCTGCCCCATCCGTTTCCTGCAGAGCATCTCACAGTGAGACTTTTCTCTCTCATGCTCAGCTCATGTGGCAGAGGACCAAGAGTGTGCTACAGAGTTACTTTTCTTTTCTTTTCTTTTCGGTTTTCCGAGACAGGGTTTCTCTGTGTAGCCTTGGCTGTCCTGGACTCACTTTGTAGACCAGGCTGGCCTCGAACTCACAGCGATCCGCCTGCCTCTGCCTCCCGAGTGCTGGGATTAAAGGCGTGCGCCACCACGCCCGGCCCAGAGTTACTTTTCTTGTTGGGAGCAAACACTTGGCATGAGTAACTGCCATGTCCCTGGCATTTGAATACCTGGTCCCCCACTGGTGGCTTTTGGGAGTGGCTTAGGAGGTGAGGTTAGAAAAGGTATGTCACAGGAGACCTTAGGTTTTAAAACTTACTCCAAGCCAGGCTATGGTGACACACACCTGTAATTCCAGCACTTGGGAGGCAGAGGCAGGTGGATCTCTGTGAGTTCGAGGCCAGACTGGTCTACAAAGCGAGTTCAGGACACCCAGGGCTACACAGACAAATCCTATCTCAAACACCAACAACAACAACAAAAGGCTCACTCCATTTTTTTTTTTTTTTTTTTTTGGTTTTTTGAGACAGGGTTTCTCTGTGTAGCCTTGGCTATCCTAGACTCATTTTGTAGACCAGGCTGGCCTCGAACTCACAGTGATCCATCTGCCTCTGCCTCCCGAGTGCTGGGATTAAAGGCGTGTGCCACCACACTCGGCTTCCATTTTTTTAATTACTCCTCAGCTTCCTGTTTGGGAAGAAGGAGGAAGAGGAGGAGGAGGACAAGAACAAGAAGGAGGAGGAAAGGAAGAAAGAGAGAAAGGGAAAGAAAGAAAGTTTTCAGAAAACAGCGTGTTGGTAAGAGTGTCTCCTTTGCAGCTTCATCTTGGTTACCAATTTGATTGGATTTAGTATCAACTAAGATGGGTCTGTGAGGGCATTTACTGGAAGGAGTAACTGAGGCAGGGCAGGCAGCAACCCAGGTATAGGGAGGTCCCCGTGTATGCGGTGGTGGCACTTTCAGGATATGAAGCCCGTGAGCATCATAGTGGTCCCTCTCTGGCTTGTCTAGCTGTGAAACTGGTCCCTCTCACAATGACACCATCTCCCAGGAAGTCCTCTTCACAGTAAAAACCAGTGCCAGGCACTTGCACCTCGGAACTTTGAGCTCCATAAAACTCTTTATAAAGTCCTCAGGCTTAGGACGGTGTGCCAAGAGCCCCCGCCCTACAGGGATGCCCAGTACACTAGCTTACAAAAAGTTTCCTGCCGCCTGCTGGGCTGCAGCACCATTCACAGTAGCTAGGGCAGCTACGCGCCTGTACCCTGCGATGGGGTCGACACGTGCCAGATGAAGCCTAGACACACAGTGTCATCCATCCTTAAGAAGGAAATCCTGACATGCGCCTCAGTGCGAATTGCAGAGATGAGGAGTCTCACAGATCCCTGGCAGACAGACAATGAGGGAAGGAGCCTCCTAGTAGATTAATGTACATTTTCATTTAAACGTTTAAAATGTCTAACTTACGATTCTCCTCCTCCAAGACTAAGATGTGGGGGGTGGGGTGGGGGCTTTCTCCTACTGAAGAAAACTGTTAGGCAGGGCGTTCAAGTCGCCCATAGGGGGTCAGGTAGGATGCCTGCGGTGTGGTCCAATCAGCTTCCCGCTCTGGATCCTCCAGCCAATCCCAAGGGAGAAAGGAAATTTACCCCACCTCCCAAACCGGAAAGCTCTCTAGACAAACGCGGGTCTTGATCCCCTTCGCTCTGGGGAGTGTGGCTCATTATATGCTTTGCGGTGCGAATGTGCGCTTCTGCTTTCAATAAAATCAACCTGGGTGCTAGGACCTGGCTTTGCACGCGCTTTATCCTCTGAGTCGAGCAGAAAAAGAACCGAGCTCTTAAGGTAGAACATAAAAGCTACTATATTGTTTTTAAAATTACAAGTATTATCTGTAGGCCCGGCTAGCAATCAATCAAGACACAGACACTTGTTATATTTTAAGATAGCCTTAGTTTACCTGGGGCAGGGCAGATATCAATCCTCTAAACTACCCCCCATAGTGGGGCCTCAGGCGTGGGATCCCTGTCTCAATCCCATGCCATCTGCTTCTAATAACTTCTATAAAGCTACCTCCCATCCATAATCCCAAATACTTGCTCATGTTCTTCATCTGGGCCGGATTCTCCATCCACGCCAGCCATGTGCTTCTCCTCCAGCTAACCCATGGCAGCCTTCCTCTCTTCCCTTCAGGTCTCTCTCCTTCTCCTGGTGGCGGTCTTTCTTCTTCCCAGAATTCCTCTCTCTCCTAGCCCCACCTCTCTCCTCTGCCCTGCCCAGGTGGGATGGCTTTTTATTAAGCAAAAGGTTGGTCACAGAGACAGTAAGCACTAATTAGCATCAAAATACATCAGACCATCCCCCCAACACTACTGGGGCTTGGTGGTGCTCACTGTTGTTATAAAGAAAGTCAGTCCCAAACTGTTCAATTGTACCAATGAAGACTCGAGAGCCAGATGCTGGGGGGTGAGAGCCTGCTAGCTCAGAGAGGCAGAGAAAGCGCCCTGCTGACTTTCCCCCTCAGCTCCTGTGCCAGAGGAAAAAGGCAAAGCTCAAAGCTTGCTAGCTCACCCAACAGCCCAGGAGGAGAAAGCCAAAAACTAGAAGCCAACGAGCTCCTTCTTCTCCACTCTGTCTTAAATACTTTTCTCTCAAAGTCCCTCCTCTCTACTTAGCCCCTGTCAGCTGGTTTCTTGCTCTGCCTCCTGACCTAGAGTTAACTTTATTAAACCCCGTGTACAGAAAACTCTTGAATTAAAGCTGTGTGCTAGGGCTGAGCCACATCATAATCACCTGTTCACAGTAAACAGAAAGTTCTTGGATTGAACGTGTGTGCTAGGGCCGAACCACACCAAACACAGTTCACAAGCTCAGGGTTCATAATGGGATCAAATATCCTGTAATCCTGGAAGACCTCTGAGTTTGAAGCCAATCTGGCCCATAGATCTTGTTCAGGACAGCCAGGGTTACACAGAGAAACCCTGTCTCAAAACAAAAACAAAACAAAAACAAAAACAAAGAAAGAAAGAAAGAAAGAGAAGGAAGCCAATCACAAAAAAAGTCAAATACTGGATGTACCCACCCAAAAGAAGTACTCAGCTATTGACCGCCTGAACTATGCAGAGTCGGCTAGGAGCCACGGGGAAGGGAGACGGGGGGGGGGGGGGGGGGGGGGGGGGGGGAGGTTGGGGGGGGGTGATGACTATCACAGGGTGGAGTTTTGAATCTGGAGATAAGTGGTAGGGTCGGACTGGGGCATGACAGTGTGAATATATTTAGAAACAGAAGCTGATGCTTAAAGATATTGTGTGATATGTGTAAAAGATAAGAAGGGATGCTTAGGGACCATCTTTAAATTATTAATGCTGTATAAACTGAGGCCATGACTGATCCATGGTATGGGTGAGGGGAAGGTTTTTATTGTGGATATGAGGGAGATACAGCCAGGGCATCTGGAAGAGTCCAGAACAGGAGAGAAAGTGATGCACTAAACATGGCCGTGGGGGAGGGAGGGGCAAAAGGGCAAAGAGGGTCCTTGGCCAAAATGAGAAGGTGGGGGGGGAGTATAGGGGGGATGGGGGGGGGGAGGGGGGGAGAAGCCTGTGAGCTGGAGAAGTTTCGGACAGAGGTCAGGAGAGCTGAGAGGAGCCACGGGTCCTGTGTAACCCTGGAGGCCAGTGTGGGCCTTGTATGCTAGCGGGCACCAGACTTGTGCTGAGTTCCTCTCCCACACGCCCCACCCCCCGCACCAGACAGGGTTTCTCTGTGCAGTCCTGGCTGTCCCAGGCTGGCCTCTAACTCACAGAGATCCTCCTGCCTCTACTTCCTGAGTGCTGGGATTAAAGGCAGTGAGCTGTCACCTCCAGCTTGGGTTTCTTTTGGACCTGACAAATGCCTAAAGCCATTGTTTAAGCGAGGATGTTTGTGATGTGTTTCTCACAAATATCTTATGTGTAGAGAAAGAAGAAGAATTGCTCATAGCTGATAGGAAACATGGAATAAACATGGGCAGAAGGGGGCTATTGGAGTGGCTAATGAACCCACGGATAAACTCAGGGTTTATAAGCTCTACAGGCATAACACTATCGCCCTGTCCCCTGCTTTCACTAGAGTCCTCAGGTCCACCTGAAACCCTATGAGCCCACCTTCACTGCCACTGCCACCAGCAGCTTTCTAAGCTCACCCAAGAATGACCCAGCAAATTCCTCCCCCAGACACCAGTTTCCACTGGCTGTGGGAGCCACACTGTGAAGACCAGTGCGAGCTGGTAATGAAGGCTGTGTGGGTTTCCCTCAGGAGAACACTGAGAAGTTGCAGGCTTCCCAACTGGGCAGCACCCATTCACCAAAGACTGACTTGACCTCAATGAGATGAGCAAGACAGCTTACACCTACAGGATACTCATGGACCACCCCCCCTAACACACAATAGGATGCTCATGGACCACTCCCCCAACACACAACAGGATGCTCATGGGCCACTCCCCCAACACACAACAGGATGCTCATGGGCCACCCACACACACACACAACAGGATGCTCACAGACACGCCCCCAGCACACAACAAGATGCTCACAGACCACACACGCACACACACACACTAGGATGCTCACGGACCACCACCACCCCAACACACAACAGGATGCTCATGGACCAACACACACACACACACACACACACACACACCAGGATGCTCATGGACCACACACACAGGCACACAATAGGATGCTCATGGACCAACCCACACACACATACAACAGAATGTTGATCAACCACACACACACACACACACACACACAGATGCTCACAGACACCCCCCCCAACACACAACAGGATGCTCATAGACCACACACACACACATATACACACACACAACAGGATGCTCACAGACCCCCCCACTACACACACACACACAACAGGATGCTCATGGACCACCCCCCACACACACATACACACACACCACACACACAACAGGATGCTCATGGATCACCCCCCAACCCCCACGCACGTACGCACTCCTGCTTTACAGAGCCGTGAGTTCGTACTGGTGCTTCTCAGACATTTCAACTCCCCAGCCAACACTGTGACAAAAGACTGTCCAGCCTCAGGGCACAGCAGCCTGAAGCGGAGTGGCAAGGGACTTTGAGATAGAATTACAGTTGTGACCTCAGGAAAGAGGAGTCACTTTGGTAAGGCCTTTCTGTGCCTCTGGTGGAAGAGATGTGGCAATCGTCAAAGGTTCAGAAAAAAGACCACATGAATGATCCGGCCTGTTCTGGAAGGCCCGGAAGGAAATTAATTCTGCCGACAGCTGTGACATGGAAGTGCCTTCTGCCCCACAGAAGTGAGACAAGAGCTGGGCCAGCCGACACCCTCCCTGACTTTAGCCTTAGTCCAAAGCCCAGGCGACCAAAGTCATGCAAAGGCTGTCAGGCTCCTTCAGAAAAGCAACTCTACACACAACAGACAACCACTGTTTTCACAGTGATTTCAAAGGTCAAAGTGCTTCTAGAAAAGACTGTTCATTCTGATGTCTACCTTAGAAACAGTGAAAAGCAACTACTTCACTCTAATGTTTAACCCTAGATACAGTGACTGCTGGAATCCCACTACCCACAGGTCACAGGATTTACAAACAGAGCCCCCACTCCACAGTGTGTTGGGGACGGCGCTCCCTGCCTCACACAGCTCCTGGCTGGGGCTGCGTTGCAGCTGTGTGATGTAGCACTGGTGTGTCACACACGAGGCCCTGCTTCCATCCTAAGCAACACACACATACATGCACGCGCGCGCGCGCGCACACACACACACACACACACACACACAGACATGCGTGCACACACATGCTCACATAAGCACATGCACATATACATATAAACTCCACATTTCTTCTGCTGTGTTAGTCCCCCTGTGGGTTCCTCTCCTGTCCCTTTGGAGGGGTCTTTATCTTAGGTGCCCCCTTTGGAGGACTCTACGGAAGCAGCCAGGTAGCAGCACAAAGCCAGCAAGGAGGGTCAGAAAAGACTCAGCCTCAAAGCCCTGGAAAGGAAGTGCCCAGGTGCTTCTTTTTCTCCTTCAGGGTTCATCCCAGGAGAACCTACTCCTGACCAACCAGAGTGCTCGCTTATCTAGTTCCCCTTTGCACAGCCGACTCCCCGGGGAGTGGCCTGGGGCGGGGTACAGCTCTTCCTGGCAGCAGGGAGCAGAGACAGACAACCTCTGACCTGAGCCCCTAAACCCAAGTACTTGTGTGCCAACATAGTCTACCTGCGGTGTAAGGGGGTGAGGGTGGGAGACGGCGGGGAGCAGGGTGGGAGATTCAGATCTGCAGGCAAACGAGAGATCACAAAGGATCAGAGAAAAGGGGCTCAGTTCTACAGCGCACCAGGAGGGAGGGTCGCTGAGGAGCCTAACGTGTGCGGCTGGCAGCCAGCCCCTAGCCGGCCAGAGAAGGAAGAACACAGGAAGCCTTTCCTTCCCAAGGTGTGTTTTTGTTTTCTTAGGTGTTGTACCACCCATGTATCACTTTCAAAACAGCAACTAAGACAGAGAGAAAGGGATTTTTTTTAAGACGGGAGATCTAACAGCCTGCTAAGGGCTCAGGACCTGGGGCAGAAGAGGTGAGAGCAAGCCGCCCTCTCCACTTCCTCTGCAATCCGGCCTAGCAGGTTCCAGTGACAGCCTTTGTGTGCAAACCTGGCTCTGTGCCAGCAGTTCACACTGGAGAGAGGTGAGGGGGGCAGAGGTGGGGGGGGGGGAGAGAGACTCTCACGTCTAACCATTGCTAATTACTGTGAAAGCTGGCAGGAAGCCATAGCTGTGTAAAGTCCAGCAGATGCTCTGCAGTGTGCGGTGGGGAACCACGGGGAGAGTGGATGTGCTGGGTGAGTCGGAGTAAAAAAGGGAGGGAGGGTCAGGAGTGGGGCTGACAGGGATCTCCCTGTGTGTGAGCATCCACGCATCACCTATCCACCCCCACCCCCACCCCCACCCCCACCCCCACCCCCGCAACCCCGCCTTCTACCCCCATCCTGGTTCCCTCTTCATTAATCTCAAAGACCCAGGGTCTCAGTGCCTCTGCACCGCGGTCCCCCGGAGTCTTGCTTTCTCCCTCAAGGACGAGGCTGAGTCTCTGGCTCCTTTCGAAGATGACGTCTTCTGGAGTTTCTGAGAGAAAAACCAAACAATGTAACTACGATGCCCAGGTCTTGTTTTTAGGAAAGAAGAGCAAAATATAATCCCAGCACTCATGAGATTGAGGCAGGAGGATTGCTGAGAGTTCAACGCCACCATGGGCTATATAGTGAGGTCAAAGCCATCCCAGACTATGTAAGCGAGGCCTTGCCTTGAAGAAATAGAGGAGGAGGTGGTGGCAGTGGAAAGCCACAAATTTTTGTTTGTTTGTTTGTTTGTTTGTTTTTTGAGACAGGGTTTCTCTGCAGAGCCTTGGCTGTCCTGGGCTTGCTTTGTAGACCAGGTTGGCCTCGAACTCACAGCAATCCATCTGCCCCTGACTCCTCTGAGTGTTGGGATTAAAGGTGTGTGCCACCATGCCCAGCTGGGAAGTCACTAATTATAGGAGAGCCCCAGGCCAGGTTTGGCATCAGGAGGTAGCCCCTCTCCAGCCAGCCAGGTGCCACATGCCAGAATTTGCCATCCTGAGCCTGCCACTACTGAGCCTGCCACTACTGAGCATTTGTTTTGAGAGGGAGACTGAGGAGACTCACGCTGTATTCCTGACTGACTTGGAACTCAATAATGTAGCCCAGGCAGGCTTCAAACTCAGGAAGGTCCTCTTGCCTCTCTCAAGTGCTGGGATTAAAGGTGTATGCCACCAAAGCCAGTTTGCTACCACCTGGCTTTGAGAAACCTGATTCCCAGTGTGACACAATCAGGAAGTGGGGCCTTTTGAGAAGGCTGTTCAGTCATGAGATTTGGGATAAGATAGCTTCCCTAGGACAGGGGCCACTGGGAGCTGTTTGTCCCTTCCTCCCGATGAGGACATAGCAGAAGGTGTCCCTGAGGAATCAAGACAGAGCCCTAACGGCCCAGGGCCTGCTGGTGTCTGGCCTGTGGGCTTGCCGTCTCTAGAGTGATGAGTAGCTGTTCTTCACAAATGACCCAGCCCAAAGCTTTTTGTCACAGCAGCCCACACAGACTGAGACACTTGGCAAGCCACGTAACTTCCCTGCCTTGGTCCTCGTGGACTGCGCTAACAAAATGCCACACAGGGTAGCTTATACAACAAACAGTTCTTTTCTCACAGTTGCAGAGGCTGTGAGGCCCAGGCTGTCAACAGACAGTTAGCTGGGAATTGTGGGAGGGAGAGGAGAAGTTCTTCCACTCCCAGGATTGGAAGCTTTTATAACCCATGGGCTCTGAGCAGTAAGCAGGGGCTGTGGTTGGCTGACACAGCAGCAGGTGATACCCGCAGTGTCATAGCTCCTGTGCGGGCTTGTCACCTGGTCTCTTAGCCCTATAGTGGTGAGTGTGCAGGCCCCAGGGAGTTGGGGATTTCCCATTGGGTCCCCTCTGGAACTGTCTCAGTGGCCAGAGCCAGCTCATTACAGGCTCAGCCCTCTGCCTTCTCCTCTCCCCTCCCCTCCCCCACTCCTCAAATGTTTCCGCTGCAGCTGCTTCTGGCCACTCTGCCCTGGCTGCTGCTCTCTGGAGCCCCTCAGCTCATCTACTGCCTTTTTGTGATCACTGTAGTCACCGTCATCAGTGAGACGGCAGCCTCTGACACTCTGCCACTGTTGGCATCAGTGAGACGGCGGCCTCTGCCACTGTTGGCATCAGTGAGATGGTGGCCTCTGCCACTCTTTGCCACTGTTGGCATCACTGCTGCTGAATTGCTGCTACATGACCTTAGTGTCTGCCACCGACACCACTATGGCTCCCTCCACTGCCTCTCCTGCTTCCTTCTTTCCCTGTGTTCCCAGCTCAGCCTGTTTTACAGGTGAGGACAGTAAGGCCACTGGAGAGAAGCCTTTTCTTGGGCTTAATATGATATCAGAAGCAGACAGCACAGTAGTGGGCAAAGCAGTTTACATAGCCCCAGAACAGGTGTTTGATCCAAATCACAGCATAGCCTCATGCAAATTAAAGCCTGTGTTAGCTGGGAGCAGTGGCAGCTGTAATCTCAGCACTCAGGGAGGCAGAGCTCTGTGGATTTTCTGTAGCCTGACCTACAAAGCGAGTTCCAGGACAGCCAGAGCTACACAGAGAAACCTTATCTTGAAAAACCAAAAAAAAAGAAAGAAAGAAAGAAAGACGAGAGAGAGAGAGAGAGAGAGAGAGAGAGAGAGAGAGAGAGAGAGAGAGAGTTGTGTGGGGCCTGTGTTAACACCAGCTATGACACGGTGGTCACCTTTGCACTAGTCATGGCATTCCCTCTGCAGGAGCACCAGGGAAATACCTCAGTGGAAATAGTGGCAAGGTCATTTACATTTCACTGAGGGTTGTAAAGGCCAAGCTTGGAGCCATCATAGCCAGGGCTGGGACTTCAGGAGCTGGAGTTACACTTTAGCAGCAAGCAGCCGTCAGTGCTGTGTGGCTCTGGGATGGGAACCCTTCAGTCAAGGCGACCAGGGAGCCACAGAAGAGAATGATCATCAGGTGGTCAACTCGCCCCGTTCTTCTATGTCTTAGCTTATTTACGGGTGAAATGAGTAATTAGAAAGAATTCTTATAGTCAGGCCTCATTAATATTAGCAGTGATTTTAATAGTGGGTTAGCAGTGCTTACACCAGGCATAGTGACACAAACACATAATCTCAGCACTTAGAAGCCTGAGGCAGAAGGATCATATGTTTGAGGCCAGCCTGGACTACATAATGATGCCAAGTCAGCCTGGGCTACAGAGACTCTATCTCAGAAAACAAAACCAACACTACCCCACCCACCCAGCACAACCATCCACCCACCACCAAACACACTACCTACCACCAACACACCCACCACTACTACAACACACCACCACCACACCCGCCACTACTACAGCCCACCACCACCACACCCACCACTACTACAACCCACCATCACCACACCCACCACTACTACAACCCACCATCACCACACCCACCACTACTACAACCCACCATCACCACACCCACCACTACTACAACCCACCACCACCACACCCACCACTACTACAACCCACCATCACCACACCCACCACTACTACAACCCACCACCACCACACCCACCACTACTACAACCCACCACCACCACACCCACCACCACTACAACCCACCACCACCACACCCACCACTACTACAACCCACCACCACCACACCCACCACCACTACAACCCACCACCACCACACCCACCACTACTACAACCCACCACCACCACACCCACCACCACTACAACTCACCACCACCACACCCACCACTACTACAACCCACCATCACCACACCCACCACCACCACCACCACACCCCGACAACCTTATTCTATCCTAACTTTCTCCCCAAAGCCTCTACGCCAAATATGGAGGGCTTAAAGCTCCCCCATAGGGTTCGAGAGGGTGGTTAGTCCAAATACTTCCCGTGACCCAGAGACCTAGTGTATTCCACCAGGAAGCTCTCTTCCCCAACCTGGAAGCCACAAGAAGACAGAGAAGGCTAGCCAGGCCAGCTGAGGACAGGCTGCCCCATCTCTGAGAGGCACCTGAGCTCTGGAACCTATTTGGACCTTGTCCTGGCTAGCTTTTGTCAACTCGACACAAGCTAGGGGAGGCTGAGAAAGTGCCCCCGTCAAAGTGCCTGTAGGCAAGTCTCTAGGGTGTTTTCCTGGTTTACTGATTGGTGTGGGATGGTCCAGTTTATGTGGTGGTGCCACCCCTGGAAGGTGGTCCTGGGTGGCATAAGAAAGCAGGCCGAGCAAGCCATGGAGTGGGGGTAAGCCAGTAAGCAGCACTCCTCCATGGCTTCTGCTGGAGCGCCTGCCTTGGCTTCCCTCAATAGACTGTGACTTGGGCTGTGTAAACCAAATAAACCCTGTTGATCATGGTCCATTATCACCACAATGGTAGTGTGGTGCACGCACGCACGCACGCACGCACGCACGCACGCACGCACGCCTAGGCACCCTTAACCCTGGCTGTTCTACATGGCTCCACAAATCTCAGTTTGTCTCCTCGCCCTTTCCGAAGCCTAACCCTCACCTTTGTCAGCTTCTTGTAGTAACAGGTTAGTTTTGATATCTCCCGCTCCCATTCCTGAGCCCGCATTCTTAACTCTTTCACAAAATCTGTTGGCTCTTTAGACTTCAGGTCCTTGCACTCCTCGATGAGATCATATATGTTCAGGCCAAGGAATACGGCATCACCTACACCTCTCCTCAGGAGAGCAGTTTTGGTCATTGCCAGGGCTGTGCCCCCAAAGGCCTTTTGCACCTGCCTGCTGTTTTGGGTTAAACTTTCTCCAGCAGTCATGAGCTTCTTGGCAACTGAGGTGACATGGGGGTGTGTTTTGGTTATCTGGAGGGCTCGCATGTGCTTTCTGATGTTTTCCCAGGCGCTCCCACATTTGTAGACAATGTCACTAGCAGCTATGACATAGGACGTCTTCTTTCCCTTGGCGTCCTCAAGCTCCTGGTCACTGGCAGGCATGATGCTGTTGGCCTGAGCTTGGGCTCTTTTTTCGTGAAAGCACTCCCTTGTGTTGGTTATGATGTTGGTGACCCCAGCAAGTGCCCCCAAACCTTGCCCAGCAGCACTGAGCAACAGGCTTGCCCCTGAAGTTGTTGGAGCAAGGACGAAACCCAGGAGGCTCATGACTCCAGAGATGACTGAGGCAGAGTCTGTCACTATTTTGATCTTGGTGGCTTTTCGGTGTTTTTTGTCAATGTGGTCTGCGATGGCATAGAGTTTTCTAATCTTCTCCTTTTCATTCTTTTTCCAGCTTGGAAACTCTTTTAAAAATGTACGTTCTTCCTCTGTCAGAGCGTCATCTTCAACTTGTACTTCTTCCTCATCAGTCAAATCTCCGCCCACAGGACCATCATCCTTGCCCCTGGGTGTGAGGGAAACACAGACTTAACATCCCAGAGAAAAAAACCCACTGCCCATCCAGCCTGTGTGGCCTCCAGGTAGCCTTCGCTCCTAACTGTGAACCCTCTCCACATCTCCCTAAAAGGCCGCTGAGCACCACTGAGCTCAACCCTCGCAGGAAGCAGCTGGTACAATGGGAGTCACAGAGCAGGGGCAGTGGGCAGCGGGGTGGGCCTGAGGGGCATTGCATGCCCTGCTCCGAGGAAAGGCGAAAGGGAATGCCACCGTCCTGACCAAAAAAAGGGTGTAGAGGACAGAGAGGGAGGGAAGGGGTGGGGGGAAAGGAGGAGAAAGATGAGGCCAGGTGTTGAACATAGGAAGGGGAGGAAGGGATGAGGAAGAGGGGGTGAGGAGGAAGAGGAGGAAGGGGTGAGGAAGCGGGGGTGAGGAGGAAGAGGAGAGGCCAAATTATATAACACTTCTGGGGTCTGACCGTCTTGACTGGCTACAATGGCTGTGTCTTCATGTCTCCTTTGAGTCACACTTGGAGAAGGCTGATATGAATGGTAACTAGTTTCTGTGCTTTCGAGAAGACAGCCCCTCTTCCCTCACAGTGATCCTGCAGGGCTGGGGTGGTTCCAACGAGAATGGCCCTCAGAGGCTCATCAATTTGAATGCCTATATTCACCAGGGAGCAGAACTGTTTGAAAGGATCAGAAGGATTAGGAGGTGTGGCCTTGTTGGAGTGGGTGTGGCCTTGTTGGGGTGGGTGTGGCCTTGTTGGAGTGGGTGTGGCCTTGTTGGAGTGGGTGTGGCCTTGTTGGAGGAAGTGTGTCCCTGGGATGGGCTTTGAGGTTTCAAAAGTTCTCTCCAGGCCTCCATTTCTCCCTGCTTTCTCCCTGCTTGCTGGCCTGTGGATCAGGCTGTAAAGCTCTTAGCCACTACTCCAGTGCCATGCCTGCCACCACGTCCCCCCCTCCCCCCCCATGATGATAATGGACTAACCTCTGAAACTGTAAGTCACGTGTTTTCCATTTTTTTTTTTTATAAGACAGGGTTTCTCTGTGTAGCCTTGGCTGTCATGGACTTGCTTTGTAGACCAGCCTGGCCTCGAACTCAGAGATCACCTGCCTCTGCCTCCTGAGTGCTGGGATTAAAGTCACCACAACCTGGCTATGCTTTTTTTTTTTTTAAGAGTTGCCTTGGTCATGGTGTCTCTTCACAGCAACAGAACAGTGACCAAGACAAGTGGTTATTCGCGATTGAGAGAACACGTGCTGCCTCAGCACGACCAACCCTTCCCAAGAAACCAACCCCTGGGTTACCTTTGCAACTCAACGTCAGCCTCATATTCCTCCCCTGTCAGACGGTTCAGCTCTCGTGTCTGCACCAAAGCCATGTCCTTACAAGTCAAGTTCTCTCCTAACTGGAAGATAGAAAGCAAATTTACTGCTAATATCATAAAACATTATAAAGTTCAAGTGTAGAAGGATTTAGATTATGCATTATTGAAATCAAACCAAGCCATAGTTTATACTAACTGTAAGACCTGAAAACTATTGCTTTTAAATTTTTTAATTAGCCGGGCGTGGTGGCGCACACCTTTAATCCCAGAACTCGGGAGGCAGAGGCAGGTGGATCGCTGTAAGTTTGAGGCCAGCATGGTCTACAAAGTGAGTCCAGGACAGCCAAGGCTATACAGAGAAACCCTGTCTCAAAAAAACAAAACCAAAAAAATAATAATAATAAATTTTAATTAGAGCCGGGCATGGTGGTGCATGCCTGTAATCCCAGCATTGTGGAGACAGAGGCAGGCAGATGGCTGTGAGTTCAAGGCCAGCCTGGTCTACAAAGCCAATCCAGGACAGCCTCCTCTTAGTACTACATCTGGAAGAGCTCACCACATCTGACTTCTAGAGCCATTGATTCATCAGCCTATTGGCTTTTATGTGTATGTGTGTGCATATGTGTGCTTATGTGTTTGTGTGTATGCATGTGTATCTACACTTGCCTGTGCATTTGCGTGTGGAGGTCAGAGGGCACCTCAGGTTTAGTCCCTCAGACACTATCACTGTTATTGAGATAGGGTCTATCCTGGGCCTATAGCTCTCCCAACTGCGTTGGGCCAACTACAACAGAGATTAGGATCCTCCTGTGTCCGTTATGTGTAGTCATATACCATGCCTGCCTGGTTTTGTCCTTTTTTTTTTTAGACCTGGGCTTAGGGAATGAACCCATGCCCCATGCCCTTTATGGACTGAGCTACCTCCCTGGCCCTCTTGACATCTGTCACTCACAAAGACCTCTGTGAAATCTTCCCATCTAGTCAAGAGTATCTATAACATTTTAAAAATTACTATTGCTATGTAACATTTAGTGATACAAATGCACTACAAGTGATACAAAACTGTATCTGTTTTCTTGGAGTTGTTTCTCACAAGCTATTGAGAACAAAGAGATGATTTCATTTCACAGGACAACACAACACTAATAAAGACATGGTACAAGTTATATTTCAAGGGACATAGTAACATATATTCTGTAGAGAAGGCATAATTCTGGGCTGGGCTCCAACACACCAGAGTAAAAACCTAAGTGGGGTGACCCAACGTGCTACTCCAGACCAAAGGGAGCTGGGGTGTCTGTTACCCTAAGAGAAATCAGCAGAGTGCTGCCGGCCCACTGCCTACAGGCCAGATTCATAAAAAGTTCCCTCAGCATATATGTGCGTAAATGTGTGTATGTATATGTGTGTGTGTGTGTGTGTGTGTGTGTGTGTGTGTGTGTGTAAAGAACTTGTGGTCACCTGAGGTCCCTGCTGTAGTAGGGCAGTAACTCTGACGTGACCACTGCTCTGTGCTGTTCCCCCTCCACCCTTCCAGGTCTATGAGCCCAGCCTGCCCCCTCGGCTCACTGGAAACTCGCTCCATCTTATGAAGTGTTACTCAATTGTAGAATTAAAGCTGAGGTCAATCAATTTCTTAAAATTAAACACATTTGGATTTTTATCCTTCAAATTTTTACATTGATTACTAAATTTTATGAGTGCAGGGACAAGAGGCACATCTGTGCTACCTTGTACATATGACCATTGGGGGACAACTTGTAGGAATTGGGTCTCCTTTTCCACCTTGCGGGTCCTGGGATCAGAGTCAGTTTGCCAGGCTTGGTGACAGTCACCTTCACCTGCTGAGCCATCTTGTCAGCTCCAGGATTTTTCCCTCTGGTGGCGAGAACCATATCCAGTCATCTTCCCTGGTCTCTGCATAACTAAGACCCTTGGCAGCTGGGCGTGGTGGCACACGCCATATTCCCAGAACTTGGGAGGCAGAAGCAGATGGATCTCTGAGTTCGATGCCAGCCTGGTCTACAAAGCAAGTCAGGGCTACACAGAGAAACCCTGTCTTAAAAAAACAAAACAAACAAAGACCCTTGGCATTCCCCAGGTGATAGGGCCCCAGAGATGACAAGACTATCATGGCTGGTCACGGCAAAGTTCTTTCAACCTGGACCTCCTGTAATGGCCTGATTGTGGGAAAGCCCCTAAGGGTGGGGGAGGGGCTGCCAAGACAAGCAACTGTGCTTTTAGGCTTCCTGGAGGGAAGAGGCCAGGACAGGCTCAGCCAATGGTTTAGTCACCCACGGTCCATACTGCCACCTGCACATGGGCCAAAAGGACTCTCAGGATAGTCCAGAAACTGTGTCAGCCACCTTTGCCCTTAGGAAGGAGGCCCCTGACACTGCCAGAGGCCAGATATCAGATCCAAGGTCTCAGGAGCCCTTGTCTGCAAGGATACCAGGAGCTCACTGTCCGCAGGGGCACAGGCCAGTGTGGGGATGATCATCTTCAGGTTGTGGAGAGGAAGTGGAGGGACTTAGGGAAAGAACGCCATGGCTATTCTTGGAGTAACTGGGTGACAGCTTGGAGCAACACTGTGGGAACCCTTAGGTGACCCCAGTGGACACTGGGTGTGAGAGCCGAGGGCAGCATGAAGCCTGGGGGATGAGCAAATGCTCTGCTGACCCCTGTACTGCTGCAAAGGCTGATGGGTGCTCATAGGTTGTGAGGTGTGGTGGAGGCTCACTGCTGCTGAGAGTGAGTGAGAGACCAGCAGACTGGAGGGAGCCAGTAAAGTTGCTCACTGAGGTGAGGAGGACAGAGGACAAGCAGAAACTGAGCCACCCAGTGTCACAGCTCAGGAGAAAGCAGAGATGAGGACTATAGCTGAGGAGAATGTTCAAGAATTCAAGAAAGACAGGAGTTTGTGCCCTCCTGTTGCCCACTCCCCCCACCCCACCCCCAGCCCCACAACCATGCTACACACACACTGTTGGGAATTGACCCAGGCCTCCTGCACTTGGCACTGAGGCCACCCTACCTAGCCCTCTGGGTATTTTTCAATGTCCAGCCTGATTACTTCACCTTTGACCCATGATGGCTTCCCTCTGCTGATGGACTAAGGGACGCACCTTGGCAGATCCTGCCGTGGCTATGTCTGAAACGATGGCCCTGCTCTCTTCTATGATCCAAGTGGCTAGAGCAGACAGTAGGGAAGAAGTTCTGTCTGTCCTCCCTGCTCGAGACAGTCTGGGCAGGGCAGGCACAGTCCACGGAGGCGGACCCATGGGCCTCCTAATTTCACTGAATCTGGCTTGCTGTTGGAAGTTTCTCTGTCTTGGGGAGAGCTAGCTAGTGAAGGCCCTGATGAGGGCACGTCATCGATGGGCTTTTCATAATTACACACAGGATAAAAAGCAAACCCAACTCTATTCAGAGGAGAGAACGCTGCATAGAATAACAAGGCAAATCCCACCCACGGGTCTGTCGTGAGTGGCACCTCTGAACCAGTGGGGAATCACGTGTAAGGAGCGGAACCCAAGACCCTGCCCAACTCTCTAATTCCTAGCTGCCTGGACATGGAGACCTGTCAGCCTGTCAGCTTGTCAGCTTTTTCCTCAGCTAGTGCCTGGCTTCTGTCCCCTTGATCTCTTGTCTACTGTGTTCCAGAAGCCACCCTCCCCTGCCTGCTGTCCCTCAGAGAGAGGATGCCCCAAGCTCAGCCCTCACCTCTCCAGGAGCCCTCCAGTCAGTCCAGCAGGAGCTGCGACCACAGTCTGGCCTGAACAGGGACAGAAGCAAAGGCAGATTTTTATTTCCAGCTGAGCCAATGGCTGGAGCTGGGTGGTTCATGGAGGAGGGAACAGGATTATGAAACTGGTACATCTTAATCACAAAGCTGGCTATAAAGTTGCAGGCCAACTTTGAAGTCCATTTCCCAGAAAATGGGCCTTGCTGAGAAGCAGCCTCTTTCCCTGTTTCACTTTCCCTATCTTCCTGCACACTCTGTGAGGTGAGCGGGCAGAGGACTGGCTGTGGCCTAGCTCAGGATGGTCCAGACCCTGTAGAGAAACCCACCATCTCCCCTTCCCAGCTGTGTGCCAGGCTCCGTACTGAATGAGCACTGCTGAGCCAGGGCGTGGAAGTCCACAGGGTGCCCGTGTGTCTCCAGTACTGTGGGCGGGAACAGCCTGTCCTTGGTCTTGCTTCACCATCTGTGAGGTGCATTTCAACTAGTGCTGATAAGTTTAAACCTTTGTGAGAAGCTCTCTGAGCATGCGCAGTCACCCAGCAGCAATAGACCCAAAGCGGCTGCACTCACCGTGGCCCCTCCCATCCCAGACGGTCTTCTGTTGTGTGCTGGGTCTCTGCAGATGCCATGGGCCAGCCAGAGTGTGACCCACAGGAGGCAAGAAGGAAATCCAGTTCAACACAACTTGGTTAGCCAGTGTTGGTTCAACCTTCCAGGGTCTGACCCAAGCAGTCCACTTCTGACATAGGTAAACACAGCACAACCTTGTGGGAAAAGTTTCCTTATGACAATTACCACAATAAAGTGTCAGGCATGACTACATCAAAGCCCCTTTGCCGCGAGCATGTCTGTTGCAAAGTACCGGTGACCTCTCCCACAAGAGTGGGTTCTGTTGACTGAGAACTGATGGTCAGGGGTCTGGGATAAACATGATAGTCTGGGGGACTCTGGTGAGGACTGGCCATACAGACAGCAAATGTCACCAGGTTAACTGCATCCGATCCAAGAGAGAAACAAATGTGACTTCCTTCTGTTGAGGAAGGCAGCACGTATAACACTCCTGCTTGCTCCAGGGTAAGCTCTTCTGTGAGCAAAACAGACCTCATGTACCCCGCACCATCGCATCTGATACAGATATGTGATGCTCATCACAACCCCAGGAGGAAGACAGCATCACGACTGATGACCCACACCTGCAATCCTTCGCTGCAAACTGCTTTAAAGATGATGAAAGCTGGGTAGAAGGCTCGGCTGGTAAAGTGGGGGCCTGAACTGGCTTCTCAGCACCCGGAGTAAAAGCCACTACAGGTATAATCCCAGCTGGGGAGGTGGAGGCAGGAGGATTCCTGAGACTTGCCAGCCAGTCAGCTTCTGAGGGAGACAATAACTCCAAAACAAAGTGGAAGGCGGTTGATTCAGGGAGACAGTCATGTCAATCTCTGCCTCCATGTGCACAGGCCCATGCCCAAAGGTGTGCACACACACACATAGGAAGAGTTACAATTAGCCCATGCATTTGGTGGCAAAATCTGACCTGAAGCCTGGGAAGGAGGGGTGTCATAGATGTCCCATTGGGGACTGAGCACGCCACACTCCCCTGCTTGCTGCCCTGAGAGATGCAGAGTATCAAATTGTCCTCTACCTTAATTCTTATGTTTATCAGCTTCTGCTGCAGACGCTCATATACTGTAGGCATATTGTTAAAACTATTTTTATTTTGGGTTCACTAATTCTCTCTCTCTCCCCCTTCTCTTACCACAATCCCTTCCAACACCCCAACACCAGGTAGGAGAGAAAGAAGGTTTGTGGGGAGAGGGGGCGTAATTTTCCTCAGCTACTTCCTGCTGTTTAGGGTTGTCGGCTTCCTTGGTGCAAATCCAGCCCTCATTTCAGGATATCTCTGACTTCTTCTGGTCTCATGCACGGCATCAACAGCAGCCAGGAGCAGTGGGCGGGGGGGGGGGGGGGGGGGGCAGGGGGGGAGAGAAGCACCAGCAGCCTTCTCCCTTCTCGGAGCCCCCAGTCCCTCTCTCTGGGTCTGGCTTTCATACCCACTGACAAAGACACACCCTGCACCAGGTAGTTCACAGCTGACAACCATCACGTGCCCTCTCAGGAGGCGGTTATCAGCTATGGATAAATGGAGCAGCTCCCATATCCCACACCTGGGACTAAAACAACAACACGTTTGCATATAACCCAAAACTTCCACAACAATATACACATGCTCCAGTCAGCCCCAAAACTTCCACAATATACACATGCTACAGTCAGCCTGCCACGTCTTAGAGATTCCACAGCTGTGGATCCAACCAACCACAAACAACACTATTGGATTGGCTGAGAGAGGCTTCCCATAATCCCAGCACTCAGGAGGCTGAGCCCAGGGGATGAAGGTGAGGTTAGCTAGGCTCCATAATACCACACCATTAGTTTTCCTTTTGGCTTGGGAAAGCACTGCACTGCCAGGACTGAATAAGTACAGATGTTTTCTGTTACCATCAGTGACTCCCTATTTGCATATCATTTACATTGTATTAAATGCTTATGTCGCAGGAGGGTGGAGTCAGGATCATTCAGGAACGGGGGAGGTGGGTTGAGGAGGTTGTGGGGGGTTTTCTACAAATACCATGCTGTGTTATCTAAGAGACTTGTGCATCCCCAGGGTTTGGTGTCTGGAGGGGGAGCTGCAGTCCTTCCCCATGAGTACCACAGTTGCTACAGTGTACACACAGGTGTGCCTGGCTGTCATCCCATCCCCCACAGGAGAACGGGCCCAGGGAGCATTCTCACCCTGCAATTCTCGGATTCCAGGAAACGGTGATCTTTTCCTGGCCTCAGTATCCAAGGATGTTTTGTGCTACAGACGCCTGAGATTGCACTGTGCCAAGTGCAACAGAGTTTCCATCTCAGCCCTCCAGGCTCTGCAAAGAAGCACCTTTAGGACCCTGGGAACACAGGGCAGAGCAGAACAGGAAGCAGCAGTTGTGCTAAGAGTCGGGCACTCCGAACTTGGCCCTAACAACGTGGCATTTCGGGTCTGGTAGTTCCCCTAGCTTCACCTCCCTTCCTGGGCTCCTGCAGACATCAAATTGGGTGGAGTACAGTAGAGACTGACACACACACACAACCTGTGAGTATGCTTTTGCATAAGCACTCATGTGCATTCATGTGGGATATTTATGTATATATACACGCTTTGTATCTTGACTCTCTTTGAAGACGTGAGATGCTTTTTAAAAAATATGTTGTGTATTCATGCATGTGTGTGCAGAACAGTGTGCATGTCACAGCACTCAAGTGGAAGTCAAGGGACAGCTCTCAGAGTTGGTTCTTATCTTCCACCACGTGGGGGGTCCCAGGGTTTGAACTCAGAGACTCTCAAGCCCACCGGCCTTTACCCTCTGAGCCATCTCTCCGGCCCATGAGAGGCTCTTAAGGGGATTTCCCTCCACTTCATCCCACCTCACATTCAAAACTAATGCCATCCTATATTTTTTTCCTCTCTGTAATTAGCCCCCTGTCCAGTGAGATGGGGGAAATATTCCAGATGGTCTGACCATCAGAGCTGGACCAGCTGTCCTCTGTGGGTAAAGCAGGCAGGACTGGCATCCTGCCTTGGGAGAACAGGTGAGGGCAGTCAGTCACAAAACAAAATGCCAGAAGGGTTTTTTGTTTGTTTTTTGGTTTTTCAAGACCAGGTTTCTCTGTGTAGCCTTGGCTGTCCTAGACTCACTTTGTAGACCAGGCTGGCCTCGAACTTGTAAGACCTCTAGTGAGGTCTCTAGTCTTATTTCCAGAGTCCCTACTGAGAGACGGAGCCCGTTGTCAATGTAAACGCATAGGAATTTATTGAGCCAATGCGGCGGGGTCTGACAAGCTCTTTCGAGCTGGAGACCCTGAGAAGCAGAGGCACGGGCCTTTTTTTGGGTTTTAGACAAAGAGATGAGTTTTACAGTACGTGATTGGTTGAAGCGTCACAGGGGCGTTAGGTACTTTCTTAGTTGGGAGGGGTAAGTACATTCCTGGGAAAGTAGAAATTTTAAACACATGCTGTAACACAGACTCGCTGTCATTGAGCCAAGATGGGCTCTTTAAGGTCTCTCCTGTCTCTGCCACACACACACACAGTGGTCTGATATGGCTGTCTGTCCGTCCCTGGTTCAAGCTGGACTTTCTAAGCAGAGGAAACTTACAGACTTTGGCCTTAATGGGAGTTCTTAAGGGAGGACTGGGTAGGCCAGCTTTTATATTTTCCCAGACTTTGGCTTTAATGGGGGTCCTTCAGGAGGGGCGGCTGGTTCCTTCAAACTCACAGAGATCAGCCTGCCTCTGCCTCCTGAGTGCTGGGCTTAAAGGCATACACCACCACCGCCCGGTTGAGGGGATCATCTTATAGAACAGAAAGATTGGTCTGGGCTCATGGTTTCAGAGACTTCAGTTAGAAGCCAGTTGGCCCGGTGTGGTAAGGGACCCTAACCAGTGGAGGAGGAAGGGGAGGAGGGCAGGAGGGGAGGAGGGCAGGAGGGGAGGAGGGCAGGAGGGGAGGAGGGCAGGAGGGGAGGAGGGCAGGAGGGGAGGAAGAAGTAAGAGGGGAGCAAGGCAGGGTGATAACAGGAGACAAGGGGAGAGAACCGAGTTCTAATCCCTTTCCTTGTGTGAATTTAATGACCTCACTTCCTGGTACTAGGTCCCTCCTCTTAAGGTCCCACTACCAAGCTCAAGTCCCAGCAGCCATGTCACGTGGTACACAACTGCCTGTGACTCCAGCTCTACGGGCTGCAACTCCTCTGTCTCTTTGGGATTTTGCACTGACATGCATATATAACCTACACATAGACATCCACGTAATTGAAAATAATTTCAAAAAAACCAACTTTTTAAAAGGTCCTGTTACTCCAGCGATATCATACGCTGGCCACTAAGCCATTAGCCTGTGGCCTCTGGGGGGCATCTCAGAGCCACACCTTGTCAGCGGGGTGGATTGCGGTGGTGGTGGAGCTGGTGTGGGCTGGAGAGCCTCCAGATGGACCAGAAAGGAAGCCTGGGCTAAGCCAGCCAGGGCCGCCACGGAGCAAACTAGGGGAGCAAGTGGGCTTACTTGGCCCTGTGTCTGGTATGGAGTGAGGCCCGCTGGCTCTGGGGTCTATGAACCCTGTCAGTAAGAAATGAGCAGCCGGTTCTGGCCGCCTCAGAGAAGGGGCTGGTGGCTGGGTTCCCAGGCCAAATTCCTATTCCCTCCGCTCCGAGGCCTCAGAAAGCTGAGGAACCCTCGGTTTCAGTCCTATGCTGTGTTCCTGGTCAGGGAGCAGTGACCCTGTCCAGAGGGCAGGGAAGACAGAGCAGGGACTCCCTCCCCTCCCCCCAGCCCCCAAGTGGGTGGAGACTGTGGGAGTTATGAGGCCTGTTCAAGAGAGATGGGGGAAGCTGCCCTATCCCCACCCCCTACCCACACCAGACAGGGAAACCCGCCAGTGACTGTGGGACGGGCCTCCCCAGTGCAGCTGGGCTCCAGACGGTTTTTCCATGAGTGTTTTTCCAGAGTCCAGAACCGGAACCACAGTAATCCAGAGACTGGCCTAGCCTCCCTCTTCAGGGCAGGGTTCCCTTGGCTACCCCTGTGCTCACCATGAGGTCTGCAGTAAATTCCTTCTGCTCCCCCTACCCATCCCCCCACCCCACCAAAGCCCAGGCTGAGATCATGTGACCTGCAATGGGACCATATTTGGAAACATTTTCTGAGGATTTAAAAAAAAAAAATCAACAACTAAAATCTGGAGATGAGGTCATCTTGGCGCCAGTGTGAGGAGGGGGGGCGGCGGGGGGAGCGGGGCGGGGTGGGGGGGAGCCAACAGCCGCATTAGGAGCTAGGAGGGCTGGAGGCAGAGAAGGCAGAAGTGCCAACCGCCCTGCAAGCAGCCCCGCCCTCTTTTCTAAGGCGTGTGTAAAATCAAGGCCTCTAGCCACTTGACTCCTTAGAACTACAGGGCCTGCAGAATTTGCCAGAACTGCCTCAGCGATGGCTGTGTCTTCCCATCCTCTGACACTGAAGACCTGAATGTGTGGGGTGCGGAAGGGTGGGGGGATGGGGGCGAGACTCTAGCCAGGTGCTGCTGGTGAAGATGGGGAGGCCTGTGGAAAGGCCATAACCATACAGGGCTTAAAGCTGCTGCATTATCAACCAGCTTAAAGGGACAGTGAACTGAGCCACAAAGACGGAGGAGGGGACCCGTGTTAGGGTGACCTGGTCCTCTAGCTTCCCTCAAGGAGGGGCTGTAAAGAAAAGGAGGACCTCTCCAGCTCAACCAGGAAGCTGACCAACAACACCTTACACTGCCCAAAAGCCCCGCCCCCTCCCCCGGTGCTACCCACAGCCCTATGTGAATTCCTGGAGGACAGAGAGCTTTGCTCTCACACAGCACTGCCTGCCCAAGAGTCCCCAGAGGCTGCAGCTGCCGGCCACACTGTGCCTTTTGGCTTCTGGGCCAAAGGGACTAATTTTAACTGACCCTTTGATTCATGCCAGAGGCCTGGACCCGCCCCTGACTCCAGCCATCCTGCGGCCCCCTCAATCACGCCCCCCCCCCTTTGAAGCCTCACGAAGTTTAAATTCATTCCCAGTGAGCTCCCAACCCTCCTTTGCAACCTCATGCTTGACCAACCCGCTTCACAAACTTTCCCACCCAGCCAGACTGGTCATCTTGGGTTTCCAGAACATTCCACGTTAGGTTGCTTCTTCCCCGAGCTTGTTCTCGTCATCCCTCAGCCCTCCTGTGTGATCAGAGCTCTTACCTGGACCACTCAGGCCAGTGAGAATGGTGGCACAAAGCCTGAAGCCTCAGATGCAAGTCCTCCCAACCCCCTCCAGGCTCTCCCCAGTGCACATCAACCTGGCACTGTCCTCCCTGTAAAGCTGCCAAGGCCCCATGCTGTTGGTGTGTTTTTAAAATCCTTAAAATCTCTTTCTTCCTCCTCTACCCTAATCCCTACCGAGAAAGAAGGTTAGTGGGGGAGAAGGGAGTAGAGTTTTCCTTAGCTACTTCCTGCTGTTCAGGGTCGTCATTTCCTTGGGGCAAATCCAATCCTCATTTGAGGTTATCTCTGACTTCCTCTGGTCATCACACTGCATCAACAGGAACCAGGAGCAGCAGGAGGAGGAGGCAGAAGCACTAGCATCCCTCTTTG
The DNA here is from genome assembly GCF_964271855.1 of Acomys minous. Taxonomy (NCBI): domain Eukaryota; kingdom Metazoa; phylum Chordata; class Mammalia; order Rodentia; family Muridae; genus Acomys; species Acomys minous. The sequence continues at coordinate 25,171,492 of NC_140493.1, forward strand.
CTCAGTCACTCTCCGGGGCTGGCTTTTATCCCCACTGACAAAGACCACGCCCCCTGCACGAGGTAGTTCACAGCTGACAAAGATCACAGGCCCTCTCACAAGGCAATTACCAGCTGCGGACAAAGTGGAGCAGTTTCCCAGATCCCACACCTGGGATTAAAACAAAAACACGTCTGCATGTAACCCAAACCTGGTTAGTTTTGTTTTATTTTGTTTTTGTCAACTTGACACAAGCTAGAGTCATCCCGGATGACGGAACCTCAGTTGAGAAACCGCTTCTATCAGGTAGACAGGCCTGTAAGCCAGACCGTGAAGCATTTTTTTTATTTAAATAATTGACGTAGAGGGCAGAGCCCACTGTGGGTGGTGCCATGCCTTAGGCAGGTGCTCCTGGCTTGTAGAAGGAAGCAGGCTGAGCCAGCAGTGAGCAGCAGTCCTCTGAGACCCCTGCTTCAGTTTCCTGTGATGATGGACAGTAAGATGTAAATCAGCTGTACCCTTTCCTGGATAAGCTGCCTTTGTGTTTATCACAGCAAAAGAAAGCAAGCTAAGCCGGGCTTTGGTGGCACACGCCTTTAATCCCAGCACTGGGGAGGCAGAGGCAGGCGGATCAATGGCAGTTCGAGGCCAACCTGGTCTACAAAGCGAGTCTAGGACAGTCAGGGCTACACAGAGAAACCCTGTCTCAAAAAATAAAAAGAAAGAAAGAAAGCTAAGACGAGGAGACCTTCTTTTTTGCCTTGGCACCAAATTTGTGCTCCACAGGACAAACTGAAGCATCTCCAAATTGCTGGATAACCCCCAGGCTGTTCTGGGGTACAACTAGGATACAGAAAGGAACAAATCATCCCCCTCCTGTGACAGAATAAAGTGGAGGCCTAGGCTCAGCAAAGCCCCAGCTATGCAGATGGGCTGGGGGGTGGGGGAGGGGGGACTGTCTCCCAGCACCCTGCATTGCAGAGTGGGTTTGATTATGGAAATGCAAGTTGGGGTGGCCCAAGGGTCCCCTGCCCCTTTCCTTTTGAGTCCCCCTTCCATGGGGGCACTTTGGGGAGCAGGTCCTGGGTTTTCCAGGGGTCAATGGTGGAGGGACTTGTGACCCAGGAGAGGGCCTGTGGGGAGGGCACTCAGTTCCACAGGGATGCTGTAAATCCCGGAGCCTTACATCCACAAGTAAGTATTAGCTCCTACCCCTCTTTGAAGACGCTTCTCTCTACAGCAAATGGAGACCACGGCAGGAAAGCCACAACTGGTCACGTTGCAGAGATCCACAGATTGTGCAAAGCCAGTCCCAGAAGCTACATCTACGTCACAGCTCCTGTGTCTATGGCTCAGGGAACAACATGGAAGAGGGGACAGAAAGACTCTAAGAGCCAGAACACCGGGAAGTCTGCTGTGCAACACGCGTCCTAGAAATGGCTGCATAGCCGGGCAAGGTGGCGCACGCCTTTAATCCCAGCACTCAGGGGGCAGAGGCAGGTGGATCACTGTGAGTTCGAGGCCAGCCTGGTCTACAAAGCGAGTCCAGGACAGCCAAGGCTACACAAAGAAACCCTGTCTCGAAAACAAAAAAACAAACAAACAAACAAACAAAAAAGAAATGGCTGCATAAACAAGATCCGGACAGCGGCCACATCAGTGGGAATGCTGACGTGAAAGGAGACTTTGGCAGGGTCCCACCCCTAAACAAAGAACTACAGGCAAAGATGAATGCTGGGAGACGGAGAATTAGCCTCACCCAGGAGGGAGCCTCCTCACTGGCTTCCAGCCATGAAACCACATACACACCACCAACGTGAGCAGACGCAGCAGGTTGTATATATATGCTTGTGCACATACATCATACACACACACACACACACACACACACACACACACACGTATGCAACAACCGTAATGAATAGGAGGCTATCAACTTGAGAGTTGGAGGTGTGGGAGGGTTTCCAGAGAGGCTGAGGAGGACCAGAGGGAGAAAAATGATGTATTGCTATTACAATTTAAAACATGTTTTAGAAATTAAAAGGCAAAAAAAAAAAAAAAAGAAAGAAAGAAAGAAAGAAAGAAAGAAAGAAATAGCTATATAAATCAGGCATTTAATAATAATAAATCGTAAGATAAATTTATTTTAAGCCGGGCGTGGTGGCGCACGCCTTTAATCCCAGCACTCGGGAGGCAGAGGCGGGCGGATCGCTGTGAGTTCGAGGCCATCCTGGTCTACAAAGTGAGTCCAGGACAGCCAAGGCTACACAGAGAGACCCTGTCTCGAAAAACCAAAATAAATAAATAAATAAATTTATTTTAAAACAAGTCTTTAGGGGCTTGGAAGATGGCTTAGCGAGAACAAGCATTGGACCCTGACTTCAAACCCTAGCACCCACAGAAAAAGCTCAGTGTAGCCATGCTCACCCGTAACTCCGGCAGTGTGGAGGTGGAGGCAGGGGGATCACTGTGTTCAGTGAGAGACTTGGCTGCAGAAAAATAGGTGGGGAGGGAGTGATGGAGTAGAGCCTTGGTATCCTCTTCTAGCCTCTGGGCTTAGGTGCACAGATGATATACACACATACATGTGCAACACACACAACACACAAGCACACATGCATGCACACACATGCACCCACACATGTGCACCCATACATGTGCACAACACACAAGTACCAGCATATACATACACAAACATATACATTCACAAGCACACACACTCATGCACACGTGTGTGCGCACGCGCATAGACACACACACACAGCTCAGTAGCTGTGCACTAAATGCATCTTTGGGGACTGTATTGTTTGAAGTTTGGTGTCATGCACAACCAAGCCTTCCCTAACTCACCAACCTGGGTGCTTTGGTTTTTGTGCTGCACCAAAAGTTTTCAAAAAGATAGCTGAAATAAAATGGCTTACTGAGACATTGTAGACGCTATCCAGAAAAATGACCCTGGACAAGACCCCACAGCTCACACAGCGGCAGAGGGGAAGGTGTCTGCTGAGCCCAGAGCTAAGGGTGTGTTTATAGAGAAACTGGGGTGGGGGACTGTGTTGCCTATATGCAGATAAAACAAAAAAGGAAAAGCTTTGCCTGAGGGGCAGTCCTTGAGGCGTGGGCTTGCTGTTTCCGATCTGCCTGCTAGAACTGTCTGGAAAGCTCAGGCATAAACAGGGCAGGCGGCTCTGGTGGCCGGCTGTGACAAGATCTAAGCCAAGGTCATAGTGCACATTCAGAAATGGGAGACAATCTCTTCTAAACTTGTTTGATTAGCTTCTCTCACTCTTCTCCTTTTCGCCTTCTAAACCCATGTAATTAAATGTAGAATATTCCAGAAGTTTCCTTTCAACATATCCTTCCCTCATTCTGGGCCTGCAAATGGCTCAATGGGTAAAGGCACTTGCCACACAAGCCTGACGACCAAAGTGCCATTTCTGGAACCCACACAAAGGAGGAAGCAGAAGACTCACTCCACAGAGTTTTCCTGGGTGGAGGTCAGGACATGCATGACCCCCCCATATCATACACACATCACATACATGTAAACACACTATTTATATGTAATACACAATACACATGTATGTCTGTGTTGGTCTCTCTCTCATGACTTCTCAGTACCTTATAGCACAGTGTGCAATTATAGAGCCCCTACTACATACCAGGCCTTGCCGTGTGTTTGCATCCACTCCCTACCTTAACACTCATGAGGAGATACAAATAAGAGTGACTGTTACACAGCCATGAGGCTGTGAGTTCCAAACTCCTGCACTCAGGGGAAAAGGTAGGGCTGGAGAGATGGCTCAGAGGTTAAGGGCACTGACTGCTCCTCCAGAGGTCCTGAGTTCAATTCCCAGCAACCTCATGGTGGCTCACAACCATCTATAAAGTAATCTGATGCCCTGTAATTGTACATGCAGATAGAGCACTATATATATGGTAAATAGACCTTAAAAAAAAAAAAAAAAAAAAAAGAAGGCTTTTGCTTGTGACCTCAATGCTGGGCATGGGGGTGGCTATGGAGACAGGCTGACTGTGGGGCCGTGCTGACCAGTCTAGCCCAACTGAAAAGCAACAGGCTCCAGGTTCAGTGAAAGATCCCATCTCAAGGGAATAAGATGGAGAGTGATAGAACAGGGCAACACACACACACACACACACACACACACACACACACACACACCAAACACACAGAGAAACATCACATACACACACGTACACATAGACATGTACACACAGAGACACACAATATTCAGAATGGCACTTAAGAAAGAACACTTTTTAAGGGCTGGAGAGATGGCTCAGAGGTTAAGAGTACTGACTGCTCTTCCAGAGGTCCTGAGTTCAAGTCCCAGCAACCACATGGTGGCTCACAACCATCTATAATGTGATCTGATGCCCTCTTCTGGACTGCAGATGTACATGCAGGCAGAGCACTGTATACCTAATAATAAATATTTTTTTAAAAGACCACTTTTTTTGTCTTATTTTTGTTTTTTTGTTTTGTTTGTTGAGACAAGATTTCTGTATGTAGCCTTGGCTGTCCTAGACTCTCACTTTGTAGACCAGGCTAGCCTCAAACTCACAGCAATCCACTTGCCTCTGGCTCCCGACTGCTGGGATTAAAGGCGTGCGCCCCATGCCTGGCTAGAAAGAACACTTTTTAAAGTTCTCATTTTACAGATGGTGGAAGACATGAGGTTATCACTCTTTCTCTGAGTGGCAGAAATAGTTTAGGATGGCACCAAAGCCGTGTGGCTCCCCAGCCTCACGCCCTGGCCCTCACGGCCATTCACATACCTGCTAAAGCGACCTTCCCTCTGCCACATTAGAGAATCTGGGGCCACTTGCCTGTCCTCAGCCACCGGAGATCAGCCACAGAATCTCACACAGTCAATTCTGCACCCTTAAGTCCTCTCCTGGCCGCCAGGTCCTTCCACACAGGGCTCCCCTCCCCCGGTACCGGGCACCCTCCTGCTCTCATTCATTTCCACCACCTGTCGCCTCTGCCCACAGGGGTACCACAAGCCAGGCACAGCCTGCCAGCCCTTCCACAATCGCTGCCTCAAAAGGATCACCTTGAGACCCTGATGGCTAAGATCAAAAATTCAAGTGACACCACACGCTGGCGAGAATGTGGAGAAAGAGGAACACTCCTGCATTGCTGGTGGGAATGCAAACTAGTACAACCACTTTGGAAATCTATCTGGCGCTTTCTCAGAAAAATGGGAATAGGGCTTCCTCAAGACCCTGCTATTCCACTCCTTGGAATATACCCAGAAGATGCTCCAGCACACAACAGGGACATATGCTCAACCATGTTCATAGCAGCCTTATTCATAATAGCCAGAACCTGGAAACAGCCTAAGTGTCCCTCAGTTAAAGAATGGATACAGAAACTGTGGTACATTTACACTATGGAAGACTACTCAGCTATTAAAAACAAGGAAATCCTGAAATTTGTGGACAGATGGACGGGACTAGAAATGACCATACTGAGTGAGTTAACCCAGAAGCAGAAAGACTCACATGGCATATACTCACTTATAATTGGGTGCTAGCTCAAAAGGCGTGTCCCATGAAAGTCTTCACTTACCAGGAGAGTGGGATAGATGTGAGGACATCCTACTAGGACTCTAGGTAAGACAAATAAATATAGGAGATGGGGAAATAGAAGGACCCAGAGGGTCCTAGAAACTTACAAGAAGAACATCATGACTGGCAGATCAGGGCCCAGGGGGTTCTGCTCAAACTATTGCACTAACCAAGGACAGTACATGTGGTAAACATTGAACCCCTACTCTGATCTACTCAATGGAGAGGACATTCTCCACAGTTATGTGGAAAGCGGGAACTCACTCTGACATGAACTCTGGTGCTCCATATTTGACCACCTCTGGGTGGGGAGGCCTGGTGGCACTCAAAAAAAGAATAAGCAGGATACCAAGATGAGACTCGATAGCCTATGACCATATAGTGGGGAAGGAGGTCCCCCTCAGTCATAGACCTAGAGAAGGGGAATAGGATGAAAGCGGGAGGGAGAGAGGAACGGGAGGAGACACAGTTGGGTTGTAATCTGAATAAATTAATAACATTTTTTAAAAGAGAGCAAAAAGAAAAAAGAAAAAAAAAAAAAGGAGTCTTCCAGGCAAGGGGCAGTAAACACACAGGAAGGAGTGCTGGCAGGTAACGGCAATTCTTCTACTTGCCACTAGATGGCAGCAGGCCCCCCAGTTGACAGCCAGGGGAAAAGCAACCACTTCCTTCTGGACCCTGGGACCCTGGACTGAATCCAAACACTAAAATAAGCGTTCAGAATGCCCAGCCCTGGTGCTTATCAGTGCTGCCCGGAAGATGAGAAGGCGAGGAGGTGGAGAAGATGGAAGAGGAGGAGGAGGAGGAGGAAGAAGAGGAAGAGGAAAAGGAGGAACTAAAAATCAGACCACCACTGAGCCACAAAGCACAGATGTGGCCACAGACTCCTTGGACTTTGCTGGCTGACCTTGAACAAAGTTCCTAACCTTTCTACGCCTCTGTTTCTTCGTGTGTAAGAGCCGGAACTATAAAAGTGGTTACCCCAAAGGAAGGACTCTGGGAGGAGGGAGGGGGCAGGCACGCTCTGGTGTGCAGCGAGCAGGGTATGTCTGTGGAAATCTGTGAACGAAAGTTCCCCATGTAAGGCGCCTATGTGGAAGATTGTACAGACTGACTGGTTAGAGCCCTGTGGTTATGGAGAGTTGGAGTGTTGCAGATCCACAGCCAGCATCATCTCCTATGGTCCATTTCCTTACCTAGCCACTTACCGCCCACGGCTCCTTATCTGATCATTATCTTTCATCTACCAAGTGAAACTGTTCACTCCCCACAGCCCCAAATCTAAGAATGTCCTCCCTCAGCTAGGATTTGAAACCCAGGGCTCCCCATAGCATGCTTACCTGCCGTCCTCACCAGTGTGTTTGCTAAGTGCCTTGGTTTATTATTTTAGCTTGTTGTCTGACTATAAAAAGTTCATGGAGGACATGTGTGGTGATGGATGTGTGTAATCCCAGCATTTGGGAGGGAGAGGAGGAGAATGAGGAGTCCAGAGCTAGCCTGGGCTACACGAGACCCTGTATAAACAAACAGAGAAGCAGACAGTGAACACAGCCGTTCCACAGTGAATGGTGTTCATGACATGCACACATGTTCCACGTCTCTGGCCCCTGAGAGGGTGAGTTCTGGGTGCAGGAGGGGAAGGCAGAAGGGAAGAGGCCAACTGTCCCAGGATGGCCAGACCACCTAGGCCACATGCTGGCGAGTGCACCGGCTCACCGCCTTGACACGCCAGCCAGAACCAGCAGCTCTTGGTCCTACCTTACGTCAGTGGGACCCTGTGCTGAACTCGTACTTTATTGTGTGTGCCTGTGGACAGACCTCTCAGCTCTGCTCTGTCTCCAGTTCCCCGGCAGGGATCACATGGTGAGCTGGCAGAGGACAGTAGTGGGGAACAGGATGGGGTGCACTAAAAGGCCTTTTTAGCATCGGGACAACGTGCCTCTGTCATTGTAATTCTCATCCCTAGACGTCTATGGTGCTGGAATCTAGAGACCAAGGCTCTGGAGATGTAAGAATAGGGGGCTTTGGTGCATGAGAACTTTTGTTTACATTCATGTCATGCACACACACACACACACACACACACACACACATACACACACACACACATACACACACACACACACACACACACACACACACACGTATGTATGACACGAACCACTGTTTTCAGTACTGGTCGCCTGTGTTTGCCTCAGAGCAAGCAAATGGTCTCTTACTTCTGGAGTAAGACCTGTGCTTTTGCAACCGTGAGTCTCTGATCCTGGCTCTAGAACATTCGCAGAGTAAAAATGGGGTTCTGCTTGTCCACATTGTCTGCACCCCAAAGCCGCGCTGTAAGAGGGCTAAGCCTGCACTGGGGCCTGGGAGGTGAAGGGGAAGCAGAGGAATGGGCACGCCCTGAGGTGGGGGACGGTGGAGGGGGCCTGGCTCGTCCAGGTGACAGGTCAGTGGGTGGGGGTGGGGGCCTGGAGAAGGGGAGAGGGAAGGAGGCTGGTGCCCTGGGCCACTCCTGTTGACTGGGACAAGCAGACCCTGTGTGCCTGCCAACCTTTCCAACAAGCCCCTAAGGGCCTTCAGGGAAAGAGAAGCCTACGCATAAACTGTATTTTTAGCTCCCTGTGCATTTCCTGGCCTCTGTGAGGCACCTCCCTCGCTCTCAGCCTTGGTCGCTGGCTCAGGCTCCAGAGGATATCTGGGGAAAAGGTTGGCGTAGTCAGTGTGACAATGCTAGGAAGGGCAGCCCCAGCTGTGGGTGGTGAGTTTGTGAGATCTAAAGAAAGCCTGGGGGTCCTCCACCCCATCAGGGTTTCCCAGGTCCTGCCCATGTCAGGTTTGTCCTGCAGGTGTCCTGGCCCGTGACAGCCAGAGGGAGGACTTGGCCAGGGATGTGTCTGAGCTGGAGGTGGAGAAGTCAGGCATAAGCCTTGCCCAGACCAAGGAGGAAAGTTAGGGGAGGGGACAGGTGCCAGGAGCCAGAGTGCTCACTACCCTGCTGTGTCCTCAGCCCCAGGAGAGTCTTGACCTTCCAAGAGAGGCTTGTTGGCTGCCCAGAGGCTGTCAAGTTCCCAGATCTGGGTCCCTGAGTGACGTGAGGTGGGCAGCTGCCGGGTACATAGCTTCCCGGTGGGCATGGACAGACTGAGCCCCTGGCTTGCCTTGTCTGGGGTGAGGCTCAGAATCTTCAGAAGATGTAGTCTAGACACAAAAGGCTAGATGAGCTTTTAGCAAGCCCCGCCCCCTGCTGTGTGAGATCCAACAGGCCCTCTGTACCCCAGAAGCAAAGGAGTCTAAACAAGAGAATGACTCTTTGGGGTCAACATAAAGTATTAAAATGTACAGCCCCGGGAAGTGTTCACTGACCCTAGCAGCGTATCAGTGAGCTGCCAGAGGACAATGGTGGGGAATGGGATGGGACACACTAAAGGCCTCTGTAACATCTAGACAGCACATCCCTGTCATTCTAAGATGTCCCCATCCCCAGATGTCTATGGTCCTGAAGTCTAGAAACTAAGGCTATAGAGAGGCCAAGGCAGAAGGATTTGGCACACGAGAACTTTTATCCTTGGATCTTGAGCCTTTCCAGGTGGCTTTTACTAGTCTCACACTTGGGGATGCAAAGCACTCTGGGATAGGCAGAGAGTCCGGATGGCTGGGGAATTTAGCTTGTCCCGTGGGTGTCTAGCAAACCCGCCTGTGCACCTGTGTGACAAGAGCATGTGGAAATCAGGCTGTAGGGAGTTTTGCACACCGAGGTATCCTCAACTGGCCAGGATGCAGCTGTCACAGGGAGACTAACAGGCACCAAACAGAGGGATTGGCTCCAGGTCTCCGTAGCAACCGAGAGGCAGGCTCTGTTATGGCAATGTGTAAGTACACACAGCTGCCCATGCCATCCCATCCCAAGAGCTTATGGTAAAGCTTTTAAAAAGTTCCTCTACACATTGGCGCTACAGGATTCCCCAAGCAGGCTCACACCACTGAGGGACCGATGAGGGTTTAACTGCTTTGGTTACCACCAGAGAAGTCTAGGAGGAAGCTGGAGACAGAGCAAAGCTGGGAGGTATTGTCACAGGGACACACAGTAAAGTGCGAGTCCTGCACAGTGTCCCCCTGACGTAAGATAGGACCTAGACCTGCTGCTTCTGGCTGGTGTCAAGGCGGCGAGCCGGTGCACTCGCCAGCATGTGGCCTAGGTGGTCTGGCCATCCTGGGACAGTTGGCCTCTTCCCTTCTGCCTTCCCCTCCTGCACCCAGAACTCACCCTCTCAGGGACCAGAGATGTGGAGAGGCGGGGCCTGCAGAGGGTCAGCTCCTGTAAACCAGCACTGACCAGGCCCTCAGTCCCTGGCTGTAGAATGAATGGGTAGACAAAGGGACAGGTGAATGGTATATGGACATCCACTCTGAAGCCCGTGTCTTCTGCTTTCCTGCTTTGCTGGCTTGGACCCTGGTGGCCATCGGCCTAGGCATGAACAGCAACAGCTCTCGTCTTTCAGTCATCTGCAAATGGCGGATGTTCCAGAAGGACACACAAGAGCCATGCTGGAAGCGGGAGGGGGGGGGCTCACGGGAACTGACCTCCCTCCAGATCCCTGAGGGAGAGGGTGGGACCCAGGGTGGGCATGAGTTTCACAGGTTTTCTGTTGTGTTTTCCCACTGCCCGTCTGACTCTAGCCACAGCCCTGTTCACAGCTGGAAGAGAGGCCTGACTGTCAGAGCTGACAGCACCAGCTGATCGGGTAGAGAGTCCTGATGCTGCCCTGCGTCAGGTGCCAGACGTGCGATTGGTGGCTGGCTTGAAGGGAACAGTTACGTGGTCTCCCACCGTAGCTCCCCACTGCCACCTCAGTAGGGCCCACTACAGCAGCGGTTCTCAACCTCCCTCATGCCGCAACCCTTTAGTATAGTTCCTCAGTATTATTTTTGTCATCTACTTTATAACTATCATTGTGTTACTGTTATGAATTACAATGTAAATTTCTGATATGTGGGATATCTGAGATGGGAAAGGTCCACGGACCCTCAAAGGGGTTGCGCCCCACAGATTGAGAAGCGCTGTTCTTAAGAAACATGAAGGTTAAGCCAGGCGTGATGGCGCACGCCTTTAATCCCAGCACTTGGGAGGCAGAGGCAGGCAGATCTCTGTGAGTTCAAGGCCAGCCTGGTCTACAGAGTGAGTCCAGGATAGCCAAGGCTACACAGAGAAACCCTGTCTCAGAAAAAAAAAAAAAGAAAAAAGAAACATGAAGGTTGGTAGTGAGTGCCTGCTGGCACAGCCTGAGCAGACCTGGTGTGCTCAGGCACACGGGGTCTGTTCTCTCTGAGCTAGGCTGTAAGTGGGATGGTGCCCCCTTCCTCACGTGGTAGTTGGACGGGCCTTGCCAGGGAGACACTATAAAACCTGAAAAGCCACTGGATCCAAGCATCTGGGAGACAGATACAAGCACATTGCTGTGAGTTTGAGGCCAGCCTGGGCTACACAGCAAGTTCTGAGCCAGTCGGGTCTGCACAGTGAGACCTCCGTCTCAAACAAGACAAAACAAAAACTGGAATGTCCTGAACAAATGGAAGTGTCCATGCAACCTCCATCACAGCATGGAGTGCCCTCCTCGGGAGTGCTGTGAGTCTGTTGGCCACAGGGTAGCCTTAATTTTGTTGTTTGAGCATGTGACAGAGTGGCTGCAGTACCATGTGCTCTCTGTGACTGTTGACTAGATGGTAGGTAAGTGATGGATGGGTAGCTGGGGGGAGGGGACATGAAGGGAGGAGGGATGATGGACAGATGGATAGATAGATAGATAGATAGATAGATAGATAATGGATAATTGATGGGTAGAATGTGGATGAAGGGTGGATAGTGGAGGATGGATGATAAATAATAAATTATGGGTAGATTGATGGGTAATGGATGACCGGTGGTGGGTAGATGGATGATGCATTGATTGATGAGTAATAATTGGTGGGTGTGGACAGATGCATAAACGGAAGGGTACTAATAGCTGGCTGCTGGCTGGCTAATAAACAGGAGAAACATGGGTAGCTGGACAGGTAGATGGGACTCAGCCTGGGCTCTGCTTTCTTATAAAGCCACCTGTCTAATATTATTTAAAGTTTTAGTGTGTATGTGTGTGTGTGTGTGTATGGGTGGGTGGGTGGGCAGGTGGACACACACACACAGAGAGAGAGAGAGAGAGAGAGAGAGAGAGAGAGACAGAGACACAGAGACACAGAGACACAGAGACAGAGACAGAGACAGAGACAGAGACAGAATTCAAAAGGCAGCTTTCAGGAGTCAGTTTTCTTCCACCATGTGGGCCCTGAGGATGCTAAAGTGTCTTTACCCACTGAGCCATCTCTGTAGCCCCCAGATAAGGTTTTCAAGAGCGTGAACTGTGGGCCCAGACTCTCGAGAAGCAAATGCCAGCTGTGTGATTCATCCTGGGGACCATGTCAGTGCTCACCCTTAGGGGTCCTTGGGGGATTGCAAGAACTAGGCAGAAAGAAGAGGGCCCGTGCCAGGCAGAGTCTGAGAGTGCTGGCAGCCACCACCCTGCCGGAAGTGCCATGTGGTGCGGCAAGGGCCATCGTGGGAGACCACAAGTAAAGCGAGGAGCTGAGGGTTTTTTATGAAGCATGGTAGCACAACCTTTCCGAGGGAGCAGGGAGAGTGGAGCAGGCCCAGAGCTGGGCAGTCCTTAAGTCAAAGACTTGTCTAGGTTGCTCCAGCCACACGCACAAGCCCCTTGAGTCTCCTTTTTACCACTTCCGGCTAGGCTTGGAGTACCAGGGAAGTAAGAAGATGGCTGGCAAGATGGCTCAGTGGCCACAAGGGTTTGCCACCAAGGCTGGGGATCTGAGTAAGGTCCTTTCTGAAAGGAAATAATTGACTCTTGAATGTTGTCTTTTGACCTCTACAAACATCCTGTGGCACACACATGCATGCGTGTACGCGCACACACGTAATAAATAAAAAAGAAAAGTCGTCACAAAGTGAGAGGAGGGGACTTCTGGGGGCCAGCAAGATGCCTGTGCCCAAGCTTTGGAACATGACAAGTCCCCTTGGGGCAGCAGACAGGGGGAGAATTGGGTTTCAGCTGCTGGCAGTGGCTTCGGTGCCCTTTCTGTGGGCTTGTGCAAGTCCAGACAGTGGCCTGGCTGCTTCCCACTCCCCACCCCCTATTGCCCCAAGCTGTCCTAGCTCCCCACAATGGCACTTGCCCCAAAATAGCTGCCCATGTGAGGGCCAGAGAAAGGCAGAGATTAGACCCCTAGGGGGCGGGGGGTTGAGGAGGGTGGCACCCAGTGATCCTGGCCAGACTAGCATCCAGGAAGGTATAAAAGCCCTTCAAGCACCAGGTGGCCTCAAACCCCAGCTGACAGCCGGCCCACACTCACTCTTTTTGTCCTCTTCAAAATCTGCCATGGGGCTTAGTGATGGCGAGTGGCAGCTGGTGCTGAGTGCCTGGGGGAAGGTGGAGACCGACCTTGCCGGCCATGGGCAGGAAGTCCTCATCAGGTAAGAGGAAGGGACGGACCCTCATCCCTTTACCTGTTCTGTAAGGGTCACCAGTGTATGGCTCCAAGGGGAAAGCTGGCAGGGTAGACCAGTTGGCCGCAATGATGAGGTTGGATTTCATTTGCTTCTGAGTGCTGGGGATTGGACTAAGGAAAGGGAAAAGGGGACCACCAATCTCAGCTGATGCCAAGAACCAAAGCAAGCTTCAGCATTACACAGCCCTCCAGAAGAATCTTATCACGGCAACGAGGCCTGTGAAGACCTTGTCTGTTAGTATGGGCTGAAAGCTTGGATCATGTGGTTGCCTTCTGCTGCAAGGCACTCCTAGATAGGCCCAGAAAAATCACACATTCTGAGCCTGGGCAAGGGCTGAGGCTCATGAAAAGGGCCTCTCTCCTCACTGCTCACCCAGAGGCTGCGGCTCTTCCCTGGGCTCCGGGCTCGGCTGGCTCAGAAGCCTGGTGAGATACGTGAGCTGCTCATTTTTGGCCTAGGGAGGAGGTGGCTCTGTTGCCATCAGCCTCTGCAATGTCCTTGAAGCTGTGGCTTGAAAATGAATTCCTTGCTACTTATGATCCAGGGTGAGTTTCCCTCCTGATCTCGATGGTCTTGCATCACTCCCTTAGATTTTGTCTGTTGCTAACCCCTCTGCTTGGGGAGCAAGGTCATCCGAGGTCAGAGCCCTTTAGGCAGCCATACGGGAAGGAGGCTCATCAGCTTTTGGGAACACCTAGGTATCTCAGCTTCTTCCTCTTTAGATGCTGGGCCTACAGGCCCTTCTACCTGGACTAACCCACATCTCAAATTGGGATCAATTCCTAGGCCACAGATTTCCTGTGTGAACTTGGACAAATTGTTTCCCTTCACTAGGCCATATTTCTGCCTTGGACTGTTTGCCACGGTCTGTGAGACCCCTGCCCTGGCATTCAGAGTCCCTGCCCTTCTTTGCTGTGGCCAGCAGGTTACTGGGGGCAGGGTTGGTAGAATAGTTTTGCATGACCCTAAGGCTGCCAGGCCTTGGGCAGTGATCTAAAGGCTTGAAGGAGACCTAGGGTATTGTGCCATTAGAGAGATCCTCTTCTCTTCCCAGGGGAGTAATTGAGGCCTGCCAGGATGCAGGGCCAGGTGGGACATGATGCCCAGACTGCTGACGCTGGGAGGCCCCAAGGACAAGAAACCCCACCTTGTCTCAGGCTTGAGTCATGGGGCCACACCAGCTGCTCCTGCCCTCTCCTGTGTGGGGGGGGGGGACAGGGAGGTGGCCTCCCAGGTGGCATGCCAACTCTTAAGGCTGCTATTGTCTCATAGGCTCTGGGCTCCTGGCCTGTCTCAGACACTGACCCCAGCCTTGTCTGCTGACCTCAGCAAGGTCATTTCGGCAAGTACCTAAGCAGAACTCTGAGTCCTGGGCTGGTAAGCACAGAGTCCTAGAACAAGGAGATCCCACAGCTAGCTAAGCTGTGGGCTCCAGCTGGAAGAGGCTGTTCCCTCTGAGAACTACTTCATTTCTTCCTGTCCATATATTTTCTGGCTCATCTAAACCTGCATTTATTCATTTATTTATTTATTTATTTATTTATTTATTTAGGCTTTTTGAGACAGGGTCTCTCTGTGTAGCCTTGGCTGTCCTGGACTCACTTTGTAGACCAGGCTGGCCTCGAACTCACAGCAATCTGCCTGCCTCTGCCTCCCTGAGTGCTGGGATTAAAGTTGTGCACCACCACGCCTGGTTTACACCTGCATTAAAAAAAAAAAAAGACTTACTTATTTAATGCTTGTGAGTGTTTTGCCTGAATATATGGATGTGCATCATGTGCATGCAGTACCCAAAGAGGCCAGTGGAGGGCGTTGGATCCCCTGGAAATGGAGTTACAGATGGTTGTGAGCTGTCACGTGGGTGCTGGGAATTGAACTCAGGTCCTTTGGGAGAGTGGTAAGTGCTCTTAACTACTGAGCCATCTCCCCAACCCTTATGACGACATTTTTTGTTGGGGAAAGGATTTTGGAACGGTTTGGAAATGACTAGCAGTGGCAGCAACTTTTCACATAATGAGAGAACTGACTCACAGAGCCGCAGGAAGCCTGTGTCGGTGACAGGCCACCTAAGACTCCTGGCAGCGATAATGGTGGTGACAGCAGAGAGAGGAAGGGAGTCTCCCAGAGTGAGCCCCTGGGTTGGATCACCCTTATGAACTCATGTAACCGAGAGGTTTAGCAACTTGCCCCAGATCACACAGCTAGCAGGAATGCAGACAGGATTCAAGTTCAGGCTATGTGGCTGTGGCCGGTGCTTGGTGACCCTTCTACCCACCACCTGATGTGCTCCTAGGCCGGGGTCTAAATAGGTGGCTGTTTAGAGGCCAGCAGAAAGGCAGCCTCCCTTCCCTGACCAGCCTGACTGCCTGCATGCTGAGCCTGGCCCGGTCGCCTAGCAACAGGATGAAGAAGAAAAGGAACCCCAAGAACACATCCTTGGTCCCTTCCACAGGGGCTGAGCCAGGCGTGCTCTGGGGAACCCAAGGGGGTGGGCTCTGGACCACTCCAGACTCCATTAGTCGGGGCTCAGGGAAGCAAGTGGCCATGTGGGGCCTGTACCCTCTCCCATGACGTGAACGAGCCTAATCCTATTCTGCCTAGAGCTGGGAGAGCGCAAGGTTGGGGCAAGCCTTTCAGAAGCTAAGAAATCAGTTTGGTTTACATTCGATAAGACCCAGAAAGGCCAGGGACTGTTTCGCCTCACACAGGACACTGGAGACTGAGCCAGCACCAAAATGCAGTGTCTCTAAAAGCCTAAAGCCTCAAGCCCTTATTCCTGCCGCCTCCTGGCCCCATTCAGCCTGGTGACCTTGGGCTCACCTGTGGCTGTCAGGCCTCCCATCTGTCAGCAGGAACTCAAGGGTCATTGTCGCTAGATATTAATAGTCAGGAGCTCAGGGACCCTGGACAAGGCGCCAGAGACAAGCCGTCAGTGACGCATGCAGCTCTGGATGGGCTCCCGGAGAGTGATGCTGCGACCCCGCCGCCACTGGGAACGCGGCACCTTGGCGTGGCTTGGAATCACAGAGCAAGAACTCGTGTGCGTTCCTGAGCCCACGCTGATGGAATGAGCACGCTGAGGGGCCCTGTAGTCAACATAGTGAAGTGCTGGAGCGGTGGGAAGGCCCGTCTGTGACAAACGACCATGGACGTGAAAGAGGGACATAGATCCGCTGACCTCAGCGGCTATATCAAGCGCCCACCCACTGGTGGTATGGGCCTGTCCCCACTGTGGAGCATTGTACCCTGTGTTGTTGTGGGGTTTTTGTTGGTTTAGTTTGGTTTTGGGTTTTTTTGTTTTTGTTTTTGTTTTTGTTTTTGTTTTGTTTTTTTGTTTTTTTGTTTTTTTTTGAAACAGGGTTTCTCTGTGTTAGCCTTGTCTGTCCTGGACTCGCTGTGTAGACCAGGCTGGCCTTGAACTCACAGAGATCTGCCTGCCTCTGCCCCCGCCACCCCCCCCCCCCCCGAGCGCTGGGACTTAACGCGTGTGCCACCGTGCCCAGCTTGAACATCACATCTCAAGAATACTCTAGAAATTGTAATACTACCAGAAAAAAACAAAACAAAAACAAACAAACAAAAAACTCTCAAAAACCTCAGAAGCCACCCATCCCCCACCATGGGTCCTAACCAGGCTGGCAGGTCTGGAAGAGAAAATGGAACAGGGAAGGAACCCCAGGCCCCCAAAAAAACTCAAGCTTCACGCCGGGTGTGGTGGTGCACACCTTTAATCCCAGCACTCGGGAGGCAGAGGCAGGCAGATTGCTGGGAGTTCGAGGTCAGCCTGGTTTACAAAGTGAGTCTAGGACAGCCAAGGATACACAGAGAAACCTTGTCTCAAAAAACAAACAAACAAACAAACAAAAAAAGAACTCAAGCTGGGGGCATCGACAGATCACAAACTCTGGGATCATGCAGCAAGGTGGCACATCAGCAGCCAGACCTAGCTCTTAGGTTAGAGGAAGCAGCTTAGCATCCTGGTGATAGGTCCTCCCTGTGGGGCCATGGGGACCAGGTGCTTTCCGAACGGCTCGGTGCACAAAGGGAAACGCATATGCTCATAGCTGTGCTGTAAGGATAACAAAGAGTCTGGGTACCAGGGTCATCCTGATAAACATGTTGGGAGGGGCCCTGGGGGGGGGGAAGCAGCTGTGAATTGTTTTCCTGTCCAGGGTCCAGTTCTGAGCTCAGACATCCACCTGCTGTGGCCCAGGGCAAGCCGTTGCCCTTGATGGTGTTTTATTTGCCCATGAGTGGATCAGGGACTGACCTCATCAGGGGAGGTTGGTGGCTCTTGTAACCCTCATCATCTTCCTAGAGCAGGGCTTGGGTGCCCGGCTGGGTGAAGCCACAGCTCAGGAGCTGGCAGGCAGGAGCAGCTGTGGCCCTTGGTGGGCCCCCTTGCCATCACCACTGGAAAATGGACGAGGTAGGATAAAGCTTACGTCGGTGTACAGGGGTCTCGTGCCAGCCACAGCCAGCCAGGTGGTCTAGAATTCCAGGTCTTGGTGTCTTCAGGCAGGGAGTGGTAGAGGCAACCCTGATATAGACCAGGGGTGCCGGGTAGGGGTGAGGTGGGGGAGTGGGGCTTCTGAGTCACCCACATCCAATGGCTACCTGGCTTCTCTGCACACTTGCCCTGAGATCCTACTGGGGACATTCCATTTCAGAATCCCATCCCCTAGCCGGGCGGTGGTGTCACATGCTTTTAATCCCAGAGGCAGGTGGATCTCTGAGTTCGAGGCCAGCCTGGTCTACAGAGTGAGTTCCAGGATAGCCAGGGCTACACAGAGAAACCCTGTCTTGAGAAACCAAACCAAACCAAAGCCAGAGTCGTGCCCCTGTCTATAAGACAGAAAGAGTAGGATTGACACCGAAGATAGGGTGTGAGCCCAGCACAGAGCGGCACACACAGATGCTCAGCCTCAGCACACCCCCACTGTCCACTCTCCAGATATCATAGACGCTGGGGCGAGATGCAGAGATGTTGCTGCCCTTGCCCATCTCGGTGACCAAGAGAGTGACGGAATTGATTCTAAAGGAAGAACGGCAGGCAATTGCCCCACATGCACTGAGCCAGACACACCGTGGGCCACCTCGCGTTTAACCCCTGAGGTCGGTCAGGTCATGGCACACCACTCATCGGGGATAGTGAGGCATACAGAGGCGTGGTGAGTCGGCCCAGGCCACGCAGCTGGGAAGAGACGGACACAACCGGCATCCAGCGGCCGTCAGCCAGCACACATCTCACTCCGTCCCTCCCTGCCCCCCCCCCCCCTAGGCTGTTTCAGACTCACCCCGAGACCCTGGAGAAGTTTGACAAGTTCAAGAACCTGAAGTCAGAAGACGAGATGAAGGGTTCGGAGGACCTGAAGAAGCACGGCTGCACCGTGCTCACAGCCCTGGGCGGCATCCTGAAAAAGAAGGGGCAACATGCGGCTGAGATCCAGCCTCTGGCCCAGTCGCACGCCACCAAGCACAAAATCCCTGTCAAGTACCTGGAGGTAGGCGGCCACAGCAGGAGGGGTGACGGGTGCCGAGCTCAGTTTAGCCACTCTGTGGGAGTGGCCTGCTTTCTCCCCACTCAACCCAGTTTCTCCTCTGCAACCTGCCCCGACCCTGTTTGTTCCCTTTGCGGGGTGCTGAGGACCCACACAGGATGCGCTTCAGTGTCTGGGTCCAAATGCTGAGCGAACACCTCAGTGTGAAGGGTGCCTGATACACAGCTTCCCTTCTCTCCATAAGCAGGAGCCCTTGTTGTACCCACTGAACCGATGAGGAAACTGAGGCACTGGTAGCTCATCCGAGTCACAGAGGCAGGATTCCCGCTCAGGGTTCCAAAAGAGAGCGGTGGGGAGCTGAGGGTACCTTCGGTTTCCCTGACGCACGGCTGTCTCATTTCATGATGGCCTAGGTGCCAACTGTGCTGTGGCCTGGAGAGAGGCCAGGAGCCTCCCCGAGGGGGTCCTCTCACAAGGCAGGGTCAGAGCCAGACACAGAACTCTCCCCACTCCCTGAGGACGGGGCTGTTCCACAGACCCAGGCTCCATCTACCCTCTTTGCTGCATCTGTGACTTGTGAGGCACATTTCACAGGCCTGTGCTTGCAAAGGAGCCCTGTGCCCTCTGGATACACCCGTGTCCCTCGGTGCCCCCTTTTGCTGTCTCCCACTCTCATCTCTGCTTGCACATGAGGGCCCAGTGAAAAAGACAGTAACAGCAGCTGTACCCTCACTCCTGAGCTGGCAAGAGCCTGTCCACAGTCTCTGGGACCAACCTCAGCTCCTTAGGTACCTTAACCTGGTTACTTGGTTGTCTCCTCAGTAAAATGCTACCTCTCCGTACAGCAGCCAAGGCTGTATGGGGACCAAAGTCCAAGTCACTGGTGATAAGCACTGTGACAGTTTCATCCATGAGCCTTTGCGCTCTGGGCAGCCCCAATCTCCATCTGGGCACTAAGCGCCCCTCTTCCTGTCAGTATCTGTGACGCCCTGCTCAGTGTGATCCTAAGTCAATAGTCATCATCAGGCCTAAGTTCAGAGAGAAACGCACACGCTAGGACGGCCTCCGCCCGGGGGGTCTGGTTGAGCACAGGTCCTGGGTAGGTTAGCAGACCCTGAGTAAGGCGCCTTACCTGCAAGCTCTCATGGGCTAGCTGTGGCTGGACGTGCATCCTGCAGTGGTGTGGGCACACAAGAGGTGAGAGGGTGGTTCCAGAGAGGCCGCCCCTCGCCTGGGTTCAAGTGCCCCATTCCTAACCATGTGACTTCAACACACAGCCACACCTATCTCTGCCACAGTTTCCACATCTACAAGGCAGGGATGGTGATGGTGCCCGCCTCCTGGTGGTAGTGGGGTTTAAAGGACTTGGTTCACCACGATTGCACGCATTGTCCGTGCTTGGGAACGTGTCCTGGGAACTGAAAAGAAGGGCAGTGGGTGGACGCCCTTGCCTCGTGGCTTGCTCAGTCCCATGACCTGCAGCCTCTTGTCCTCTCCTTACAGTTTATCTCAGAGATCATCATCCAAGTCCTGAAGAGCAAATACCCCGACTTTGGAGCAGACGCTCAGGGCGCCATGAGCAAGGCCCTGGAGCTGTTCCGGAATGACATTGCTGCCAAGTACAAGGAGCTGGGTTTCCAGGGCTAGGTCGACGCCTCCCACTGCCCAGGCCACCAAGCCCGGCGGCCAGTGTCGTGTAGCAAGTAGAGTGTGCAGTGCCCTAGGTTAGCAGAGAGCAGAAGAGGGGAGCGCAGTGTGGCATCCAGTCATCTCCTGGGGACAGGGCTCTGGGTGGCATCACCCCTGGGGAACCCAGAGGTGCAAAGTGGTCTCAGATTCCTCAGCTCCGCTGGGTCATGCTCAGTTCTCCCGCCACCTCAGCCTCAACTTACTTCCTCCTGGTTTTGGGAAAATCCCTCTCCCACTGTCACATGTGACCCCAAATTCATGTCACTGATTCCCAGACCCTGACCTTTGAACGAGGTGGAGGGTTCTTATCAGGAGTGGGGGGTGGAAAGGGGGGGCCAGTGGGCATCAGAAGTCTCCTGCTGCTCGCTTAGCTGCTGGCCTACCTTGTTTCAATAAAATACCTCAAAACTACTAATTTCTTGTCTTTGAGTGTTTTGCCCCTTCCAGCAAGGAAAACACCCAGAATCGTGCCTAGAAGAATGGGGTGTGTGATTCTGGGATTGCAGGCAGACCGAGAGGATGTCGGGCAGGTCGCTTTGTGCAGTCACCTCTCAGCGGCAGGCACACACGGGGGGGGGGGGGGGGCTGCCTTCAGGGACAGGGAAGGAGGGGCCCCCACCTGGGCTCAGAGCAGTGTTAAGAAGGTGTGAATGCAGTCAGGGTCAAGTGACCTTGGCAGTGTGGGGATCAGTGCCAGGTGCCCTGGGCAGAAGATGGGGGAGCGGAGGGCGTGATGTCACTGCGGGTCCAACAGCTGAGGCAATGTGAGAAGGTCACCCAGCCAGGAAGTGACAGAGCTGAGAGCCAACAGTGACCTAGAAGACAACAGGGTCTCTGACCCTGGACAGAGCCGGTAGCCAACAGTGGCAGCTGCTGATCGTCTGGCCAGTGAGAGGGCAGACAGCTGGGAGCTTCTATTCAAACACAGGATGGAAAAAGAAGCCCATGTCCCCAAGTGTGGACTATACGATGAAGCATGTGAGCCTCACAAAGGACCCAGAGCAGGCCTGTCGCTGGGGCCAACGCAGGCTGAGCTAGGCTCAGCCACCAGTCCTCAACAGGCCAATAGACAGAGAAGTAATACTGAAAAGCAGAGAAAGGAGATTTAATCACACACCTGGCCACACTTGGAAGGGAAACAGTGACACCACACACCCACACCCACCCACCCACACACACACATACACACACAAATCTATCTTCAGGACTCTAGTGTGAGAGCCAGCAGTATGTGTAGCTAAGCTGTCCTGGTTGAGATATGGTCTATGTTAGGACAAAAGTGGCAAAAAGTTACCCTTGGTGTGTTGGGGGCCAAGCTGTGCTGCTGAGAGCTCAAGCTGTGTAACAGGTCTATAAGAGGCTTATGGGGGCGGGGGTAGGGGGGAGCCGAAAAGGCCAGCATGGAGTAGGAACATGAGAGGGAGGGGGGGGAAGAGAGGGGGGGCAGGCAGACAGAGACTCAGAGACAGATAGAGACTGAGAGACAGACAGGGGAGGGAGGCAGGGAGGGAGGGAGGGAAACAGACAGACAGACAGACAGACAGACAGGGAGACAGACAGACAGACAGGGAGACAGGGAGACAGGGACAGAGCACGTGACCTGAGGTGGCTGGGACCTTTTAAAGGGAGCACGCATCACTACGACGTGAGGTGATGACGTAAGCTGAGCAGGCTGTCAGAGCATGCCTGATTTACAACAGTCTTGTCCATCGTCACCTCTCCTCTGTCCCGCAAGGGTGGTCTGACACTGTCTGAACTGTGTGAAATTCCTTCCTGGAAGACAAGCGCCTCCTCGGACTGCACTAAACGTCAACTTTTTCTTTCCCAGACATGAGATCCTAATTTGTGGGAGTCTGTAGTTTCAGTAGTCTGATAGCCAAAGGAAGGGATATCTTTTCCAGCCTGGTGACCAGAGTTTGACCCACAGGAAGATGGAAGAAGACATCCAACTCCATGGAGTTGCCCTCTGACCTCCACCGTGGATGCACGCACTCGAATCCATGTGTGCACACATAATACTAATGATGATTAATCGTAATAACACCTTCATTTCTGGGCGGGGCTGTGTCCTTACCATATAGAGAAATTCCACTGACTCTCAGACAACGGGCTCTTCCTGACACGCGATCTTCCGAGGGGGCTGAAGGAGCTGGCTCTTCCCCTGGCTATTAGCCATCCATCAGCATTCCTGTCAGGAACGCTCCTGGCTCCTGACAGGAAGAAATGCAGGCTGCAGAGGAATGCTAGGCACTTGTCATTTGCCCTGCACTCATCAAGTCATGTCAAACCTAGAGGTAAAAATAGAAGCGAGCTTAGAGCTCTGAGGTGCACATGCAGGGCAGTTGCTGCGTCTTTTGTCAGGGTAGCTCAGTTGCTCTGAGTCCTCACGGCGCCAGGGGCAAATACTTCGCCTTGGTTTATTTAAGGTTTCTCTTCAGCCCCAGCCAAGATCCGGCAAATTCCATGGTGTGTGTGTGTGTAGGTTGCAGTGTGATTGCAGCCATCTGTTCCTGGCATTGTCTTGCAGCCACTGTACCCCCAGCCGCTCCTGAAGGCCCCTCCTGGAGTTGAGGCATAGTTCCCTTCATACTCAGACCCCACAGACCCATCTGAGTCCTGCTGTCTCCTCTAGGCACCAGCCTGACTGAGGAAGGTTTGCCTGGTATGGCTGTGCACTCCACGTGGTGCCTGACCACGACATCTTCTAAGGTTTGGGTCCCTGCTCCACATGACAAGCAGTGATCTCAGAGAATGTGCCTTCCTGATCCCCCGGGATGCTCTGTGATCTGGAGGGGGGATCCTGAGCAGACCCTTTTCTCTGAGACCCACGACCACCTGCAGTCTGTTCTCGTCCACTCTGCACTGGGGGATTTCAGAGAGGGGGGTCTCCCAACCCAAGTGGCAGGGAGTCCTGTGGCTTATTCTAGCCTTTGTCCTACCTGCAATCTTTCTGGCTCTAGCTGGACCTAAGCTTTGCATCTGCACATCCAAGCAAAGGCACGGGTTATTTCTTGTTTGTTTTCAGTAGCCATGGCCTTCCCTGGGGCTTGGGCACAGAAATCTTATAGTCTGAAAAGGTGCAGGCCAAAGTAAGGCAGTTCCTAAGGGAAACACCCACCAGTGTCCAAAACACACCATCCTGCAGGTATGGTACTGGGTACTGGGTACTGGGTACTGGGTACTAAATGCATCTGCCACCACAGGCAGCTGTTTGCTTGTTCAATCCAGAATTATTAGAGTCCTGACAGTAGAATGAACTTGAGGTACAAAGGCCACCACACTTCCAGAAACAGAAGTTGTAGTTATTGGCAGCCCCTGCAGGACAGTGTGTTTCTGCTCTGCATGCAGACCCTGGGACATCCGGTCAGCTTGGAACACACCATTGTGTGTGCACTGATGAGAGTATCACTTGTAAACCGCAGGCATTAAAAAAAAAATGCACACAGGCCTGACATGGCGACACACGCTGTTAATCTCAGACCTTGGGAAGCAGAGGCAGGTGGATCTCTGGAGGCCTGAGGGGGTGAGTTGTGGTAGGAATTGGAGAGGGGACACCACACACACGCACGCACGCGCGCGCACGCACGCACGCACGCACACACACACACACACACGGCTGGTGCCATCTGCCAGCCTGGTGCTAAACCAAGAGCAGCAGCTTATAAAGCTGTGCCGACTCACCAGAGCGATGGACTCACCATGATGGTGCTTGCTGCACCTGTGCCCATTCCTTTGCCATCTTATTGGTGATTTAAACTATCCATGTGCGTTTGGGGTTTTTTTGTTTGTTTTTGAGACAGGGTTTCTTTGTGTAGCCTTGGCTATCCTGGACTCACTTTGTAGACCGGGCTGGCCTCAAACTCAGAGATCTGCCTGCCTCTGCCTCCTGAGTGCTGGCATTAAAGGCGTGTGCCACCACTGTCCAACACATTTTCTTTAATAGGAAAAGAAAATAGAATTTATAAAGAACACTGCTAGAGGCAGCAGGCTAGGTAGGAGCAAGGTACTGCCTGTAGCATAAGTGAATGGTGTGTCTTTTTTGGTTTTTCAAGACAGGATTTCTCTGTGTAGCCCTGGCTGGCCTAGAACTCCCAGAGATCTTCCTGCCTCTGCCTCCCAAGTGTTGGGATTAGAGGAGTGGGCCTCCACCGCCTGGCTGAATGGTGTGTCTTTAAACAACGCAAGAGACTTCACCTTCAATTGATTCACATCAAACTGGTTGTTATGGTCTGATCACAAGTCACCCACAAATTCAAAGCTGTTTCCTAAGCTGGCATTTTGCAGAGAACTAAACAAAGGGGCCCTGCTTGATCTCTTTGACAAGCAAGGCCGCATTGTGCGTGCCTCATGTTCAGATGCTATCCAGCAAGGAGTGTGTGTATCTGAACTGCTTCCCCACCCCCACCCCCACCCCCACCCCCGAGGCCTCCCAACACTGTAGGGAGGAAGGACAGCTGGAAAGTCGAGCGACTGTGGAATCATGGGGTTATGATGTGGGGCTATGGGGAGCTTTCAGTTCTGAGGATTGGGGTGGGGTGGGGTGGGGTGGGGTGGGGTGGGGTGGGAGGGGCTTTCTGACCCACATAGGAGGAGGTAGGACCCAGGGAGGGGTGAGCATCCCTGGTTCCATGGAGAAGTGGTCTATGTCAATCAGTATGCCCAGCCTGTGCCCATGTCAGCCAGCCGGTACCTGCTCATGCAGAGGCTCTGCACTAGATTTCACCCGACTGAGTTAGGCTACCAGAAAAGGTTAAATTGAGGGCCCTGACTGGTGTGTGTCTGCTGATTCTTTTAGTAGCTCAGTGAGCAAAGTATGACCATCAGTGCCATAACCACAGAGGTTATTTCTGTATGCCCCCTTGGGCAGGCCATGGTGCCCACTGTAGGGTCCAACACTATAGCTGATGCTGCTGTGAGTATAAGTTTAACATTTAAATGAAGAAATGCTACATAAAGCAGATAGATGACCCCCAGGCCCATGGTGAGCCTTGTCCTGTAAGCTGAGGGACTTAGGAAAGGAATTCTGCACGCAGTGACTGTGTGACTCTCCCCTGGGCCTTCTCCCTCCCACCAGCCCAAAAGCAAGGTCCTTATCCTAAACTTCCTTCTCTGCATCCTTTTGACTTGGGGGTCTCTGGAGAACTGTAATGGTAAAGCTGGCATTTCTGGTTCACAGATGGTGACACAAGTAGTTAAAAGGGCTGCCCAAGGGCTGGAGAGATGGCTCAGAGGTTAGGAGCACTGTCCATTCTTCCAAAGGGCCTGAGTTCAGTTCTCAGGAGCCACATGGGATCTTGGTGCCCTCTTCTGGCGTGAAGGCATACATGTGGGCAGAATATAAATAAATAAATCACTGGGCATGGTGGTGCACGCCTTTAACCCCAGCACCCAGGAGGCGGAGGCAGGTGGATCGCTGTGACTTGGAGGCCAGACTGGTCTACAAAGTGAGTATAGGATAACCAGAGCTATACAGAGAAACCCTGTCTCAAAATAAAACAAACAAACAAGCTAAAGACAAAAAAATGCTAATAAATAAATATTTTTTTAAAAAAACATGTTTTTCTATCTTCACCCTTCTTCACTTGACCTTGCCCACATTTCTGTCACCTTTTGGAAGCCTGGTATTCAAGTTGTTG
The DNA here is from genome assembly GCF_964271855.1 of Acomys minous. NCBI lineage: Eukaryota > Metazoa > Chordata > Mammalia > Rodentia > Muridae > Acomys > Acomys minous. Next base: position 25,197,447 of record NC_140493.1, read on the forward strand.
GGGACAAATCTTAAAGAAAATAAGCCCTGCCCAAGGTCACCCACCTGAGGAAAATCAGGCTTTAGATCTGTACCCAGAACTTCAGTTTGCAGTCCGTCGGGGGCAGCACCATGGCATGGTTCCAGAGGGAAGGGTGTGTGTGTGTGTGTGTGTGTGTCTGTGTGTGTGTGTGTGTGTGTGTGTGTGTGTGTCTGTGTGTGTCTGTGTGTGTGTGTGTGTGTGTGTGTGTGTGTCTGTGTGTGTGTGTGTGTCTGTGTAGTGTGATTGTGTATGTGTACATATATTGTTTGCATGCACAGCTCCCTGGGGTATAGCAGGGAACAGACATTGACAGGTGTCCTAAGCCCAAAGCTCACTACTCTGCCAGCTGAGGCCAGACACCAGATCCTACGCTGTGTTTGCAGGCAGGCCAGCGTTTCGAGTCTGGGCATTCCTGACATCCAGCCTTCCTGGGGTAGCCAGGTCCTGGGTCACTCACCTTTTACCTGACTAAGGAACACTGAGGAGCTCTCCTGAGCTGTATAAGGTGGAGCGAGTTATTCCACGCCCACCCCCACCCCCCCACCCCCACCCCTGCCTCAGTGTCCCTCCTGAAGTGTAATACTTTTCTTACTCCTTTAAAGTTCTCTGAGGCTTGAAAGAGCTAACACAGCTTGCAGGTCTAGAAGGCACCTGGATTGTGCCTGTTCTTGTCACTGCCACCAGAACACAGTTTAGAGAGCATCCTGGCCAGGGTGGTGGCAGGAGCTGGCTTCCTCTCCCACTCTTTCTCCCTCTGGAGCCAAGGGCAAGGGGTTAACTGGGAGAGGAAGAGAGGGACACTCTGGTGAGCCACACCTCGCAGGTTCCCAGACCTCACAGAGCAAGTGTGGCACAGCCAGGTCTCCTCCCCTTGTCAGGGTCCAAAGGGACAGAGCACCGGATGAGAGGACGCTGCTGGCAGGGGCAGAAAAGGGACACGATGGGCAGACGATGGACAGACTCAGAGTAGGTTCACTCCAGAAGAACTGATCAGAAAAGCCCCGCCCACTGCTCTTAGCAGGCCCAAGTCAGGCAGGGAGCTGTGGCCCCAGAGTCTGCATGGCAGAGTTCAGCGAGCCTTTGGGGGGGTATCCTGACTCTGATTGTATGGTTTAAGACCCAGGTGCTTTCATCCTCTGTCTCTGCCTTTCTGTCTCTTTCTGAATGCCCCACCCCCACTGGCCTCCAGCCTCTAGTTTCTGGCATCTCTCATCCTCCAATCCCACAACTCTCTCGGGAACTCCACAATGGTTGAAAATGGAGAGAAAGGTTCGCAAGCATGGAGCGGGCCTGGGATGTTCACTATACAGTGAAACCTGGCTCTTAGGGGTGTCAAGTGGCTCATGTCAGACACAGAGCAGGAGAGTTCAGCCTGGCCGCAACTAGCCAGTACCAGGGTAAGACGTGCCCCCGCTGAGAACACAGGGCCAGCTAAGGCCACTAAGAGACGTGCAGGGGTGCACCACCCTGGGCACTGGCCAGGCTCATCTTGGCACGGACTCCTAGTCTTGGCAGCCATGGCATCTTGAGAGGCAGCTGTACCAAAATAACAGGTGAGGGGCAGAGGGAACAATAGTCCTGTGGCCAAGCTGCGTCATCCTTCATCGCCAAGGGCTGAAAGGGGGTCACCTAAGCAACACAGGACAAGGTCACACTCTCCCACCCCCAGGGTAAATTTAATCACAAGACTTTCTCCACACATTCCTTCACAGGCTCACTTCTTCCTGTGGCACTGGGGTCTGGAGGAACCACCCTCTATGCCCTCTGCCCCCTGCAACTGTGGAGAATGCCTAAATTCTCACCCACTACCCCAACCTCAAGCACCGAGGTTGCCCAGTAACGCTGGGCTCCCGGCCTGAGAAGGATGGCCAGGGTCCTCAAAAGTCTCACCAGCATCATCCACATCCCATTTTCAATGTCTGGGCTCAGCCTGCTGGATCCAGATTGAGAGACCTCCCCCCCCCAAAAAAAAGACCACCAGGACTCGATACCAATGCAATACACATGAGGACCTTTAGTTTTTCGACTCGAGCCAGGCTCTGCCGGTCACTAAACACAGTGGTATCCAGAAAGAGCCCTGAACTCTGAGCTGAGAGTAACGTATAGGTTCCTATCCCCCCCAGCGCCCCAAAGCAGCGGAGTTCCAGCCTGGCAAGTGCCTATTGGTTGAGTAATGTAAGGAGGCCTAATGTTTAAGGGTGACAAGCTACAGAAAAAGGCGCCAAGACCGCCCCATGGCTTAACTCTTTGTTCACTACTTTGTCCAGGGAAGTGTCTGGTTTCTTATTAACCCTATCTCCAGTGGGCAGGAAGGAATGTGGTCTCTTATCAACTCTGTCTCCCGTGGGACCCTTCGGGTCAGTCACTAGGCAATGCTATCTCTGGTGAGGCTGCTCTTGGCAGCTGGCCAGATTATCTCCTGTAGGCCCAGTTCTTTGTTTTGTTTTTCAAGACAGGGTTTCTCTGTGTAGCCCTTGCCTGTCCTGGACTCATTTTGTAGTCCACCTGGCCTCACAGTGATCTGCCTGCCTCTGCCTCCCAAGTTCTGGGATTGTTTCTTAACCTTTTGTTTTTGTTTGTTTGTTTGTTTTTTGTTTTTGCTTTTGTTTTTTCGAGACAGGGTTTCTCTGTGTAGCCTTGGCTGTCCTGAACTTGCTTTGTAGACCAGGCTGGCCTCAAACTCACAGCAATCTGCCTGCCTCTGCCTCCCGAGTGCTGGGATTAAAGATGTGCACCACCACCGCCCAGCTTATTTTTTAACCTTTGTCCCAGTAACCCTGAAATCCAATTTTAGTTCTTCTGGTATCTCAAGTCCAGAACTCGATCACTCTAAACCTCAGAAAGCTCTCTCCTCAGCAGAAACACAATCTCAGTGTATCTCAAACAGCTTATTCTGCTATTAAAAAAAAAAAAAAAGAGCCGGGCGGTGGTGGTGCACACCTTTAATCCCAGCACTTGGGAAGCAGAGGCAAGCAGATTCCTGTGAGTTTGAGGCTAGCCTGGTCTACAAAGTGAGTCCAGGACAGTCAAAGCTAAACAGAGAAACCATGTCTCAAAAAAACTGAAAAACAAAACAAAACATCCAGGGGTCAATGTTTCAGGACCAAATGCAGCTAAAGGAATAGAGCAACTGATTGGGGCCAAGGAAGCCTGCAGTATCCTGGGGCACCAGGGCTCAACCCTGTGTATTCAAAGACCCACTGAGCTGCACACTGCCAGGGTTAGGGTTAGGGTTAGGGCTATACACATAGGTTCCCCATGCTGAGCTGGGGCAGGGCCTGGAGATAGGGCACTTACTTATCTGGCAGGACAGAGACTGGCCTGTTCCATCCTGGTCACTGCCAGAAAAGAGTGAAGGTTCTGGTAGGGCATCTGTCCTGTGGAAGCTGTGAGGAGAGGAAACCCTTATGTGTCCCCACTCCAGGCACTTGGAGTCCCTCCTGCCTCCTCATGTTGCCCCAGGCCCATGTCCTGTGTACAACTGCAGCCACAGGATGGTGTCAATGCCTTGGTCTCAATTCTGTCATGTGCGCCGTGAGGAGATTGATGGGTCACATGAGGCCACCGGACAGATGACAGCCACCTAGGCTCAGAGCCTGGAACCTGGGAGCACTTCTCTCCTTTAAACTCTCCCATTCTTGGACAGCAAGTACCATTGTCACCCTTGCTTTTCATGTCAATTTTCAGAGGCTCAGAGTGATTAAGGGACTTGCCTGAGGTGACCGAAAGTGGGAGACAGAGTCAGGACCCGGCCCAAGGCTGCCCGTGTTCAGATCCCTTGTATCTCATCCACCTTTGAGAAGCCCAGTTTGTTTCCATTAGGCCTTGAGCCCAGTGCTGTGAGAACCCAGAAGCCTCTGGAGAGGCAAGAACAAATTGAGGTTTTCCTCCGAGTCCCCATCTTTGCCCTGCCATTGTCTTTCTGACACAAACAATGGAACCTCTGAGTCTTTTCTGGGTGCAACCAACACCATGAGGTGTATGACCTCAAATCAACACCCTGGGGTGTGTGATCTCAATAGGTTTGCAGGAAACGTAGCAGTGGTAGCCACCTGGGGTCTGAGTGCTCTGAGCCAGCTCCTAGGTACAGGGACTAGACTCCGCGGGAAGGACCTGCACAGGGGCCAAGGTCCATCTGGCTGACACGCCTAGAGAGGGTACTGCACAACAGCCTGACACGCCTAGAGAGGGCACTGCACATGAGGCTGACACACCTAGAGAGGGCACTGCACATGAGGCTGACACGCCTAGAGAGGGCACTGCACATGAGGCTGACACACCTAGAGAGGGCGATGCACATCAGGCTGACACACCTAGAGAGGGCGCTGCACATCAGGCTGACACACCTGGAGAGGGTGCTGCACATCAGGCTGACACACCTGGAGAGGGCGCTGCACATCAGGCTGACACACCTGGAGAGGGTGCTGCACATCAGGCTGACACACCTGGAGAGGGCGCTGCACATCAGGCTGACACACCTGGAGAGGGTGCTGCACATCAGGCTGACACACCTGGAGAGGGCGCTGCACATCAGGCTGACACACCTGGAGAGGGCGCTGCACATCAGGCTGACACACCTAGAGAGGGCATGGCACAGCATTCTCATGGCCTGTGAACTACATCCCTGACAGCTCTGCTGCCCATGCTGATGTCACTCCAGCCTTGGGCAGAATCAGGGGCTGCAGGGAGCCTGTCCTAGCCCAGATGTCAGGCAGGGTCATCCAGGCAGAGGTGCAAGGCTGCAAGGTCTCAATAACCTCTTCTCTTTTCTGCATCTGTGAAATGGACACAGACTGTGGCCCCTCAGAAGGTCTCTGTGATGGTCACTCCAAGATTCAGTGCGGTGCCAGCAAAGAGCGGCTGAGCAATTAGCTCTCAGTATCCACCCACCCTCTTACCCGTTAACAAAATCCGGGTGCAATGGTGCATGCCTGTAATCTCAGCACTTGGAGAGGCAGAAGCAGGTGGGTCTCTGAGTTCGAGGTCAGCCTCGGCTACAAAATGAGTCCAGGACAGTGAAGACTACACAAAGAAACCTTGTCTTGAAAAAAAAAGAAAGAAAGAAAGAACTTTTAAGGTTTTTGGTTGGTTGGTTGGTAGTTTCTTTCATACGAGGTCTCACTATGTAACTGTGGCTGACCTAGAATTTACAATGTAGACCGTACTAGCCTCTTCACAGAGGTCCACCTGCCTCTGCCTCCTGAGTGCTGGGATTAAAAGCTTGGGTTACTGTGCCCAACCAATTCCTACATTTTTATTTATTCAGCCATTCTTTTTTTGTTTTTTGAGACAGGGTTTCTCTGTGTAACAGCTCTGGCTGTCATGGACTCACTTTGTAGGCCAGGCTGGCCTCAAACTTAGAGATCTGACTGCCTCTGGGATTAAAGGTGTGTGCCACCACGCCTGGCTGTTGATTTGTTTTTACGGTGTCTAATTTATACATTAAATTTTATCATAAGTTTATATGTGCAGGGGAGGAAATCATATCCTATGTGGAGTTTGGACCTGTCCACAATTCTAGGCACCCACAGGAGGGGTCACGGGATATATCTCCCACAAGTTTGAGGAGTGTCTGTGTCTTGTCTGTTTCTTACAGCACCTTCTGTTTGTCTGCCTAGTTGGCTGTGGGGTCTGGCTCTGCTTGGCCTATGGCTTCTGAGCACACATCAAGGGCAGCCACAGAGGACAAGATCATTTGTTTTGGGGTTTTTTGTTTTGCTTTGGTTTGGTTTGGTTTTGGTTTTTGGTTTTTCAAGATGGGGTTTCTCTGTGTAGCCTTGGCTGTCCTAGACTCACTTTGTAAACCAGGTTGGCCTCGAACTCACAGCGATCCGCCTGCCTCTGCCTCCCGAGTGCTGGGATTAAAGGCGTGCGCCACCACCGCTCAGCTAGGACAAGATCATTTGTTGAGTGAAGGATTAACATATCAGGCTCCCTGAGGGCAAATGCCTTCACAACCACGAGATTTCTCCAGCCATGGTGCCCCTAAGAATGATGGGATTTCTCTAGTCATGTCTGTCCCTTGGAATGATGGGATGTTCTGGCCGTGTATTGATCTGTGAAGAAGCCCTGACCAACACCTCAGCCTTTTGTCTGGCAATCCAGCTTTCACCTGAACCTCCGCTGTTCAGTGTCCCGACCAACTCCTAAGGGACCGGCCTCCACGCAGAGCCCTCTGCACTCACAGAGCCCACACAGCCTGCCAGCTTGGGGTGAGCCTCGCCTCTTTGCAGGACCCTCAGCCACCCAGATCTGTTCTTGGCTGGGCAGGAGTGCTTCAGGCAGGCCTTAGTCTCCTCCGCTGAAAAAGTAAGAGGATCATTTGGTTCACTTTTAACTCAGGGGCAAGGGAGAACTTGGTCCTTCTATTTTGGTATCCCAAAGGGCTCTGCGGTTTGGAGGTTAAGGAAAGGGCAGCATGTCTCTTCGTCGCCACTAGATGGCAGACAGGGGCTACCCATCTCCCGGAAGGTGGGTCTCCCGAGGCATTTCACCCTAGCCCTGCCTGGCCAAGGTCCGTGCGTGAAGACAAGGGGCGAGGTTGGGAGCGCAAGTAAACAACAACTTGGGAGGTTCCCAGCCAGGAGGTTCCCTCGTCTTCGTGAGTGCCCTGGCTCTCCGTGCTGACACCCGGCACAGGACAGGCTTTCTGACACACCCTCTGTCCCTGGTGCCACCGGTGTTAATTCTGATCCCAGCGGCTTTTAGGGTCTCCTCTAGGGAACGTTCTGGGCATGGTGCCTGGAAATCTGGATCTGCAATTGGCTGTCCTCTTGTTGTGTGACCTTTGGCAAGTCACTTCCCATCTCTGTTCTTCTGCTTGGCTATAACCAGCCTCAAAGCGGCTGGAAAACTAAGGGATGGGGCAGATTTGGGTGTGAAGACCGCCCATGTGGCTGCTTCCAGCTGTGTGAGCCTGAACCTCTCCGGGCCTCTCTAGTAATTGCGATTATCGTTCTGAGTGTCTTCTTGGTGCCACCGAAAGTTCCACGAGGGTCTGGCTCATGTCTGTGTAGCTCAGCAGTTAAGAGCGCTTGTTGTTCTTGGTGTTTTGTTTTTGTTTTTTGTTTGGAGGAGGGTTGTTCCCCCCAAGACAGGGTCTCACTATGTAGCTCTGGCTTTCCTGGAACTCACTATGTAGACCAGGCTGGCCTGGAACTCACATCTCCTACCTCTGCCTCCCATGTGCTGGGATCAAAAGCAAGCATCACTGTGCCTGGTCCTGGTTCTGTGTGGTCCACCTACATAGCCTCAACTCTCAGCTTGGCCCAGGTAAGCCTCTTTGAGATCTGGTGTGATGGTTCCCGCTATTGCTGTCCCGTGCACTTGGCAGGCATTGCTTAGGGCAGTACCTATACTATCTTCATCGCCATGGGTCATCAGAGCTAATGTCCAGATGGGGAATTTGATGGCCAAAGAAGTCATGATCTTGGAAAAGATTCCACAGCCATAAAGAGGCAGAGGCTGGTTGGAACCTAGCTTCAGGAGACACCGGTGTCAACAGATGTAGCATAGCAACAGAACAGTCTCCAGAGACAGCCACACCCCAATGGGAGATATTATGTTACTTTACCGCAAAGAGCCCCTTGTGGAGGTGACTAACTTAAGAATCTTGAGACAGGGACACAACCCATGTGGGCCCAATGGATCTAAGAGGGAGGCTGGCGTATGGAAGCAGGAAGACAGTACAAGGAAGCAGGAGAGAGGCCACACACAGGGACTGAGCAAAGAAGCAAACATCCTCAAAAACCTGTGCTGCTGCCCTCTGTGGTCAGTGAGGCAAGAGTTGAGTTTGGGGGCTCCGATCTGGAAGAGTGTGTTCTGGGCTGGGGTTGGGGCTCAGGTGGCAGGGTGCTTGCCTACCATCCTAAGCCCTGGGTCCCATTCTCAGAACCATATAAACTCGGCAGGGCAGTGCACAGCTTTAATCCAGCAGTGGAAAGCTGGAGAGGGTCAGGAGTTCAAGACCGTGTTCCATACATAATAAGTTCAAGGGGAGCCTGGGGTACATAAGGCCCTGTGTGCAAGAAGAAAAGAACGCATGCTATTTTAAACTGCTGGAGCTACAAGGTCACAACATAACGCCCCAAACAAAGGTGTCAGCTGAGAGGATGATGGAGAAAGAGGACTTTTTTTTGGGGGGGGGGTGAGCTCCTGGTTCAAAACCCCACTAAGCCAGAAGGCCTAGGCAAGAGCGACTCAGTGCTGTTGTTCAGGTGTAGGGAGGACGCCACTTCTAGGCCAGGCCCCACATCACTCTGGTCCCTAGCACTGGGCACCCCTGGGTGAAGCTGTCGAGCTAAAGCCCATTTTCCAGGCAAAAAGCACTGAGTACTGCCGTTGCCCAGCCTGGGTCAGCATACCTGAAGCTGGTAGGGTGCAGGCAAGCCTCGAACTCCATTAACCTTCTTTGGAACACACTTCTCTCCCCTTCAGAGCATGGTTCCTGTTTGTCCCCGGCAGGCATGGGCCAGTGGTGGTGTCTGGGACAGCCAGGCAGTGCAGACCTCAGCTGTGTGGGGGAAGGGAACACCTTTAGACTGAGAAAGCTCATGAGTTCTTCGTGTGTCCACCCCTGATCATCCCGAGCTGTCCCTGACAGCTGCCTGAGGTTCCTTGGAGGCAGTAGCCAGTGGAGCTGGCCCCTGACCCCTGACCCCTGACCCCTGACCCCTGACCCACACACCAGTTAGCAGCAGTAGCTTGGATAAGCTGAAGCCTGGAGCTGGACTTCCCTGAGGGTTCAAGATGTCTGCTGGCTCAGCCAGCCACATTGCTGGAGACACAGGTGACTGAATTTCCCAGAGGCTCAGGCACAATCCTGCCTTGAGATACCATGTTTACCTCAGTTCTCACAGCTGCCCTGTAAAAGGAAGCCTGCAGCTTTGAGGGGATGCACAGAGACAGAGGTTCATGGTGGTCAACGCAAAACTCTACCAATTACATGAAAGTTTATGGATGAGTGTAGGCCTGGTGGTGGCATGGTCTAGTCCAGCTTTGCTGCGGAATGCTGAATGAACCATCCCTCAAGCCTCTGACTTTCAGTCTGGGAACTAGATGCCAACGGCAGCCACCTATGCAGAGACCGTGTGGAATCTATGAGTTGGTAGTGGGCACACACCTTGCTGCTCGCCCTCACGATCCTGTCACAGCTACTAAAAAACCACAAACAGTCTTGACCTTGCACTGTGTATTAGTTACTTTTCTATTGTGGTGATAAAATACCATGACCAAGGCAACTTATAAAAGAAAGCATTTAGTCAGGCAGTGGTGGCACACACCTTTAATCCCAGCACTCAGGAGGGAGAGGCCGGTGGATCACTGTGAGTTCGAGGCCAGCCTGGTCTACAAAGTGAGTCCAGGATAGCCAAGGCTACCCAGAGAGACCCTGTCTCAAAAAAAAAAAAAGAAAGAAAGAAAGAAAGAAAGAAAGAAAGAAAGAAAGCCGTTAATTTGGTGTATAGATTCAGAGGGTTAAATTTCACAATGGAGGAGCAGAGGGACAGCTGAGAGCTCACATCTTGACCTACAACCACAAGACAGAGAGAGAGCAAACTAGGGATGGTGACAGTGTTTTGAAACCTCAAAGCCAGCCTCCTGTGACACACTTCCTCCAACAAGGCCACGCATCCCCATCCTTCCCAAGCAATTTCACTAACTGGGGACCAAGTGTCCAAGCATATAAGCCTATGGGAGCTGTTGACATTTAAGCCCTCACATGCCATGCCAGAGCCCCTGCTCTCAATGATGGCAATGTGGCCTCTGAAGACAAGTGTGCCCGGTCAAGGGAACAGCAAGGAGGAGGGACTGTCTGGTGTACTAAAACATCACCAAAAACCAAGAGTGGCCTGAGTAACTTCAATATTCAATTGAGTCAGTGGGAGCTGTTAGATCTCATACCTGGGACAAGTGGCTGGCCTGTTTAACATTTATTTATTTTTGGTTTTTCAAGAAAGAGTTTCTCTGTGCAGCCTTGGCTGTCCTGGACCCGCGTTGTAGACCAGGCTGGCCTCAAACGCTCAACGATCCACCTGCCTCTGCCTCCCAAGTGCTGACATTAAAGGCGTGTGCCACCATGCCCAAACTCTACTTAACATATGAAAGCAGACCTGGCCACCAGGTTCTCCCAGCATCCCTCAGTCCCTACCTGCTACAGGATCTGCCTGGCAAACTCTGCTACCTGTCCTAAATTCCTCCAGCCCAGGAGCAGGGCTGCCTAGCCCACAACTGCCCTTCCCTATCTAATCCAAGCATTTGGGTTAACCTTCCTCTCTTGGGCCTCCTGGCTGCTGCACCTGGTCCTCTTCCCTCCCCTCCCCCCACCTCTGCCCCTCCCCCCATCCCCCACCTCCATGTCTCTTCGCCTGGCTCAGGGTCATGTCCACTCTGGCCTCTCCAAGATGTCGCTGCTTCTGTCTATGCTCTCTCATTTATATTAAACTTCCTCCCTGCTATACCTACAAGCAGTCATTTCCTTCCTTTTTCTTTTTTCTTTTTTCTTTTTCTTTTATTTATTTTTTTCATTCAGGAGCCATCTCAAGGTATCCTCAGTTTGAACTACTCAAAGGTTGAGTAGGCCCTCACACCCCAAGCCACTGTCTGGGGAATAGAATGGTCTCACATCCTAGAAACCCGAGAATCAGATTGCCACTAGCTGTCATCAGAAGAGGGCCCCTGGGGGATTTAGGCTTCCAGCACAGAGGATAGGAATTGGAACGGGGCAGGGCTATGGGCAAGGCCGCGCCATGCCTTAGCATATGTGCCAGCGGTGAAGTCAAGCCTCCTCCTGGCTGGGCAGATCCTCCCTTGCTGACGAGCCCTCGTGGCAGGACGTTTTGTTCTTTTGGGCCATACCCAGTGGGTACCCAGGGATGTACTGTGCTTTAGCCTTTGCTGAGGGCCTGTCCTTGCTCTGCTGGGACTCTGATCCCATGTTGTTAGGAACAGGGGGCAGCCCACTGCTCTGGCAGAATGCAAGGCTCCCTCCCGGGACAGCCAGGGAGAATAAGTCTGTTCCTGGGCTTAGATCTGCCCTGCTACCTTACTCCATTGAGCTTTATGCCAAGGATGGATGCTGGGATACAGGGCTGAAGGGCGATGACTCGCCGTTGTCATCTTCTTCAATAGCCCTAAGGCAGTAGGCTCCCATCTCTCGTCCTCATCTTGTGAATGTCCCTGGAAGTCTTGTGACTGTCATTGTCAACTTGCAACTGCGGTTCAAGGGGAAAGGCATCTCTGCCCAGGACCACCTAGCCTTCTGTCCATTCATCTCTATCTGCCCGTTGATCCATGCATCCTTCTCTCCTCCCCTGTCCCTCCACCCATGTCCACCCAGCTATCCACTAATCTAAACGTCTACAACTATTCCTATCTGGTCCATCCTCTCATCCATCCACCCATCCCTCTGTCTGCCTGCCAGTGCACCCACAACCATACACCCATTTATTCATCTGCCTGCCTAGCCATCTAGCCATCTTGCCACTTGTTAACCCATCTACAAACCCATTCATTCATCCACCCATCCAGTCACTCATCTGTCTGTCCACCCATTCATCCGCCTAGCTATGTATTTACCCATCCATATATATCTCTCTCTCTCTCTATCTACCCATCCCATGCATGCTCAGCAGATCTACACAGTAGGAGCTGTAGCCCATGGAGCCCCATTTCTTACTTGGGACGCAGGGACAAATAACATCCAGTGGGCAGAAGTAGCCCTGCAGAGGAAGAGCTATGTCTATTACTAGCCTGCTGTGTGCTCCGATACGTACCTCAGTTTTCCCATCTACCTAATGGGCCACAACAAAGGAAGCATTACGTGAATGTACTCGGCAGGATTCGGTGCAGGGATTTGGGGGTCTTACTGTCTGGATTAAATCCCGTTCCATGGCTTCCAAAGCCACGTGACCTCTTGCAGGAGCCCTAAGGACGCACATGCACAATTTTTCCGCTCTAAATAGGGACGATGGTACCTACTACACAGGGTTGCCTGGAGGGTTAAATACAGACAGACGAACACGCTGTCACTCATCATCCTCAATCAATACAATCTGTTAAAGTAGGTGTTGCAAAAATTCCTTCCCAGGGGGAGACTTAGACCCCTTCTCCTAAGGTCCCAACGACAACCCGAGGCGCAGTTCCACCAAGTTCACTCAGGGAACCGAAGAGTTTATTGGACATCTTTACTGAGCCCAGGTGAGGGATTCCTGCCTGCATGTGAGTGCTCCGCCCACAACTGGCCACACCTGAAAAGCATCACCTAGCAGGGATGGGGACGGCCCTGGTAGCTGCACAGGTGGATGGAGTTTTCTCCCTGCATGCTTGTAACCCCTAGGACCACTCTCTGTATTTCTTCTCAGACATCCGAACCCCTTCCTGAGGCCACATGCAGAGCTGCCAGTCAGTAGGGAACAGCCAGAAGCTCTGGGGCCAGGAAGAAGCGAACTACCAACAAGCCTGGCTGGGGTGATCTTGGGCAAGACTGAATGCCCCAAGATGGCAGCTTCTCAGCTCAGAGGAAAGTCACTCTCAATAGTAGGAGTAAGTGAGGAAATATGGCTCAGAGTGGTAAAGAACTTGGAGCTGGGCATGGTGGCACACACCTTTAATCCCAGGTGGATTGTTATGAGTTCAAGGCCAACCTTGTCTACAGAGCAAGTCCAGGACAGCCAAGATAACACAAAAGAAACCCTGTCTACAAAAACTAAAAAGGAAGTAGGAGGAGGAGGAGGAGGAGGAGAAGGAGGAACAGAAGAAGAGGAAGAGGATGAAGAAGAGGAAGAAGAAGAGGAGGAAGAAGAAGAGGAAGAAGAAAAAGAGGAAGAGGAAGAAGAAAGAAGTAGTAACAGCAGCAGCAGCAGCAGCAGCCTGGGGCCAGCCAGGCAGGAGAGCCAGGACTATAACCAGGTATCCCCAGGGCTTGTTTGTTCTCACAGGGACCTCACTCTGCCCATGTCCTGGCCTGGCACACAGTGGTTTAGATTTTATTATTGTCCTAGCTGGCCACTGAGAGCCCTTATCATTTCTAACCCCAGGGGCTTCTCTGTAGAACTCCCAGTCTGGGGCTCCTGAGCCTCCAGGGGCTCAGAGACAGCTGGCAAATCAGTGTACACCCCCAGTTCCCCGTTCCAGCCAGCCCCGGGGGAGCAGCAACCAAGGATCCCTGCACAGCGCCCCCACGGGCTCTGCTCTCGGTAGGGCACATGTGGCAGTGCCCTGAGGCTGCTGTGGGTAGGGAGTGGGGAAGGGCAGGAGCTGATCTTGGCTCACAGGCAAGCCTCCCTCTAGGCAGCCAGCTCCCTGCAGCTGCAGCCCCAGCTCCAGGTGGTTTTGAGCTCACTGAAAAAACATAGGCACCTTCCTTCTCCTGACCTCACACTGCTTTTCCATGCAAAGGACTGGTCTGACCTCCTGAGACTGTGAAGGTGACAGGAGCATGTGTGCGAAGTCCCCAGTGCCACTGACTTGGAGACCGGTCAGCTCCTTTCCTCCCCCTCCCCCCCCCCCTTAGAGTGTAAAGAGTCTACGTATTATCTGGTCCCATCTTAGACCTCCACTAGCCCCAAGAGCCTGCTATCGGGTGGGAATCTCAAAGCCTGTGGGGCAGCTAGCTGTTCTCAACCTGTGGGTCTCGACCCACCGGGGGTGTCGCATATCCGTTATCCCTCCCGCATTTAAGATATCTTCATTGCGAGCCGGGCGTGGTGGCGCAGGCCTTTAATCCCAGCACTCAAGAGGCAGAGGCAGGCGGATAGCTGTGAGTTCGAGGCCAGCCTGCTCTACAAAGCGAGTCCAGGACAGCCAAGGCTACATAGAGAGACCCTGTCTTGAGAAACCAAAAAAAAAAAAAAAAAAAAAAAAAGATATCTTCATTACAAGTCATAATGTAGCAGCAAGATTATAGTTATGAAGTATCAATGAAAATCATTTTATGGCTGGGGGAGAGGGTCACCACAACACGAGGGACTGCATTAAAGGGTCGCAGCATTAGGAAGGTTGAGAGCCACTGCTCTAGGTTCTTGGGAGGCAGGGGCCAGCTCTATTTTCTGCACCCACAGGGATGCGCAAGATCTGAACCGCGTCCCCGAAGGGAGATTGTACAACATTTTAAAAGGATGGGAACACAAAGCAAGGGGGAGCAGGGTGGGCTGTTGCATTGACCAACCATATTTTGACACAAGGGGTTGAGCAAGGAAGTAAATGTGGGTGACTGGGCCCTATCCAGGTCACCTGGTTTCAGGACCCTAAACTTAGCTTTGTGCACTCAGACCTTTGACTCAGCTTTTTGCACTCAGGTCCCCCCTCTTGGACTTTGGCCCAGAATATAGGATGACAGGGGAACAAAAAGCGGACAAGCTTTAAGTCAGGACAGGCACCAGCTTTATGACGTGTGAGCCTTAGTTTAGATAACGGATAACAGCAAGTGCCCTCTTTCCATCCTTTACTGGCTCACAGACAAACATGAAACACCTGAAGAAAACACTGTCCCTGTCAGAAAGACAGAGGCTGTTCCTGAGACAGCTGGACTCAAGCAACTGTCTCCTAACATCCTGAGTCTAATAAAACTCTAACACTGACATGAGACCACCAGCGGACAATGCCACACCTGACCTCGTATGAAGGGTCACAGAAGCAAATACAAAACTAGGTGTGGTGTCGGTCTTAGTCAGGGTCTCTATTGCTGCAAACAAAACACCATGACCGAAAAGCAAGTTGGGGAGGAAAGGGTTATTCAGCTTACACTTCCACATCCTAGTCCATCACTGGGGAAGTCAGGACAGGAACTCAAGCAGGCAGGAACCTGGAGGCAGAGGCCGTGGAGGAATGCTGTTTACTGGCTTGCTTCCTATAGCTTGCGCAGCCTGCTTTATTATAACACCCAGGACCACCTGCTCAGGGATGGTCCCACCCACAATGGGCCAGGCCCTCCCCCACTGATCACTAACTGAGAAAATGCTTTACAACTGGATCTCAAGGAAGCATTTTCTCAACTGAGGGTCCTTACTCTCTGATAACTAACTTTTGTCAAGTTGGCACACAAAACCAACCAATACACTGTCCCACACCTGTAACCCCCACCCCCTGCACTGGGGGTGGAGCATGGTTGGGAGGGAGGTTGAAGCCGAACTGTGAGTTCCTGAACTAGCTTGGGCTACAGAAAAAGAAAAAGACCTGGTCTCAAAAACAAAAAAGTAGGGGCTGGAGAAATGGCTCAGAGGTTAAAAGCACTGCCTGCTCCTCCAGAGGGCCTGAGTTCAACTCCCAGTAACCACATGGTGGCTCACAACCATCTATAATGGGATCTGATGCCTTCTGGCCTGGAGATGCATGTGCAGGCAGAGCACCATACACATAATAAATAAATAATAAAGTCTTTAAAAACAAAAACAAACAAAAAAAAAAACAAAAAGTAAAACATGTACACAGAAGCTGGGCAGTGGTGGTGCATGCCTTTAATCCCAGCACTCAGGAGGCAGAGGCAGGCGGATCGCTGTGAGTTCGAGGCCAGCCTGGTCTACAAAGCGAGTCCAGGACAGCCAAGGCTAACACAGAGAGACCCTGTCTCAAGAAAAAAAAGAAAAGAAAAGAAAAGAAAGAAAAAGTCATGTGTGAAAAAAAAGAAAAGTCATGTGTGGTGTTAATTACAGTTTGTCATGTTAGATTCTTTCTACCCCAAACGTAAGCAATATCTAAAGTTTCCAGAAGGTGAGAGGCTGCTGCTTCTTCCGGACAGGTCCATAAAATAGGAAGGCTGTTAGCATTTACTGCAGAGGGTCTCCGGGGCTGAGAAGCAGAAACTTACAGCCATTTGATGCTGTGGATTCTAGGCAGTGAGTTTAGAAAGTCAGAGAGTGGAACAGACCAAAGAAAAAAATTCTGTCTGTTTCGATTGAGACAATACCCCGTAGAGCCCAGGCTAGCCTTGAACTCATTACATAACTGAACCTGGCCTTGGACTCCTGATCTTCTGGCCTCTACCTCTAGAGTTCTGTGATGGACAGGTGTTTTGGTGTGGGTGTGTGTGTGTGTGTGTGTGTGTGTGTGTGTGTGTGTGTGTGTTCGCTTCGAGACAAAGTTTCTTTGTGCAACTGTCCTGGAACTTGCTTTCCAGACCAGGCTGGCTTTGAAATCCCAGAAATCCTCCTGCCTCTGCCTCCCAAGTGCTGGGATTAAAGGTGTGCACCAGCACTGCCTGGTTTGTGTACACGCCTAATCTACTGATCCTTATGACATATCTTTAAGTTAGGTTATGCGGCTATTTCCGCTGAATTGCAGCATGCTCCTGGGAGGAAGGAGGAGACGCAAAAGACTTAGGAAACTGAGGAAGCTTAAAAGCCTTTGAAAAATTGAAAAGTTCATAAGAATATATGTTGATCCCAAAGATGGGAGAAGAAAAAAGTCCCAACCCAAATCATCATGGCCTGAAGCAAGTTTTTTTTTTTTAAATTCCTATGCATGGGCCGCCTTCCCCTAACGCAGGGGTTCAAGAGATCAGCTTTGGATTTGAGAAAGACAAGGGTTTTATAGCTCAGGAGTAGGGGGTTTCCAAATGGGGGATTT
Source organism: Acomys minous (assembly GCF_964271855.1). Lineage (NCBI taxonomy): Eukaryota > Metazoa > Chordata > Mammalia > Rodentia > Muridae > Acomys > Acomys minous. Next base: position 25,214,028 of record NC_140493.1, read on the forward strand.
GGCGGACAGAATAGGTGTGTTTACAGAAGCAGAACCATAGCGTAACAAGTTAGTCCTACGCAGGTTCCTAAAACAAAGACATGGTTGCTAGGTAGGAGCAACAAGGTAGCCATAACAACGGGTAACTATAACAACAGGTAGCCATAACAACGGGTAACTATAACAACAGGTAGCCATAACAAAGTAGTCAGAGAGACTGGACTTCTATAGAAAGAGAAGTTTGATGTAACAGGTAGTAGAAAACAACTTCTAATTCTCTTAATTCTGTGCCAAGCCAAAATAGGATCAAGCTCAAACAGAGTCAGCCTGTCTAGCACTTCTGTAACCGAAAGGCTTTATGACTCCAATTTTAAGGAAGAAAACTTTGAGTTGAAATAATTTTATCATAATGTTAACTTTTAGGTCTTATAAAATTTGCTGTTTGCTTTGTTTCTTTTGTTTCTATATACTTATGTAACCAAGAAAGGCATAAAGTTATGTAATCAATATTCAGAGTTTCTAAGGAAATGATTTTGTGTATAAATAAAGCCTGCAAGAGACACAGGTTGTCAGAGCAGATTAAGCCGTCTCTAGATGCGCTTCCTCTCTGTCAGTCTCTCATGAAAAGAAACTGCATGGTGTCCCACGTCTGATCTTCCGTCTTTGCTCCTGCGCCCACCTTCTTCAAGCCCTTCCCTCATCCGGGGCAGGACCCCGGCACCCCTGGGTCCAGATCTGCCAGCCTTCACAGTCTCCTTGTGGAGTGCCTGACAACCCCTCTTTCTCCCATGCCCCAACCCTTCCGTACAACTCACGTCCTTCACCCAGAGTCTGGCTTTGCGTCCCAGCATCTGTCCTGATCCCCCCGCTGAGTGGAGACGCTCAGAAGACATCTATTTTGGGCTAATATCCACTTATAAGTGAATAAATACCATGCATGTCTTTCTGGGACTGGGTGACCTCACTCCTGTGGCGGCTGCTCCTGGGTGGGGTTGGGAGGAGGAAACTCCCGGTCAAAAGTCTTCCAAGAGGACGCCAAGCTCTCTGAGGCACTATCTTGTTCCAGCAGATTCTGATAGAAGAGAAATCTCCTCTCCCACCTGTAAAACCCAAAGATTTGGTTCCAGGCCCATGTCTTTATAATCTACAAAACAAAACAAAGAATAACCCAAACAAAACTTTGTGCCAAGGGAAAGGAGCTAAATGAGAGTGAGAATCACACACACACACACACACACACACACACACACCTTCTATTCCTCCCCTGGAAAAGCATCTTTTATTCACCTGATGTATTGTCATCCTCTGAGACTTACTGCCTCTGTCTGCTAACCTAGACCTAGTCCTGGAAGCTTCGAGCCTCCGCACAATCTAACCTACCCCTAGAATGTCTTCGGCCTCTGAGACTTACTGCTTAATGAGCTCACCCTTTCCTGTTCTTACTGAGCTCTGGGCTGGCTGGCTCGACTCAGCTGTTCTGGCTCAAACTCCTCTCCCAGCTGACTTATTCATTCTGGCTTCTCTCTTGACCTCTGAATTGTTCTGCTTGGCCTCAAACTAACTGCAGCAATTTGCTCAAACCTTCTGGATCCTTCTTATTCTCCGGCTTGTTCTGCCTTCACTTGTCTCTAGATTGTTCTCTTTCTCTCTGCAACCTGTCTCTGTAATACTGCCCTAGTAAAACTGTCTCCTCTCTCTTTCTCACTCTCTGTGTATTTAGATTTTTAGCTCTTTGGCTCTGGGGCTTTTGGCTTTTAGCTTTTGGCCTTTTCCTTCTGGGATGTGAGCTGAGTAGGAAGGTCAGCTGGGTGCTTTCTTTGCCTCTCTCAGCCAGCAGGTTTTCACCCCAGTATCTGGCTCCTGAGTCTTCATTGGTAAAATCGAACAATTTGGGATTTACTTTCTTTAAAACAACACTGTCCCCTCCTCACTGTTGAACCTTCTAGGCCTGAGTATGTCTCTTTGTCTCTCTGTCTCTCTGTCTCTCTGTCTCTCTGTCTCTCTCTCTCTCTCTCTCTCTCTCTGTGTATGTGTGTTCTCATGTGTTGCTGCTCTGTGTCTAGTATGAAGCTAGTTATATGTGTGCTAGTAGATGTGTGCATGCCTGTATGAAAGATCCGTGTGCAGACATGTGTACATTTTTATATATGCCCATGTGTGGAGTGCTAGTATGTCCATGTACAAATACACATGGCCCTGTGAGCCTGCACCCAGAGCCTTTGTGTGCATATATGTGCCTCTGTGTTCAAGGCGTATACACATATGGATGTGGACCATGAGGTGACCTAAGGCGGCCTTTGAGAGGCAGCTTGGAAAGTCAAGCGAAGCCAGGACACCAGAGGATTTACTGTGCCATTCTGACTGGTTTGAAGTGTGTTACATGTCCATGGTTGTAATCATTTCTGGGTTTTGTTAGGAAACAGTTTTCTGGGTCCAGCCATCTCAGGAGCAAGGTCCATCTTGCTGGCAGGGTCCAAACTGAGTTCACGTTCCCAGGCCCTGCAACCGGCTCCTCTCCTGCACGCTACCGTACCAACCTTCCAGACAAGGTGGACCCCCTGCTGTAACAATGGCAAGACTGTTTCTAAGGTTACCAGGACTCTCTGATTAGATTTGAGACCTCCTCCACAGAAGGGAATTTGTGCCCGTAATGTAATCATGGTCAAAACTCATAGCTAAGGAAGCTGTAAGCCCCAGGGGAGAAGAGAGCCTATTGCTGTTGTCTTACTAATTGGTCATGTGGTTAAACGTGTCGTGATTATGTCGATATCCATAGATTTGTGCTGCTCCCAACCTTGGACAAGGTACTCTGCTTACTGCAGTGGGCAGTGGCTAATGCAGAGACTCAGTACTGTTCAAAGAGCTGAGAATAAATGGCTGAGCCATCGGTCGTGGATGAGACGTGGCCCAGCTATACCACTCCTGGGTATTTATCTGTCTTAGTTAGGGTCGGATTGCTGTGAAGAGACACCATGACCAAGGCAACTCTTATAAAGGAAAGCATTTAGTTGGGGCTGGCTTACGGTTTCAGAGGTTCAGTCCACTATAATCACGGTGCAGGTCTTGTCAAGGCGACTGTTTCTCCTCTGGGGAACTGAAGAAACTGTTTCCACAGTCATGTAGGTTGCTGGCAGAATTATCTTGTCTGGCACTACGTGGCTACGAGTTCCAGCTTTTCGTGGGCTATTGGCTGGAGGCCATGCTAAGGTCCTAAAGGCCACTGGAAGGTTCTGGACATATGGGGCCAGCAAGGTGATCACAGGAGGGGGGGTCGATTTATCTTTTTAAGGGTTTTGATTTGATTAGGTTGGGTGTGTTCAGGTTAATTTCCCACTGTATTAGTTCATAAACTGCACAGACTGGGGCCTTTATTGCTTCCACACAAAGCCTTTTCCTCTGCAGCATTTCCATGGACAGACAAATCCAAGGCATCTAAATGCCTACATTATAAAAAGGAAGAGAGAGCCCAAAGACTGAAGCTTATTCCTCAAGAGCCTTGGTAAAGCTGGGCGTGGCAGCACACACCTTTAATCTGAGCTCTGGGGAGGCAGAGGCAAGCAGATCTGTGTGAGCTGGGGTAGCCTGGTTTCCATGATAGGCAGGGTGACATCATGAGACTGAAATAACCCACTCAAGAAAGTTACAGATCACGCTTTGCTGAGCCAGTTAAGAGCGTGCTGAGTCCACAGCTGACCAAGAGTAGACTCGACCTGGCCAAGACTCTTGGTGCCCAAAGGGGGGTAGGGTTTTATTTTGTTGTTCGTTTGTTTTGTTTTTTGGTTTTTGGGACTGGATTTCTCTGTGTAACAGCTCTAGCTGTCCTGGACTCACTTTGTAGACCATGCTGGCCTCAAACTCACAGAGATCCGCCTGCCTCTGCCTCCCAGCCTCCCAAGTGCTGGGATTAAAGGTGTGTGTCACACGCCTAGCATTATTTTTGTTTTTTGTTTTTGTTTTTGAGACAGGGTTTCTCTGTGTAGCCTTGGCTGTCCTGGATTCTCTTTGTAGACCAGGCTGGCCTCGACTCACAAGATCACCAGTCTCTGCCTGAGGGCAGGGTTTTTAAAGTCAAAGGCTGCAATGTCATCACACCTGATGCAGGCCCGGCGGTCTTTACAAATATCACACAAGACCCTTCCTCAAGACAAGCTACACGGTTTTTTTTTACCTATCAGGATCCTTTCCCAGCTGGGAAGTGTTAATCCTGGGATTCCCAAGAGAAAAGACTAGTTCTGCGATTCAAACCCAAATATGAAGCAAGCTGTAATTAAATACTGTCCAGGGTGGACTTTGGTCAGGACCACTCTCTGGAATTTCAGGGAGTGGCCACAAGTGTTGTAGGGGCTTCTAAGGACAAAACCATACTGCCACTATTAAATATGGAAAATAAGATGCCAGGCAACAGATACGATATGAAGAAGTTTATTACAGAAGCATGGGGGAGCAGGGAAGAAGGAGGGGCACCCCAGAGAGAGAGAAGGACAGAAACAGCAAGAGAGAGGAGAGGAGGGGGGACAGAGAGGGAGAGGGAGGACAGGGAGGGAGGGAGGGAGGGAGGGAGGGAGGGAGGGAGGGAGAGGGAGAGAGAGAGAGAGAGAGAGAGAGAGAGAGAGAGAGAGAGAGAGGAGTTTGCCCTTTTTATATCCTGGGCAGCTGCCCCATCTAGTGGCGGGCAGGTGATGATATCATAGCTTGCTAGGCCGACTGACGGCAGGGATGCTAACTGCCACAGTACTTTCCCATGAGGCTTTGTTCTTTTCCAAGAATGACTACTCCCAGAATCCCAGGAAGTTAACCTGGTCCTCGTGGGGCGGGGCTTACAGGCTAATTTTGAGTCTTACATTCCCATCTTGAACTGTACCCTGGGTCAAATCCTTGACTCTGTGATGGGCACTTGTTTATGTTGGGGTCTAATCGCCATCAGCATCATGGTTCCCAGCCAGGAATTATCACAGTTAAGGTAACAATGGTGCAAATGATGCAAGAACCAACAGTGATCGGCAGAAGCAGGAGGTCGAAAGGCCCTGTGATGGCTGATGGCTGACATCACATGACATGGAGGAGCCTGGAAACCGATGGGGCACCAGTCATTTGTCTCATCTCAGGTCTTCTCTTTGTTTTTGGTTTGTTTGTTTTTGTTGTTGTTGGTGGTGGTGGTGGTGGTCGTTGTTGTTGTTGTTTTCGAGACAGGGTTTCTCTGTGTAGCCCTAGCTATTCTGGACTAACTTTGTAGACCAGGCTGGCCTCGAACTCACAGCGATCCACCTGCCTCTGCCTCCCGAGTGCTGGGATTAAAGGCGTGGACCACCACGCCTGGCTCCAGGTCTTCTTTTAGTAATATTTCTTTGAGTATACCAGATTATAATCCCGAATGGTTTGTAGGAAAATAACAGTTTCCTCTTAAAGTCATATAGCACCTCTTTGTTCTGCACAAAGGAAGCAAAGTACCCTATCATATTGTAGAACTATTTCAGCTAATGAATTTACCCGTTGATAAATCTGGGCCCACTTTCCTGGTTTGCCGTCTGGCATTGTGGATATCCAGTCTGTCCGCTACTTCCATCTGAAACTAGGGGGTCATTGTCAGGGCCCAGGAAGGCTGAAAAGCTGGTCAAAGGCTGAGCAATGGGGCTTTTATCAGTAGCATCTGATTAGCTGACCCACCTGAAGAGAAGAGGAGCAATCACATCTCCTGGACTGGATTACCTCAGCTCTCATCCCAGAGCCCAGCAGCTTGCAGTCCGCAGGTGATCCCTGGATGGAGTCTGTCAGCCAAGTGGGAATCTTCTGAGACTAATATAGACCAGTGTTGGGAGATGGTCTAATGTATTTTGATGCTAATTACTGCTTGCTGTCTCTGTAACCCACCTTTTGACTAATAAAAAGCCATCCCACCTGGGCAGGGCAGAGGAGATAGAGGTGTGGCTAAGGTTCCCCAGCTTAGAGGGAGAGAGAGGAATCCTGGGAAGGAGAAAGAGAGAGAGACCCGAAGAGAGAGTCCCGAGAGAGAAGAAAGAAGGCCGCCATGGGTTAGATGGAGAAGCACATGGCCGGCGTGGATGGAGATTCGGCCCAGATGAAGAACATTAGCAAGTATTTAGGATTATGGAGGGGAGGTAGCTTGATAGAAGTTATTAGAAGCAGATGGCATGGGATTGGGGCAGGTATCACATACCCTGCCCCAGGTTAATTAAGGCTATTCTAAAATATAACAAGTGTCTGTGTCTTGGTTAATCGATAGCCAGGCATACTGATAATAAACATTATTAGATAATACAGACAATACTAATAAATATTTAAAAACATCAGACCAGGGACAGAAGTTATAACTTAGGAACTTAAAGGAAAATCTTATGTTTGGAATGTCTAGGCCCATAGTCCTAGTAATTGTGGAAGGGACGAGTCCCCAGACCAGAGAGAGCTCCCATCGTTGGGAATAGACAGGTGGGGAACCCAGGCTGCACTTACTGAGCCCATTTGACCTGTGACAGATGGATCCCAGTCTTATGACTTCTTTGACTCCCTGAAACTGACATGGATTTTTAGTTTACAGAAAGAGAGAAACGTTTTAGACATCTTATCCTGTGCTGCAATCCACAACGTAATGTAGCTGGAGTAGAGGCACCTCTTTGAGTCCCAGCAAAAACTACAGCTTTTTGGTTAAAAGCATGAACATTTCTTTCCTCTGTTCAGAGAGCCAGATATATGTTTTTAGCCCAATGAGAAACATCTTTAAACCTATATTCAGAAGATGACCAAAAGGAAGTTAAAATCTTGAGCTTGTGACTGAATAGTAAGAAGTCTGTGGTCAGCCAGGTGGTGGTGGCGCATGCCTTTAATCCCAGCACTCGGGAGGCAGAGGCAGGCAGATTGATGTGAGTTCGAGGCCAGCCTGGTTTATAAAGTGAGTCCAAGACAGCCAAGCCTACACAGAGAAACCCTGTCTCGAAAAAGCCAAACCAGACCAAAAATGCCGTATCCCCGAGCTTGGGCACCAAGACTTCCAGAGGCACAAGCCTACTCTTGGTCTGGCTGTCAATAAAAGACTCACAACTTTAATTGGCTTAGTCAGCGTGATGGTCAGTAAGTATGTTGCATAGATCATCTCAGTCTGCTGGTCCTGGGGCAAACAGTGGGGCTCTCGCTGGCCCTGCAGGGGATAGAGACTGTCCTAATGAGGGGGAGCAGTAGACTCTCCCCAGGCTGAACGAGAACAGCCTGGCCGTTGGAAGCAGTAACCAGAGGCACAGGGGCTGATACAGAGGTGCTGTGCTAGCCTACCACAGCAGAGGTACCTAGGACACCATCCAACTGGAAGATTTTTTTCCCCCCTCAAGACAGGGTTTCTCTGTGTAGCCTTGGCTGTCCTGGACTCGCAATGTAGCCCAGGCTGGCAGTGAACTCACAGCGATCCACAGCGACCTGCCTCTGCCTCCCGAGTGCTGGGATTAAAGGTATGCACCACCACTCCTGGCGATACAGTGGGTTTCGTTTTGGTTTGGTTTTTGAAGACTGGGTTTCTCTGTGTAACAGCTCTGGCTGTCCTGGAACTTGCTCTGTAGACCAGGCTGGCCTTGAACTCACAAAGATCCACCTGCCTCTGCCTCCCAAGTGCTGGGAATAAAGATGTGCACCACCACCGCTCTGTTGATACAGAGTTTTAAAAAATAACCAAGTGTGTAGATAGCAAAGTGTTTAATTATGACACCATTGACTCACACATAACAAGGGTGCAGAGTGTAGCTTAGTATAAGGTCAACTCGACCCTCTGGCAGGGAGTGTTAGTGTCAGCCATGAGGAACTGTTTCTAGGAAGCAGAGTTGAAAAGTTTAAACATTTTGAATTTAGGCCTCAACAGTGGCACTGAACGGGTGTTGTGGTGCAGCTGGCACACCACAGGGTGTCAGAGGGCCCCAGGGGGTGTTTCTTGAGTCTGGCAAGATCCACCATCCAGTCGTATCCTGTTTTGTATCCTGAGAGCAGGCCTTGACCTCTTCTTCCTGGGAGCAGGTGCCCTGGGGAGGGAGCTGTGCATCAATGGGCAAGACATAAAGGGGCTTCACAGACCTCCCCGCTGCCGCTGCTGCCGCTGTCACTGCCACTGCAGCCGCCGCCGCCGCGCCTGGTCTGCCCTCTGACTTCCTTGGGTGTGGAAGTATGTTGGCTGTTGAAATGAGTAACAGCCACCTCCTTGGGAGCCACACTCCAAGGACAGAAAGTATTTTCTCTTTGTTCTTAAAAGACTATGGCATTGAATGGTGTGGGGATTTGACAGCCTCTGGTCGTTTCTCCATTATAGAAGGGTTGTTACAGCATTAGGAGCCGTTAAAACTCAGGCCCTGGCCCAGGGTGAGCTTTTCAGCCTCTCAACTTGTATAGCAGACTATGGCATGCAGACAGGATGGCCAGAGGCCATTGCATCCCAATGCTTGAACAGATACGCTGCAGACCTATGCCAGGGTCCCAGGGTCTGAGTCAAAACGCCCTCTGCAATGTCTAAGTCTTGCGGATGGAGAGGTAAAATGGTTTAATAATATCCGGGTCAAAGGCAGGGCTTGGGCCAGAGCTCACTTCAGTTCACAGAAAGCCTTTTTCTCTGTTTCAGCTCACTTTAAAGGCTGCTCTCCTGCAGTGGCAGAGTAAAGGAGCTGGGCTACTTCAGCAAACCCAGAAATCCACAGCTTGCAATATCTCACCCCCCACCCCCCCGCCACCCCCGCACCCCGGAAATTCTACCTGCTTCTTAGTTTGGGGAGTGGGGATCTGTAGGATGGCTTCCTTTCCCATAGAGCTGAGAAGTATGTATGTATGCATGTACGTACATATGTATGTGTGTGTATATGTATGTACGTGTGTATGTATGTATTATTACCTTGAGTGAGCCTGTATCCCAGACAGGAGACTTCTGTTTGGCAGAGCTAAGCCTTTTTCTCAGAAACACAACTTCTCTATGCCTGGAGCAGCTGGAGCGGGTCTTTTGTGTCTTTCAAACAAGTGGTGGTGGCAGCTGCTGCCAACAGATCATCTAGTGTGATTGGCAGAGATCACAGTGTGACACCCTGAATCTTGTTACTTCTTTTGTAATGCCTCCCCCACCCTCACTCCCCCACCCCCCAAGAGTGTAGGGGAATTTTTGAACCCTTGGGGTAGTCAGGTCCAGATTAGCCGGCTTGTCTCAATGGACACTGGGTCGGTGCATTCAAAGGCAAATAAGGGCTGGCTCGCTGGCATGGGGGGGGGCGGGGGGGGGGATGGAAGAGAAAGAATCCTTGGTGGCGCACGCCTTTAATCCCAGCAGAGGCAGAGGCAGGCAGATCTCTGCAAGTTTGAGGCCAGCCCGGTCTACAAAGTGAGTCCAGGCCAACCAAGGCTAAGACAGAGAAACCCTGTCTAGAAGGGGAAAAAAGTCCAAGAATGTATAGACCCAGTGGTCTGGTGGGAGGAGACTGAGCAAAGTATACAGATTTGGACCAATAGGATGAATAGTTTCAGCTATTTGCCTCCCAGAGATCCTAGATGGGGCGGTGTGTGTGTGTGTGTGTGTGTGTGTGTGTGTGTGTGTGTGTGTGTGTGTGAGATAATCCGTGGTCCCTGATTTATGGACAAGCAGGAAAGGCAGATTCCAAGCCCACTGGCAAGGGATAAAAATGTTAGTTTCTAATAAGCTCCCGAGATGGGGAGCCATTTCCAGCCCAGCCTTTTGGTTTATGGGATATTGCCAGAGCATGTGCATGTGGCTGTAGCCAAAGAGACAGCTGGAGGGTGGCATGCTGCCAAGCCCTGACCTTAGGAACCTGCAAGTCCTGGAGCAGGGCCCTGGCTCTGGGCTTGTCTCTGTTGTGAGACTAGGGGACTTAGAAGCCATTCTTCAGACAGAGGCAGGGAAGCTGAGTTGATAGCAGGTGCAAAGGACATTTTAGGTTTTGTGTGGGGTTTTGCTGTTGTTGTTTTCGTTTTTAGTTTTTCGAGATAGGGTTTCTCTGTATTTATCTTGACAGTCCTAGGCTCACTTTGTAGACCAGGCTGGCCTTGAACTCGCAGAGATCCAATCTGCCTGCCTCTGCCTCCCAAGTGCTGGGAATAAAGGCACACGCCACCACACCCGGTGAAATTTTAGTTTCTTGAGAAATAAAAGTGATTGATGGTAGTCCCCAATTTTTGAAGATCTCTGCCCGTGAGGGAATAAAGGCAGTCTGGGGCAACCACAAAAGAGTGAGTTACCAGCTTGTAGCCCAGACTGACTGTTCTCTCAGATATGAGGTAATTGACCTTAGTGGTGTCCATGACTCCCCGGACTGGCATCTTTGTATTGGTAACTGGCCCCATTTTGTTTTGTTTTGTTTTGGGGCTTTTCTCCATTGGATGGAGCTGACTGAGAGACAAAGGCCAAATTTAACAGCCTAGCGTTTTCCCTAGTCAGTAGATCAAAATGGGCATAAATTCTGAAAGCTTCTTGTAACCCTGAGAAATGTACCCAACAGACTCTTCTGGGCACCTGCATTCTAGTCATAAGGTACCCCGTGAAGTGTTCAGGACCTGTGAGCGTGTAGGAACTGGGGTCCCAACCACCGTGTGTGGATGAGGAAGCTGCTTCAAAATGGAGTAGCCTTTCAGCATTCATCCCAGTAGCTGAGGCAAAAATAAAAAGCTTTCCTTGCCTCTGCTCCAGGAGTGCTCCCTTTCCTCTGACGTAAACAGAGTCAGGAGTTGCTAGCAACCATGCCAAGTTGGGCTATAGGAGTGGAGGACAGGCTGCAGGATGGCAGTTAGGGCTTGGGACTTATTTAAAAGGTGGACGGATCTGAGTTATACTGATCTGAAGCAGATCAGGAAAGGGTGATGCCCTTCCTCTATGTCATTTGCTCCCTGTCCCATGAGGGGGCTGTGCCTTCTGTGACACAAAAACAAGGCTGGGACCTGAGTCAGGGCAAGGCTGACTCTCAAGGAGGAAGCCCAAAGCGGTGAAGGAAGTACACCTCCATCAGGGGGCGTTAGTAATAGTCACAAGTGGGGTCGGGGGAGGGTGATGGTCGGGCAGGGTGTCGATCCAGAAGGCTAAGTGGGTGAAGATGGCGGTGGGGTGTGGAGGTAGTGCGGTGGACCGATGGAGAGGCCTGAGGTTGGTGGGGAGGAGAAAGACTATGAAAGAAGTGTTGGAAATGGGTTGTAGACAGAGGGGAGGGAGCCCAGTAGAGGGTCCTTGGCCTATGAAGGCAGCAGAATAGGTGGCCAGAGGCTGGTGACAGTGAGCCTGCCAGCCAGCACCAGGGAGGGAGCCCGGTCCTCTCAGAGGGGAGAGCAGCGCAGCGTGTGTCCCCCTCCCTCCCAGCCAGTCCGCTTATCCTCCATCCTACCGGCAGGGATGGGCCCAGGGCAAGCGCAACCTGTTTAGATCCCGGAGACCTTGCTGTTTGAAACAGGTCAGGACCAGGGACCAGGCCATGGCCGGAGAACGACCCTCCATTGCGAATCCCCAGTCCCAAAAGGCACTGAGGGAGGAGCCTGGCAGTGCCTCCAGGTTCTAGAGCGGAAAAGAAGGCTTTCCTAGCAGACAAAAAGACAACATATAACAACATATAAAGGTTGCCACCTACTGGAAGAGTTTGGAAAGACCAGTAGAAATTCAGGCTGCGGGGCGGGGGCGGGGCAGGGGCGGGGAACAAGGCAAACCAGAAACACAAGCAACAAAACCAAGAAATCAAGGCGGCGTGGGTGATGTACGCCTTTAATCCCAGCACTTGGGACCCTGTCAGAAAGGAAGGAAGGAAGGAAGGAAGGAAGGAAGGAAGGAAGGAAGGAAGGAAGGAAGGAAGGAAGGAAGGAAGGAAGGAATCACATCAATAGCGAACTCCCTAGGCCCAACTTGCCTATCATGCATTTAGTCATCCACAAAGTCGGCCAGCCATTCACTCAGGCAAAACTGAAACCATCTCTCTTGAGAGGCAGAACCAGAATACAGGGTCCCCCACTATTGGAGTCCCAACTTAGTACAGGAGGACTAGGAAGCAATTCGTCAGAAATTTTCTTCCAACCAGGAAGAGGGCTCTCACAAAAAGGACTTCCCTAATCCCAAGCAGAGTCTCTTGGTAACACACACACACACACACACACACACACACACACACACACACACACACACACACACACAGAAGGCTCCCTATTGGGGTTATCCCCCTTATCCAGAAGGCTTCCTGAGGGCCAGACCAGAAACTAGAGAATGAGCCCCTGCAGAGCATGGGGAATCTCAACGGGATCACCAAATAAAGTGATCCACATCACATTGCCAAGCATCAGTTGTGGGCTGGAGAGATGGCTCAGAGGTTAAGAGCACTGTCTGCTCTTCCAGAGGCCTTGAGTTCAAGTCCCAGTAACCACATGGTGGCTTACAACCATCTATAATATGATCTGATGCCCTCTTCTGGCCTGCAGGCGTACATGTAGATAGAGTACTCATACATAAAATAAATAAATAAAATCTTAAAAAGAAAAAAAAGAATCAGTTGCTAGGTGAAATGCTGAGTTACACATGCAGATGATGGAGCTGGAGAGATGGCTCAGCATTTAAAACCACTAACTACTCTTCCAGAGGTCCTGAGTTCAAGTCCCAGTAACCAAATGGTGGCTCACAACCATCTCTCATGTGATCTGATGGACTCTTCTGACCTGCAGGTGTATATGCAGGCAGAGCACTGGATACATAATAATAAATCTTTTTTTAAAATGAAGATGAAGCCGGCATGGTGGCGTATGCCTTTAATCCCAGCACTCGGGAGGCAGAGGCAGATGGTTTGCTGTGAGTTCGAGACCAGCCTAGTCTATAAAGTGAGTCTAGGACAGCCAAGGCTACACAGAGAAACCCTGTTTCAAAAAACAAACAAACAGACAAACAAAAAAAGAATTATTCATTAAAGAGAGCTGGAGAGATGGCTCAGTGGTTAAGAGCACTGACTGCTCTTCCGAAGGACCTGGGTTTAATTCCTAGCACCCACATGGCAACTCACAGATGTCTGTAACTTCAGGATCTGATACCCCTACACCAAGGCAATAAATTAAAATTTAAATAAAATATTTTAAAATGCAGATGATATTTGAAGATGCCACCTCAGGACAATGTCATACAGTAGCTTTAAATACTTGGGACAAAGTTGGAAGGTGGGAAAGATGATCTCAATCATGTATCAGGATAACCCAGGACTCAGATGAATCTTTTAGTGATTTTTTTACAGAGATTAACTTCAGCTATAAATAGAGCAATATTAAGTACAGATTCAAAGAAGTATTGAGTCTTTAGATTTCAAGAATGCTAATGCTGCTGGGCGAGGTGGTGCACGCCTTTAATCTCAGCGCTCAGGAGGCAGAGGCAGGTGGATCTCTGTAAATTCAAGGCCAGCCTGGTCTACAAAGTGAGTCCAGGACAGCCAAGGCTACATGGAGAAACCCTGACTCAAAAAGAACAAAGAGGAGGAGAAGGGGAGGAGGAGGAGGAGGTTGAGTTTGTGTCTTGTAGCATACAAGGATGCTAATGCTGAATGCAAAAACTCTACTAGACCAGATTCACACCTATGTTTGACTAGATTAAAACTACCGTGCTCTAACGCTTTCAATACTGCTATGATAGGACAGGTGTTGCTAAAAATATGAGAGCTGGGCTGGAGAGGTGGCTCAGAGGTTAAGAGCACCAGCAGCTCCTCCAAAGGTCCTGAGTTCAACTCCCAGCAGCCACATGGTGGCTGACAACCATCTATGATGAGATCTGGCACCCTCTTCTGGCCTGCAGGTGTATATGCAAGTGCAACAGTAAATAAATATTTAAAAAAATATATGAGAGTTAAAGATGTCTTATGCTTTGGCTATGGAAGACTAGGTCATTCCCTAAAAGACTGAAGACAAATAGTTCCTGTGGATAATATTCTATTTAATGATAATCCAGGGAGAAAGCTTCTTGGGATATGTAAAAGACATGGAAAGGGTGGACACAGGGCTCATGAACGTAGCTTATCCAGAGATATACTCTGCAATTTCTTACAATCAAGAAACTGCCTCAAGGGGCTTTTTGAGCCCCACTAAAAAGACAGCATGAGCCAGTCAATCCCTGTCAGCCAAGGAGAAAATGTTCTAGAGAGCAACTAGAAAAATTAGCGCATGATATGACCACACAGCACCTCTCTAAGCTTAACTACTCCAATGAATAGAAGGAGAGATTTTAGAGTTGCCAGGAAATGAGTATTTTGACAAACTGCTATAAATGTTCAGAGGTCAAAGTTGAAACTAGGATGAGATGGAATAGAGATTGAAGGTAAGTGGGTGCTGAAGCAGATAGAAGAATAATTTCATAAGGTTCCTGGAATCCAGCTTGGCCACTCCAGAAGGTGTCTGCACAGCTCCTAGGGATTGGGACATTGTCTCAGGTAATACAAAGTCTAAAATGGATTACATGTGTAGAACCAGAGGGTCCCACGGGGAGATTAAGGCCATATGTGGCAGATATGGCCATTAATTTATGGGGAAGAGATGTACTGCAAGCGTGAGAAGCACAGATTAGCATTCCTTCAACTTCAGGGACAAGCCATAAAATAGAAAATGTTCCTGGTAAAGATACTGAAATTTTTTTTAATCAAAAACAGTTACAGACCATCCAGGTTAGCCATAGGCAGGACACAGCAGAAATTGGCTCTCCAAATTTATAAGGAGGGCCACTGCTAATAGTATGCCAACTGCCCTACCATTAAAATGGTTAACTAATAAGCCTGTTTGCGTAGAGCAACCATCCAAAAATAAGGAAACGTTACAGGCCCCACAACAGCTGCTTTAAGAGCAGCTGGAGGATCAACCCTTGGAATTCTCTTGTATTTATCATTAAAAAGAACTCTAAAAAATGGAGGCTGTTAGCTGATCTGAGAGCCATTAAGAAGGTAATTCAGGCCAGGCATGGTGGCGCACGCCTTTAATTCCAGCACTCGGGAGGCAGAGGCAGGTGGATCACTGTGAGTTCGAAGCCAGCCTGGTCTTCAAAGGGAGTCCAGGACAGCCAAGGTTACACAGAGAAACCCTGTCTCAAGGAAAAAAGAAGTCCTTTTTACTTCTTTGTTACCTAAGGCATGGTCTATTGTAGTGATTGATTTAAAAGATAGCCCCCCCAATACCCTGTAAGAACAAGATAAAGAAAAGTTTGCTTTCACTGTGCCCATATTTGCCCATGACCCACCAACCAAAAGATACCAGTGGATGGTTTTGTGACAAGGAATGTAAAACAGCCCCACCTAGTGTGAATATTTTGTACAACAACCTTTAGAAATAATTTATAAAGTTTACTCAATGTATAATTTATCATTATATGGATGATATCTTATTGGCTCATTCTGATAAGATACCTTAAAAATAGGTTTGTTAAAGTAAAAAAAAATTTTTTTAAAGATTTATTTATTTATTATTATGTATACAGTGTTCTGCAGGCCAGAAGAGGGCATCACATCATGTTACATTACAGATGGTTGTGAACCACCATGTGGTTGCTGGGAATTGAACTCAGGACCCTTGGAAGAGCAGGTGGCACTCTTAACCATTGAGCCATCTCTCCAGCCCCCGTAAAGAAAATTTTGCTTTGTTGGGGATTACAAATTGTTCTTGAAACCAGCGCAATGGCGCATGCCTATAATCACAGCACTCAAGGAGGCAGAGGCAGGCAGATCACTGTGAGTTCTAGGCCAGCCTGGTCTACAGAGTGAGTCCAGGACGGCCGAGGCTACAGAGGCTTCAAGAAACACTGCCTTGAAAAACAAAACAACAAATTGCTCCCGAAAAAATACAGAGGAGATTCTACCAACTGAGCAGGATATAAGCTAGCTTACAGAAAACCCACCCACAGAAAGCGCAGATCAGAAGGGATCAGTTATAAACGCTTAATGGTCTTCAAAAATTGCTGGGAAATATTAACTGCTTACAGCCTACAATTGGATTAATTACACTCAAGAGTTAAGTGATTTATTTTCAAACCTTACAAGGTGATTCAGACTTAAATAGTTCAAGAAAATTATCAGCTGAAGCTGAGAGGGAATTGGCTCTGGGAGAAAAGAAATTACAGGATGCGCGTGTGGCTCACATGTGGCTCGCTTGGACCCCAAGCCGGACGGTGTTTTAGTTATGTTGCCTTCTACTCCTTCTCCCATAGGGATCCTTATGCAGATAGTACCTTAGATATAATAGTAATCTTAGATATCTTAAGATAATATCTTAGAATGGATATTTTTAGCACATAAACAGAGTTTTTAAAAAAATCAAAAAACCTATAATGAAAATGTTTCTAAAATGACTGTGAAAGGAAGAACAAGACCTTGACAATTAGAAGGAACAGACTCAGCAGAGATTGTAACGCCCTATGCTAATCCTGAGATCTCGTGGCAGGATCCTTAATGCCCTATGCTAATCCTGAGATCTGTGGCAGGATCCTTAATGCCCTATGCTAATCCTGAGATCTCGTGGCAGGATCCTTTTGGTTCTCGGTTCGGATTGCCTCCAGGAGTCCTCGCTTTCTCCCCATGTGAAGATAAGGGAGCTCTACAAAGAAGTGCTGGAGTCGTGACCTGGTACAAGGAACCAGTGTTGAAGCCCCGCCATTTTAGCAGGTGCATCGTGGTTTTGTTTGTTTGTTTGGTTTCCGAGACAGGGTTTCTCTGTGTAGCCTCGGCTGTCCTGGACTCACTTTGTAGGCCAGGCTGGCCTCCAACTCACAGTGATCCGAATCTGCCTGCCTCTGCCTGTGCTGGGATTAAAGGCGTGCCCCACCATTCCCCGCTGATGTATCATGATTTTATCGTGTTTAGTGATGCGCATATAACAAAAGTCCTAGCAAATGGATCTCTACTTAGTAAACCATCACCAAATTCTGCTCCTCAATGCTAATCATGACTATTTGTACGTACAGTTGTGAATGTCACAACCACCAGCATCTTTATCTGATCTCTTAGGTGTAAGACCTAGTTAGGTGTCAGGGACCAAAAGGCCTGAGGCCGACCCCCACCCATTCAGTATTTGCAGCCAACATCCTGCTGGGCCACTCATTAGGTATGCAAGGCATCCGGCTTAGTCCTGAGAAGACAGCGATCTGATCCTAAGATAACCACAGAGACATCCTGCTTTGTCTCACCTGGAAGACCCCTCCCCTTGCTAATGTTCCCGGGGCTCAACCCAGAAGATTTTGTACTTTTCCACTACTCTCCTTGCGTACCCCCGCCCTCCCTAAAGCAGGTTTTAAAAAGCCTGCCATTACCCTCAATAAACGGCTCTTGACAAGCAACTGTTCGCTTGAGCTCTACGTCTCTCTCGCCCATTTCTTTAAATACAGGTTGCGACCCCCCTCGGCCCCCCAATAACTGACCAGCTGGACTGGTCGGTGGACTAGTTATCGTTACATGGACTAGTTTATCTGGCGCCCGACGTGGGACTCGAGGTGCGGGTTTCTTCCCGAACGGATTAAGGGACCGGTCCACAGGAGTTTTCATGACCAGCTGAGTTCGCCCGGCCGGCTTCGTCATTAGGTGAGTCATCCGTTCGCATATCTCAAGAATGGGCCATTCGCTGTCCAAAGAAGCAAAGAGGCTTAAAGGACGTACTCAGAGAGAGGGGTATTAGGGTAAAAAAGAAACATTTGATTGAGTTTTTTGTTTTTATTGACCAGACCTGTCCCTGGTTCATGATTGATGGACCTACTATTCATTCTGAAAAGTGGCAAAAGGTGGGGCGTGAGCTTAATGCACTTATTAAAAAAGGTGGTAATACAGCGGTGTCGAACAGTATTTTTTCTTATTGGGGCCTTATACGGGACATAATTGAGTCCAGCGAAAACGATAGCGGACAGAGGCAGCTCCTCTCCGTGGCTGAACTCTGCCTGCGCGAATCTCTCCCTCCTTCTCGTGTTCCTTCCTGTTCCTCTCTGCAGGGTTCCTCTCTTACGTTCATTGACATGCCCCCCGATTCTGTTCCTCCTACATCCTCGGAGCCCTTAAAAAATCTTTCCCCTGCGCCTGCGTCCAAGCCTTCCCCTTCCCCCCGCCGTCTTTATCCGTCGCTTCCTCCCACCTATGAGGACCCCATTTCCGCTATGGAACGCGGGTGTTCACCACTTTGTGCC